>NC_139515.1:66509104-67109104 GCF_947247035.1 Vipera ursinii | reverse complement strand
AAAGGTGATTCAGGCTTCTTGGGCAGGCATCCGCACAGATGGTGAAGCCTTGGACACTCCAACAAGCCTGAATAGATGCTTCACTAGTGGAGTTAATAGGCAGGCAGGGTCCAAGGCGGATTTTAAAAATATTGTTTCTCAATAGTCTCTTCACTGGAAGGAAAAAGAAGTCCCTGACTCATTTGCAATTAGCTGACCTACCCATACAAATCTTTCCATGTGGGGCTTCAGCCATCACAGATTTTATTGTAAAAATACTACATATTTACAATGCCATATTATTTTCCAGCAATTATTCTTTCTTATATTCATGACACATTCATAAACGCAGCTGCATCAACGGCGGGGGGGGGGAGGGGGAGGAGTGACAGGGTTGGCTGCACAGAGAAACAGCTCACTGTGTCCCTGATTCCCTTGTCTTTACAGTTGTTTATTAGCTCTTTCTTTTGGCCTGGGCTTGCTTGCCTGGGAATGTTAACAAAACAGAGAATGGTGGATCATAGTGTATATGACCATGTTTAAAGAGGTTCTTTTCTTGTCTGGCAATCTGCACTGCCAATGAGAAGAAATAGTTTTATCCCACCAAGATTCAGTAAAGCAAACTATATTGTATCTGCCTTCATGTACTAATACTTCAAGTTCACCCTGTTTGTTCCCTAAGCTTTGAGCATTAGTGTCTAGGCATTTGAATCCTTTATGGGTTGGGGGAGGTTTCTTATATCTCCTACTTAGTAATTGGAGTTGCCATCCTGTCCATCACTCTCTACTTTGTTTTGTCTCCTGTTTTTACTTCTTTCTCTTTACTCCCTATTTCCTTATGTGATTGGTTATCTAGTGTTTTTTGCTTGGAATTAGTTTGTGAAGTTTGTGAAGATTGCCCCCCCTCCCACCTCAATTTTAGTTTAAAACCCTTTTGATAAGATGAGCCAGTCATTTTCTGAATATATTATTTCCAGTTCTTGTGAGGTGCAGTCCATCCCTTGCCAGTAGCCCTTCATGTAGATAATGCAGACCATGGTCTAGGACAGGGGTAGGCAACCTTGGCTCTTTTACGACTCGTGCTGGATCAGGAATTCTGGGAGTTGAAGTCCACGAGTCGTAAAAGAGCCAAGGTTGCCTACCCCTGGTCTAGGAAGCCATGGTATTGTCCCAGTATTATGCACTGTGTCGTGCCTCAATGAATGATACAACAACGAATGATTTATTTATTTATTTATTTATATTGAGAATTTTACATACCTTAAAAGCCAAATCGAAAGAAAAAATAGAAAAGAAAAGAAGAAAAAGGGACAGTAAAAAATTAAGGTTGTAAAGCATGTCTTCTGATCTTCTCTTCAACAAACATAATCTTATAATCCTCCCTCCCAGATGTCACAGAAATCCCTTCAAGCCCTCACTTTGTCCACATTTTTTAATTCTCAACCCACGAATTATCATATCCTTTTTACTTTTTTCAGCAAAAAAGTCCATATTAGGTTTCCATCTAGAAATCTCATCAAATATTAATATGTCTGGTTGAAAATGGGTTTTTTTAAAAAAAATTAGGCCTTTTCTCCTGTTTCCAAATAAAGAATATGGTTTTCAAGTGAGGAGATACAGGTTTCGTGAAGGCCTGAAATCTGGAGCAAAAGAGGTCTGGAATAAAGGAGAAAACTGAATGAAAAAACTTCTTTCCCATCAAGGCTTATTCCCATACAATAGAATACACAGCTTCCTCCAATTTGCTTGATTTTTCACCTGACTTTAGTTGTAAGATAAGATTTTCACTTAGGAATTCATTAAAACATTCAATGTAACTAGGTGTGCATACGATTGTACAATATGTGATAGTATATGATATTTTTTATTTTTTTATTTATTTTAATTCCATTTATATCCCGCCCTTCTCCGAAGACTCAGGGCAGCTTACAAGCTTAGCAATAGCCTTCATTCTATGTATATGCCTGCTTATTAGGGCTTTCACACACACCCCAAGCGGCATTATTACAAAGTCAGCTTAATTGCCCCCAACAATCTGGGTCCTCATTTTACCTACCTCGGAAGGATGGAAGGCTGAGTAATGTTAATTTTGTATTAATTTTGTATTAATTTTGTATTCATTTTGTATTTATTTTGTATTAATTAATTAATTTTGTATTAAGAGAAATGTTTATTTTGTATTAATTGCAATAGCAAACCTTTATTATTTATCTTGTGCTTGCTGATTTGATGGAAGGGACAGATTTATTGTATACTATGTTAAAATTCCTAGACCAAGTTTGTTTTCCCTTGCACAATCACCAGTTTTTGTAATTCTGTATTTCCCACCATAAAAAGTTAAGGAGACAACTTTGACAGAATTTGCATTTTATTTACTTCTTTTCTGTGGGGAGGGCGATATAAAATGCAGTTGCACAACTAAATTTTTTTTCACAATATGCTTTTGTGTCTTTAGTACCCTTTCAATAGCCCGTCTTCACGGATGGAGCCCTGCTTGATGAGCAGCACCCCAAGGCTGCATCCCTCTCCAGTTACACCTCGCTGGCCAGAGGTGCCCTCGGCAAACCCTTGCTATACAAGTCCATCCATGCATTCCACAAGATATGGAAATCCCAGTGATATGTACACCCCATTAACCACACGGAGAAATTCTGAATATGAGCACATGCAACACTTTCCTGGCTTTGCCTACATCAATGGGGAAGCAACCACAGGATGGGCAAAATAAACATGAATGGTAATAATATCAATCCTACATATTTAATAAAAATCAGACAAAAAAGTCTATGCCTGTTAGTAAAGTAACAGAAGTCTTATCTGGACATTGGTAATGACTATGAAGATGGGAAATCTCCTCGGCACATGACTATAAGCATGGCATGCTCTAGTCTAGGCCAGTGCAATGGTTCCTCCAAGCAAGCAAGGTTTTAGTGCTGCTATTAGCATTATGTAGGCCAAGATGTGCCTTTTATTTTGTGTTTTTCTCCACTTGCTAGAATCTGTCTTAAGTTGGTTGTCAACTCAGTCATCACTGAATGTTCTCCATCTGCTTTGCTTGTTCATAAACCTACAATTGCAGTAGGCCTTATCTGCATCAGAGAGGCCTATATTCCTCAGAACACCACGGAGGCATAATGGACTTTAAAATCATCCAGTCTGATCATCAAAAAAAAAAAAAAAAATAGAAGTCTTGATTTAATAATCTTCATTACACTAAGCTACCATAAAAAGAATCCTCTCTTTTTCCTGTCTTGAGTCCTTTTTTTTTTGGTTAAAACTGTGTGGAGCTAGCTTCTTGAAATCCTCTTTCAAATGCAGCCATAAATATGGTTAAAAAACATCTAGACCAGGGGTCGGCAACCTCGGCTCTTTTATGACTCGTGGACTTCAACTCCCAGAATTCCTGAGCCAGCATGCTGGCTCAGGAATTCTGGGAGTTGAAGTCCACGAGTCATAAAAGAGCCGAGGTTGCCGACCCCTGATCTAGACCCTTAAGCTAGGTATGGGAGATCTTACAGTGAAGGAGGGCATGCTTTCCTTTTCAGTGCATGGCTTACCATTTTATCATTATCAACCTATACAGTTTAACAGCTAGAAGTGTTGACTGAGAAGCACTCAGTTTGCCTGTGGGCTGGAAATAAGCCTATGGTTAAAATGAGATTGCTTCCATTTCTTCTACTAAAAAAATAGATAAGATTTTCAAGTGCACCACAGGCAGGCAAGAGAAGGGTAGCAGTGCTTTTCCCCCTAAGTAAATACTTATTTATCATTTCATATGCTTATTCCATATGCTTATTTTAACTTCTCAGTGGAAAGTAGGCAGTCCCCATTGAGAAAAGCAGATTTGAGAGGGAGCACAGTCAAAGAAAATGGAACATAACTCCTTCCTGTCCATACTGCTCTTCTTAGCTTCTCCTGCAGCATCAAAGTATCAGATGTCATGCAAGTAATGGCATTATGCAACACAACCTGTAATGCAGTGGTTATAATACTGCCTTACTTATCTGAGATTTGAAAAGGTGTCTGATGTGCAGTTTTTAATCAGCATCCATATTTTCTCACTGAGACTTTGTAAATGATCTTTAAGGATTGGCGTGAGCAAATTTTTACTAAAGGAAAATGAAATAAGGTTTTTGCTTCTCCTTAAAAACCTTCACTTGCTTTTTCTAGAGTTATTACTGTTGTCCTCAGTTTCTAATGATATTTGAGGCTTTCTAAAGCATCACGTTAGTTGTGTTTTGGTGAATTTCAGTTGTACCTTTATATCATGGTGCACTTTCCTATTGATCAAATAAGTGTTACCTTGAAAAAAGATATGTAGCATTGAATGATCACTGCCTTAAATTGCTGTGTTTTGTACTATGTTTTCAGTATTTATATCACTCTATGGTTATTAAAGGTAATTCACCCTTAATTACAAGAGATGCTGCCCCATTTCCGCAGAACATTACTGTGTTTGTGAAAAAGAAGGAGTATATTGTAAAGACCAGGTAGGAAAAAAACATACTCTCCTACTGAGCAGCTCTCAGGTGGATGTGTAACGTCAGCCTTGGTGAAATCCTTCCTTCCATAACTTTACATTGCTTTCCACCTGGCCCCAGGCACAACTCTAAGTCTTCTTTCCCCAGAAGTTACTGGTAAACCAATCTGGTGATCAAGAGCAATGGTATACTATCTGGGGAATTCTGGGAGTTGAAGTCCATACATGTTAAGAGTTGCCAAGGTTGAAAAACACTGATTCAAAGCATAGCTAGTAGTTGGATAGTCCATTGGGATGTGTGGAAGAGCCCTAAATAGTATCTCTTGATGTTGGATATTAAGACTATGGCAATTAGCACAAAAGCATCCAAGAAGAGGGCTATTTGGGCTCCTATGGGACAACCGCTATGGAAAGAACCTTACAAGAGCAAAAAGAAAGTGAGTGCTATGTGTGAGACTTACTATAAAAGATGACAACCAATTTATAAAGCCTGGTTCTGACTCCTTTGCTAAGACAATTCCTTACATTTATACAAATTTCAAAGTTGTGCCTTTTTAAACCTATTCTGTGTTATGTAAGTAAGGAGAAATTGTATTTTTGAGTCTTATTTTTCATTGGTATTTTTGGTGAAATTCATGGTTCTTTGTGAATTTTTTTTGTAGAAGAACTATTAACATAGGGTGTTATGCTTCTGTATTATATAAAAAGCACCTAGTAATTATGGTGGACTTATTACCCTATGGGTAAAATATTACAAGAAAATCTGGCATCAGGCATTTTAATGTTTTGTAAATAAAATATTTGATAGCACTCAACTGTGGTAATAACTGTTTATGGTTAAAATGGAATTATGTTATTTGTACAGTTATCCAATATATATATATATATACTGTACATATATATATAGATATATATATATAAAGACTTTTCACACTTAAATAAAAATGGAACCAATATTATCTTAATTAACTTGAAATATTTTAAGATCTAGACAGGCAACCAAGAATGGTGGTTTTTATATATTACACTTCTAAATGTGTCAGAAAGAATATCTACTGTATACTACATAAAATAAAATAAGTTTGAAACCAAAGTTAAAGAAGAACTTTCCTGCTCTCTGTCCTGCAAAGTATCTCTACAGAGTTGATGGCTTGTACGTAGAAATGGTTCCTGAACCATGTGGGGTGATATAAGAGGAATTTTCTGAGAAAGATAGATTATGTAAGGTCATATGCTCATATTTCCTTTTCAAGACATTTTTTCCCTTCCACAAAAAAAGTTGTTTTCTGATCCTGAATAACATGTGGAGATTTGTAGAGGGTTAGTGAGACTTCCCCCAAATCTCCAGAGTTTTTCAGGAGTTTTTTTCAGATAGCTGCAGGAAGAAGGACAGAGTTAAAAGGCTGCTTATTCTTAACTATAATTACGTGAGCAGTTCCTGCAGCCATAGCCCATCAGAAACCTTCTGTAACTGAACATTTTTTTAAAGGAAGTGGGATTTTCCTATGCTTGTTCCTGACTGCTATTCTCACTGTCCTCCCAGTGTTTTAATAATCACTTAGTAATAAATTAGAGAGCTGGTTTTGTGCATTGGTTAAGGCATCAGGCTTGAAACCAGGAGACTGTGAGATTTAGATCTGCCTCACACATGAAAGCCGGCTGGATGATCTTGGGTTCTCTCTCAGATCTAGAAAGTAAGCAATGGCAAATCACTTCTGAAAATCTTGCCCAGGCAGTCATCATGAGTCAACACTGACCTGAAGAAACTAAAAAAAAAACAGTTAATGATCAATTTAAAGAAAAAAGTTATTGAAGCAGGCTTTTGAACAGCGAACAATGGCGAGCAAATTTGACTCATTCCAATCCATTTGACGAGCAGCATTTTTTTTTAAAAAAATTATCTTTTGTATTACATCCTTTCTGTCATTTGCTTTTGAGCTGAACAGATTTCACTGTCAAAATATGTTCAGTTCTGGGACTCTTGAGAGATCATAACTCTTGATTATGAAGGAAGTCACCTTCAGTTACACACTGGTGACTGTTCATGAATAGTTGCCTTCTATCTGATTTTATTTCTTTGAAGACAATTTCACTTCAGCCACAGAAAGGAGTGATTTAAGTTTATTCCATCACAACTTGCTTTTATCCATATTGTGGTATTAAAAACTAATGAAAGATCATACTCTGTACTTGATCTTTGCTTTCAACAAATACACCCAGCCAAGATTCAGAATGAGAGTATTTCAGATTAGTTTTCCTCAGAAGACTTAAGTGACATCTATATCTATGTGGCTATTTCCCCAAAAGATTTATTTGTGTTCAGCAATATTTCTTAGCAATTCAGGATATTGTTTTTCAGTCTGTCATCTATCCTCAGAATTTTCACCAAATATATGACAGTGGTCATGAAGGTCATCTTAATCTAGTGGGCATTCACAATTACAGTATTTCAGTTACTGTCTTCATTTTGTCAGCTAAGTATATTGGAACTACCATAGCTTCTGAATTCTCAGCCACTAGGTCATATAAATATATAGAAGTGCTGTCTGGGCCTTTCCCTAGTCATAAATCAGGGTCTATCTAGATTCTCAGTCAACATGAGCATTAATACCATCTCTTCAGGTCCTAATTTTCACAATGAATGTGCAACATGCATTGGTTTGGACATGGTCTGACCAGTATTGATTTATCACTATTCTCCACTCAAGATTGGATCTCCAAGGATGGAGCTTGATTCTCCCTTTTGTATGTCTCTTAGTAGGTTCATTGTTACAGTTGTCACTTTTTTGTGACTAAATAACCCCTGAACTGGTTAGATAGCCCACTGTACTGATTCATTGTGAGAAAAAAATGGATGCTGGAAGAGCAGTTATGCCCATAGGTCCCAATTCAGAGGCCTACTTCAATAACTTTTTCCTTAGATTGTTTATGAAAGGAGTAGATTATTTGTTAAATAGTGGGTCCTTTGGTGTAGGAATGAAGACGCGTAACTGAGTACAGGGTAACTCATAGTTTATTTCGTGCAGAAACTGTACTGGGGAAATGGCTGCAACTAGCTGCAATATATAGTCTAGCCCCTAGGTGGCAGCCAATAGGTGTGAATCAACCATTGCCGCCTGGAGATAGCCAATTGCAGCGCAGGAGACTTGTAGTCTGGGTTGCTGGAGAACCATTAGCTGCTCCAGCACCCATGTGGTATTCCTCAAGAGCCCAGTATATAATACCCCTCCCCTCTTAGAACAGACCATAATAACACCAATTAGTCTCAACAATTGTCAAGACTCATTATCCAAACACACTAAAGTAAAAGTGATAATAATAATTAAAAACAAAAAAACAATGTAGGTTACAATGTTATTAAACAACGTCTGAATGAATAGGCTTCAAAGATGGCACTTTTAGAGAGTTACATCATAGCACTAGTTTCTGTAGTATAGTGGCAAACAGCAATTACAACAATATATAGCTCTTTATTTTACAACATAATCTGCAAGATATGAAGGAGGCTTGTGTGCCCTAGAGCAGGGGTCAGTAACCTGAAACAGTGAAAGAGCCACTCGGAACTGGTTCCCTCACAAAAGGAAAAACTGGGAGCCGCAAAAATTGTGTGCGCATGCACGTACATGCACACATGCGCAGAACAGGGTTTGACTGAAGAGTGGAGCCAAGGTGAGATATGGACCTACCCTGCATATTTGAATTGATTAGTTGAACTTTTTTAGTCCCACTTTTTTTTTTGGACTACACATAGCAGAAGACTGGGAGCCACAGGAGATGGCTGAAAGAGCTGCATGCGGCTCCGGAGCCACGGGTTGCAGACCTGTGCCCTAGAGGAACGTCTCGGAGTTCCCATCACTTTGTGGTCTACCAGTTTACCCAGTGGGCTGGGTAGACTTGTGTCCCTTTCTGCTTCTGAGTCAAGGGGATTCGATGCACTCTGGCTGGCCTCTCCAGGTTGGCCCACCCCAGAGTCAGACTGTTCAGCAGAGTAGGCACATCGGTTGCTGAAGTTTGGTTGGCTTGCTCCTTCAGGGGATCCATGTTGCATTCCAGGGCTCCCCAGTTCTCCCTCCGGTTCCACCTCAGTTAAGAAGGAAAAGTCCTGATAGTCCATGTGAGGACTGGCTTGGCCGCAAGTTTGAGGACCTTGGGAGGGACTTATGGTGCAGTCCTCACTTAGTGCCATTCTGGAAACCGTTTCCTGAGCTGATCAATGTGTCATCTCACAACTCGCCCTCCCCAAAACCACACTTCATAAGATAGGGGTCCAGATGCCTTGGTAATTTGACCAGGAACCCACAGATTCCCATGACCATAGTTCCTGGCCCAAACCCAATCGCCCATGTGCAGCCCCCTCGGGGATTTTGGTCGAGAGTCTTCTGCTGCCACTCTATCTGGATGCAACCTGTCCAGTTTAGTGATCAAACGCCTCCCCCAACATAGTTCTGCAGGACTTTTGCCTGTAGCAGTGCAGGGTGTAGAATGCTGGCAGAGTAAAAAGACTGCCAATCTGTGATGCCAGTCACCTGTGACAATGCGCTTGAGTGCTTCCTTCATTGTCCTCACCATGCATTCAGCTTGACCATTAGAAGATGGATGAAAAGGCGCAGACGTTGCATGTCTGATGAGATTAGCTCTAAGGAAGGCCTGAAATTCGGCAGCAGTGAATTGGGCCCCATTGTCTGAAACTAAGACATCTGGCAACCCATGTGTGGCAAAGAGTTTTCTCAGCACCTGGATGGTCCTAGCAGTAGTCATGTTAGGAACTGGAATTACTTCCAGCCATTTGGAGTGGCTATCCACTACTATAAGGAAGAGCTGTCCCTGAAAGGGCCCAGCGTAGTCTATGTGAATCCTAGACCAGAGAGTGTGCGTTTCCTCCCACCTGTGAACTGGAGCCTGTGGCATTTCAGGCCTAGATTGCTGGCATGTATAACAACCATGGACTTGAGCATCAATGTCCTTATCAACCGATTCTCCTTCATTTGTGGAAAGAAGCCAAAACTGGGAAATGGCCTTCTGCTCTGTAGGTATCACATAACACTTGCTTTCCAGATTGTGGTAAAGGAATACTTTGAAGATCACACTTCAACGGATTTTAAAGCCCTGCGGTAAGTTCACAGAAGGAGTTTGCTCATATAACAGCAACTGCTTCCACAGAGGCAGCAGGGAGAGAAGCTCAGTTGAAATAGCAAGCTTGAGAACTTGTTCATTTCTCTGATGTTGTCTGAATGTATCCTGAAGTTACGATGTGAGCAACTACCAAAGAAGGAAGCTTTTCCAGCATTGTTAAATGCTTAGTGTACTCATGTATTAAAATGTAAATAAAACTTAAAGATAAAGCATATGTTTATACTTACTAGCCCTTTCCAAACCTGCTGTCCAGCAGGCTTAAACTGCAAAATACATGTGGTCCTCATTTAATGACCATTTGCAGTTATGACAGTAATGAAAAAAAGTAACTTTATGACTAATCCTCATATTTATGACCTTTACAGGTCTATAAAAGCTGAAGTAAAAACATAAGCACAGTCTAGGTTTCATTTAGCAATCATTTTGCTTAACAGCTGGTCCCAATTGTGGTCACTAAACAAATACTACCTATATTAGTTTTTAGTCAGGAAGAGCGTTTCTCAAGATTTTTCATTAGGTTATTAAATGGACTGAGAAACTAGTCAGCAGTGCATTTTATATTTGTGAAGTTATCAGAAAAAAAGTTAAGGATCAGAAATTAAATGAGAAAATGCAAAATAAATTCCATTTTCTTCTTTGAAGACTGGAGTGTCCAACTAAGTACATGGTCCAAGTTTTCTGATAGTAGCTAGATTTAATCTCTGCAAGAATTTGGCAGTTGGGTTCAGAAGGTCTTGGCTTTGTAGTCAGTCACATTGGTGCTGATGAGCTGAAGAAGATCAGAATCCATTTTGTTAAAGGCTACTGACCTTCAAAGTAAGTGGAAATCTGAACAAAAAAGGTTGCTTGATCCATCTGATTTCCATTGCTGTTCCCCTTCTAAGTCTCTAGCCCTTCAAGAAGAAGCAGGATGAGGCAACGAGAGGCCCAAGCCGTGCTTCTTCTGTAGGCCCTGGGACTGGTCCCCAGGGTGGGTGGTTGCTAGCATGGCTTGCTAGGCTGACTGAGGTGGGGGGGAACGCGTTCCCTGCCAGGCGCTTTGCTGGCCTCACCCCCTAGTGACTTGCAGCTCTTCTGAAGAAGCAGGATCCCACCTTCGTCGCCAGTGTTGTATAGTGGATTCTTGGGAAGCAGGAGGTGAGACAAGAGGGTTCAAACAGGAACATTGCTTTATTGAAGTAACAGGAACAGAAGTGAGAACAGACGCTTCTACGCAGCTACTTATACAGTTGGCCACTAGGCGCCAGTCAATAGGTTTAAAGGAACCTATTCCCGCCCCAGAGGCAACCAATGATCATCCTGGAGACTGCATGTCTGGGCAGCCAGTGACCGTTACACAGACACCCTAATTAAGCAATCTCAAGCAGCATTCAAAGACACGTGAAAACAGTTCAGGTAAAAGGCCCAATACATTACAGTTTCCTTTTGTGAATTTTTTTAGTTCATTTAGGTTTTACACCAACCCTTATTGTCCTGTGATCATTTCCACCCTCAGAGGATGTGCTCATTGACAATGTTTGCATACCATTCTAAGCTGAAATGTGATTGCTTGTTCACAGTTCAGTATGAACCAACCAATTAGATCAATTCAGTTAACAAATAATGAATTAGTAAATGCAGCTATTGAATCTATTTGTGATACAATTAACATATATATGATCATACAAACCTTTTTATAGAGAGGTTTTTTAGTATAAAGTGTTTGCATTATCTCTAGGATCTTCAACTACAGGTGCTTAGCACTGAATCTGGTTCCTCTGCATTCAAAGCATGAGCTTTTACTCCTATGAAATGTGAATATTGCACAGGTTTTTTAAAATTTCCTATTATCACCTACGTAATAATACTGTGAAGATAGTGAAGGACACTCATGTTGGAGTTTTTTCCAAGGCATATGAATGAGCACTTCAATGACTTTATTGGTGTTTATTGAACTAGAGATTCTCACAAGATAAGTCATTTAGGAGCAGGTTACATTCATCAAGGTATACTTGCTAGAAAATCAGTGCAATTTCTAATAATTAAATTTATCCTTCCAGTAGATATGCTCTATTTCTATGGTTAGCTAACAAGGGAAAGCTATACTAACAACCTTTTTAATTTTTTAAAAAATAAGTGAAATCAAGTACATTTATCACTCTTCTGCTACTGGGAAGACTGGTTTCTCATGGGGGAATTACTTAAATTAAGTAACCATTAATCTCTTGAGCTAATCTACAATGATATATACCAAGCCTATTGAACAGGTGGTCTATTTTCATCTATAGATAAGACATTCAAGACTTTTCCACCCAGGAACTAGACCTTAAATTAAAATTCTGTTCTCATCTCATAATTTCGATTTACACTGAGGTGTGTTTAGTGTGGCTATTGTCAGAGCGATCCTGCTAGCATGGGCAAGATATGTATACACTACAAAGAGGAGGGTGGGAACTGTACTACCTAGGAGGGGAGGGAGCGAGAGAAATTGAAACCCATTTCAGTTTCAGATTATTGGACGGGGAACGCGATGACATAAGCCCCATGTAATACGACTTTTTCCCAAGGAATTGTGCTTTTTTTTCACTCGTATACGCACGAGTCCAATTCTAACTTCCCCACCTCCATCCTCTCTTTTATTGAACAACGCTCCGCCAAATAGAGGGGGGGGGGGGAAAAACCCCATAATGCAATACATCCTTTCTAGCGTCTCCAAGTGCGGCTTCAAAGGCTGCCGGAAAATGTAGTATCCTCTTAAGAATCCATTTCTTCGGCAACATCCCTCTCCTCCCCGAAGTAAATAACACTCAACCAATAAAAGGAGATTCACCCGCCTCTTCGGCTTCCCGTTAGCCAATCGAAACCCATTTTGCCTCCAGAGGCGGGGACGGTTGCTGGGGCTTACCGTGGCGTCATTCGAGGTCAAAGGTAGAAGAGTTTAAAAAAAAAAAAAAGAGGCGGTGGTTGCTGGCGCTGCTGCTGCTTCCTGCCGGTGAGAAGGAGCTGGCCGTCTGGCCGCGCCCTAATCAAGAATGGCGGTGGAAGCGGCGCTGGCAGCGGTCGGAGGGAGAGACGGGGCTGAGCAGGTCCTGAGCCGCTTCAATGAGCAGGTAGTGACAAGATTCCGCTGGTCCTCGCTCTGTTAGCGGCACCGCCCCCCTTTGTCAGCCGGTAGCCTTCGGGGCATCCTTCCCATCTTCCGCCCTCCAGGTGCTGGAGAAGCAACGCCCATAATTCCCGCTTGGATTAAGTCTGGCGCACTGGGGAGAATGGGAGTTGCAGTCCATGCATCCTTGCATGACGCTAGGATAGAGAAACCTCTGAGGGAGTCCCTGCCCCTCCCGCCCTGGGCATCCTTCCTGAGCCCTTCACTAGGGTCTGGGCTGCCTAGAGCAAAGATGGACCCTCCCTTGCTGCTCTCGAGCGAAGCCGGTTCTTGCACCCCACCCCGACACTCCAAAGCAAAGTGCACAATCTGGGTAATAGTGCATAAGATTGCCACCTCCTTACCTCTTCCATGCCATGCAATGCTGCGCCATAATTACCTTTGTCTAATGCAGGGGTCGGCAACCTCGGCTCTTTTATGACTCGTGGACTTCAACTCCCAGAATTCCTGAGCCAGCTATGCTGGCTCAGGAATTCTGGGAGTTGAAGTCCACGAGTCATAAAAGAGCCGAGGTTGCCGACCCCTGGTCTAATGGAAAGCTGACCTTTTTTGTTCTGCCAAGCATGAGCATTCAGTTCTGCCTATCATCCACACCAAGGATGTGTTTTTTTCCCCCTAGGCTTAATCCATTTCTTGTATCTTTCCCAGTAATAATATTGTTTTCTCTTATTTTGAGCCAATGCTATTAAATTCTACCCATCATGCATTTCTGCCCAACATCCAGTACTGCCATGGTGATCACCATCACTATTGTAGGCTGTAATTTCTGCTATTTCAATATATTTTTCCAGAATATAATGCATAGATTCTCAAAAAAAAAAATCCCACTTCCTTTAGGTTCACGTTACTTCCTCTTCTGTGTGTGCAGACGAAAATGCAAGCTTACGCAATGAATTCAACAAAGTCTGTACCAAAAATCCATGACACTATTAACCACAGTAAAGGTTCTATAACAGTTAGAATTATAATTTTTCACTTTGTGTAAAAGTGACACTTCTGAGACAAAAAAATTGCCAAACATTAAGTTCCATAAAAACAAGTAACTGATTTAATTTTTCTCCAGGATCATATTTTACACCTTTTCTCTTTCAGCTTTTCTCATTTTTAGGATTTGGGTTTTCTTTTTGTTTTTTTTTTATAATTTGAAGAATGGAAAGCAAAATTCCTCATTTGCTTAGATATAGACCTATGTTTGTTTTTCTGTTATGAGTTGAGTAATTAAGTTCTTCTACTCCTTTGGGTACTCCTCTACACAAAATTACCTTCGGCAGCCCACCCCCACAGGTAGTTGCTTGGCTACTAAAAAGACAGCTCTACCAACACTGCTAATCAATACTGTGTGATAGTATATTGTGAAGATAATTGAAATGTCTAGTTAAAGTAATTTGCTAGGCCCTGGTTGAAATATCTATTGCTTGATGGTGATCTCAAGAATTTTTCTAACTTGGGTCAAAACACATCCTGTAGTTTGTTAGAACATATTACTACTTGCATTATGTAGTCCCAGATGTTTGTATGCGGATTAAAATTTGAGATGCTTCTTGCTACGTGTTTGATGCAATAACTCTTTCACTGCTGAATATTTTAATAGGCATATTCACTTCTAGCTTCCTTTTTGTTGCCATGGTTAATAGTCATGGTAACCTGTTGTCCATGAACTCATACTTTGTAAAATCCATCTTGGCACTGTCTTGATAAGGGCCTTTTGCTAATAGCTCTATTGTAATAATTCTGATAGAGCAATCCTGTATAAACCCCTCTGAGCTTGATGGGGTTTCATTCTAAGTACACATCCTTAGTATTGCACTGCCAAGAGTATTAAGGCTGGCATTTCAGAGGATGGTTTGTCAACTGGCTGGGGAAAAATCACTAGCTGTGCAGTCCTAAGTGGGTTAGGGCTGCTCTGTCCAACATGATCTTTTGTAATTGTAAAAGAAATGTATTAAGCCTCAGTAACTGCCTCAGATTTCCATTTCTCCAATTAAACATAGGTATAGAAGGCAAATAAATTGCTTACTAATCTGTATTCATGTTTAATTCAAAACTAACTCAATTTTGCTAAAGGTTCAGACATTGAATTAAAGTTTGTTTTAGCAAAATAAACTGCAAGTGTGTACGAAAAATGTATATTCACCATTTTTTTTTAAAAAATGACTTTTGCTTATCTCTTCAGAATAGGGCTACTTTCAAATTTGAGTCATCAGATGAAGAAAAAAGAAAGGTAAGCATGTTAATTCTGGACATCAAACTGTGGGTACATGAAAAAAATATTATGATATATGAAGTTTGGTTTGATTGAATAGTACCCATGTGACTGAAGCTGACAGCTTTTACATCAGCAATACAATTATGTTATTGTACTTGAAGGTATAGGGAAAAAAACATTTTTCACACATGGCAATTGAATTGATAATACCAATAACCAACATTTCATTCCCAAAGAGGAATCAGGCATCCTAAACACATATGATCTCATGGTTCCGACAGATGAAATTCTTCAAAAGAACTTTGAGGCATTGTTTATCTTAAAGAATCTTTTATTCAAGAAACAAAGTATTGGTGCTACATAGTTAAAGCCAAAAACTGAATTCCTGTCTCCTGGGCACAAAGTAGCAGAGCACAATTCCCTCCTCATAAATCACATTCCCCAATTAGTTTGAAGGTAGGCTTTCTCCCCAGCTCTCCAGCCCACCAAATCTTTATCAACTCTGGGTGCAATAACCTTGGATTCCCATGGCTGAGTTATTATTGTTATGACTAACTGGACTGTCATCCACATTCCCCCTTCCAGCATCAACTAACTCTAAAAGCGAAAGAGAAAAGATGGCTACATTCCCATCTGTTGTCAAAGCAAGAACATCCAATGTTAGCAGCGTTGACATATGAGTTGTTTAATTTGGTTGTTTACTTCTCAAGCTTTTTTGTTTAGGTCATGCCTGGAGACTAAAAAACGTGTAGTTATTTAGTTTACTTTTTGCACAACATGCAAACTGGGTTATTGTTGGTGATTCAGGATGGTGACTGCAGGCTTATTCTGTACTGTACCTAGGGGATCCCTAGCCTACATTTTCTAGTAACTATAGTTTCATGATTTTTTACATTATATGCAGACTTGTCCCTTTTTGGAAAACACTTACATGTACATTGAGTTTCTCTGGTTGTGGGATCAGTACTCCAATCATAGAAAAAAGAAAAATGAAACAGACAAATGAAAATTGTATCCTTCAGAATGGTGTCTGCAGATGGTTGGTATTGAGAACAAGTGTTTTTTTTACAAATTTTATTGATTTTCTAATATTTGTTGTTGTTGTTAGTTGCGAAGTCGTGTCTGACCCATCGCGACCCTATGGACAATGTTCCTCCAGGCCTTCCTGTCCTCTACCATCTTCTGGAGTCCGTTTAAGCTCACGCCTACTGCTTCAGTGACTCCATCCAGCCACCTCATTCTCTGTCATCCCCTTCTTCTATTGCCCTCAATCTTTCCCAGCATTAGGCTCTTCTCCAGTGAGTCCTTCCTTCTCATTAGGTGGCCAAAGTATTTGAGTTTTAGCTTCAGGATCTGGCCTTATAAAGAGCAGTCAGGGTTGATCTCTAGGACTGACCGGTTTGATCGCCTTGCAGTCCAAGGGACTCGCAGGAGTCTTCTCCAGCACCATAGTTCAAAGGCTTCAATTCTTTGGCGCTCAGCCTTTCTTATGGTCCAGCTTTCACTGCCATACATTGCAACTGGGAAGACCATAGCCTTGACTATACGGATTTTTGTTGACAGGGTGATGTCTCTGCTTTTTAGTGTGCTGTCTAGATTTGGCATGGCTTTCCTCCCAAGGAGCAAGCGTCTTTTAATTTCTTGGCTACAGTCCCCATCTGCAGTAATCTTGGAGCCAAGGAAAATAAAATCTGTCACTACCTAATATTTCTAATATTACATTCACATATTTGAAAAGCAACGTGATGGCTGGGTAGTAGTAATTCATTATATACAGATATCATTAGTACAGATTTCAAATTGCTACCATAAACATTTCCTCTCTTTTTCCCTTCATATATACTGTCTATTTGTAGGTTTAAAGACAAGTTTTATCCTATCAGTCACATAGAAAATAACTTTCTTACATATATCCATAGTTTTTAGTTTACACATATTCTAATTGTTTTAACATACAATCTTTTAGACAATCAATGACCTAATAGATTTTTCAGTTTTAATTTCCACTAACAATTAGATTTAACGTTTGATATTTATCATTCCCAAGATTTTTAGTATACTCCCAATTCATCTATCACCATTCCTCACAAAATCTAATATTCAAAATACACATCCCATTTACTTAACTTCTCACCCTCTATGTCAACAAATTAAGGATACAATATGATATCCTTCCTTTTTGCTAATTTTCAGTTGTTTTTTTTTAAGTAGTAATCAAAATTTCTTTTTATTTCAATATTTAATACTTCCTCTCTTCCTCTTTGTATCTGCTATCTCTTGCTTAAACTGTTAATTTTCGTTTTTAACATTCCATATAGACCTATTTATTACTTTCAACAATAGTTTTTTAGCTTGTCTACATTATTCACGTTTACATGATCTTTATGTACAAATCAATATTCAGATTATCTATTAATATTTATACTGCTAAATTTTAATGACCAATTTTTTTCCTTTATCTCAGTTCATAACAATGTCTTGAGTTCAACATATACATCTTAGCTATTTAAGTACATTCTGTTTCAGATTTCAATAAGACGGTTGAAATTTCATTCTTCTTGAGTCTCATTCTGGCTTTTTTCCTTTGCGAAATCATCTTCCATGTCCTTGTTTTTGGGTCATCGAACCAATGTCCTTGTAATGTCACATATATTATTTGATGTTGGCAAAACCATCCTGTCACCATTTTTTTGAGATCTAGTAGGTCGTCTCTTTATTCTTCCATATCGACGTAGTTGTTCTGAATTGTTTGTCTTCACATCCAACTGTTCTTTTTCTAGATCCTCTAGTTCCTTCTAAGTTGTATAAGAAACCTTTTCCTTTTTCCAAGTTGTCAATGTCTTTTCTGGATTTTCAAATATTAATATTTGTTTAATAGTAGATTCTTCTGTCATCGTACTTGAATGTTTCATTTTTTCTATTGCATTTTGTATGGATGATTCTTTAGTTGTGGTCAAGGTTTGGGCTTTCATATCTGTCTTCTTGTTCCTTCACGTAGCCTCTTAGTATTTCATTGGTTGTGGTAAGAATTTGGATTAGTGTTTTCAACATAGAGAGAATTTGTTGATCTTCATCCATAAATAATTTTTGCTCCTGGTCTTCTTCCGTATTGGTATTTTAAGCTAAAGGCTTTACCTTAAAAAATCCAAAAGAGAGATTTTTTTTTCTAGGTAGAGAACACAAAACCTTTCACAGCTGTTGTTTCAAAGTTCTCAAGGTTATGTATCTTATCTATTTCCCTGGGCAGTCAGCCAGGCCCCTTTTAAAGTTTCTCTTTGAGTCCCAAAGTTGTCTTAATCTTTTCAGTTTTTCTTTTTTCTTTTCATAAGAAAGAATCCAGATTTCCAAGAGAAGTAGACAATGAAAAATAGGAAATAAAATTTTTTTTCAATCCACATGCTTTGAGAAATAAGGTTCCAATTGGGATTCAGTTACTTTTTCAACATTTAAAATGCCCCTGGGTATTTAGTCGCCTCTTTCTGGAGGGAGGGCTGAAATCCCCTTTCCCTCACTGCAGGGGGGAAAATGCTTAGCAGCTTAAGGAGGTACAGAAAGTAAATAGGGTGTAAAAGAGGTAGATCTTACCCATAGCAGCTGTGTGACAAACTGGAAGTCTCGAGAACAAGTTTTACTATCCTCAATTTATGACCATAATTGAGCCCAAAATTTCTGTTGCTAAATGAGATATTTGTCAAGTGAGTTTTTCCCCATTTTACAACCCCTTCTTGCCACAGTTGTTAGGCGAATCACTGCAGTTGTTAAGTTAGTAACATGGTTATTAAGCAAATCTGGCTCCCCCATTAACTTTGCTTATCAGAAGGTCAAATAGGTCATCACATGACTCTGGGACACTGCAACCGTCACAAATATGAATCAGTTGCCAAGTGTCTAAATTTTAATCATGTGACTATGCAGATGCTGCAACAGTTGTAGGTGTGAAAAACGGTCATAAGTCACTTTTTCAGTGCCATTATAACTTTGAATGTCACTAAGTGAGTGGATGTAAGTCAAGGACTGCCTGTAATATTTTCTTAGAATAAACAATATTAATCCAAATCGTCCTATTTTATTAGAAGTAGACAGTAGAAAAAAATGTAAAGGAATGTTTGTAATGTTTTTTATTGCATAACCTGTTAACATAATCAAAGCCTTCTGGAAGGTATTTGGGATTAACATTCTTAAATTGGTTATTTAGCATTTCAGAAAAAGCCCACTATCTAGGTTTTGGTGAATCTAGGAAATAAATATTGGGAAATTGATGAGAGCCCCAATTCCAAAAG
This sequence comes from Vipera ursinii, assembly GCF_947247035.1. NCBI lineage: Eukaryota > Metazoa > Chordata > Lepidosauria > Squamata > Viperidae > Vipera > Vipera ursinii. The sequence goes on along the minus strand of NC_139515.1, from coordinate 67,089,881 downwards.
ACATCAAGCTGTTGGATCAGAAGAACAAAAGGAAACAAAATTTATGGTTCCTTTGAGAGTATCATAGTGTACTTAAGAAGATGGAAATTATAGGCAAGTCTCTGAATAGTGCAGCTATAAAAACTCAGCAAAAGTGTTGCATATAAAGGAGTTGCTTTCTGCATTGCTAGCATCTAATTAATGTTTCATAAATCTGAGACCTTTTGCTGTTCCCAGGAGTTAGCATTTTTCACATAAATCCTAAGCTTCCCTCAAACTTGGATTTCTTTTAACTGTAAAAAGTACATATATATGTAGTAGGACTGATACTTGTGATTTTTGCAGAAAAGAAGGCTGCTGGAAAAATAAATTCTTAAAATAGGAACAGAGTATAAACACATGGTATGAGGCTGCATGCATTCTCTAGAAACTGGGGAAGAGATCCAAAAAGCATATATTTGCAGATAAGCAAATTGTAACTGGTTAATTAGCCAGTTCCTGGTTTCTTTCCTCTTTATTTTTGCTGTTCTCACCTGGGTCTCATTTGAGGAAGTATATTTCTTATTAAACCCAAATGACCAGCATGTGTTTTAAAACTTCACCAGAGGAATGTTTATGATCAAAAACATTAAACATTATACTGTAATATTTTCAGTATTATCCAAAGGTAGAAAATCCATCCTTCTTGGTTGTTTTAACTAAATACAAATCCTCTTGGTGTGTTTTAATTTTATATGTAGTTTGTACAAAGAAGCAGTCTTTGGGCAGCAGTTACCATCCATGTTCTCTGTCAAGCAGTCATGTTAATCTGTTGGAGCAAAAGTCACAAATCATCCTGGTGTCCTTTAAAAACTAATCCATTTATTACACCAGAAAGTTTCATATGCCAGACAGCCCACTTCTTGATTCATCAAATCTTGTGGCTTTCTCTAGACCAGGCGTGTCAAACTTGCGAAGTATCGTGACTTTTTCCCCATTGCCAGCAATGGGGTGGGCGCAGTTTCAGTATGATGCATCCAGCCTGCGGGCCGGCAGTTTGACATGCCTGCTCTAGACAGTGGCAAATTACAGTGATCAAAGATCAGACCCTTTGCTATTTCTCGTCTGATTATATTCTGATCATACCATTCTAAGATAAGCCTTCCCCCAAGCTGGTGTCCTCCAGATATTTAGATTAAACCGTCTCAGATATTTGCATCCAGGTTTGGAAACACCATGTTAGACAGTATAGTTAGGCTCAATGTGGAGAATGAATTTGGGCATTGTATTTTGTAAATTATGATTTATAGCTTAGCACAGTTTATCAGCCTAGCAAATTAATTAACATACAGTGGTTTATCTGGGTAGGATGCTTTTTTCTTTTTCTTTTTCTTTTTTTCTTTTCCCATTCCTTGCCTACCTGAACTCAGTTAAAATTGTGGTTGCTAATGTCAAGGACACTAACAGCAAGGATTAGGTGAGGTCTTGTAGCTTCACTTTGTTCTGTGCTATGTAGAATCAATAGTGGGAATGATGTTGACTTTCTACAGTCTGAGTTGAGTTATAAAGAAGCTGGAAAGGGGAGATCAGCTAATTATTTAATTTATTTGTAGAGTTCTTATGTACTTCATTATAACATAACTTCCTAGTTAAAAGCTACAAGCCTCTATTGAGTTCAATAAATTTAAAAACATTTGATGAGCCTCCTACTGAGGAGTTAATCAAAATCAATTGAGAATTTAGGATTGGGATGTTCCTGGGACAAAAAAAAACCCTCAGCATAACGAACTACAAAATCTTAAAGCCAATTGAGCATGACACAATGACAATTATTTGTGTAGGAGGCAAGGAACATCATGTACTTGGCAAACAAATCTTGGTGAATCCAAAACACTGTGGACTGCCTGGGGTCTTATATTTTGTTTTCCAGTTATTAGACCCTTTTTGCAATAATTGCTTGTTTCTAAAGAAGAGACACACCAAACTGTGGAAGGAGTTTACTGCAGATCAGTTTTATTTTATTTTAGTTTCATTTACATAGTTTTGATAGTAATAGCTGCCAAATTCAGCTAGATTGTTGTTATTCTGTTATTTCTAAACTAAATCTCTGACAGTTACATACAGTATATAATACAGTGTTTCTATTTGGTTGACAGTGATTATTCCCAGCACATGCTTGCACAAAGGTAGCAAAAACAACACCAAAAAAGCACAAGAGTGAAATGGATCATAGTTTGGATATAAGCCTTCTTGATTCGAGCAGAAATCCATAGGGATGAACTGCCTATAGATATTACTGGAGAAATACAAGTTTTTAACTGAGATGTGAGAGTTTTCATCTCATGAAACGCCAAATGGAGCTGAGAAATGGAGAACAGCCTAAAAACTGAATATAAACATTCTGATTCTGGAACATACTTTCTATTCTTTTAGTCATTGTCTTTGTAATAACAGTATTATGTTCAAAATAAACAAGATTTTATATCTGGTTACGGATGGGAGTTGGGTTTTTTTAGTGATACTTTCAAGACTTATTAATAACTTTCTAGCAATAAACCAGGTAGAGGACACAATAAACAAACATTATGAAGATCATTAAAACTTTGTGATTATGGATTTGTATATTCCAGAGGAAATAATATTTGATTTTCCATCTTCTTTATTTAGCAACTATGTGAAGGAATATTGCAACTATTAAGCAAAGATATAAACACATCCTATAGAGTCACTTGCCTAGAAGCTCTTCGCATTCTCTCAAGAGACAAGAAAGTCTTAGTTCCTGTAATGACAAAGACCAACATGCAAACCTTGATGAAGCTAGCAAAACTGGATACTTTGGAAGATCATTTGGAGGATGTGACTGATTTTCCCGTCATAGTGGAAGCTTTAAAATGCCTTTGCAACATTGTTTTTAATAGCCCAGCTGCCCAGAAACTCAGTTTAGAACTGAACTTGGCAGCTATGCTTTGCAATCTTCTGAGAAAGTGCAAGGACCAGCAATTTGTGGAAGACATTAAGTGCTTTGATCTACGACTCCTCTTCCTCCTTTCCCTCTTGCACACAGATATCAGATCCCAGTTGCGTAATGACCTCCAGGGTTTGCCCCTGTTGACTCAGGCCTTGGAAAGTGCGTTTAGCATAACGTGGACAGATAAATACATCACAGCTGAAGACCAAGAAATGCCACCATTGTCTCTTCAAGAAACAGATTGTGCCATTGAAGCATTGAAAGCTCTCTTTAACGTCACTCTTGACAGCTGGAATGTACACAGTGAGGTAAGGCTTGAATTGAGATCATTCCGATCATGTTTCTGTTTGTAGATTTCTGCGCTGATGTTTATGGATGCAGCTGTGTACAGCCCAAAGATGCAGGCAGGCCACAGACAGTAAGTTTATCCAGAACAAACCACAGGTAGTCCTTGACTTACAACAGTTTATTTAGTGACCATTCAAAGTTACAATGGCACTGAAAAAAGTGACTTATGACGATTTTTTTACACTTACGACCACTGCAGCATCCCTGTGGTCATGTGATCAAGATTTGGATACTTGGCAATTGGTTCATATTTATGACGGTTGCAATGTCCTGGAGTCATGTGAACAGCTTTTGCGATCTTCAGTTATTCATTTTGCAATTATTCACTTAACTGCGGCTAGAAAGGTTGTAAAATGGAACAAAACTCACTCAACAAATGTCTCAAGAACATAAATTTTTGGCTCAATTGTTGTTTTTTTTACAAATTTTGTTGAATATACAATTAAAAACAAAAGTGGACACGTTGCAACTTCCCTGGCTTCAACATTACTATTAGTATTACCTTATATAAAGAAATAAATGAAAAGAAAAAAGTTACACTGTGCATATAACATCTATGAGTTTTCTGGTGAACAGTCTTTCATTCATCTACGTTGTGATTAAGTATCTTTCAATTCTATCCTGTAAAAATTTCCTAAACTATCAACTAATCAGTCGGTATTCATTCCAGCATTCCTCCTTAACTCTAGCCATTTGTACACATTGTTCCAAATTTCATAATAGTCCGTTTCGGTTTTGTTTTTGATCTCTAATGTTAACCTATCCATTTCAGCGCAGGATAGGAGTTTGCTTATTAATTCTTCTTCGGTAAAGGTTTCTTTCCTTTTCCATTTTTCAGCGTAAGCCAATCTTGCTGCAGTCAAAAATGTGCAGTACTAAGTATAAAGATCCTTTGCTGAATTTATTGTTAATAATCCCTAGTAGGAAGGTTTTGGGTTTTGGTAGATTAGATTTTATGCTCTGGAACACTTTCGAGGATTCACTAGGTACTCACGGCAAAAGGGTAGTTGTGAAGGTGTCCCACTAATTCACCGCTATTTCTGTCCAGCTGACAGCTGTCATTTCTTCGCGGCCGCCATGTTGGGCCGTCTCCTTCTCCCGGCCGACTTCTCTGATGCTTTCCTGCTTTTTACAATTCGGACCGCCATCCAGAATCGTTCAGCTGGGCGCCTCCTTTTCCCATCTCCCTCTGAGAGATCTGGGGCTTTAAAAAAACAACTGGGCACAGAGAAATGGCTGTGGAATCGGCGCGCTCATTCAGAGCAGCGTCTCAACACAGCCATTCAGTTTGTCAGCTGGCTCCGCCTCCCAATTTTTGGCTCAATTGTTGTCGTAAGTTGAGGACTACCTGTATGGATGGATAAAATACTCAGTTGCTTTTTCATTCCCAAATGGCAGCAATTTAGTTCTGTTTCAAAACATTATCTCAACTAGTGATGGAAAAATCAAAGGATATATTTACTCTCTATTTCACTGGCTTGCAAATAGCATAGCCAAAAAGTACCGAACTACTAATGGAAAGAATAGCTCTTTCCTTTACTTGTTTATAAATATTTCTGATAGGTATTCCCATAGCTCCTAGTTAAATATGTGCATTTATTTCACTGTGTACATGCAAAAACCAAATTAATTAGAACATCAAATTGTTGCAAAGTTCATTCATGTCAAATTTATATACAACAAAGAAACCTTAAATGAATAGATAGATTGAGGCAAAGATCAGTAGATTAGCATTTCAGAGAAATATATTGTAGTGTGACATGAAGAAAAATAATACTTAAGCTAATAATTCTGATTCCAGAAATTACATACTTCCAATAAACTATTTGAATGCTAAATTTTATTGTGTGTATTTTGACAACATTCTGCCATCATTGATGCCCCAAACAGAAAAGTCAAAAGCCTACATAAGGAGAATGCAAGTTAAAACTATGATCTGAAACTGAAACTGCCTGTGTATTGATGAATTATAGTTTCCATCATTGGTACCTTCATTCCTTATATTGATTGAGATTGCTGGATGTTGAAGTAAAGTATGTCTGAAAATCAGTAAGTTGTCAGCTCTCAGTGTTCACATTATAGAAGAGGAAAAAATTAATTGGAAAGTAGGGAATGGAAATTTATTATGAATATCAATCCAATGTCTGTCATTTAGTGGTGCAATTTTTAAAAAAATTAAAGTAACAGACATTCTGTATTTTGAACATCAGTTTTGGGTAATATAACAAATAGATTCCTTAAAACAGAGCTATCTTATTCTAATAGTAGACTAAACATCTCACTATATTTTTAGAAAACACCTTGCAATTTAACTAAATACATACAGTTGTATGCAAGAGGTTAGGCATCTCTGGTTAAATTGTACATTTCAGGGAAACCCTAAGTACTGATACAGCCTCATCTTACTTCAAAATTAAACATTACCTCTTTCTGCAAATTTGAATGTGAGTCATTTATAGGTTCAAAATAAGACAATAGTGAATATGATATATGCAGAAGTCTCTTATAAATTTTTAAGTACAAGAATAAAAATAATACAGATGGAACTTAGATAAAGAGGACAGAATAGAAAGAATTAAAAAGTGCAAGAAAAAAGTAAAAGAAAAGGCAATGTATTAAGGAAAAAGAAAAATGTATAAAGATGTGACTTGCAGTATTCCTCTCATAAGTAAAAATAAAAAGTTGTTTAATGGTATAAGGTTAAACAGATACTGTATCTCTTCATCTGATATTCCATCTCTTATATATAAGTAAATCCATAAAACATCAACTTTTCAAGTCGGACATCAGCAAAAAGTCCCTAAAGTGTTACCAGAACATTGCCAAAAAAAAGTCTTATTTTAACTTTGATCAAATAAACAAACTTTATATTCTTTCTATTTATGTATAACAATCTTAATCTTTAATTCAATGAAACATTTGTAGGATTTTATTTCTCTTCAAAAGTGCTTTTTCAAGAGGCAACTGGACTTTCTTGTTTTTCTTTGAACATGTTTCATTCTCATCCAAGAAGCTTCTTCAGAGCTGAACAAGCTTCTTGGATGAGAAACAAAACGTCTTCAAAGAAAAATAAGAAAGTTCAGTTGCCTCTTGAAAAAGCTACCTTTGAGACAACCATGACCTGGATAGACTTTTATTTTTCTTCAGTTTTTCTTTATCACAGTGCACAGATTCCATCAAGGCTTTAACAAACCTCTTTTGCACATATAAGGAAACATTTTGCTGGTCATTCTTTCAGTTTATCATTTGTATTTTCTTTTTAATTTTTAAAACTTCAGACAGTTACTTTTATATAGTGTCATTTTTTGGGTAAAGTGTCATTTTCCAAATCATTGTCTTGCCCTGTCATTTATAGTTCTACATTCTTTCATTTATCTTGTCATATAAAATTTGTTCCACATTCTTTCATTAACATTCTGTAGACATAGTCTATCCATAGAAGCAGACATCATTGTTGACGATGTTGATATTGTAGTTAATTTCTGGCTCCATTCTTCAATGTTCTTTTTTGTTATAACATTTTATAAATTCCAATATGAACATCAGACTTGTATTTTTTTTCTTCGGCTTACAATCTTTAATCCTTCTAGCGCCCAGTTTCTAAAATCATCATTTATCTTTTGTTGTGATTTGTATTTGTCAAGATAGGCAAAATTGTTTCCTAAAGTTTTTGTTTTTTATAGTTAATTCCAAAATCTCATAGTAAAAGTCAATATTCCAAATTTCTCTGGACTCTTATAACATTTTAGATCAAAATCTTACTTAACTTTTTGCAGTACATTTCAAACTCTTCTTATTTATCGCCCTTTCCCGAAGGACTCAGGGCGGTTTACAGGGTATTTAAAACAAAGATCGATACAAAAGTTAAAAACAATTAAAAAAGATTAAATCAATCCCTGAAAAAATAAAAACCCCAATTAAAATTAAAATTATGCTTGTAATTAAATTTTCTTTTTTTTTCAGAGCTGGATATAAACTCACCCAATAAGTCTTTTCAAATTTGTCATTTTAATTAATTTAATTTAATTTAATTTATTGAGATTTCTATACCGCCCTTCTCCCAAAGGGACTCAGGGCGGTTCACAGGGCATAAATATAAAATGACAATACAAAAATTAAAAGACAATTAAATCAATGCCCAAGTTAAAACAAGAATAATAAAACAAACCTATAAAAACCCATGTACCCCCATCAGGCCAGACCCGCTAGTTCAAATAAATGGGTCTTCAACCCGTGACGGAAGGATCGGAGGTCTGATGCCGTCCGGAGCTCAGCCGGCAGTTGGTTCCATAATGCCGGAGCACCCACAGAGAAGGATAGTTAATAGGCCATTTTTGAAAGTAATTAGTGAATTTTGCAATTTTAATGTACTTTAAAATGCTGTGCTGCAATTACAAACAAGATGGCTAATCCTGTCTTCCTAATAATAATCCTCCTGGCGTTCAAATTGCAGAAAACTGCTGTCCTGCTTTCCCTTTGTCAGGCGCAGCCATCCAAAGCACATGTGGGCAATCTCCCATCCTCTCCTTATCTGGAGAGTTTGCAAGGAACTGGTCTTCTCTTCAGTTCCTTGGCCTTTGTCTCATCTTTACTTCATATTCATATTCATATTGAGCCTTGGTGGAGCAGTGGGCTAATGCCTCCTGAAGTAACATCAGCTGCCTGCAATTAGTGCAGGTTCGCGTCCCACCAGACTCAAGGTTGACTCAGCCTTCCATCCTTCTGAGGTAGATAAAATGAGGACCCAGATTGTTGGGGGCAATTAAGCTGACTTTGTAATAATGCCGCTTGGGGTGTGTGTGAAATCCCTAATAAGCAGGCATATACATAGAATGAAGGCTACTGCTAAGCTTGTAAACCGCCCTGAGTCTTCGGAGAAGGGCGGGATATAAATGGAATTAAAATTAAAAAAAATAAAAAATATTCAGTTCACCATACTACCCCAGACATTATGGTAAAATGATTACTTTCCAATTATTGCCTTACTAAAACATTCAGCCTCTTTTCAGCTTCAGTGCATAGCATCATCTTTAAACAATCCAACTCCATTAATTAACCAAATTTAAAGTTAAATAATGACTTTTAGATATCTTTTAAAAGTGATATAGGGCAAGTAACAGATATTTTGAAAAAATATGAACTCCACATTTTAGATCCCATGTTTATTTATATATTTATATATTACTGTTTTTTTTAAAAGGTCAGCAAGGTTGGTGCTGATCTAACTTCACTTGGAATACTGTTCCAAATGAGGGGAACAACAATGGAAAAAGTGTAGCATGGCTGTAACACTGCTTCAAAGTTGGCACTCAAAGGATATCTCTGCCATCTCATTGGACAAGCAGGAACAGCTGGGAGAAGGTGGTCTAACACAGGGCTCTCCAATCCCTGGTCTGTGGACCATTACAGCATGCCAGCAACCGGTCTGCACAAACAAGCAAAGCCCCATCTGTGGGATACAGGCAGCACACAAAACCACACACGGAAAAACCTCTCTCCATGGAACCAGTTCCTGGCGCCCAAAAGGTTGGGAACCTCTGGTCTAACATATATCCCCAACCCAAGATATGTAATTAAAGGTGACAACCAGCAACTTTAATTGCATTTGGAAGCCAACTGGGAACAACTTCTCAGTTCTTGCAGTTAGCATGCCCTTAGCTACTCAAACTTCATTCTGGACTAGTGTACCTTCTGAGTAGTCTTCAAGGGCAGCCCCATACAAATATATTGCAATAATCCAATCAAAAGATGACCGAAGCATGAGTGACTGTGAATAGAAGCTTTTCATTGTTTCAGTTACAAAATGCTTATAACTGGTGTGTGAGTTGCAAAGGTCCTTCTGTAAGTCTCACAGTAAGCAAAAAAAAGAAGAAGAAGCAGCAAACAATGCGTTAAATGCTAAATTTTCAGAAAGTTGCTGCATCTAAATGTTTATTCTCTGGAGGTTTTTATTCCATCGTAGATTCGTTGAAACATATGACTTGACCAGAGGAGGGAAAACTTTTATTGTAGATGGCAAGGCTGTATTTGAAAAATAGCATTTTCTCAGTTCAGAATCTCATACAAATCATTTAAGAATGGCTAGTTAGATTTTTCTTTTTTAAAGAGAAAACTGGTAGTACCTGAACTAAATCTATGGGCAAGATTTAGTTCAAAAAAACAAATTCAGGGGCAATGATAGTATTCTGGATCAAAGCCGTTGTACTGTAATTAATCCCTTGTTAAGACTTCTATATAAGCAGATGCCATTACCATTAACAGCTCTCTCTCCAGATAGTTGAACTTGTGGAAACACCTTTATCATTTAGAAATACCTTTATTGCATGTAGAATAGCTTTCTGCATGGTGAGGTGCACTCAGATGATGTTTGTCAGTATTTCCAAGGTCAGAAAATGGTAATATTCCCAGCGTCTGCACATGTCTGCTGTAATCACATGTTTACTGGTTAAAGGAGAAGGAGAAGTCTCTAGGGACAAAGGAGGAGCAAGTCCATCCCAGAAAGGGGAGGGAAGAGGAAATACATCTTAGGGTAGGAGGGTCTGACTGCCCACATTGTAATTTCTCCAAAACAGTCACGTGGTGGCAGCACAGATAGATCCCTGGACTGAAAGTCTCTAGGGGAATGAATTAGGAAGACGTGTGGGCCATCTTCTGGAGATTGGTCAGGTTCATCAACAGTCCAATATGGGTTGATGGTGGCAAATCTGCAATTTTACTTCCAAATTTTGTTGTGTAGTATTAGTTACTCAGGGAATAGCTAGATTAAAGGTGACAAGTAGAAACTAGAAAAAATAGAGCTAAGAGGCTGGATCCTGGCATTTATAAGGATTGGTTACTTTATTTAAGTCTCATTTAATGTTGAAAAGAATGATGGACATAAGTGACATAATCCTGCATGAATAACAGCGCTGTGGAATAGGGCAGTTTATGGGATGGAAGGAGGCTGCTACCTTTCATGAACATGTAGTTTAAAACAAGAATAATCCAAAATATGTGCATCAAAAGCTTTCAGATTGATAAGGATTCTACAGTGTGATTGTCTTCTTATTTTATGTCTTTTCATGATTTTGAATTTCTGCTTTGGAGCCTTCATAATATAATATGTTCCTCTTTATAATTGGATTTATACAGAATGATTCTCATGAATTTCGTTATATGACTGCCATTCTGCGTCATTGCTTATTGAGTCTGGGCCCTACCGAAGTTAAAACTGAAGAATTACACAGGTTAGTGAAATTACAAATTCAGTTATTCTTAAAAGGACATTCTAGTTAGGTTTGGTTCTCAGCTATTATATCTAAATAACGATGAGTAACTTAGTGCTTTTTGTACATAGTGGACAGCTTCCATAAGTTTTAATATTATGATTAATCATATGGATTCTGAAATGATTGGTCTCTTCTTAAAGTAGTCAATTCCAGGGACTGTACAAAAGAAAGCATGGCTGATCATCTGAAATTTTGTTTAAAACTGAATTAATATAATGAGAGCTTGTTTGTTCAATAATGTATAATGATTTATGTTTTACTCCAGTGGTAATATTGTTATGATACAGACTTGTCCAATATCTTCCAAGGTATCATTTTTTCCTAAACATTTTAGAAAAGAATTGTCATTATTACAATTTAAGGATTTTTTTCTGTAAAGTTTTGGTTTTAGACCTGTTGAAGCTAGCCACATAAAAAAAAACTTCAAAAGCCACCTGCAAAAGCTTCCAGTTTTTGAAAGTAGGAAACTGCAGGATGTTTATGCAGTTAATGAATTTTTATCATTTATTTATTAGGTGAGCCCAAATATAATATCATTCCAGAGTCCCATTAGATGATCTAGAAGGGACCTAAAGCATATCTAGTCTGTGGGCGACAGGCAGAAAGTACTGGAGACAAGTATCTCACAAGCCCTGTGGCATGCAAGACTTTAAAAGTAACAACTTGCATATTGAATTGCATCCAGAAACCTACTGGAAGCTAGTGTAGCTCTCATAGCAGTGCTGCTACATGGGTGTATCACAGAGTGCCCAAAACTGCATATGCTACCACATTCTGGACCAGGTCAGGTGTATCTTCCAAAAACTTTACACATAGACTGTATTTTAGTGTTGAACTGAGAAGTAAAGACATTAATGAGTAGTGAGCAGTACAGAATATCACCATGTTGGTTACAAACATACTCAGGGTGGTTGGATGTGTACAAAGAATAAAATTCAAGCACGGTGGTTGGGTGTGGCATCAGATACAAAAGAGGAACAGGATGGCCAAGGATGATCAAAACGTCTTCATATAAGTAACAGTGGCACAGAAAAGATGGAAGGGATTCAGAATTAAGAGACGCTGGGTTGTGTGACTCAGCTTTCAGCTGGTTGGTTTCCAGAGTAGTGAGCAGTAACTCCCATGGGTACATTTGGTGCACAAGATTAAATTATGCAAAGCCCCTTTTGACCACAGTTTGTTAGGAGCCACAAGGAATCTTAAGTTGAACACCAGCTCTTTCTGGGGTAGTGCTACTCCATCCAAGTTAATGATGGAAAGGCCAGATCCAAGGATCAGGTCCTGACCCACAGTCATTTTGTTTTAGGGTTCACTTGGAAGGTTGAGTTAAAACTCATTCTTCCCCATCCAGATTTGCATAGCCTCCAATCATGAGAAAGAATCTCAGAGGCATCCTTTGGATAAAACTGGTTTCAGAAGTCATAATAATAGTGTATTTTCTACAGCTTTTCCCTGAAAACCCTGTACATTAAAAACTTTAAAATGAACATATATTAAATCTTATTTTGTACATCAGATACTTGATTCATTGTTCTTAAGTTATCACAGTAAAAGCTCTGTTTAAACACTATTTTGAAATATGTACATTATTGCGACACTTATTTATTGCTATTGTTATTCTAATACAAATACCTGGGAGATAACCTAAACTTTTCATTGCATAGCTCTTCTTTGTTTGGGAGAGCAATTGTGAAAGACAGGATTTATATCCAGGTAAGAACTTAATAAAAATCCCATAGTGCCCAAATATTTAAAATTAAGATAGTTCAGTGAAGTGGTGTACCTGAGTGACATAAAAAATGTAGACTGTTTGACAAAGACCTCAATATTCATAAGTTACTCAAAGATAAATTCAAATAATGCTTGTTTCACATTAAATACAAATCAATCAGCTGCTTCTTAGCTTTTGGCTAATATTAAATGTAAAATAGATCATGGAAAAAGCCTCTGCCTAGACCTTGGTGAGCTGTTGAATGTCAGAAAAGTGTGGATGGCGAAGGATCTAATCTTATCCATTCATTTGTGTTCTAGTTCCCTCTTGTAAAGTGATTCTTTCAAGTATGCCTGGAGGGTCTGAATTTAATTTTAACTGTGAATGGAGACTTTAAGGTATATTCAGATATTACTATATAGTTTTAATAATTTTTAAGAAACAGTACTATGTTTAGAGGATAAATCTGAAGGAAGGCTCTTTTTTAAATCTCTCTTATGAATATGAATTTAAATTAATAAAAGTAGAATATTTATCTTATTAATTTAAATTTGTATTTATGGAGACATTTAAAATTATTTTCCCTTCATTAATTAAGAATGAGTATAGTAAAGAGATTCTTTTAGTTCTGTGCATTCTATCACATAAAATAGCCAAACTTCAGTGAAATAAGTTATGGTAAATGCCATGTTTGCCCATTCTGAAGATTTTAATCACAGCTTTCGCTAGTGCTAAAGTGTTGTTTGCTTTCACTTTTGCATATCAGGAGGGGGCTGAGAGCCTGAGTAGGTGGATGTCATGTCTCTGTGATTAATGATCTTTAGGAAGCTGAGAGAGAAAATAATATACGCAGCATTTCTACCCCCTGGAGAAGGAATGCAAACACTATTGTGCCGATCTGTGCATAGTCAGTGACTTCCTGGTAGGTGGAGAATTTCATACACTCCTCTGCCACAAATAAAACTGTCAGGTGGAGTGACAAAGTTCAGAAAGCCAGACTCCAGTTATTGAAAAGAATAACTCAAGCACAGTGATCCAGAAAATTAATTTGGTAGGTGTTTGAGAACACCATTGCTTCATAAGAAACTAGCAAAAAGAAATGATCCAAGCTTCCTTTATTTTTCTGAATTAAAATCCTATTGTTCTTGACCAGCCCTTGTTTTACTTCAAGCAGATTATTTTGTAAAAAAACCAAAACTCAATCCCACGTGTGTTAAGCATTTCAATTTAGATTGGTTCTGCTTTAAGAAAGTTACGGTAAATAAGAGCACTGGCTGAAGAGACAAAATACTAGTAGACAGATACAATTGCACCCTAGTAAAATTCTTGCTTTAAGTGAAATAAGGGATCCAAATACAGCAGTCTATAACTCTTAACTAATATCTGAACATAACAATACTAGTATATAGTTAGGTGAATCTGTTTAGGCTTACAGAGAAAGTTAATGGACTAAATGAATTGGAGTGGGAGGGAAATGTGATATAAAATGCAAGAATTCTGAAACTGCTAACTAGCAGTAGCTTTACAGATAGATATGCCATACTGTAACTTACAGTATACATAATATACATCATAATAAAATCCAGCATAACAAAATCTAAAACAAAAAAATAAAAAAATAAAATGCAAGATATGATAAAAACAGGTTAAAACAAAATCTTATACAAAACAGAGGTTCCGGTTTGCCACGCGGCCACCATGGACAGCTGGGAGACTTGCTGTCCCCCGTCCAGTTTTGCATTGCTGCGGGGCCCTGAAAAGGGCCGAAAGTCACCCCAACGAGGCGACCAGCAAGGAGGGGCGTTCACTGGATCACGGGAGAGCCACAACTCTCCCGCTAGACCTAGCGATCCCTCCAAACCAGCGGACAAAAGGACTGGCCATTATGGCTCATCCCTAGGTTGTGAACAGGTGAAGTCACATTTTCCACCAGGCAACTTTTAAAGCAGCGTGGAAGAGACTGGGTGAGATCTACCTCTTTTACATCCTAACTATTTTCTGTACTTCCTTAAGCTGCTAAGCATTTTCCCCCCTGCAGTGGGGGAAGGGATTTTAACCCTCCCTCCAGAAAGAGCGGCGACCAATTACCCAGGGGTGTTTAAAACATTGAAAAAGTAACTGAATCCCAATTGGAACTTTATTTCTCAAAGCTTGTGGATTGAAAGACTTTTTTATTTTTTATTTTTTACTTTTCATTATCTACTTCTGTTGAAAATCTGGGTTTTTCCTTATAAAAAAGAAGAAAAACTGAAAAGATTAAAATAACTTTGGGACTCAAAGGGAAACTTTAAAAGGTAGAGGCGACACCGTGTGGTCAAATTTGGTATTTTAATCTGTTATTCTCTAGGGGCCTGGTTGACTGCTTAGAGAAATAGATAAGATACATAGCCTTGAAGATTTTGAAACAACAGCTATAAAAGGCTCTGTGTTCCTTACCCAGAAAAAAAACTTTTTCTTTCTTTTGGATTTTCTAAGTGTAAAGCCTTTAGTCTAAAATACCAATGTGGAAGAAGACGAGGTGCAAAATTTCCTTATGAATGAAGATCAACAAATTCTCTCTATGTTGAAAACAATAATTCAAACTCTTACCACAGACAATGAAAAACTAAGAGGCTATGGGAAGGCACAAGAAGACAGCCCAGATAGGAAAGCCCAAACTTTGACCACAGCTAAAGAATCATCTATACAAAATACAGTAGAAAAAATGAAACATTTAAATACCATGACAGAAGAATCAATTATTCAACAAATATTGACATTTGAAAATCCAGAAAAGACACCAACAACTTGGAAAAAGGAAAAGGTTTCTTATTCAACTCACAAGGAAGTACTAAATACAGCAAAAACTCCAAACTCATGGAAAGAAGCAATCATCTCACTAATTCCTAAAGAAAACTCTGACCTGCATTAAAAACTATAGGCCCATTTCTTTACTGAACACGGATTACAAGATTTTCACGACTATAATGGCAGAAAGATTAAAAAAATATTTAGCTGAATTTATCCATACTGACCAAAACAGCTTCTTGCCTAAAAGACAAATTAGACATAATGTCAGGATCATACTAGACATCTTAGAATATTATGAATTACACAGCAAAAAACAAATGGCATTGATTTTTGTTGATGCTCAGAAAGCGTTTGATAATGTCAAATGGAATTTTATGTTGACTCAACTCAAACAGATGGAATTCGGGGGGAAATTTATAAATATGTTTAAAGCAATATATTCCAAACAAGAAGCAAAAGTAATCACAAACAGAGAATTAACAAATAGCATTCAAATACAAAAAGGCACGAGACAAAGCTGCCCACTATCTCCTCTATTTATCCTTTCTTTAGAAGCACTCACAAGAATAATCCGAAAAGATAAGCTGATTAAAGGATTAGAAATCAGAAAAGAGACATTTAAATTACAGGCTTATGTAGATGATTTAGTTTTCATTCTGGAAGACCCCTTAGAATCTGAAACAAGATTATTACAGGTGCTGGAAAATTATGGAGATGTTGCGGGATTGAAGATCAATAAAGAAAAAACTAAAATGTTAGTTAAAAATATGTCCAATTTACAAGAAACTGAGCTAGTAGAAAAAATTAATATCCAGACATCTAAAAGAGTAAGGTACTTGGGGATCCAACTGTCGGCAAGATGTATTACACTCAAAAGAGAAAATTATGACAAATTAATAGACCAAATTACAGCAGACCTGGACAGATGGAAAAACTTGCAGCTCTCCTTTATGGGGAGAATAGCGACAATCAAGATAATCACTTCCCAAATTACTCTTTTTATTCCAATGTGTACCAATTTCATTTTCATTTCATTTCATTTTATTATATTTGTATACCGCCCTTCTCCCGAAGGACTCAGGGCGGTGAACAGGGCATATATAAAAATACAGAATACAAAAATTAAAAAGAATTAAATAGTAGCCCAGCTAAAACAATCAATAATAATATAAAAATCCCCATTAAAACCCCAACACATCCCCCATCAGGCCAGGCCAGCTTGTTCAAATAGATGGGTCTTCAGACTGCGTCGGAAGGAGCGAAGGTCAGGTGCCATCCGGAGCTCGACCGGCAACTGATTCCATAAAGCCGGAGCGCCCACAGAGAAGGTCCTCCCCCTGGGGGCCGCCAGCCGACATTCTCTGACCGGAGGCACCCTGAGGAGGCCCTCTCTGTGGGAACGCACAGGGCGGAGGGAAGTTGACGCCGGCAGCAGGCGTCAACTTCATTTCAATTAAATTAGGGAAGGATTTTTTTAAAAAAACTTAAACAGAATTACATCCAAATTTATCTGGCAAAGTAGAAAACTGAGAATTAAATTAAAATTATTACAGGATGCAAAGGAAAGAGGAGGGCTCGGCCTCCCGAATTGGGAAAAATATTATCAAGCAGCAATAGCGGTATGGATAAAGGATTGGATACACTTAAGGAACAGAAGACTACTAGCATTAGAAGATCATGACATGCAAATTGGGTAGCATGCTATAATGTGGGATGGAAAATATAAGGCTCATCAGTACTTCCAGAATCATCATATTAGACGGGCACTATTAGACGTATGGATAAAAATTAATTATATAGAAATCCCCAAATGGCTATCCATATTAGAGATATTCATGCACCCCAAATTCATAAATTTAGGAAGAGTAATCACATGTAAAGATCTCTTAGACGAAAATGGAGACCTGAAAACAAGAAAAAGACTATTAGAAGATGGTATAGAGTTGGAATGGTGGGCATACTTACAAATACAGTCACGATACAGAAAAGAACCAGGGATAAAATTAGAGCATACACAATTAGATAAAATCCTTCTAGGAACAGAAGACCAAATGATAAGAAAGATGTATCAATATCTATTAGAACAAGATTTGTTAGAAGAACAGGTAAAAGAAACAATCTTAACCTGGAGTAAAGATTTTGGTTACAGTATTGACCTAGATAATTGGCAATCACTATGGGATAGAAACAGGAGGTTAATGCTAGCCACCTCCTATAAAGAGAATCTGTACAAGATGTTTTATAGATTGCACCTTTCCCCTACAAAGTTAGCAAAAATAGATAAAAAAATCTCACCAACGTGCTGGAAATGCAGAAGGCTTCCAGGGACTTACTATCACATGTGGTGGGAATGTTCAAAAGTGCAAAATTTTTGGCAGCAGATAAAAAATTGGTTGGAAGAAATATTACTACAATAAATTGATTTAAAACCAGAAACCTTATTAGGGATTATTAATGATAAACTCAGCAAACATCTTTCTACTTATTATTGCATATTTTAACTGCAGCAAGATTGGCATATACCCAAAAATGGAAAAGAAAGGTAACCCCCACTGAAGAAGAAATAATAGATAAAATTTTACCCTGCGCTGAAATGGACAGGTTAATCCTAGAGATTAAAAATAAAACTGAAATGGAGTATTATGAAATTTGGCAAAATTTGTACGATTGGTTAGAGATGAGGATCGCTGAGATAACTATTGTTTGATTAGTTGATAAACTAATCAATTATTATTAGCACCTATATCAGGACACAACTGAAAAATATGTAAATATAACGCTGATGACTGAAAGACAGTTTACCAAAAAATTTACAGATGTTATATGTACAGTTTGTTATACTCTGTCCTGTCATAGAATATATTTTAAGTTTTTGTTTTTTCTTTCTGTAACATAAGGTAATACTAATAGTAGTGTTGTAGCCAGGGAAGTTGAATCATGTCCACTTTTGTTTTTAAATGTACATTTAATAAAATTTTCTAAAAAGAAAAAGGAAAAGGTTTCTTATACAACTCAGAAGGAATTAGAGGATCTAGGAAAAAAACAGTTGAATGAGAAGATAAACAATTCAGAACAACTACATCGATATGGAAGAATAAAGAGACGACCTACTAGATCTCAAAAAAATGGTGACAGGATGGTTTGGCCAACATCAAATAATATATGTGACATTACAAGGAGATTGGTTTGATGACCCAAAAACAAGGACATGGAAGACGATTTGCAAAGGAGAAAAGCCAGAATAAGACTCAAGAAGATTGGAGTTTCGACCGTCTTATTAAAATCTAAAACAATATACTTAAATAGATAAGATGTGCATGTTAAACACAAGACATTGTTATGAACTGAGATAAAGAAAAGGTTTTGGACAGGCCTTTTTTTCTCATAGAACACTCAGAATGGCATTCCGGCACCCTTTTATTGAAGAAGAAGAAAAAGCTCCCTCTATTGGCTTTAGGAGTAGGCAATCTTGGCTCTTTTTTATGACTCATGGACTTCAACTCCCAGAAATCCTGAGCCAGCCACGCTGAAGGGAAAGAGAGAGGTTTCCAAGCTGAGCCATGCTGGCTCAGGAATTCTGGGAGTTGAAGTCCTTGAGTCATAAAAGAGCCAAGGTTGCCTACCTTGCACTAGAGGAGGACATTAAAATTATTTACAAGGTTACTTCTTTAGGAACTAAACTTTTAGAATCTAAAACAGCTAATTCAAAAAAGCCAACAGGAAAGAACCTCACACTTTTCATCTGCTTCTGTCTTTTGGAAGGTAAAATTAGATAACAAAATAATCTATTTCCTATGTTAACATCTCTGCAATGAAATCAATAAAAGTAACAGGAAAGAAATGAGAAACATTTTTCTCAATGTAATGTCTAATTTAGCTGATGCTAGAAAAAATAGTATCTTTTGTACACTCTTGAAAACTATTTTGAATCTATAACCATCTATTACAACTAAACCACTTTAAATTAAACAATTCTTAAGAATGAAATATTCTTAATTTGGACTTTACTTTTACTGTTTGGACTGTTGTGTGTTTTGAAAAATAGATTATTTAGAATCTAGTTATGTTGCACTTCAGTCTTTAAATAATTAACCTAGTATATACATAACAATATATAATGTTTTCCATGGTGAGCTTAACATCAATAACAACATTTATTAAAAAGGCTAAAATAATTTCTGGTGGTATTATCTGTACATTAATTTTGTTTAGTCACAATCTTTCACTTTTCACATTCTGGACAAGCAGAATGCTAGCAAAAGATGTTACATATGTGCATAAGTGTAGTCAGTAGCATATGCCTTTTTAAAAATATCAAACATGCAAAGAAACAAAAATAAGTCCAAAATATCTGTATTACATCCAGAAATGCCAACTTTGCAACCAATATTTCTCATCCATAACTATGGCACCCTAAGGATACCTGCATACATGCAAATACTTCTCTGGGATCAGTAACACAGCAGGGATTGCTTTTTCCTTCCAGTAACAGATTGTTGGGAAATACCAAACATGGCCTTGAGAATTCCAATGTTTGTTACAAATTTTTCTGGATGTGGTTGGAAAGAGGCTGTTTGGCACCGGAGACCACTGCCATGAGGAACACAGCTCTGGGTCGGAGTTCAGAGCAGCTCCGGGTGGGGGCTCAGCACGGGCCACAGCGTGGCAACTGCAGGGAGGGGAATCCCCACGGCGGCTGTGGGGAGGGGAATCCCCGCAGAATGTGGCTCCGAGCCACAGGGGTGGGGGTGCAAAGGATGGGCAGCAACACCGTAGCAAGACACCGGCATCGCTCCCTCTGAGTTCCAGCATCTTTTTTTTTTTTTAGAAAAAAAGCACTGGTTTTGGACATTAAAATTTAGCAGTATAAATACTAATAGCTAATTTGAATATTGATTTGTGCATAAAGGCCATGTAAAGGTGAATAATGTAGATAAGCCAAAAACCTATTGATAAAAATTATTATCTATATGGAACGTCAAAAACAAAAATTATTAATTTAAGCAAGAGATAGCAGATACAAAGAGGAAGAGAGAGGAAGTATTAAATACTGAAATAAAAAGAAATTTTGATTACTACTTTAAAAACCCCCTGAAAACTAGCAAAAAGGAAGGATATATTCTTAATTTGTTGACATAGAGGGTGCGAAGCTAAGTAGACGGGATGTGTATTTTGAATATTAGATTTTGTGAGGAATGGTGATAGATGAATTGGGAGTATATTAAAAATCTTGGGAATGATAAATATCAAACGTTAAATCTAAATGTTACTGGAAATTAAAACTGAAAAATCTATTAGGTCATTGATTGTCTAAAAGATTGTATGTTAAAACAACTAGAATCTGTGTAAACTAAAAACTACTGATATATGTAAGAAAGTTATTTTCCATGTGATTGATAGGATAAATAGACACTATATATGAAGGGAGAAAGAGAGGAAATATTTATGGTAGCAATTTGAAATCTGTGTTAGTGATATCTGTATGTAATTGAATTACTACTACTCAGCCACCACGTTGCTTTTCAAATATGTGAATGTAATATTATAAAATCAATAACATTTGTAAAAACAAAAACAAAAAACAAAATCTTACACAAAACAATAAGAATTGTTGTAATTTATAGCTATGGCTAATAAAATCTCACTTAAAGCAGCAGTTCCAAAAATGCCTGTTAAAATAAAATGATCCTTGACTGCTATTAAAAGACCATAATGTAGGTACCAAATGAACCCTTCTGGAATGTTCCAGAAATAGGCTGCTAGTGTTGAAAGTGCCATTGTCTTTATTTCATCTTACTTCACCTTTATAGGGTTGGAGAACCTGGCGAAGTGTCTTTAATGGTCTCAGTGTAGGACAATTTCTTAACCTTGGCAACACTTAAGATGTTCGGACTTCAACTCCCAGAATTCCCCAGCCTGCATATTGGCTGGGGAATTCTGGGAGTTGAAGTCTATACAGCTTCAAATTGCCAAGTTTACATAACACTGGTTTAGGACAATAAACGCCTCAAACCTTTAGGCGTTATAGATAGAGGCAGCATTTTAAATTTGGCCCAGAAGTATACTAACAGAAGAAAGCATAGGCCTACTATTTCATCAGTCACCCTTTGAACTAGATTCCAAGGCAACTCCATATATAGTACATTGCAATAATCTAAGTAGAAAGTTATCAGAATACTTTTGCTGAGTTGTATGGCCGATTGGAGTCTTATCTTTACTTATATGCCACAGAGACTATAAAAATGATGATGTGATCAGGCAGCTGCTCTTTCCATGACCACCGTTCAGTCTGAATCATGGGTGACAGAAGAAGCATGCTAGCAGAAGCAGCTACTAGCATACCGCTTCTAGACAGCATTGTGACTCTGGTTTTCTCTATCATGGTGCCCAGGGTGGGTAAGCTTTTGCTTGCATGCTTCTGTACTTCTTCCCTAAAAGTGCAAAATTCATAGCCAAGACACTTCTGTGTTTTGATTCCACATTGCATCCTGAAAATGCAGTACAACAATTTAGTGAATTTCTGAAAATACCAATTAGAAAAGTGTAAAACAGTTGAAATGTAACTTGTAGTATTGAGGTGCATTAGCTGTTGTGTAAAATTATAACATTATAAACCATGCGGTTATGTCCATGTTTCAAGGACTTCATTTGCATATTATGCACAAAAGTATGTATTATACTTACATTCAGAGAATAACTTTTAAAATTTCTTTCAGCAATGCGATCAACCTGTTAAGTAATGTTCCAGTCTCTTGCTTGGATGTCCTTATCAGTCCATCAACTCAAGAAGAGGCAAGGGAAACTGATGTGAAATACAATGGCATGAATATGGATGCCATTCAGGTGCTTTTGAAGTTCATGGAGAAGAGAATTGACAAGGTAAGAATTTTTGAATTTGGGAGCCTTGTTCCATTGTTTGCAGCATAATGCTGCTTGGACTTTAATTGTGCAGTATCATAGAATGCTTCTTAATCAAAATAGTCCTTGCGTACTAACCCCCAAGTTTTAGATGTTTGAAAACAAATCAAGGTTGGAACATAGCCATGAGAAATACATGGTCATGGAACAAATTGAATATTCATCTGAATACCCAAACACAAACTAAAACTCTGACTCAGTGTTGCATGTGGAGAATAAATAGTTCAGCTGGTTCGTTCAGATTCTTTGGGAAGTGCAAAATATAAAATAATTTTCTGCTTACCTTCACTTTATTTATTTTCAGTAAAAAGTATTGACTGACACACTACTTAATACTCTGCTCAAAAATGCATTGTGTTGCAATCAGGGGATGTTACAGATGTTCCTATATCTGGAAAAAAAGGCACAAACATACACTGGGGAAACATGGTTAGTCATAGCTGCTGGTGTATATCCTGTGAGCTTTCAGATACAGTTTTTAAATATTTTTAAAAAATGATTTTACATTTTAAAAATGTTTTAAAGTTTGGATGAGCCATCATGGAAATAAGTGACCGTATCTACTAGAATTAAGATTTTTCTGTGCCACATTTGAGTTATGTTGTTGGAAAAATGTTGCTAAATTCTTTATTCTTTAGGGGAGTAGCTATAGGGAAGGCCTCACTCCAGTGCTCAGTTTACTAACAAGATGCTGCCGGTCCCATCGGAACTTCAGGAAGTTTATTAAAGCTCAGGTGAGACATGAGGATATCCAAAGACTAAAATGTAATGGAATCTCTTCTACTGAATATGCATAAATATTAGTTTCTATTCATTAAACAATCTGATCCTTCTTCAGTATTTTTTTGGCATTGGACGTGCAGGACAAACATAAAGCTGAATAAGGAATAAATGCATGAAATTGCTGATTTTGTACAACGTATATGTTTTCTTAAAAGTAAATATGAACATTGGTCAGTAGAACTTGTTTACAACTTAAGCAGACTAAAACAACTATTTAGAAGAAATGGAAAATGATATACAGGTAGTCCTCATTTAACAATGTTAAGTAGGGTTGGAAATGTAAAAAAAAAAATCACGTGAGCATGCTGCTTAGCAATGGCAGTTCCAGTTTTCGATACTGAGGACATGTGATCGCTGCTTCCAGCTTCCTTCAAGTTTCCCCATTGATTTTGTTTGTGAGAAGCCAGCAGGGAAAGTCATGAATCATGATCAGGTGCCAAGCACCTGAATCATGATTCCATAGTCTCAGGGATACTGTGATGACTATAAGTACAATGTATATTCAAAACTACCATTCATTCAGCACCCTAATAAGTTTCAGCAGTGGCTGAATGAATGGTTATTAAATGAGGACGACCTCATATACTCACAAGAGCATGAAAGCAGCAGAGTTAAAATTGTTGAGTCATAAAAATGGTCTATTTTTATTAAGGTTATTATTTTATTAAGATTATCGCCTGTCAGACTTTGCCACCAACCAGTTGGATGCAGGCCAGGGCTAGAGGGAGATGGGCAAAAGGGTGCAGTTTAGTGCTCCCACTTCCTCTTGCCCTCATGCAAATTGTTTAGGTACCCAGAAAAAAAAGTGGAATTATTTTGAGGAATCCAAGGGAATAAGTGTGACAATACCTTGCATTAGGCTTAATTCCTCTTCTTATCTTTCTGTGTCTTTAGGTGCTGCCTCCTTTGAGAGATGTTTCTAATCGTCCTGAAGTGGGCACAACACTGAGAAACAAATTAGTGCGTCTTATGACTCATGTTGATCTGGGAGTGAAGCAAATAGCTGCAGAATTTCTTTTTGTTCTTTGTAAGGAGAGAGGTACAGAGGTTTTTACTAGACCATGTGGGTGGTTATAGCATATGTGCAAATACAGAGTGTCCTCAGTTAATGACCATAATTGGGACTGGGAACTCTGTCACTAAGCAATGCAAGCATAAAGAATGACCATTCCGACTTCCAACAGCAGCTCTAGTTGCAACAATTAAGCCTAACTCTAACCCATTTCCTTTGCTTGTTGGAGGCTGGAGGTGAAGATCGCAAATGGTGATCATGTGACTGGGATTCTGTAACCGATTCACAATCACATGATTGCCAGAACTCTTTGATGGCTCCAACTTCGAGGTCCAGCTATAAGTCGTCTCATTCAACATTATCGTAACTTCAAATAGTTGCTGAACAAGTGTTCACTAAATGAGGACCACCTGTAATCCCTTGCTGAGCTGGCTATTTGTTGCCAAATAACGTTTTTTTAATTAAATCTAGAAGTACCGGAAGATGCATTTTTACAGATGTGATAACAACAATTTATAAAGCGCACACAGGCATTTTACTTTTTATGGCAACTAATCTATTATTTCTCTCTCTAGAAATATCTTAAGCCAGATTAAATTGAAGACAAATAGAAGTTATTAAATTTAGGCTTAGCCTTTTCTTAGCTATAAAGTCTTAATTAGTGAGTACAGGGTATAAAGTTGCATGTAGAGGCCTTCCTTTTAAACTGACCTGTTAAAACCCCAATCTAAAATATGAATACAGCTTTCAATAAGCTTATGCATTCTGCTTTATTAGGGTCATCCCCTGCTGTTTGCAAAGTCCTCCTCTCATTCTCCTCCCCTGAAAAACTCTTCAGATTTACCACTCAACTACTTTGGTTGAAGTAACCCACACAGTTATGTGATCCTTATGTTTATAAGTATCTGTCTGTCTGTCTGTCTGTCTCAGTTGGATTTAATGCCCAAAGAAGGAATTTTCTAAAATTCCAATCCAATAATGAAAAATGTTAATCTTGTTCTATCTTCAAGCCACAGTTTGATTGTTTCCTATTGTTTTGCAGTTGACAGCTTGTTGAAGTACACTGGGTATGGCAATGCAGCAGGCCTGCTGGCAGCCAGGGGCCTCTTAGCTGGAGGAAGAGGGGAAAACTGGTACTCGGATGATGAAGATACAGACACAGAGGAATACAAATCTGCAAAGCCAAAGTACGGCATGGCTTGAATTCTGCCTTCCTTCCCTTCACCTAGGTCCGTGTTTCAGCTCCCAAAATTTCCCAGCCAGCATGTCTTAAAGTTGCCAAGTTTGAAAAACACTGGCCTATACCATTTCTCCCCTCCCCTCCACCTTTGTCAGAGAACTGGCCCCTGACTTTTGGAACTGGTAGTAAAAGAAGGACTAGGAATGAAATGATAGCAGCATTCCAGTATCTCAAGGGTTGCCACAAAGAAGAGGGAGTCAAGCTATTCTACAAAGCATCTGAAGGCAGGACAAGAAGCAGCGGATGGAAACTATAATCAAAGAGAACCAACCTAGAACTAAGGAGAAATTCCCTGACAGAACAATTATTCAGTGGAACAATTTGCCTCCAGAAGTTGTGGGTGCTCATCTCCAGAAGTTTTGAAAAAAAAAGATTGGACAACCATTTGTCTGAAATGATATAAGGTTTCCTGCTTGAGCAAGGGGTTGGAGTAGAAAACCTCCAAGATCCCTTCCAACTCTGTTGTTCTGTTAACAGCAATGATTGGTACTGGATTTTTTGTTGCTAAACAATATGGTCATAAAGTGCAATGTCACATCACCACATTGTTCAGCAATAGCAATCCCGGCAGTTTCCATTGTCATCATTAGCTGAATTCCACTGATAGTTAGGTGTGGACCCACCCCAATCCAAGCCATTCACACCGAGTCCCTCCAGGCCCCAAGCTGCCTCTGCCTCCTCTTCAGCACACACACACACACACACACGCACACACTTGACTATGTCCCCCTTCATCTTTTGGCTGCCAAATTACTGTTGCTGCCAGCTGACCCTACCACCCAACCTTGTCCATGGCTCCTCCACTACACCACCTGTCACTACTGTACCAGTAAGGGCTTTCTTTTGTGCCACTTTCCTTTCTGTCACTGCAGCTGGGGCTTCTCTCATGGATCATCCAAGGCCTCCATGCACCAGCCAGGGTGCCGTTAACACACTGCTAAGGGTCTTCTTTTGCAAGACTGGTGCATGAAAGAAAACCCCGACAGCACCAGCACAAAAGAAGAACACAGCTGGAAAAATTCTTCTTTCAGCTGGCGCAGCCAAAGCCTGCCTTCACACCTCAGGCTCCTTTTTGTGAAAAAAAGGCCTTGGTTGGGAAATAAATGGAGGCCCTGGACAAGGTGCTGGGGGGGGGTTCTACTGCACCAGTGCAAAAGGAGTACGTTTGTTCGTGTGACTGTGGGGGAAGCAACAGCCAGAAATTTGAGGACCAATCATAAACCCCTTCATTTATCATCTTCATAATTTTGAACAATCGCTGAAGAAAATGGATGTTAAGAGAGCAGTACTTATATAAGTAATGGGTTGTAACTAACTATGAGCAGAATCAGTTTGAGATGCAAAGGCTGAGAGAAGCCATAAAACTTAAATTAATGTGCATTTTTGAGAACTAAAAGTGCTTTCCAGTTCTGGAAGGCATTTGGAGGTGTTTTGGGATAAACTGATATTTCCAGTTCTACTTTAAAACTTGTGGAACAGTGTTCTTGAAAACTCTTCTTGAAGATGTTGTTTTTACTTGTTCTTTTCTCTTTTCCCACTTCCCAAAGCATTAACCTAATTACAGGTCATTTGGAAGAGCCAATGCCTAACCCAATGGATGAAATGACTGAGGAACAAAAGGAATATGAAGCAATGAAGCTGGTCAATATGTTCGATAAGCTTTCTAGGTATTGTATCTCTTTGCATGTTCATTTCTTTATCCATACTATTTCATTATCATCAAGAATTTCACTATATTTTAGTTATGTTTGCATCAGTGAAGTTCTTAATTCAGTACTCCACTGGCCAAGGATCATTTTCCTATAAATTTTGGCAGATATGCAATATCGGATCATTGACCATAATTAAATATAAAAATATATCCAGCAAGTACATTAAGAGTTTCACAAATTGCAAAATGCAATCCGACAAAATGCAATTCAGTGGCAAGAAAAGTAAGGCAACAGGTATAGAATAAGTGGCATCTGGCTCATTAGTAGTAACTGTGAGACAGCTACTTAAGTATGAGCCAGCAATGTGCTGCAGCTGCCCAAAAAACAGTGTAATTTTAGGCTGCATCAACAAAGGGATAGCATTAAGATCGTGTGAAGTATTAGTACCTTTTTGTAATTCAAGTTTTATTGGTTTTCCAGTATTTACATATACATGTACTTGTGAAGCAATATGGTGGTTGGGTAGTGAAAAGTAACAAATAATAAGTTGTTTGTAAATAGTTCAGGTTGCATCAATAAGGATTCCCTCTCTGATTCCCTTAGTTTTCACATAGTCAAAGTAATCAAATTAGTACATTTCTAGATATAACCTAATCAATTAAGAAAGTTTGCAATGTAATTAGACTGATATCAAAATCCTGTTTTTTAAGTTTTACCTAATTGCAATAAAATACTCTAAAGTGGCCTATAATATACAGAAGAAAGCTTACTTTTTGCGTAACCTACAATTCCCTATTTCAGTAAAGAATAATTCTCTTGTCTACAAAACTTACATTGTTCATTACAAATCATTCTTATGCTTTAACAATAAATTCAAGTTTTCATCTTCACAAATCACCAATTGTTAGAAAAGATTTTTGTCTTAACCATTCAACACTTATTAAAATACTGTCTTATAAGATTCTAAATTCTATAGTATAATTCAAAGTTTTATTCTAAAAGCTTAATTTTGTTTTCCTTTAAAAATCTAAAACCTAAATATGAAATCAGTTTATATTTTTTTAAGATTCCCCTTAGTCCATCAAAAAAGATTTTTTTTAAGTTCTGTCCTTACAAATCCCCCCAAAAAAGACAAGTCTATATCTTTAAATCTAACTCTCGCCTTCCTTTTGTGCCAATCAAGCTTCCATCTTAGTGTCTTTAAATTCTTAAATGTGTCTCCCTTTCTTCCTCCACCTCTTATTTGAATCCACAGAGACCATCCAAATGACAGTTTTGCGAAGCTGGTGTCCCCTTTATAATCATTGAAATATTGCTTTAATAGTTCAGTTTTTGATGTTTGCTGTACTTCTTCTTCCATTTCCATCTGGGTTAGGTAGAACGTAGTAGCTAATGTTGTTATTGTTTGATTAGCTGAATCCTCAACATACTGTATTTAAAAGGCCTTTGATATCTTCACTCTTAATGTTGCTTTCTTCTGGTGGTGTTTTTTGAACTGTAAGTTTTGTAGTTAAAGTTGGAGTTTGGACTTCAAAGTTCTCTGTAGGTTGTGTTTGTTGCTCTTTGAAGTCTCCTATTTCAGTGTTAATTTCCAGTTCTTCTATTTGTTTTTGGGTTGTCAGTTCATCATTTAAGGTCAAAGTTTGGTCTGGTGGCTTTAAGTCATCAGGTTTATCATGCAATTTGGCTTTAATTTGCTCAGTTATAGCCAAGATTGTGTCCAAAATCAATTTGTAATTAAGTGGTAGGATATAGTCATCCATTTCGTTATTGTTTACAGCTAAGTCTTCCATGGAGGCTATTTTAATAGAAGTCAGTAATTTTCCACCTCCAATGCTCTTAAAAGTTGTTTTCAGTGCCAGGTGTTCCCACATTTGTCTTGGAAGATAATATCAAGGACAACTTCGTTATTAAGTCAACTGTCAGAATAAGCAAAAGATTTACTTGCAAAATTGTAAAATTCTTTTTTTTTTTCAAATTAATATAAAGCTTTTATATAATTAGTCCATTCTTTTTTCCTTAGTTCACATCTTAAACAGAAAATAGGGTAGTAGATCCCCACAAAAATATAAGCTTTTTAATAGGTAGGAATAGGATTGCTTAGTTTCATTGCTTGATCAGATGGTGTGTTTTTTCCTTCGCTTTAAGGCTTAAAATGTTATTCCCCCAGGTATATAAAAGCTGTTTTTCAAAAAGGGGGAGGGGAAGAAAATTTTCAGAAAAGTCCCACAGGCAGGCAGTTAGGGGGATAAGAAAGGAAAGGTCTCACCCAAGTCCTCCAGATTGCTTTGTTGTGCTAGATGGTACTTTGGCTTTCGGCAGGGAACAGCTTAATGATCAGCCATGTTGATGGCCGGTCTCTTCTTCTTCAGGCCCAAAGGAGCTGCTCCGGATTCAAGCGGAAGGCTGCTGCCCTTCCACGATCACAGGAGGGCCTCCTTACGGTGGTCGCCCCTTCAGGGCGACTTTTGTCCCTTTTCAGGGTCCTCCAATGAAGAAAGATCGGATGGCAGGGAGGGAGCTCTCTCTGCGCGTCCAAAAGCGCCATGCACGCAAACCGGAAGCCAAGTATTAGTACCTTTATATACTGTCTTGGTAAGACCACACTTGGAATACTGCATTCAGTTCTGGTCACCACAATACAAAAAGATGTTGAGACTTTAGAAAGAGTTCAGAGAAGAGCAACAAAGACGATTAGGGGTCAAGAGGCTAAAACATATGATGAATGGTTGCAGGAACTGGGTATGTCTCGTCTAACAAAGAGAAGGATTAGACACGATAGCAGTCTTCCAATGTTTGAGAGGCTATCAGAAAAAAGAGAGGGACAACTTATTCTACAAAGCACCTGAGGGCAAGACAAATAACGGATGGAAGCTTAACAAAGAGAGTTCCAACTTAGAACTAAGGAGAAATTTCCTGACAGTGAGAACAATTAATCAATGGAATGACTTGCCTTCAGAAGTTATGGGTGCTTCAATACTGAAAGTTTTTAAGAAGAGATTGAACTGCTTGCTATTTGTCCGAAATGGTATTAGGGCCTCCTGCTTGAGCAAGGGGTTGGATTAGAAAGTCCCTTCCAATTATGTTAATTCTGTACAGAATACTCTTTTTACTGCACACTCTTGCACTTTGCCAAAAATAACTAAATGGCTGTTCCTGAAAGGATTTCCTTTCTGCCTGAAAGTGGGACCATCATGGAATGGCTACTCACTGCTATTTTAGACAAAAAAAAACCCATCTGATTCCTTTTGAATGGAAAGGGTAATACTTACAAGCAAAACTGATTACATTTGGTGACCTGCAGATTCCACCGTATCAAATTATATCGTGGGATGTTGTCAGTATTCCTAAAAAGCTAGAGGCTTTTCTAAAATACGAGAAGCACATTGATTTATAAGGAGAGAGTATTGCAAATATTTCCTAATAAAAGACACTATGATTACTTCCAGATTATTAATTCTGTTAACATGTTTAATTGGTATTGCTATATTGCATAGATCTGGGAATGATTTAATTCTGGTTTTGCATAGATGGGTAACATTTAGTCCATAATTACTCTGCACAATACAAGATTTAAATTGATCCAAAATTGAATAAGTGAGCTGAAACTCATTCTAGTTTCAGTTATTTCATGTTTTGAGGTTGGGATATCCAATTAAGATTATCCCAAAGAAACATAATATTTAGGCATAGTGCAGCTAAGAGTGTCTCACCCTTTCCCAGCTCCCAAATCCAGGCCCCTTTCTGCTATGCTCTTTAGAATCACATTTCTTTCTCATTCTTTTGTGTTTGGTGCATATTCTGCTCTCACGCCGCACCTTCCCTGCAGTGCTGAAGATTTGGTTTTTGTTCCATTCTGTGTTTGTAATGCTACTTCTTGGTCAGGAATTTAACACAATCCAAGATCATGTGTGTACTGCCATCAGGGAATATAAATTTATGGCATGTAACTTTTATCAGGTCCTTTACTTCTTTGTTTTTGCTGCATCTTTCTCATACTTAGTGTTGTAATTAAACAACAGATAATGCATCCCCAGTGTATAATTCACATCACTAGTCATTAGTTCTAAAATTGTATTCAAGACTATAGATGCTTGTAGAAGAGAAACCAGTTTAAGATTAAAGAGGAGAAAATAAGCCAGTTTCAAGTTGTGAAAGAAGGACGGAACAATGTTAGAATCCAAATTTTAGCTTAGTTAGGAAGTAGATTGGATTATTCCTTGTAAGTAGTTCTGCCTCCCATTTTATTAATGCAAATAATAACAATTGGGCCAATGCCAGATTGGAATTTGTCAGAACATGTCATTGTCACCTTTACAAACTAATTGTTATAGAACTCACAAAACATTTAACAGAAAGCAAGCTGAATACAAAGATCTCCATATTCTTCTAATCTTATGTAATGATTCAGGTTATTTTGATATTTTTCCTGGACTAAGGCCCCATTCTAACAAAGCTTTGGATTGCAGCCATGTACAATTTTTAGTATTATATAAATTATTTATAAAAGTGCTTCAATTCCAGTAGAAGGCATGCATGCAGATCTGGGAAAGTTCTCAAAATGGCTACACCAAAGCTTTACCACAATACTTCAGTGAGTGTTGTTACGATCAAAGCACTATTTCAAATGATGCACATATTATTTCATTTTCTAAGAATATCTCTTAAGGTCATGTATGGTCTTAAAACATCTTAAATAAATAAATCTTTGGGAATAAAAGATAATGCTAGAAGCTGGCTGTATTTTGCAGCCTGGCAACAACCCATTTATTTATCTTATAAGATTCTAAAAAAAAAATCAAAATCAGGTGGGGCATTGATTCTTGTGGGTATCAAAAAGTATTTTTGGATATGCTGGAACACACTGGAGACCTAAGCATTGAGTTGGATGACTGGTTCTGTTGACTTTTTTGGCAGAATTGATTATTTTAGATAAGCCATGATGTTGTTATAAAGCAGACATGTCAAACTCGCAATGTCATGTGATGTCGTGCAATGTATCGGAGCTTTTTTGCCATTGCTGGCAATGGGGTGGGCGTGGTTTCTCGATGAGATGTCCGACCCATGGGTCGGCAGTTTGACACCCCTGCTATAAAGTGTTAAATAGAAGCACAGCCTCAGATGACAATTGGGTTTAAAAAACCAAACATTCCAGAGTATACCTCTGTAAACATGAATATTTCTAAATATTTGGCACCATATTTTTACTCTTCTCTTAGCAAGGTTTCATTCACATGCTGGGTGATTTGGGCACTTCAACAAAATTCAGGAGAGATCACATAGTACTTCAAGACAGCCTGAGATATTTAAAAAATGGTGTTGTCTTTGATGCTATTTTCTGATTAGAAGTGTAATAGTGACCAGCTGAATCTTTATTTCAGACCAGTAGCTGTCTAATATAACATGAATTTTGTGACATGCATGCAGCTCTTTCTCTACTTTGTGTGTTTGGAAGTTTTCTGTGTTAATTAAAATGCTTTATAAATATTTTCTTGCTATTATAAACTGGTGGCACAGCTATGAATTCACTGAGTAATTATAATGCTTTTTCCAAGCCAACCCTGTATTAATAGTAGGAATCCTTTTGCTGATGAAATAGTCCCCAATTATCATAGTTTGGGTTTTGTTGTGCATTGACAAGAAATCAGTAAAACAAGGACGTAACTAAGCCTAAGTAACAGCCTTGCTCATTAAAAATGCAGAATTAATCGCAGTGATGGCTATAAAAAACAGTGCCTCTGTCAGGTTTTCTCGCCTTTTCTAATTGTGGAACAAAAGGGTCAGCACTATTATGTAGCATTCAATTATAGAGAGGTGAATGGATTCCCCAATACACTATTTTATCAAAGGAACAGACCAATGTTTGCAATATGTTTGCTTTATTATAGGCAACTATCATTAGTTTCATGTGTTTAATACTGGCTGTTTCATTCACAGAGCAAGCAAGAAAGACCCTTGGAAAATAAAGCAATGGTTTGGGAGTTGACCAACTAAATGGCAGGCAGAAAGCAGAAACAAGCATTCTATGAATAAATTTGAAGAGTTAGTGAAAGATTAGTGAAAGTGAGGAAGAACATGTTTTTTTAAAAAACTGTTTCATTTTGTCATGTTTGCCAACAAATAGTATTGAATATATCCTTTTTTTATTTGAAAGAAAAAGCAGTTTTGGAAGTTATCCAGTCATGTGAGGATTAGTTGAGTAGATTTAAAAGAGTATATTTATATACATAGGCGTTCACTTGGAATACAGTTCTGGAAAGAGTTGCTTATTACAAGCAAGAAGAAGAACGTTTAGGATGATTATTAATTTTTTATTACCGGTAGTCCTCAACTTACAAAAGTGTGTTTAGTGACTGTTCAAATTTATAACATACCTGTGTGACTGTTTTTCACACTTATGATTATTGCAGCTTTCCCGCAGTCACATGACCAAAACTTGGCCACTTGGCAACTGGTTCACATTTATGACGGTTGCAGTGTCCCAGGTTCATGTAATCACTTTTTGCCACCTTCAGACAAGCAAAGTCAATGAGGAAGACAGATTCACCTAACAGTCTTATTACTATCATAACAGTTGCAGTGATTCACTTAACAAACGGGGCAAGAAAAGTTGCAAAATATCTTGTTTAACAACAGAAATGTTGAGCTCAATTGTAGTCATAAGTGGAGGACTACGTGTATTCCTCTGTGGAGGGCTAGAAGAGGCATTGGGACTTTGAAGATAACTTTCAGTGCCCTGTACTAAATGTTTAGACTTCAGCAACTAGGCATTTGGAAGGTACAAACAAGCATATGAATATTTAACACATCATAAGTTTTCTCTACTAACCCCTGGTTACATTAGCAGA
This sequence comes from Vipera ursinii, assembly GCF_947247035.1. Taxonomy (NCBI): domain Eukaryota; kingdom Metazoa; phylum Chordata; class Lepidosauria; order Squamata; family Viperidae; genus Vipera; species Vipera ursinii. The sequence continues at coordinate 67,056,385 of NC_139515.1, read as the reverse complement.
AGAGCTGGAGCAGTTTAACTGAAGCTAGGGCTAATGATTGTAACCTTGAAGCTGCTGCTCTAACAGTTTTCATTTACTACAGTCCTCTAACATCTCTCTCTGACTTAAGTTCTGTGTGTTTAATTATCATACTCCCAAGTGATTGTATTCTAGGGAATACTGCTCCCAATTTTTTCCAGCCACCATGCTGCCTGAGAATTCTAACAACCGTAGAGCCAGCCCATCTGAATGTGTTAGGTTGGTTGAATGGCCACGTTGGGGGTGTTGTGCGCAACACCTGATTTCAGATCTATTTTTAATGAATTAGGGGAATGTCAATGACTGTTGTGCACAGTGATTTCTCTGTTGTTAGGTTCTAATGCTCAGGTAAGCTTTTGTAAAATAAGGATGATGGGAAGGATGGTACACTGTGATGTCCTTGTTTGTTGATTTATAGCATCTGTGAAAATATGGAGAAAACATTTTCAGAAGATCAGAATGTAACTGTCCTGGCAGTTTTTGCCATAACCCACAAATATTAAATAAGATTATGAAGAGCTTAAATAAATCTGTGCTAATACCGTTTGATTGGCTTAATCAATAATTAATCATCTTGATAGGAGGCTGTAGCTTTGTGGAGTAGATATAATTGGATTAACGGCGAGAGGCCCCGGGTGCTTTTGAATAGATTAAAATGGCTGTCAAACGTATAATTAAACAGCTGCAAACAAAAGCAACTGTATTTTTTTAAAAAAGGGACTTGGAAACAGAAAAAAAAAAATCTGGCTGCATCTAAGTGAATGCTCTAGTACTTAAGCTCCACTAGAAGCAGGTTTGATAGGACAAATCTCTTTTCTTGATTGATTTCTCATTCAGTGAAATTCATATGTATACAGTTGTGATTTTGAACTGAGAGAATTGACTATTCTCTGGCAGGTGGGACTTCAGCATATTAGCAGAGATTAGGAATAAGCAACGGCTGCTTTTTATTTCCTCGTTTTTTTTTAAATTTAATCAACAGTCATTCTGTTCTTTGTCCTTATTCCATTGGTAATTGATTTCTCTTTTCCAGATAGGTCTTAATTGACTTAGTACATACGTGCTGTCTGAATGGAGTCTTTATTGATGTTATTCCCCACTTCCCCCAATCAGCCAGTACCTATTTTTGAGATAGCCCTATTTATCTTCATATACTTGAGATCTAAATTCCCTCAAAACTTTAAACTGCATATTGGCATTATTCCCCTGCCCTGTTTATTGATAGCATCTAGTGGCTCTGAAGATTTTGGTTTTTATACTTGATAAAGATCTGGCTATCTCATTTATTATTATTATTATTATTATTATTATTATTATTATTATTATTATTATTATTATTTATTATTATTATTTATAAACCTTGAATTACTGAGGTGAGCTAGAACAAGCAGGTAGCAATTCCACACTGCACATTTTGTTCTACCGCATTTGTATGTGAATATACTAATGACGTTATTTGCCATTTTTAACTATATGACAAGGCAAAATCTAAATCTTTTTCTTTCCACTTATATAGGGACAAAGTTATAACACCCATGGGAGTACGACCAGATGGCACCATGACGCCTTTGGAAGAAATCGTCTGTCAGCATCAAGCCAATGAGCATGAAACTTCAGATTCTGACTAAAATATTAGCTATTTCACATTCTTTCACTTATTTTCCTTTACTCGTGGCATTGTTCATTATCTGAATGTTAAAGCACTCTTGCAACCATTTTATAAATTGAAATGTTCAAATTATAAATTATGTGGTGTACTTATTAGCATTTCTAAGATACCAGTTTATATAGCAACAAGAAATAACATTAACGTCAAGCTAACTGTGTTCAATAGGAGATGAAAAATGTGGTGTAAAATTGAAAAGATTACAATGTTGTTCTTTAGTTTTGAAATCAACCCTATAAAGAGTCATTCATGAAATAGGAAAGTAGAAGGTGTTTTAAAGCCCTTCATGCACAGCTTGTTTTTTCTAAAAAATAAAATAAAATCAGTGTTTTTCATGTAATTATAATGGTTTGTACTGCTTTTTATGTTTTAAAGATATTCTATTTCCTTTTTTTGAGGACTGAAATAGAATATCTAGATTTTAAAATTATGAGAAATCTTTAAAATGATGATTAAACTATCACTTTAAAGAAACATCTATCAGATGGCTTTGATTTATTATTGATTGTTTTCTTATTTCCTCTATTATTTTGCCCTTTATTTCCATACCTAAGGGATGCTGAATTTTGATGAATTAATGTCTTTTTACCATTACCTTATATAAATGGATTCAGTGTTTTTATACAGTTACAGCTGCAGGTTCACATACATCATTATTTTGTCCTCAGATCCAGCTTAAAGAAGAGTTTTGTCCCCTGTGTTTGCAGGATAGCTGCTGGAATGGCTAGTTCATAAATTAAGTAGGAACACACACCAATCCTAGTACAGTCTCAACCCTGTCACTAGTTATGTGCTTGTCGATAATGGTTAGCCACTCTTCAAAAAGTTATATAAAGTTTAAGACAAGGCAAATACTGTATTAAAAATTCCTTCCGAAAAAAGTATAGATACAATAAAATTTTATAATATGAGGAAACAAAAGCAATTTGTCTCGAACCGTGTTAATGTCAGAACAATTTAGCTGTGTAACAAATATGGAAAATATATTGCAATCTCTCAATAAAAGTTTATATACAATGTAAGCATATGGTTCTACTCAGTTGTTCCCATTTTCTCAAATAGTATCTCATTAGGGAATGGTCTTTTTTCACCAGGTACAATGTTTGATTTGTGCCTTTTCCATCTCTACGGTAAGCTAAAGATATTCTTGTTGCCAATTTGTAGTCTCTAATTAGGGAAAAATTTGTTAAGTTCCTCCAGTAATACAGTGACTCTAATAATATGATGATCCTATGATTTCATCACTAATCACAATTTTTCATGAGAACGATGTTCAAGATGGTTGTTCCAGGAATACAAATCCATCTACTAAATATCAAGTTGCATGCATTATTTCTGATTCCCAATTTCAAGGTCTCCAATTGCACAAGCATTCAAACAAACAATACCCTATCCATTACATTTCTAATTTGTCCAAAGTTAGGAACAAGGGGGAAAGGGTTGGGGATGACCGCCAGAGCTGTGTTTCACAATCATGGCAAATTTAAGATATATGGACTTCAACTCCTAGAATCTTCCAGCCAGCATTTAAGTCCACATATCTTAAAGCTGCTAAGATTGAGAAACACTGCTTTAGGGCAGGGTTTTTGTCCCACATAAGCCCTAAACACTAATTTTACACAGGTGTAAATACCAAACAGTCCAATGATCACTGGAAGCATGTACCTATACCACTGAGACACACACACTACCATTCAAATGTGTTGGTGTTTTACATGAAGTTGTTTATGACTGCAGAACCACATCACTTCTGTGATAAAGTAAAAAGAGTTGATATTTTTTGTATGTGAAAATTAAACACTTAATTTGCCATCAATCTCTCTCAGAGTGAATTGGCCATGGCTAGAGATGACATATGGAAGAATTACTTAAGTAAATAGATTATTTGTTGCATTATTACCTGGTAATTTGCAACCTGGAAACAATATTCAAATCAAGGCAACACCATATCACTTTAATTACAGATTATGTGCACTCATTCCCTCAAATTTGGAAAGGTTTTTATCACCTCCAGAAATCCATTAGCAGTTTTGATCTAATCTTTCATTATATGGGTGCTACAAGAGAAACACATTGTCCTCTGTCCCTTGGTAATAGTAAACATTTAACAGAGTTAAGGAGTACACACCACAGCAATTCTGAATAAACATTACATGGAGGTTTCTTATATAAGTGATCTTTAAGAGTTCATTTGGGACCGTTTCTTTCAGGATGAATCTATGGATTTTCAGAAGAAAGCATAGCTTCAGTTGAAATGGGGACACGATAACTCAATGGTTAAAGATGGATGCTGAGCTTGTCAGGTTTGAGAACCGAGCACTGCACAATGAGGTGAGCTCCAGTTATGTGTCCCAGTTCCTGCTCCTGGCCCTCCCTCGACCAGTTCACCAGTGTCCAATGGTATTGGTTTTTGGTGTTTTGGGAATGGCTTTGAAGTTTGGCACCTCTCTGGTGTAATTTTGTATTCTGTTCTCAGGCTCCATCCTTGATTGGCTGGTTTATTCCAGATCGACACCTCTGATTCCTGTCACCCTGTCATCCCCCCCCTCTTTTCCTGTGCATTCCCATGCCCATTCCTTCACTTCCCCAATTGCCTTCTCCCCTCCCTAGCCTTTTATGGCAGTATACATGTGAAGCGAAGTATGCTGAAGATGGCAGTCCTGACAATAGCATTCACAACACTGCAATCAAAGCTCCCAGGCCATCCTCTTGACTTTTTTGACCACAGTCTACAGAGTCTCCGAGAAGGTGCTGGAAGACCTCGATAATTGGACTTGAAGGTATGAAAGGTTGAAAAACCAAGCACCACTATATGGAAAAATTTTCTGAAAAATATATTGTGCTCTGCTGTACTCCAGTAGCAAATGATTGAGATTTTTTTATGGATTGGTTTGGTGTGATACATCCATGTGTTAAAACTAAAAACCTGAGAAAATGTAGAGTTTTAGAAATTAGCCTTAAAAATGATACGTAAGGAACAATTTCTCAGTGGTGCGTATACACTGCTGTTCCTCCTTTGCTTTGGTGTCTTCACAGTTTGGACTGTTTCTTTTGTACAACAGGGATGTACAACCTGCCTTCCATGCTACCGGGTGCCAGAATGCAACCTAAATTGTGCCCGAGAGAATGCACAGAGATAATACACTACTTATCTATTCAAGCCATTTATAGATCTTAATGAGCATTATAGATCTCAGTAGCAATTAAATTATTTATAGCTGACATCCAAGCACAACTTCTAAATGATGTACAAATAGGGCTGTATAAAATTATCTCATTGATGGAGTACCTGCCATCAGGTGTCTTGAATGTTACTCTGTAGCTAGAAGTTGGTATAAATATACATTGAAATGTTATCCCTTCACTCACTAAATTATTGACTAAAAGCCTTTTTCCATTGGATTGGCCTAATTTTCTTTTATAGTTTTATTAGCAAATAGAAAAGCTCCATTCTACATAAATTACTTGAAAGATCCTATACTATCCGGAGACCCTGATCAAACTGAGGCAAAGAATAATCAACATTAAAAAAAACAGGAAGATCAATCTTGTGTGCTAGTAGGGGTCTACTGAGTTGCTCAGCCTTTCAATTTCAGTCTAGTCAGATATCTGGGATAAATCAAAATATCTAAATATAGACTAGCTGTGACACCAATATAATTTAATCTCCTGTCTTCGAAGGGAATTACAAGAAAGTTCTATATAATAAATGCCTTTGTCATTGTTGAATGGGTTAATGTTGAGGCCGCTGCTTACTTTTTTCTACATTGTCCCTTTTACACAGATGTGTGTGCACATTATTTAAAGAACACTATTAGCAAATCATCCACACACCAAGACTATGGTATCTGTTCTCTGACACACATTATTTAGGCAGTCCTTTAGCAACCACCATTTGGACTGGCAACTCAGTCATTAGGCAAAGCGGTCACTAAGTGAAACCCCAACTGTGCTTATGCTTTTCCTTCAGCTTCCCTTTGTTCTGCAGACCTGCAAAAATGGTAATGTCAAAGCAAGAACATCCAATGCTAACAATGTGAGGATTGGTTGCACGGTAAAATTGATTTTTCATCACCACCATAACTGCAAATGGATGCTAAACAAGGGAGTTGCTAAATGAGGGGGTGCCTATACAGTTTTCCTTGCTTATCCCTAAATACCCCTACATTGTGGAGATTGAAAGGAGATGTTGGTGGAATTTTTTGAGAAAGTATAGTATCTGTGCTATAATATTATACACTAACTAGTGTTCTTTCCTTGTAGGAGGACAATTATGAATTAGTATGGTTCAGGACCATCTCTCCAAAACTTCTGGTATCTTGGTTTTTCCAGAGATACATCCATAATGATGGGGTGTGAACATGAACTTTTAAACAATGTATCAAAGGTCTGGAAGCCCAACCAGATCAGTCTGCTCTTCCTAAGAACTTTTGTTTGTTTGTTTGAGCAGTCAAATTCCTCTTTTCAAAGCAGTGAGATATTTACATCGTGTAACTGTCCCCAACCTGCGAAGGGCGCTAACTTTAGCATGCTGCAATGCCCTTCGCGCAGCAGTTTTGAAGAACTGATGTAAAAAATATTCCATACAAACTAAGACTGTGTCCCTGTGGACAAGGGGCTACCAAAACTAAACTAGGCATCCTATTATACTGTACCTCCTGTAAGGACTCAAAGACCGATTTCATCACCTGATAAAATACCCAGGAAACATCAATCTTTTTTATGCAGAATCAGTCCAATGTAGTCTCTTTGAATGTAGTTAAATTTTGTTGTCTGCAAAATTAGGCAGGCAAATTTGACTGCCCACTGACAATCCACCACTAATTGTAATATACGATCTTGTCTTTTCATTATTTTTAATCCTTTTTATTTGTAATGCTGGTCTGCGATCTTAATAAAAATTACTTACATGCCTAAGTAAATGGTGTATTTGTTTAAATACTATCGTTTCCATATTATATTTTATTGCACCTTGGTACAAACGTTAGCCTTCACACACCAGAATAACCGATTCTTTCTTTTTTTACATCTATAAATTAATAGTTTGTAGAGGCTCAGTTATATATTATTTATTTATTTATATACATTTATATAGTTGCCCCTTCTGTAATTAATTCTGGGGAACTCCAGTCTAGACGTATGTAGGTTTATCAGTTATATAGAGTTATGTTTATAATGTTTAATTTTATTTACTTTATTTGAATTATTTGTACTTACTGAATTTTATTTTACTATATGTTGGTCACTGACCAAAATAAAGTCTCTCTCTCTCTCTCTCTCTCTCTCTCTCTCTCTCTCTCTCTCTCTCTCTCTCTCTCTCTCTCTCTCTCTCTCTCTTTCTCTCTCTCTCTTCTTTAATGCAAGATTTGCTTTAAAGAAGAGAGCAATTAGTACTTGATTTTTCCAAACAATTGATTTTTTTAGTAGGACCTAATCATCTTTTTGAGTTGCAGTGTGCACATAAGATGGAATCATCATGAACCAAATAAACTCACATCTTCTTGGACATGCATATTTTTATGGTTTACACCAATTAGCATATTAACAAATAAAGTAGTTTTCATTTTTTCAAGAACGAATATCTGAGCTTTTCTCAGGCTTAGAACTCTTCCAAACTTTTTTCCCTTCCTTTACTAATGGCCAAGTGACCCATATTTAAAAAGCATTTACAATAAAATTATAGCTCTTGCTTTTGTATTCCTGGCTTTCCCAGTAGAAAGCTGAAATGTTTTAAAATTGTCACTTTTTGATGGAGGTAATTGCTGTAATATATTTAGTCCCTTTCTCTGATTGTTCTTGAAATGGCTGCCCTAATAAAGGGCACAGCTGTAGATTCTTTATGACCTGCTTGGGGAAAGGAGGGAGGGAGGGGCGGCCCAGATTGACTGTGAGTGTCAACAAATGCAGCTGGGGGAAAAAAGCCCCTTGATGGCCTCTGCAACTTAAAAGTGCAAGATAAATGATGTTCCTGGTTGTTGTTTTTTTTTTAAAGGAACAGGAAAATGGAGAGTGGAATTCAATAAAAGGCAAGCTGAAAAAGAATTGTTTAAAAGCTTTTCTTCCCATCCAGACAGCTTAGAAGAGAAATGAGCAAAACTGAACACAGAAAGAGGGGAACAGTTGAGAAAGAAAACAAAGGCCTATCTTGGGAAATATATTACACTACCAAATTATCTGGAGTGCATTATCACTGGGGGATTGGAGAGAATGTAGTTTAAATGGAGATGCAATAGCCAACTTTTGCATCCTTTATTTCTTGGCAGGGAAGGAATAGTACCGTAGGTGGCTTTGTTTATTTTGGTAGCAAGGTCAAAAAGAATCAATACTTCAGAGCATTGGAGAAACTATGGTGCCAGCACCCTGTTGGGCAAGTTGCTTCAAAAGTAGGGATTCAAACTTTAAAATATGAATTCGGGAGGGGGGGGAGGGAGGGAGAGAAGGACAAGCAATTAAGAAGATTTTATTCCTAAAGGAATGAAAAACACTAATGGAAATCAACCTCTATCTGAGCAGATGTTCTTAACGACTGCAGTGGAGCCCCAAATTGCAGTTTTCAGTCACTGAGGTTGCAAGTCAAGGCACCATGTGATCAGACTCAATTTTATGACTATTTTATGATGGTTGTAAAGTGAGTCACCACTGTCAAAGAGAATCATGTATTTGTTAGGTGAATCACATGGTCATTAAGCAAATCTACTTTTCCAAATGGGCATTTTTTTTGCTAGAAACTGCCAGAAAACACCAGGAATTGGCAAAAAAAACATTGCAAATCACAGTCATCTGAACACAGGATGCTGTAGCTGCTCATAAATGCCAGCCAAGGGCCAAGGGCCAAGTTCATGAAAAGCAATCATGACCTCAGAGGAAGGGGGCCGCAGTTGTAACTTTGAGGAATAATAATAATAATAATAATAATAATAATAATAATAATAATAATAATAATAATAATAATAATAATTTGGAAGGGACCTTGGAGGTCATCTAGTCCAACCCCCTGCTCAGGCAGGAAACCCTATACCATTTTAGGCAAATGGCTGTCCAGTCTCTTCTTAAAAACTTCCAGTGTTGGAGCATTCACCACTTCTGGAGGCAGGTTGTTCCACTGGTTAATTGTTCTAACTGTCAGGAAGTTTCTCCTTAGTTCTAGGTTGCTTCTCTCCTTGACTAGTTTCCTTCCATTGCTTCTTGTCCTGCTTTCAGGTGCTTTGGAGAATAGCTTGAGTCCCTCTTTGTGGCAGCCCCTGAGATATTGGAACACTGCTATCATGTCACCCCTCACTCTTCTCTTCGTTAAACTACACATACCCAATTCCAGCAACCGTTCCCTATATGTTTTAGCCTCCAGTCCCCCAATCATCTTTGTTGCTCTTCTCTGTATGCTTTCTAGAGTCTCGACATCTTTTTTACATCGTGGTGACCAAAACTGGATGCAGTATTCCAGGTGTGGCCTTACCAAAGCATTGTAAAGTGGTATTAGTACTTCACTTGATCTTGATTCTATCCCTCTGTTAATGCAGCCTAGCACTGTGTTGGCTTTTTTGGCAGCTGCAGCACACTGCTGGCTCATATTGAAGTCATTGTCTACTAGGACTCTGAGATCCCTCTCACAGTTACTACTATTGAGCAAGGTACCACCTATACTATACTTGTGCATTTGGTTTTTCCTGCCTAAATGTGGAACCTTACTTTTTTCACCACTGAATTTCATTTTGTTAGATAGCGCCCAGTGTTCGAGTCTGTCCAGATTCTCCTGTATTTTAAGCCTATCTTCTGGAGTATTGGCTATTCCTGCCAGCTTGGTGTCGTCTGCAAATTTGATGAGTTCCCCATCTATCCCCTCATTCAAATCGTTGATGAAGCTATTGAAGAGCACTGGGCCCAGAACAGAGCCCTGGGGCACCCCACTACACACTTTCTTCCATGTAGATGCAGTTCCATTGAGAACTACATGCTGAGTACGGCCTGTCAGCCAGCTACGAATCCATCTGGTGGTGATGCTATCTAACCCACATTTTTCTATCTTATCAAGTAGTAGGTTGTGATCTACTTTATCAAATGCCTTACTGAAGTCCAAGTAAATTATATCTACAGCATTCCTCTGGTCCACTAATTTTGTCATTTGGTCAAAGAATGTAATAAGATTTGTCTGTCATGATCTGTTTTTGACAAACCCATGTTGACTTTTAGTGATGACTTTGTTTGCATCAAGGTGTTTGCTGATTTGTTGTTTGATTATCTTTTCCAGAATCTTCCCAGGTATTGAGGTCAGGCTGATAGGTCTGTAGTTTCCTGGATCTATTTTTTCCCCTTTTTTGAAGATGGGAACTACATCAGCTCTCTTCCAGTCCTCTGGTAGTTCCCCAGTGCTCCAGGATCTTTGAAAAATATAGTTCAGTGGTTCTGAGATCACGTCTGCCAGTTCCTTGAGAACTTTGGGGTGTAATCCATCTGGTCCTGGTGATTTGAACTTGTCTAGGCTGGACAGGTGTTCACTTACCATTTTTTTGCCTATCTTAACTTGCGTTTCTATTCTGTTTTTTATGGCACTGGTTTTGGTAGGTTGGACTGTTTTTTCTCTTTGTGTAAAGACAGATGCAAAAAACGAGTTAAATAGTTCTGCTTTCTCCCTATTGCTTGTCACCTTCTTGCCACTTTCCCCCACTAATGGACCAATCATTTCCTTAACTTTTTTCTTGTTTTTTATATGTTGAAAGAAGCATTTTTTTTTGTTATTTTTGACTTTGGTCGCAAGCCTTAATTCATTTTGAGCCTTAGCTTTCCTCACTTCATCTTTGCAGGCACGGGCTATTTGCTGATATTCTGACTTAGTTATGTGCCCCTCATTCCAATTCTTATACTTGTCCTTTTTATCTTTCAGTTTATCAGAGAGTTCTTTATGCAGCCATGCTGGTTTCTTTTGAGAGCTGTTATTTTTCTTCTTTGTTGGTATTGTACTAGACTGGGCCTTTATTATCCCACTTTTCAAAATTTACCAAGCTTCTTGAGTTGTTTTCCCCTTTAGGATTCTCATCCATGGAATTCTTCTCATGGTCTCTCTAAGTTTATTGAAATTAGCTCTTTTAAAGTCCAAGACTCTAGTTTGGCTGTGTTCTATTGCTTGTGCTTCCAGAATGTTGAATTCCAATATTGCATGATCACTTCCCCCCAAGGTTCCTGTGGTTTCGACATTCTAAGTACATTTTTAAAAGTCCGTCATAACTTCGATTAGTCATTAAAAGATCAATTGTAAATTGAGGACTACCTATATGTCTGCCTTCCATGTTACACATGCCCATCTCCTACTTTATCATGCTCCTAGCTTAAGAATTTAAATCTCAGTCTCTTTCAGTTTCAGTCTCCAGTTGCCTCATTTCGCTAAGAATGAAAATCCTAAATTCCTTCTTCTCACCTTGCCTTTACTACTTGGTTCTTCAGAAAGAGACACTACAATATTCTATCCAGATTTAAATGTGGACTTTGCAATCTATTTAACCAGATCCTTTCTGCTTAGTTCCATTAAGACTTTGCCAAGTGCTGTATCTTAGTTGAGTGAGGTTCAAAACTGTATCTTTAAACAATTTGTCTTCTTTTTCAAATGATTTACCTGCTAAGCTGTCAGTTATCCCTCTGCCTTATCAGAATCAGGCAATTTGTTACCATTCACATGTTTCAAAATTGCAATTCTTACAGTTTCTTGTCACTGCTGACTGAGACTTTAATAGAACTTGTATTCCAGGTCCTCTGACACTGGGGTAGCAAATTTTAGCATATTCTAGCAGTCTGTAGCATATTCTAGGACAGTTTTCAGGCTGATCAGATCTGTTGAACTACAGATTCTATCAATCCAAACCCATCAGCTCCATACAATTACTTTTAATTTGTCACATCTACATACCTATGGCACCTACGGTATAACCTGAGAGTCTATTTCCTGCCATCTAGTGGCCATCTTGATTTTTGCAGCCCAGATAAATCAGCACTAAGAGAATCAAAGCAATAAACCATGTTGTTGTTTTAACCATTTAGTTGTATCTGACTCTTGGCAACTTTATAGACACGTGCTCTCCATGCTACCCTGTCAAGCACAGTTTGTGTCAATTGTTGGATGTTCAACTTTGTATCAGATTTGATGTTATCAAGCCAGCGTATTCTTCGCTTGCTCCTTCTTCTTGATAAACTATGTATAAAACTGACATTTTAAGAACTTGGTCTCTTCTTTCTTTTGCTTCCACCATTGGACATTTTCTATGTTTAGTAATAAAACTGAAATCCAGTCTTAGCCCTTTGCACTTCAGTGATGGACTTAGCTACAATAAATGTGTTTTCAGTATGACAAGATAGCAGTGGGTATTATTCCAAATCTTAAATGTTAATTCAGGCACAGTTGCTGCCTGAAACCTATAGTGTTATTACCATTTTGTTAATACACATAGGCTAGACTTACAAAGCAGTTAAGTCAGTATAGTTGGAATTTACAACTGAGGCCAGAATTTATTGTTGAGCAATAGAGTACTTAAGATAGACATATTTTGCAGTCACAATTGTTTTAGTGCTGCTTAAGCCTAGAATCAAAATTATCAAAATTATCAAAAAACTAGCTTTCCTGTATGGAATTTCAGATGTGAATGCATTCCAGTAATACTACATTGTTTGTCTGTACTTCCCTGCCCAAAAAACAAAAAATGCATTTTTAAAATATAAAATTTATTGAACAAATTTTAAATAACAATTGGGGAAAAAATTTAAAGATGAAAAAAAGAAATTTTAAAAAGTGACAAGAGGAAAAGAATAGAAAAAAGATATAAAGAAGCACCTTCAGGTGTTCTTTATAGCAATTATAAATGCATTTATGTTTTATCTTTTCTCTATAGTTATTGCATAGCTCCCTTCATTTCATTATCCACAGTACACAAGACTGGAATGGGCTACAAGACTATTGCCAAGCAGCTTGGTGAGAAGATGACAATAGTTGGTGCGATTATCCGCAAATGGAAGAAACACAAAATAACTGTCAATCTCCCTCAGTCTGGGACTCCATGCAAGATCTCACTTTGTGGAGTTTCAATGATCATGAGAATGGTGAGAAATCAGCCCAGAACTACACAGGAGGATCTTGTCAATGATCTCAAGGCAGCTGGGACCATAGTCACTAAGAAAACAATTGGTAACACGCTACGCCGTGAAGGACTGAAATCCTACAGCACCCGCAAGGTCCCCCTGCTCAGGAAAGCACGTGTACAGGCCTGTCTGAAGTTTGCCAATGAACATCTGAATGATTCAGAGGAGAACTGGGTGAAAGTGTTGTGGTCAGATGAGACCAAAATCGAGTTCTTTGGCATCAACTCAACTCACCATGTTTAGAGGAGGAGGAATGCTGCCTATGACCCCCAAGAACACCATCCCCACCATTAGGTAGAAACATTATTGTTTGGGGGACAGGACAACTTCACCGCATCAAAGGGATGATGGATGGGGCCATATACTGTCAAATTTTGGGTGAGAACCTCTTTCTCTCAGCCAGGGCATTGAAAATGGCCCGTGGATGGGTATTTCAGCATGGCAAAGACCCAAAACACACAGCCAAGCAACAAAAGAGTGGCTCAAGAAGAAGCACATTGAGGTCCTGGAGTGACCTAGCCAGTCTCCAGACCTTAGTCCCATAGAACAGGGGTCCCCAATCCCTGGTCCATGGACCAGTACCAGTCCGCGGCAACTGCCAACAACCGGTCTGCACAAAGCCCCATCCACAGGATGCAGCCAGCACACAAAATCCTGCCCCCTCCATTCCGTGGAAAACGTCTCTCCAGATATAACCGGTCCCTGGTGCCCCAAAGGTTGGGGACCTCTGCCATAGAAAATCCATAGAGGGAGCTGAAGGTTTGAGCTGCCAAACATCAATCTCAAAACCTTAATGACTTGGAGAGGATCTGCAAAGAAGAGTAGGACAAAATCCTTTGTGAGATGTGCACAAACCTAGTGGCCAACTACAAGAAACGTCTGACCTCTGTGATTGCCAACAAGGGTTTTGCCACCCAGTACTAAATCATGTTTTGTGAAGGAGTTAAATACTTATTTCACTCATTAAATGCAAATCAATTTGTAACTCTTCTGAAATGCTTTTTTCTGGATTTTTTTGTTGTTATTCAGTCTCTCACTGTTAAAATAAACCTACCATTAAAACTGATCATTTCTTTGTCAGTGGGCAAACATACAAAATCAGCAGGGGATCAAATAATTTTCCCTCTGTATCTTTTCCAATTATCAACCCCATAAATACAACTTAATTTTTTCCAGCAAAAAGTTCATAAAGAGCTGAACTGACAAATATAGTTGTTGTCTTTTCTATTCAACTATCTGGTATTCTTCCATTCTATAAGATAGAATTCATCATTTTTGAATGGGTTCATCTCAAAACATAATAGGAAGCTGGTAGGCCATTTGGTCAAGATACTTTCCCTATTTTAGTATATTTATAGCTTCACAAATTATTTTGTGAATAATTATTGTTACAGTTCCACTCATTATTTGTTTCCATGTATCAGTAATCTCCCATAAATTTTGTTTCTTTAGACAAGAATCAACTTTTGCCAGGGAAATTTCTAAAATACAGCAAGCTGCTTTAAGCAGTAAAACTGAGTGTATCTAAAAACAGTACAGTACATCAAAAATAATTTAATTAAATACATTGCTGCTGATTGTGAGGGAAGAGTGAGGGTTTTTTTCATATACGTGTGTGTGTGTGTGTGTGTGTGTGTGTGTGTGTTGAGTGTTTTTATGATGCACCCTGTCGACCCAAATATGTAGCTGGCTGATGAGAGCAAAGCAGCTTGAAATAGCTATACCATTTTCCCTTTAATTCTTTGTTAGCAATCCAATATATATGTGTGTGTGTGTATGTGTGTGTGTGTGTCCTTAATTAAGCTAAAATGCGAATCCTGGGCATACTCATATTTAAAAGAGAACAATTGAACACCAGGATAAAATATAAACAAGACTGTTTAATACACTAATACACTTAGCTGTCGGCGGCTAGCTGCCGACGTCATCAGAGTAAAAAAATGGAGTTCTGGGAGCTTGCTTATAAAGCTGGTTGTTTTTGCGCCCTGCTTATTGAGCGGGTCACTGGTCTACCCGCCCCTATTGACCGTATAGTTTCTAGCTGTCCCGCATCAGTCTGCATATTTGTAGGCTTGGGAATCATTTCTTCACTCATAGTCACTCTCCTTGTCTGCCTGGCTTGTGTCCAAATACCCCTAGGTTGGCTCCCTGAAGGTTCTTGTTTTACGGCCACTCTCCCTTTTTGCTGGGTCCGGGCTCCCATCTTAGGGTCTTGTACAGGGCGCATTGGAGACTCCTCCCTTCCGAAGGCAATAGTTCTTTTCTGTGTGGGCACACCGTTCCGATCCTGCAAGTGTATTAGTGTATTAAACAGTCTTGTTTATATTTTATCCTGGTGTTCGATTGTTCTCTTTTAAGTTTGTGTGTGTGTGTGTGTGTGTGTGTGTGTGTACAACTATATATATATAGTTGTACAACTCTTGGCTCTCCGGATAGAGAAACTCCAGTGTTAGAACACAAAGAGGAGGTATTCCATAAATTCTCCCTAGATCTGGCAGAAGAGCATTCCAACTTGCAATCCTTTTATGAATCCTATGCTCAGTGGCCTTCTTCCCAACTGAATCTTTGAGTGGCCCCACCCTGCGGGAGACGAGGAATCATTTAATGGGCTCCTGTGCCTCAGAAGGAAGTTATCAACGGGTTTAGTTGCAGTGAAGAGCAGTCCTGGCAAGAAGGATGACAGAAGAAGGAAGAACCGCAAAATAACAACAACATTTCAAGTGAAGTTGATTGGCACTTTGTATTCCAATACATCTGGAAGGATGGGTTGGGTCAACCATATCCAAGCAGAAGTAGATCGGCTATCAATGCCTTGTTGTTGTTTATGCTTCTGCCTTCTTTGCGAAATCACTTTGGGTTTCGTTTTGTTGAAATCAACGGGCTGTTTTTAGAAGCTCCTCAAGCTGACACTCCTCCCCCTTTTCTTTTTTGAAAGGTCAGGCTAAGAGTTGGCAGTTGTATAGGAGCTGTCCTCTGTACAGAAAGTCTTAACTAGCCAGGCAGAGACTTAACCCTGCTGCTGAAAAACTAACACTGTCACTAGGATATGATGAAACCATGGTGAAGAACTAGGAACAGCCCGACCACGGCAGAGTGAGCAGTTGGAATCTGCCCGGTGCATGTTTGTTTGCCCAATTCAAAATGGGGAGAACGATTGTTGAGATGATGTAGACAAATTGACTCAAATTAGTTTAGGATGGGCTGAGCAGAGTTTAAACATGTTGAGTCCAGACACATAGCAACAGTCCGCTGCAGTTTTGGAAAGGAATATATATCAGAATAGCTAATTTAATGGAGTTGGAGAAGAGAGAATGGGAAGGAATAACAAAATCATTGGAAATCCAACAAGGGCTACACTTACTTTTTTATTCATAATGACAGCTAAGCCTGGGTTTTAAAATATCATCTCTATTAGAATATTCTAATCCAGCAATAAATTAATTTATAGACATTCTTGTGTGCACTAGCAGTTTTACAAGCCTTTCATCTTTGAAACATTATTTAGTGGCTAAAACAAATCCCCAAGAACTGATATGCTAGGCTCCTCTGGGAAAAACAGATTGAAAGGATTTTGAGATTATTATTTTTTTGCCTTTTTCTCAGTCAAATTGTCCTAAATCCTGCAGCACAATAAGTTTAGTGCCTTATGCAAACAGCAGGCCACCATGAGTGAGGGTCTGACTGAAGGTACAGTAATCTAATTAGACCAAGCCTTCAATTCACAGCCTGATTCAGTATACAGGCTTTATCCTTTTAATAAGGATTTACTTAAAAAAAAACTTTTAAGAGATGAATAGAAGTGAGGAAAAGAGCTCTGGAAAAAAGTATCTCTATGAATGGGCACTGTCCAATATAAATGAGTTGAGACTAATCTCATTCTATTGTTTTTACTAGTAATATTTGTTAAACTGCTATAATGTATCAGAATCCATATTACCCTTTCATTCTATTTAGAAAACACCATATTTTAGCTAATAAAAGCCCTACACTTTCCAGGAAGTTGACTAATATTAATTCATAGCAAATAAAAATTAAGCAACCTACCAAGATCAGTGGATTTGTCACGAGCATAATTTGCCTTTGGATTTTAAAATATTTTAAACTCTAAATAGGCAAATTAATGACAACACTAAAATTACTTAATTGTTCCACCATAGAAAAAGATTTGTCATAAATATCTTTTCCCCACAAGCAATAAACCAATGTGTGATTTAAATGCTTAGAAAGTTTGTAAGCACCCATATGCCTGACCAAATCTTCCTTCAGAATAATAGTCTGGGATTCAGAAGAATGCTTGCATTGGGGAAGGATTCCTACTGCAGCCCTGCTTGCTTGCTTGTTCATTCAGTCATAAATATATACCAGTACTGTACATACATACATATATAAATACATACAATATCCTGCCTTTACTTATTTTTTTATATAAATTACCCAAGGCAGCATAATAATAATACTAATACTTCTTCTTCTTCCTATTTTCCCTACAATAACAAGCTTGTAAGTTGTGTTGAGTTGAGTTGAGCTGAGAGAGAGTGACTGGCCCAAAATGACCGAGCTGGCTTTCATGGCTAGGGCAGGACTAGACTTCAGTTTCCTGATTTACCCTGGTGCCTTAATCACTAGACCAAAGTGGCTGTCCTTGAAATTCTTGTGTTTATATTTTGTATTTGTACAAATTCTTCTATTTCTATCCTACAATAAGATGGTATTTTTTTGTTTGAGCTTTAATGACCTATTTTTTCCAAATGTCCTGATCCTCTTCAATTATATTTCTTTTCAGGATTTTCATTCATGAAATCTTTTCTATTATCCTCCTAAATTTATTGAAAGCTGGGTCTATTTATTTGTATATAGGTGGGTTCCATCATTTATTTATATTCAGATCTGAAGTATGTATTTCTACTGAATATCAGGTTCTTTACTTTGGATATGTATTTAGAGTTGTACAGTAGTGGAACACCCAAAGAACTACTATATCAAATAAGAATACCGATCTATGAAATTTATATTATTTTTTCAGTCTGGAAGTGGCTCCTGAGGTTTCTTTGAGGTGTTCCCAGTTCTAATAATTGAAATCCATAACTCCATATGCCTACAATTTTCTGCATGTGAAACATATATTTTACTACAACTCTTTCCATGCAAAATCAACATTAACGTAATAGGGTAAATTATTACTCTTATTATTTAAATGTATTGAGTTCACAATTCCAGTGAATAATAGAAACCATCACACTCACACATTGTTTGTACACACACACACGAAATGTTTTACTTATCCGAATTTTGAAAGCTGTGGAACTTAGCTCTGTCTAAAAAAGAATTAACACAGGATATTACAAAAAGTAGAATTATGCAACACAAAGTCACACTTATGGAAGTATGATTATCTTTTCTTTCTGTGAGTTCTTGTGAGCTAGATTTTCCTTCTACCTGTTTTGCAAAGATGGTATCCTGATCGAATAACTTATTTTTCCCAGATTACATTGCCAGGCTTTCTTATTTACTCCTATTCTCATTTCAGTGTTTATATTATAAATGACATGCAAGAGTTTAATTTCACATTTTTATGTTAATAAAATAAAGTTGCACCCCCATACTGTGGGGATGTTCGGAGGGGTGGATTTTCAAGAAGTTACAAAGCTGAGCCATACTTTGAATGTGCTTTTACTGCCATCTAGCTGCAATACACTGTTGCTGCTTCCTCTGGCTTTAAACATGTTCATATAGTAATTAAAATAAGGGAAAACAGAACAGTATGATAGCAGCAGCATGGAATGTAAAAGAAAGAGCAGCAAAGGCAAATTCCTGAAGTAGAGTACCCATGTGTGATTATAATAATTATCAATGAGAATTGATAATAAGGTTACTTATTCTTTAGTTAAAAACAAAGAAGTGCAGTTGCACTGTTTGCCTCTTGCCACATTACAAGTAGCCCTCAACGTATGACTGGTCATTTAGCAGTTCCCCAAAAACAGATTTATGACTTGTTTTCCTAATTCCAGTGTAGAGGTCTCCAGCGATCACATGACCACATTTTTGGCACTCAGCAAGTGGTCTGCAATTACATATGCAGTGTCCCATGGTCATATGACCACAATTTACAATATTTTTTCTAGTTTCTGGCAAAAAAACACCTTACTGTGAACAAAGGGTACACTTAATGACTGTGACATTTACTTAACAACTGTGGCATTTAATTAATGACTGCTGCAAAAAAGATCATAAAATCAGTGATGTGGTGAGCCTCTTTATGACTGTTGTGACTTACAACAATAATTGCAGACTCAATTACAGCCATAAGTTAAGGACTACTTGAATTTGTCTTTCTGATCCAGGATTGTCTTATCTTGTCTTGTCTATATTCTGCCTGGTATTCGGGGTCAGATCAAGGCACAGCAACAATGGGCATTGGCCCCCTCAAAAGTAAAACTCTTTCAATACTTAAGACAGAAGTACCTCTTCCAAGGAAGGAAGGAAGGAAGGAAGGAAGGAAGGAAGGAAGGAAGGAAGGAAGGAAGGAAGGAAGGAAGGAAGGAAGGAAGGAAGGAAGGAAGGAAGGAAGGAAGGATAACCTGCAAGGTGACATTTTGGGGCATTTAGAGCATATCTTCTATATATCCTTATTGATAATTCATAAGTTATATAAAATGGCATTAGTTGTAACCAAATTTTATTGATATCAAAGGACAAATTACATTCCAGCAGCAATTAAATTGTTTGCAGCTAAAACACATGCTCATCTATTGAACAACGTGGCCCATTTATAAGAATAAAGATACATGAAATCATTCAATCAAGCTTCCTTAGGACTCTGGTTCTCCAAACTGCCTCCCTAATACAGTTTTTATAGTCTTGAAGGTAATGTCCCAACCAATAAGGCCACGTCTTAGATCAACCTTGTGGCTCAGAATCAGGTTTGATCCTACAGGGTGGTTACCTCTGCTGTTGATGGACAGCTATCAATCTTATTGGCATCAAATTAATATGGAGGAATTATGTAATCTTGGCCATTCTCCTGAATATATAATCCAATTAATCTTTATGAAAGCTAAATCAATGATAAAGGAAAGAATTGGAATATCGATCGTCAGAATGATCTCAGCAGGCTTGTTGTATTTCAGAATTGGTGCAGAGTTAATTGCATTCTTTGGTTCTAGACTTTGGGCAGGAAGAGCCAAAGCATTTTTCTATCTATTTTTCCAAGGCATGAGCTGAAATGAGAGATCTCTGACAGAAGGGTCACGAACTCCATACCTAATTTAGGGTGCACTAGAACATTCAGCCCAGTTCATGGTAGCATCTTTTATTAGGAATCTCTTGGAAAAAGAAATCTGCTGGTGGGGTTTAAAATTATCTTCCTGTTTGTACAATCATTGTCATTTCAGAAAACATTGTCTGCTGCAAAACATTAGCACTGGCCTTGACACTATGTCTACATCGGTGTTTTTCAACCTCAGCAACTTTAAGACAGGTGGACTTCAATTTCCAGAATTCTCCAGCCAGTTATTCTGGGATTGAAGTCCACCCATTTAAAGTTGCTGAGGCTGAAAAAAAAACTGATTTGCATTATACTATACCTCACGGGTGTCAAACCTGCCACATCACGTGATGTGTCACGACGTATTGCAACTTTTTTTTTGCATTGCCGGAGCTGGGGTAGGTGCGACCTCCGTATGATGCAACCAGCCCATGGGCCGGCAGTTTGACACCCTTGCTATGACTGATCTTTCTTATCCCTTTAACCCATACACAAAGCATATGCTCTTTCACTGAGTTAAATTTTAGGAATAATTTCCCATATGTGGTACTCAGCATAATTCTAACTTGCATATTATTGTATCATTTATTTCTACTGTTCTGCCCTAGAACTGTTCCAATTTTACATGCAGAAGGGCTCAGATTCCCAGCTTATTTCTCTAATTCTGAGGAAAAGATACCAGTCTTAAAACTGGATAGGTGTTGTCTGGCAGTCCCAAAGGTGCATTTTTCAAGAGGCCACTGGACTTTGTTTTTCCTTGAAGACATTTCGCTTCTCATCCTTTGGGACAACCATGACCTGGATGACTGAGAATCTCCATAGACATACTGCCTGTCAGTATAACCAATGCTGAGCTAAATTGCCAAATGTTTTAATTTGGAGTAAGGAAGCTTCCTATCTTCTTGAGCAACAAAAATCATTCTCTTTCCCCCCAGTAAAGCACACATAATCAAATTAAGCATTAACCAATGTTCAGATGCATGGAGTCTTCTCTTAGTACCATGGTATCTTTCGGAGGTATTAGACGATAGCTCCCATAGTCAGCATCCTCAATGCTTGTGCTGATTCTGGTTCATAAAAATCGTAATCCAAAACACATTTAAGGATATGGGGCAGGCTGGTTAATACTGGTTCTTCTCATAAATTGGAGCATGTTTTCGGTCAATTACAAGCACTCTTGTGTGAATGAAACACTGCCCAGGTTTAGTGGTTTAAACCAAATTTTGCATGGTCTCATAATGGTGTGGAGATGTTTAAATCTATAACCAATCTGATTGCATTGGTTATCCAGAAAGTTTCTGTTGCTTGATTTAAATGCATGTATATGTTTGTCATTTGCTTTCTAGGATCCAAATTATCACCATTATCATTACCATCACCATTGAGGTATGCGTACATGTGTGTTATTTCTTTCAATAGTGTTTACTGTTTAATAGGATTGCTGCTTGGAAGTACAGTTGCAGGAACTCCACTTTCCAATATTTGTAATTACAGAATTGATGATGACTATTAATATCTGCTTCCAAACACACACAGATCCTTGGATGTATGGTATATAGTTATGAATTAGCCTGAATTATGAACTAGACAACGGGCGTCAAACTCGCAACGTCACATGATGTGTCACAACATATCACGACTTTTTTCCCATTGCCGGCAATGCGGTGGGAGCGGTTTTGGTGTGACGCAAACGGCCCGCATGCCGGCAGTTGACACCCCTGAACTAGACTATAGAAGCATCTTGGATAAGCAGTGCAACATTTCAAACCAAAAAAGAAGAGAAGTCCAGTTGCCAACAAGTCTAAACAACTCTACCTGGATGACCGAGAATTTTCTTGGTGTACACAATGTACACATCAACTTATAATGTAGTGACTGTACTTAGGATGGTAACTTATACTAGGATTCCTTGAAATAAAGCTGTGAGTGTACTTGTTTATTGCCCTCATAAAAGAGTAAAATATTGTCCCCCCCATATGAGTCCACTGAAGATATTACTGTTCATTCGCAGACTTATACAGTATGGCATATCACAACAATGATGTTCCATTGAACATGAAAAGAAGCCATAGATGTTTCCAATTAATTTATTATATTTTATTTATCGGTGAATTAATAAAAACCTTTAGTTGTAACCCTGAACTAAGTTAGTTTCCAAAGACTGCAGCAGAACAAGGAAAAAGGACAGCTGTCTCAGGGAGCAGCAACTCTTTCTCTAGAATTATGGAGCCTTTCTGACATCTGCATGAGCAAAAAAAAGGGCTTTGCTTTCTAATCAGCTGTTTGGATGACTTGCAGCTGGGATCATCCCAACATTCTAAAATAAAATCCAGGGCACATATATAATCTTTCCAGCACAGAGGAGATTGTGTTTGTAGCCTGTCAATCAACATCTCAAAAATAGAATTGCTGTAACCTTTAATTTTATCAAAAGATATGTGCTAGTTGACCCTACTAATATCTAAATTTGGTGTATTGAATGCTGGTGCATCTAAAGAAAGCCATCTGGAATAGGGTTGACATTCAATTAAAATCAATGTGCTTCTGCAATTGACCAATTTATTCAATCTATACGATCTCTCATCTCATACAAGTAACAAAAAAAACCAAAATAAAATGGGCAATCAGCAGCCATGATAAAAACAACAAATAACCATCAGTACAAACATAAACATATCAGTGAAACCTATTCTGACTGGATCCAGCTTCCCTGCAGCAAGAGAGATCACCATAGACTCCAGGGCCAACAAGAGTCATATGACTTGACAGATGAGTGGCAACAGTCTCCCTCAATTTCAAATTATTCCAATTATAGTATGTAAAAGCAACCATTCCCAATCTGATGTATCTCACATATCTAAACTGCATCATATACAGCTGCCCTTAAGATTTCTGCCTATGTAATAATTTTAATTAATTTCATTAAGTTTAAGAAGGTTGATTCATTGAGGGTTAGTAATATTTTGCTTATTAATGTTATAAAGGCAAACTAAATTTTCACAGCTTAGTAACCCAGATCTAGAAATCAGACTTGACCAGGAAGACTGATAAGAGAGAAAAAAATTCTTATTAGCAGCTGACAGCAAGGAACGCCTTCCTCCTTAAGAGGCTGGGGAGCCAGAGTGGTAATGAATAGCAGTTTAAAAAGTGCCGAAGGAGATAATAAAATTATGCCAAGGTTCCTCCCTAAAGTACACTCCCAACTGATTGGTACAGTGATCCAGCTATGCCAGCATGTTGAACTGAAGTGTGACTTACCTTCTGAAAGGACAAACTGGGAAGGGAACCTCTGCCAATTAGATAAGGGCCAGAAAACATAATTTTCACAAAAAGTATGTCATCTGGGTAAGGCAGGCTGAGGCCTGCGTCAAGACTTTTGATTGCAAAAATGGCCGCCACCAGTGCAAGAACAAAAATATGAACAAGGCTATTCCAAAAACTAAATTTGTTTTTGATTCAATGTTAAGTCCCAAGCACCTGGCTCTGTCAGTTGGCTTGGGGCCTCAACGGGGGAGTATCACATTAGAAGTGGTTGAGAAAGTAAAAGAAAATACCACTTCCCTCACACCTGCTCCCTCCTTACCATCTTTTAACTGTAATTTTACTCTTAATTCTATGTTATTGTCTTTAGAAATATTTATGCTTTATGATCTCACAGCTTTTAAAGTTGTAAACTGCCCAGAATTGTCTCAAGACAAGATGGGCAGCAAACGGCATTTGCAGACGATCTGGTTGTTACGGTGACCCAGCCAGAAAACTCTGTTGTGGACCTGATGGAGATAATAATGCAATATGGGAAGGTTTCTGGATTTAAGGTTAATGTACAAAAAACAAAAATTTTAGCCAAAAATATGACAGCATCGCAAAAGGCCCTTTTAGAAGGATTAACTGCATTTGAGATTGTTAAAAGGGTTAAATATTTGGGGGTGTATTTGTCACCCTCCAATGCAAAGTTATATAAAAATAATTATGAAAAGTTATGGGGAAAAATTCAAAAAAGAATTGGAGAGCTGGGAAAAACTGCAATTGTCTTTGCTGGGAAGAATTGCAGCAGTGAAAATGAATGTCCTGCCTAAATTTTTATTTTTATTCCAAATGATACCAGTCCTTAAAAAAGACTCTAATTTGGAAGAATGGCAGATAATAATGCAATATGGAGATAATAATGCAATATGGGAAGGTTTCTGGATTTAAGGTTAATGTACAAAAAACAAAAATTTTAGCCAAAAATATGACAGCATCGCAAAAGGCCCTTTTAGAAGGATTAACTGCATTTGAGATTGTTAAAAGGGTTAAATATTTGGGGGTGTATTTGTCACCCTCCAATGCAAAGTTATATAAAAATAATTATGAAAAGTTATGGGGAAAAATTCAAAAAAGAATTGGAGAGCTGGGAAAAACTGCAATTGTCTTTGCTGGGAAGAATTGCAGCAGTGAAAATGAATGTCCTGCCTAAATTTTTATTTTTATTCCAAATGATACCAGTCCTTAAAAAAGACTCTAATTTGGAAGAATGGCAGATAATAATGCAATATGGAGATAATAATGCAATATGGGAAGGTTTCTGGATTTAAGGTTAATGTACAAAAAACAAAAATTTTAGCCAAAAATATGACAGCATCGCAAAAGGCCCTTTTAGAAGGATTAACTGCATTTGAGATTGTTAAAAGGGTTAAATATTTGGGGGTGTATTTGTCACCCTCCAATGCAAAGTTATATAAAAATAATTATGAAAAGTTATGGGGAAAAATTCAAAAAAGAATTGGAGAGCTGGGAAAAACTGCAATTGTCTTTGCTGGGAAGAATTGCAGCAGTGAAAATGAATGTCCTGCCTAAATTTTTATTTTTATTCCAAATGATACCAGTCCTTAAAAAAGACTCTAATTTGGAAGAATGGCAACGGGGTATCAATAAATTTGTGTGGGCAGGGAAAAGGCCACGAGTTAAACTTAAGATTATGCAGGATACTCGTGAAAGAGGTGGTCTTAAAATGCCTAATCTTAAATTATATTATGAAGCTGCTGCGTTGTCAGGAATAAGTGATTGGATTAATTTGACACAAGGGAGATTATTAAATCTTGAGGGCCACGACTTGTTATTTGGCTGGCATGCATATTTGTTGTATGATAAGAAGGTAGATAATGTGTTTAAAGTGCATATTTTAAGACAGGCATTGTTGAGAGTTTGGAAGAAGTATAGACATAAGTTAGACTACAAGATGCCGTTGTGGGCAATCCCGAAACATGCAATAGAAAACATAAATGTTGGCTTCAAACATGATGTGACTACGTATAAGGAGATCTTAAGCTTGGAAAGGAACGTCTGGTGTTTGAAGCCGTACAATCTCTTGCGAGATGAGAAGATCGTTCAAACTTGGTTTCAATATACTCAGTTACGTGCCAGGTGGAAAGAAGATCAGAAAATTGGTTTCTCAATGACCGATGAAAATTTGATAAAGCAAATTAGAAACCAGGGTCCAGCACATATCAAACGGATTTATCTTGCATTGATAGATATTGACTCAGAAACAGAACTTGTTAAAGACTGTATGATAAAATGGGCCCAGAATATTCAAGAAGTTATTACAATGGACACGTGGGAAAAGATCTGGGTGAGGAACGTAAAATTTACGCAAGCCCAAAACCTAAGAGAGAACTTTTATAAAATGTTTTATAGATGGCATTTAGATCCTAAAAAGCTTGCAAGTATGTATCCGAATTATCAACCTAAATGTTGGAGGTGTAGTGGCGAAGATGCAACGTATTTTCATATATGGTGGACCTGCAAAAAGGTTAAGGCTTTTTGGATAAAAATTTGGTGGAATATGCAGAAGATCTTTAAGCAAAGGATAAAGTTTTGTCTGCAATTGTTTTTATTGGGCATAAACAGATGCTACTGTTGTGGACATTAAGTTGATCTTGAACTTAATCACAGCAGCAAGACTCTTAATAGGTCAATATTGGAAAAAGGAGGAACTGCCGACTATAGAAGAATGGACACTAAAAGTTTCTGACCTGGCGGAAATGGCAAAGATTTCGGCTTACTTGAAAGATTATTCGCAAGAACGTTATATTATGGAGTGGAAAAAGTGGATTGATTATATCCAGAACAAATATGGGACTAAAAAGTTTCATTTAGCATTTGAATAAGTCTTTTCTTTTTTTTCTTTTCCTTTTTATATGTAATATTAGTATTGCTTGTAGTCATTTCATATGAGCTAGAGTGCGATACAATTAATAGTTTATTGTTGTTAGCATATGGATGTTTATGATTGTTCTTTGTTTTTATACCTTGTACTTAGCTCTGGGAAGTGGGGGGGGAGGGGGGAATGGGGGGAGGGATAGGGAGGGTTAAGTAGGGGTGGGTGGAGGGAGGGGGGATTGTTAAAGATAAAATGTACTGTAAAACTTTTCAATAAAAGAAAAAGATGGGCAGCAAACAAACAAACAAATAAATAAATAAATGGAAACTAATTGTTTCAATTAACTTAATTATAGTTAATTGTATTTCCACAGTATCTACTAATTTTGCTTTTTTTCATATTGAAAATAGTAATTCAGCAGTGTGTTCTAAAAAATCACCATGGCCTTTGGAAGATGAAGTATGACTCTCCCATCACAGATTCTAAAGCCTGCATTACATAGAAATTGGCTAAATGAATCAATCTATTCTATTCTACTCATTTGAGTCAAGTTTGCAGAGTACTGTACAAGTAGTCCTCGACTTACAACCATTTGTTTAAGGACCGTTCAAAGTTACAATAGCATTGAAAAGTGACTTATGACCAGTTCTCACATTTGTGACAATTGCAGCTTCCCCACTGTCACGTGATCAAATTTTGAGTCCTCAGCAACTGGCATGTATTCACAATGGTTGCAGCATCTCAGGGTGTCGAGATTGTCATCTGCAACCTTCCTAGGGAGCTTTTGATGGAAAATCAATAGGAGAAGCGAGATTTGCTTAACAACTGCATGTTTTACTTAAGTACTGTAGTGATTCACTTAATAACCATGGCAAAAATGTTGTAAAATGGGGCATAATTCGCTTAACAACTATCTCATTTAGCGACAGAAATGTGCACTCAATTATGATTGTAAGTTGAGAATTACCTGTAAACACCATTGACTTGATGGAATTTAGTATCAAGCATTTAGCATGTAGAGGTTGTTTGGATTAGTGTATCAGGTACCATGTAGGAAACCAGGAGATTGTGAGTTCTAGTCCCACCTTATCATGAAAGCTGACTTGTTGACTTTGAGCCAGTTACTCTTTCTCAGCCCAACCGACCTCACAGGATTTATGTGTGGGGAAATTAGGAGGAAGAAGGAATATTATGTAAGTGTACTACCTCATTTATAAAAAAATAATGACAGAATAAAAATAAACAAATTATATATATATATAAAAATCTCCATATGTATATTTGGCCATTTATTTGACAGTATAAAATATAAAGGAGTTCTTTTTATTTTGGTGCTTTTAAACACACTAGCTTACTATCACATCTCTATGTTGTGCAACTGTTACTGTATTTATGTGTCTCATAGTTGTTCAGGTAAAGGTAGGTCTTATTAGGCTATCTGATAATAATAGAGAACTGCCATATTTTATGCAGCTATTAATGGTGCAGCATCTTTGTCTAGAAAAAGATAGTAACTCTACTTTGATTCTGCACTGTGAACTCATTCAGAGTTCTTTAAATAATATTCACTGAATTGTCTATTTAAAGCCCCAAAACAAAATACTATATTCATTCATTCATTCATTCATTCATTCAATTTCTATAGTTGTCCATTTTAACCCAAATGATTTTTAAATACCTTTTCAATACAAAAAAGATGTTGAGACTCTGGAAAGAATGCAGAGAAGAGCAACAAAATGATTAGGAGGTTGGACATATGAAGAACTGTTATAGGAATTATGTCTAGTCTAATCAAAATAACAACTGGGGTGACATGATAGCACTGTTCCAATATTTAAGGGGCTCCTACAAAGATGAGGGGGGTCAAACTATTTTCCAAAGCACCAAAAGGCAAGACAAGAAACAATGGAAACCAACCAAGGAGAGAAGCAACCTAGAATTAAGAAGAAATTTCCTAACAGTGAGAGCAATCAACCAATGGAACATCTTGCCTTCAAAAATTGTGGATGCTTCATCATTGGAGGCTTTCAAAAAGTGACTGGACAACCATTTGTCTGAAATGGTATAGGGCCTCCTGCTTGAGCAGGGGCTTGGACTAGACTTCTGAAGTTCCTTCCAACTGTATTATTCTATGTTCTAAATAATAAATACAGAACAAAATGTCTTAATGTGAGAGAATGTGAAGAATGTGATTTGTTTTTTTAAAAAATGAATTTGTATTTCATCTGAATGTGGGACTTTGCTCCAGATAGATCTTACATTTGACAGTACAAAGAGGAATTATGAGCTGAGAGAATATGATCTCTGTAACTATTCTCTAGTGCAAAGAATAGGAGAGAACCCTTTAAAATAAATTTAGTACGGGTAGTCCTTGACTTATGACTGTAATTGGGTCCAGAATTAGTGATAAGTCGCATCTGTCAAATGGGACACCTTATGGCTAATGATATGCCTGATTCAACAATCTTTTTTATTAAGCAAATGCCACGATTTTAGCAAATCTATTTTAACTAATGGGTGGTTCTTTTTGCTGGGAACCAGAAAACACCAGTCATGTGAACACAGTCACAGGTTCATGAGACACTGCAAATAGTTGTAAGCGTGGATTGGTTGCCAAGTGCACAAAATGTGATCATTTGACTGGAAGGGGTAGCTGTCAGAACTTCAAAACCAGGTTGTAATTAGTTCTGAGGAGGTCCATTGTAACTTCGAATGGTCACTAAGTGAGTGGTCATCAGTCAAGGACTACCTGTATTCAGATCCTCACTAGAAAGACTAGTAAGTCTGAGAAAATTGTTCTTATATTTCTGCAACTAAAGATGCAGCTTTGATGTAGCAGGCCAAAATAATCCCATTGTAAACATATAATTACAGAAGTACCTGTTGTACTGAAGAAGGCAATACCAACTCCCTTGTTGAAAAAAAATCTTCCACATCAGGAAGATCAATTTTGCCTTTGGATGTAAAATAACTAAATCTTGAGGCCATGATGGTACCTGATTTCTAGCAATCCTGTCAGAAACCACTACTTTGATCATTCCAATCTTATTTCCAACACAGGCAGGGGAAAAACATTGTTTTAGTAGGCCTCATAGAAGTTTGTCATCTGGAAACTAATCAAAAATGACCTCCCAGGTGATTTCTTAACTCACTTTTTGGTCTATTTTTATATGCTCCAGGACCACCAGATAATTACCACAAAGTAGTTGACTTCTGTCTGAAAAAGGGAACAAGTACTGTCACAATTTAAGTTGCAGAGATAGATGCAACTTTTAAGCCATAGTAACATTTGTTTTCAGGCTGCATAGAAACTTGAAGAGTCAAACTGCTTTACGGTATAGGTGAAAAAATGGAGGCTGAGCCCTTGTTATTGTCTTTCGAAATTATTTTCAGACCACACAGTCTTACTAAGAAATCACTAACATTACAACCAGTCATTGTTAAACCTGTCCTCAGACAAGATATGAACTCTGCTGAACACAAAGTTATGCTAATCTCCAGCCCATGACTGGCTGTCAAGCCTATTTCTATCTTTGCTGTATTACTTTTTAATATTTATTTATTTATTTATTTATTTATTTATTTATTTATTTATTTATTTATTTATTTATTTATTATATTTTTATACCGCCCTTCTCCCGAAGGACTCAGGGCGGTGTACAGGGCAATAAATATAAAAAAGCGGAATACAAAAGTAAAAAAAAACGATTAAATATTTAGCCCAGTTTAAAACAGTATTAAAACATATTAAAACCCCAACCCTAACCCATCAGACCAGGTCAGACTGCTCGAATAGATATGTTTTTAAGTCGCGCCGGAAGGAGCGAAGGTCAGGGGCCGTCCGGAGCTCAACCGGCAAGCGGTTGCTCTCAGGATAGTAATACAATAAAGACATTCCCTACTTTCAGAAGAGGATGGAGAACACAACAAAAGTGAGGAAGGGATGAGGAGAGAAAACAAAAACCAATTCATCCAGAAAGTTGCAATCAAGCAGCTAGGAGCCTGGAAGAGCAATGCTGCTGAAATTGTCAATTCTTACTGGTCAAAAACATTGCCTCTCCCCAAAGATGGATGGACATCCCACCTCATAAACTCTACTGGCTACTGCTACACTCCAATCAACAAACACTAATTGAAGGTATCGATGTATTTGCTTTAGTTACATATATATTTACTAATGCTATCAACAAGAAGCAACATCAGGCCTACAGGCCTCCTCTATTCTCAAATGCAGAATCTAATATAATCTAAAATTATCCAGTATTTGTTCCTACTTTCCAGGGCGTTTAAGTAACAGTTTCACAGCACCCATCCCCACAACTTATCCCCATTTCCAATCACTGGCTATAAGGCTGGCAAAAGCTCCTTGACACCAGATCAGTGTCATAACATCGTCCTTTTCTTCCTTCGGGTCTCTCCCTTGCCTTTAGCAACTTCAGGCAAAACTGGATCATAATTCATAGCGGACCCAGTTGCACTTGTTGAACTTCAGCCTGACACGCAGCTGTCAGGAGCCTGCCTACTTGAGAGAAGGGGTAATAATTTGCAACGAGCTCAGGTCGTTAATTCAACATCCTTGCCGTAACGTCCAGCCAGGGCAGGGCGCTCAAGGTGACACAAGAAGCAGAGGGAAGAGGAATCATTGATCGCTGCTGTCAACTTCATTCCTCCCGTTGGCTCCTTAGCATCGCTCTCGGAAGAGGAGGAAGAGAAGAAGGTGGAAGAGGAGGAGAGGCAGTCCAGTTCCAAGACGGCCCGGTCGGGCTCAAGCGCCTGCGCGCCCCTCCAGAGCCCCGCCGGGGGGCGCCGGCCTGGGGCGGGTTCTGCGGGCGGGGACAAGCGAGGTGCGTAGGGCGCCACGTCGGCAAGCGCTGAAGAAGCAGCCGCCAAGGGGTCGGAGTCGATTCGGGCTTGCCTGGCCAAGTCCTCCGACGTGCCGAACCGAGCGGCGCGGGCATCCCAGCGAGGTGAGTTTGGAAGGTGGCCTCCTCGTCTCCAGCCTCCTCCGGGCTTTGCGCCGAAAATACGGGGTGGAGTTGCCTGGGGCATCTTCTCCACCCCTTTTCCTTCCGGGGTGGAAGAAGAATGGGACGGGGATCTGTCGCCTGCCCCCCCCCTCCGCGGCTCGGCGAGGCCGGGGTCTCTTGCCGGCTGGGGCCGCGAAGGTGGGAGCGAGACGGGATGAGGCGCAGGTAAAGGACCGCTTTGGGCACAAGGGAGCCGAAACGCCATCCGTGCAAAATTGGTCCCAGAGCTGTTCTGGATGTGGACGGAAGGTGCTTCCCGCTAGGTGCCATCCCGTAGCAAGGGGGGGGGGGGAACGTGAGAAGCCCAGCGAGGACAAGGGGGTCGCTCTTGGTGTTGTTGGGAAAGGAAAAGCCTCAAGCAAGGAGTTGTGGTTCTTGCCTGATCTTGACCGAGCAGCCGTGCGCTCCCGAGGTTCCCGAGGGGACCGTTGCAGCGTTCGGAGGGAATATTCTCCCCGAGGGCAATTTCCTCGGATGGCCGCCTTTCAGTGGAAATCGAGAAAGCTCGGGTCAATGGGAGAAGCTCCCCTTAATGGCGTTGTCGGTAGATCTTAACTGTTGAAAATACCCACCAGCCTTCCCTGCAGAGCCAGTTTCAGCAGCATTGGCCGCTGCTGTGATTGGAAGGAAAGGAGAGAGAACGGAGCGGGGTGGTGGTGGTGGGGAATTAATGCGGCGTCTAGAGGTTTTCTCCCCCGGGAAGAGAGCCAGAGGTAAAAATAGGTTACGCAGGAGAAAAGGCAGAAGTGTGGCCAATATGTTCTGGCAGCGGATATTTAGATTTTTGGGGGTTCAACGTGGAAGAGCCCGTGAGGAGGTGGGGAAAAGAGGCCAGGCGGCACGTCAACAGCAGTATGGCTCCAGGTCCTGCGCCTGCCTCCTCTGCCACGTCACTGCTGCGTGCCATCCATCAGCCTTTGTGTCTGCTGGGCCCCCATTTGGAGCCTTTTGCAACGGGGAGGCTGCTGTTTACCGCTTCTGTTCCTGAATGTGTTTTCAGGTTTGGTCCCGGTGGGGAAGTTTATTATTACTCTCGGTGGAAAAACAGGGTTGGGTATAATGCATGTCCACGGATTGTCAACTAGTTCATTGGATGCTCTGAAAATTAAAAATGCGACTTCATTTGATAGTTTACTGTATGCCTGTAAGTGTATTCCTGCTTTTACTCTATGACGCCGAAATTGTAAAGTTATTTAATATGCAAGTCAACTTTGCCTCGCATTGAAATGTACGTTTGACAGAAAGGAGTGGGAATTTTCTTCTTTAAAAGTAGTCTGGGGCCCTACACGTTGTTGGGCAACACCCACCCAATATCATAAAATTAAATTACCAGCTGGGGAGTTGCATGGTAAAGCCCACAAAAAGATGCAATAATAAAATAAGAAGTTCTCCAACCTCTTTGGAAACATTGCTTTCCCTTGTGGGAATGATGAGGAATTTTAAAATGGTTCTTTGAATTAAGTTTGGCAAATTTCTAAAGAGAAACAAAATGGCTTTCATTTTTAATATTTTAGTAATTGGCTTTTTTAATTTTACTCATAAGTTGTCTTGATAAAATAATGAAGAAATATTGTATTGGACTTCTCTTGGTATTGAAAAATTTAATTGAACTGCTTTTCCAGTCAAAGGGTCTTCATTGTATAATGCAGCTTTCTCCAACTTTATGCCTAAAATGTCTTGGATTACAATTACAATGCTACAGGGGACGACTTCCCATCGCCCAGTGCGCTCACACAGAGAGGTCCTCTTCAGGGTGCCGTGGGCCAGACAATGTCGGCTGGCGACCCCCAGGGGGAGGGCCTTCTCTGTGGGAGCACCAGCCCTTTGGAACCAACTTCCCCCTTGAGCTTCGGATGGCCCCGGACCTCTGGTCCTTTCACCGCGACCTCAAAACTTTTTTCTTCCATCAGGCTGACCTGGATTGATGATGGGTTTTTAAATATGTTTTAATTTTTAACTGTGCAGTTAATTTATTTTGGGGCTGTTATTTAATTCTTTTTTAATTTTTGTATTGTTGTTTTTTATTGTTGTTAGCCGCCCTGAGTCCTTCGGGAGATAGGGCGGCATATAAGTCCCAAAAATAAATAAATAAATAAATTTCTGGAATTGCCAGCCAACAATTATAAAGGTTCAACACATCTGGCTACTACCAGGCTACCACCAAGGTAGTATGGTAGCAGTAATACTTTAGTTGTCCCCAAGTATCAGCTTCTATGACTGCAAACTCTTTTCTAGGTGCAAGGAATGAAATGCGATTTACAGTTCTGTTTGAATAAGAATGAACACAATAATCAGGATTATTAAAATGATAGCCATGCAGATCTCTGTTCAATGATAGTTAGGCCTGAATCTGTTTTTCAGATTTTGTGAAAACCGAATATTGTGAATTTGTTTCTTACACAATCTGAATGGGACTGCTGGGGAGAATCTGAACAGCCATATAATTCTGAGCAAATGTTTAAAATATTTGTATGCTGCTTTAAAAAAAATTGAAGCACTATATAATTAATATTCACCTAAAGCAATTAAAGGTCATTATCTAGTATTTTGCTTAGAATATCTGAAAATATTTTTTTATGAATCCTGAATCTTCATTCTCAAGCTAGTTCAATGGTTGCTTGCAAATATTTTTCTGGAAGATAAGTTCACCCTTCACATAATTTGAATTGAGTCTGTGTTTTATTTAGATTTCTTGTACTGTAACATTTTAATAAATATTTATATTAAAAAAGTTATATAATTTCCTTTGATTTTATATAGGAAATCACACTGGGATATTTCAATACAGTAACATTTGGTAAGTATGGATATTAATAAAATGTGTTTACAAATAAAATGTATAAATACAAATATTTACAAAAATACCCAACTTTAGTCAAATATTTTATTGTTGCATAGTGTAATACTCATCCTATCTACAAATATGAAGAATTCTTTTGCAAAAGTTTAGATAGGAAATGTCTCCTAGAAATGAGAAATGAATCAAAATATTTTGGATTTTATATGTTATTTGAATTTATTAGCTATCCAAAACCAAAGGACTTGGGCAATCTAAAGAATTCATATTGTTGTTTCTTATTTATGCTATAAGATTTTTGTGTTATTATGGAAGAATGTTAACTGTAATTAGACTTTCTACAGATATGGGAAAGAATCTGCAGGATGTAAAGATGATTGTTGTGTTTGTGCTAAAACATGCAATGAAAATAAAGGATCATCTTTGCATGATTGAGGATGGCAGACTTTCCTGAACAACATTGTCAAATTTATTTGTTATATACCAGGACATATAAATGGATTGCGCATAATTTTCTACATGTTATGTAGTCATTATAGCATGTAAAGGCCGTGTGCAGAAGCAGAGAAAGGCACATACCGTATTTTCCGGCGTATAAGACGACTGGGCGTATAAGACGACCCCCTACATTTCCTGTTAAATTATAGGGTTTGGGCTATACTCGCCGTATAAGACTACCCCTCTTCCAACGCACACCAAATAAAAATTAAAAAAACATCAGATTTGATTTTAATATGGTAATTTTAATTCAAATGCTTATGACATGCAGGTACTTAGTAGGAAAACTGTCACTTATAAACATAAGGCTGTTTGTCATGAAACATGTAAACATAAAACAGTGCAAGTGGATTAAACATAATAATAATAATAATAATAATAATAATAATAATAATAATAATAATAATAATAATAATAATAATAATAATAAGTTGGAAGGGACCTTGGAGGTCATCTAGTCCAACCCCCTGCTAAGGCAGGAAACCCTATACCTTTCCTTCGAGAAAGGGCGGTATATAAATCTAATAAAATAAAATAAAATAAATTTCAGACAAATGGCTGTCCAGTCTCTTCTTAAAAACTTCCAGTGTTGGAGCATTCACCACTTCTGGAGGCAGGTTGTTCCACTGGTTAATTGTTCTAACTGTCAGGAAGTTTCTCCGTAGTTCTAGGTTACTTCTCTCCTTGACTAGTTTCCATCCATTGCTTCTTGTCCTGCTTTCAGGTGCTTTGGAGAATAGCTTGGCTCCCTCTTCTTTGTGGCAGCCCCTGAGATATTGGATCACTGCTATCATGTCACCCCTCACCCTTCTCTTCGTTAAACTACACATACCCAATTCCAGCAACCGTTTCCTATTTTCCTAATTCACTTTTTCACTTTTCCTAATTCACTCTAAAGCTTTCCCTGCGCAGTGCCTTAAGTAACACCAGCTGCCTGCAATTAGTGCAGGTTCTCATCCCACCAGGCTCAAGGTTGAGTCAGCCTTCCATCCTTCCGAGGTAGGTAAAATGAGGACTCAGATTGTTGGGAGCAATAAGCTGACTTTGTAATAATGCTGCTTGGGGGGGGGGGGGGTGAAAGCTCTAATAAGCAGGCATATACATAGAATGAAGGCTATTGCTAAGCACATTGATTTGTGCTTTAAATTGTAAGCCGCCCTGAGTCTTCGGAGAAGGGCGGGATATAAATGGGATTTTAAAAAAAAAAGACCAAATGGGAGATCCGCTCCAGGTTTTCCAGCCAGCCCGCCCAGTTCCTGAGTAAGCAGCTGCTCTGGCTATGGCATTCCCCACCTGCCTTTCAAGTTGCTCTTGCATTCCCCACCTGCCTACAGCTGCTCTTCAACTTTAGAAGGAAAGACGCCCAGACCCCAGCCTGTAAAAAATCACAGACTGCAGCTTCTACTCCAATTGGTCCCGCTTTCCCTGCACAGACTAAATGGAAGATCCGCTCCAGGTTTTCCAGCCAGCCCTGTCCCTAACGTTTCAGCACCCTGCGTATAAGACAACCCCTGACTTTTGAGAAGATTTTCATGGGTTAAAAAGTCGTCTTATACGCCGGAAACTATGGTATTTAATTTTCAAGTACAATTTTCCACCATGTAACTATATTCTACTAGAGCTCAGCGGTGCTTGGATTTGATTTGGGAGAAGTTCTTTAGACCTTGTGAGAGCTTGAATACAGCCGTCTATGGCTCATTAAAGCAGTTGTACTTTTTCCCAGAATCATGCATCCTAGAAAAAGACAAGGCCACCTTAATGGATCACAAATGTTGCAAGTGTTTCAAAACACCTTTTCCAAATAAGTTGAAGCATTGCACAGTCCTAGATTCCATTTTACCCTTCCCAGTTTGACATACTTCAACTGAGTTGGGACTGCGACTCCCAGAATCCATTCAGTGTCTGCAGGCTTCTCTAACCTATTTGTGTATTATTGCGAAACTATTGAATAAAAATATTAGCTCTTTCAGGAGATTCTTATTTGCTACAATAAATAGGAGTATTTAGCACTTTTTTATAATTTGGTATTTGTAATTGCAATTGCATTATTAGACTGCATAGCAATAATGAGGTATATATTAAAGTGTTGCACAGCTGCCTGTTTTTATCTTTACATCAAAATATCCCAGAGGGGAAGACGCTTGTTCATTAAGCACGTAGGCTAAAAATAGCAACTGAACAACTGTGTCGCTAAAGGAACACATTACCAGATACTACATTGTCTAAGCTATAGTTGTTGGATTGGCTCAGCAGTTTTTCTAGAAGGTATATCTTGTAATATATATTATTTTTGTTGACATAGGTTAAGCTTTCGTGCAACTTAAAATTGATGTCATTTAATTAGAAGAAAATAAGATGAGGGAACTTGTCATTCTGAAACTATATAACTAGGCATTAAATACAGTAGGTATGAAAGTCACATGAAATATAATTTTGATTTATATTGTATAAATCTCTAGAAATGATTTTTAAAATATTCTAATCATAATTGGCTACTTTACTAGATTTTAGAATTCAATATTTGCCTAACTATTGGTTTTAAAAAAGCTAAAATAGAATTTGAGCCATACTAAAATGATAAGTTTTGCCATTGACTTGTTATTCTAGACAACAGTGCTTAAAAATTCTTGCTGTCTTTTTACAGAAGGAAGAAATCTGTAAAAGGCTTTTGTAGTTCTGTCTATTTAATTCTTCACAGTATGTTAAAGAAAAACCATGCTGAGACAACAATGGGAAGGACATAAAACAATCCTACCCAATTCTGTAATAGCTTTGTTCCCTATGCCATCTGTCTGGTAAACTCGTAAGATTTGTTTTTCTCGCCATGCACATATATACATAACCTGAATTAGACTACGTTGTTTTTCTGTGTCATATAATATATGTGGGTATATGCATAATTCTGTATTTATTTTTGTCATATTTATGTAGTGTATATTGGAAGTATATTTGAGAGCTGTGTGCAATGAAATTTCATTTTAATGTATGCTGATTAGTGTATGTTCAAAGTGACCATAAAGTTAGTATTCTATTCTAATTCACCTGTTAGCATCAGGTAAATCATGTGACATTTTAAAATAGCTCAAAAATCAAGGTAATGCTATTGTATTCCAATTTAAGGACAGGAAGTGGAAACTATTGTTATGTCCTGTTAAACCTGTAGGCAATAAGTCCCACTAATAAAATAAATAAATAAATAAATAAATAAATATACAGTTATTCATAGTGAAATCTATTTTCCATGTTGAGAGTTAGGTTAATACCACATTACTTGGCAAAATTCCATATGATCTTGATAATCCTGAATAAGGTTCATGAAAGATTTCTCCACGGTAGTACTTTCCCTCAGCCTTATTGAATTGCCTGTGTAATCAGATGTTACTTAACAATATTGCTTGTGCAATGCTTTCATGTGGCAATCTGATTTGTATAAGGATAGGCCATTTCAGTTTGTTGACATCTTTATCTTGAATGAAATAGAAATGAAATTTTCTAAATTGAATAGTTGAGTCATCTTTACACGCAAATCCTTTTATTTCAAAATATTACATGGTTATTATAACTTTAATGATACATTATTCACTGAATGTATTTCACCTTGAGATTGAACTTACGTGCTTTTAAATTTTACACAAATATGACAAAGTCCTAATTCCAACTCCAACATTACTTCAGTATTCCTAATGTGTGCATTACAATTTATTGTAGTGATACATTAATAAATGACATAACCACAGTCTTTTTCATATTCTAATTACTTGATATTCAAGATAATATAGGCTCAATTGTTCTCTAATTATTAAAATTGCAGAAGGTGTTGAGAATGAGGATTAGCCTCTCTCTTTCCTTATTTAAAAGAAGAAATCTGTTCTAAATTTGTTAAATTATTATATAAGGATTTACGGTAAAAGATCTTGATTCAAGCAATTATATTTGTGGCTTGGTTTACAGCTTTTCACTATTACAGCACAGCTGAAAGTACAGAATTATTATTTCCTTACCTCTTGTGAGGCAGGGTTTAAGAAATTCTTCAACCGACAACAGTTGTTCTGTCATTGAATGTTATTGCTTGACATGTTCAAAACAAGAATGCAAATTATCCTGACTCTGAATTAGATAACACTTTTCAGTTTAGTTTAGTTTTATTATATTTATATACCGCCCTTCTCCCGAAGGACTCAGGGCGGTGAACAGGGCACATATAAAAAATACGAAATACGAAATTTTTCTTTTCCACATTAAAGCTTACATCCTAGGACTTGAAGGAAACACTGGAAGTTGCACATTTTTGCTTAGTCTGAGTGCCCCTAATACAGTCATGGTGAACCTTTTGGGCTTGGTGTGTCAAAAAAATTATGAAATGAATAACTTGGCTGCTGACATGTCAAATACATACAAACTAAACAAAAGAGGAACAATTCTCTATCTCCTTCCTCATTGGTCCCCTAGCACCATTCCCCAGGATCTGCCATGTGTCACTTACCTTCAGGCAGTGTTTTCTTTCTGTTAATAAGTCCCTGCAGCCTATCCAAGGCTTCTCCCGGTCTCACAATATCTTCATTTTTGAAGTGGCTTTGGAGAAAGCTCTTCTGCAGCCTCTTGCAGCCTCCAGAAACTATGTGAAAGCAATGTCCTTTTCTCACAGGATTTTTGGAGGCTCCAGTGGCCACTCAAGAACATACTTCATGTTTGCCCATCCTTAGAAAATCACATGATAACAAGACGTGCTTTGAGAATAGTTGTCGGATGTTGGTGAATATAGGTATAAGAACTGGTGTATTACCCAAAACATTGTGGCATGCCAGCTTTGAGGTGACTTACGTCTGCCATCAATGCTTTAACATATTAGTTCTTCACATCCATAAAGTATTGTATTGGTGATTGGACTGCCATGGAAAACGTGTCCCAGCATATGATTTCATTGACTTATTAGTGAGCAACTTTTCAAAGGAACATTAAAAAGAGCTGGTATAATCTAGATTCTATACATTTCTGAATTTTTAGGCAATAATGAACCAGACAGAGAAGAATGAGCAAGATGTTCCTCCATATCTTAACAGTGAACCCCCAGAAGGTACATTTTTCAATAATAGTACTGTTTACTCAAATACGGTGCAGTAGATTGTTCTTTTTAAATTGTTATTCTATTCTCCATGAGCAGACTTTAATTTCATGATCAAAGCTGACTTTTATAAATTACAAAAAGTAACTTTTTTTTTACTTTTAAAGACATGTTTGTTGTGTTTTGCTTGCTTAAGGATAATTTGGTCACACAAGACCCTCAAATTCATGGCAACACACTGAATTACTAGTCTGCCTTTCTCATGGTTAAATACCTAAGCTAATACAGTTAAAATAACCTAGGTTTATGCAGAATCTGAGTTATATTGATATGTTGCTCTCCTAATATATTGTCTTTTTAAAATAGCTTTTTATGACT
This sequence comes from Vipera ursinii, assembly GCF_947247035.1. Classification (NCBI taxonomy): domain Eukaryota; kingdom Metazoa; phylum Chordata; class Lepidosauria; order Squamata; family Viperidae; genus Vipera; species Vipera ursinii. The sequence continues at coordinate 67,016,415 of NC_139515.1, read as the reverse complement.
TACATGTGATATGGCTGCAGAGAAAGGAGCACTAATTTATGCAGCTTGGTTTTGAACCAAATCATTTGTAACCTGTAACCTGTAACCTGTAAATGCAAGTAGATAAATTTATTTGCACAAATGAAATCTGTCCTATTCAGACTTCCAGGGCAGTCTTGCTTTTTTCAGAATCTCTGTCATCATTGGTCTTCCATTCACATGGAAGGTAATTGTATACCTGCTTTTCTCTCTCAGAGAGTGGTTTTACTATTGATTAAGAGAGCTAAACACAAGATGGACAAATATGTTTGTGAAAATATGTTTTTCTTCTTTCATTTTTGATACATAAGACTTTGTATGTATGTGTGTGTGCGTGTACACACATGTACATAAATGTATGTTTCTGGCTCTGCTGGTCGTGGTGCACAGTGTAGTGCAGCTATGTCTGAACAGCCATCAGCTATTTTCACTTTTTTTAAAAAAGGATTTTTCATTGGAAAGCATTCAATACATGTGATTTTTCTGAAAAAGCTCTCCTTTGGTTTTTTTAATTGCATGATAATATATTTCATAAAGGATTCCAAAATTCAGATTTCTCAGTTAGTTTCTCTAACTTCTGAAATAAATGGAACTACAAGTTCAGTTATGAAACAGGAGTGATGAAGTGAAGGAAGTGTTGTTTTTTCTGCTATCCTGGAAAGGTGTTTGCTTATTACTAGTGCTAGAAAGCATAATATGCTGACCTTTCTAACCCATTAAGGTATAGTAAATAGCTATAATGCTGAGTTCACCTTTTAGGAATAAATTTTAATATGGTATGTCAGATATCTAAATGGTCCCTGACTGGTATTAACAAATTATGATGAGTTATAATGTAATTTCCTGACTTTGGCTCAGGTAACGTATGAGTATATTCATTGTGTCTTATAGATAATGATTTATAATTTGCCATTTTATGGGTCAACGTGCCATAATTAAAACCCCTAGTTTAGTGTATTTGAACCCAGTAAAGGGTTAGCAGTTCTGTACTAGTATCTCAAAGAGCCTTGACTCTGCTCCAAAATAATTTATCCCGTAATTAGTAGACAAAAATGCTGAATCTCTTAATTATAATAATTTTAAAAAACCAAAACACTTCCATAACTTTCTTTTGCATTGTTAGAAAATATGGAGACTCTTGCTATTTCCCCCCCCCCCCACCCAAATGCTCTTCTGCCAGTGATAGATCATAGGAAAGAGTTGTAGAGCAAAATTTCACTGGGACTTTCATTTGCAAGTGATGCTTTTCTACCACATTTAAACTACCGTAATTCTGAATACTGACACTGACACTGTTTCTCTTCCTTAGATTCAGTAAAAGATCATCCACAACAACAGCCTGGCATGCTTACCCGGGTGACTGGTGGCCTCTTCAGCATAACCAAGGGAGCTGTCGGTGCGACAATTGGTGGTGTAGCATGGATAGGAGGGAAAAGCTTTGAAGTGACCAAAACAGCAGTAACAGCTGTGCCTTCCATGGGAGTGGGATTAGTTAAAGGCAGTGTTTCAGTTGTGACAGGAAGTGTTGCAGCTGTAGGATCTGCTATCTCAAGCAAAGTGCCTTTAACTGGGAAGAAAAAGGATAAATCTGATTAAAGAAATTCAGTACTGTTTGTATGAGAACCTTGTGTAGTTATGGGATCTACACGATTTGGATTGCTGTAAGGTCACCATTATGGAGGAATATCTAAAGAACTGAAAGAATCACTTTCTCCTACGAGGGACATAAGCAGCCTGTTATCACAGAAACTAGATTTCTTCAGGAACTTGTCTGGTGAAATGTTACACTTGATTTTAAAAAAAGGAACTACATGGATCTGAAGGAGTGGCTCACGTTTGAACATTTAATTCACTTTTCAAAATCTTGAATTAAAAATGTGAAAATAGAAGTGAAGGGAATGACTTGGCAAAAAGTTAAGCACTTCACAGTTCTGATGATATAGCTTCCTTTAAAATAATTTCAGCATTAAAGTGCTTAAACATTAGCCTGATTATGCCCTTAATTGGTTGCCTCTGCCATACACAGATACATTGATGTTCTAGCTTCAAGCCTATGATGTCTGTATTTTTTGGGAAACAGTCCTTAAATTCCCTATAGAGTTCTTGTGTATCTTTGCTTTTTCAAGCTATTTTTATACACTAAATTCTTTAGAAGTCAGCTGTCACAAGGGTGTGTTTGTGTGCACACGCATGTATATATATAGTATATTGAGTCAAATCATTCATGCCTTATGGTGAAAAACAATATTTTTTACTTAGAGAACCTTTTAAAGTTTTTGTAATGTCTTGTCATTTCAAAGCAGTCTGTAGAAGGACTTTTACACTTTTTTAATCTGTTGATACTGACAAAGAAAGACTGCTAAATCTCAGGTGTAGCTTACTGATGTTCTCACCTGCAAAATGAAAAGCCCTTTATGTTGTTAGGTTGCTTAAACTGAAAATTAATTCCAAGTTTACATTAAGACAATATTGAGTAACTTTCCGTTGTAAAATAAAAACACTTCTGTGATTTCCAGCCTCAAGGTACAAATGTGTACAATCTTATTTCCTGAGTACATAATGCAAATACAGCAATTGCTCTTTCTGCGCATAATCTGTTGACTCGAGTATCATCCATTATCACGATTTTGTAGAAGTTGATGAATTATGTTTGACATTTTCAATGCTAATTAACATAAAAATACTTTATACAAATAATACCTCAGCAGGTTAAGTTTGCTGAATGAATGACGCCCATGACCAATAATGATAAAAACAAGTGATTTGCAGAGAAATGTATTTCATGCATACACTTTCAAAGTTTTCTGAGCAAGAGATATAGTAGATACGTCTATTCCTGTCTTGTTCCTAATCCCTAATCCATTAAATCAGGATAGGTAGTCCTTTGTACTCAGTGGGCTATATTGTGGATTTATTGGACTGATATCTCAGTTTCATTTAGAAGTTCAGCATGTTTCTGTTGACTGTAGCATTTTGGTAGTCCTTAAAAAAGACATGATTATTCTGTATGCAATGTTTCTTAAAATATATGTTGAAAACATGAAAATCTGGTTGGAATAGTTATGATTATAAACACTAGATTAACAGATGTCTTGTAAAAGTAATGACCAAAAACTGTCCCTCTAAAATTACACATCCATAAATTAAATTAATGTGATATAATTTATTATATTGTTGCAATTTGTATTCCATAGCTCAGTGATAAGAATATACTGTTCATGGAATGGATTTATATTTAATTCTTAGCATCTCTAGTTGAAAAGAATTATCAATACTGTGCTGTTGATAACTGACTTGGATTTGCTAAACCACTAGCTTGATGATATCAAGCAACATCATATGCTCACCAGAACATAGAATATTTTTATGGCCCAAAGGCATCATTAAAGCTTCAACTAAAAACATTATAAAACAGATTTTATAATAATACCATATGAATTAGGAGTTCGTTTGTAAATAGTATTTAATTAGGTGACTGGATTACAATAACAATGTGCCTAGATTAGAGAGTTTATCAGACAATCTTCATATTGGATACCTTGGCTAGCACTCTTGTCATTTTACTACTCAACCAATCCCTAATAAATGTGTATCTTAAAAGCATATGTAAAAAGAATAAAATGTTTATGCGTTCTTTTTAGAAACGTTTACTAAAGGTTTTAGTGTTCTCAACACCTGAATGGTTTGCATACGGAAATTGTATTTATAGAAGGATTAGCCACAGGCATAAAAATTACAAACATATTGATGTACTTTAAGAACTGACATTTGGTATTTCTTTGACATTGACTTTTAATGGTAAAAGATCTTAAGGTACAGTATCTGGATTAATGTGCTTAGAATAAGGAATAGAGAAATCTAATATCAATAAGCTCTAATGTCAATATGCCCCAGCAGGCATCTCTCTTAGTAGCCATCAGATTCCTTATCCCTCCTATTCATATCAAACATGTCTGGAAAACTATTTTTCATTGAAGCAAATCTCATTGTGATTTCTGATAAATGGACCCCTTGTAACATTCCCATGCCAACTACTTTGTGAGATCCTGTCCTCATATACCTGTTAATCCAATAAAGTGTCTTTTTACTGATGGACAGAATGACATAATGAAATATTACCCTCATTTTTTGGTTGATTCTTGATTGCATTATCATTTAACATTGAGCTGAAGACACTACTTGGGAACAATTGAGTGGACCCTATGAAATCAAGAATACTAAACTCCAGGGCCTCATCCCATTTCTATACATTTTCTTTTTAAATGCATGAATTTTCATGTAGTTCAAATATTGAAGTTTGTCACGCATGATATTTAGAAAGAAAATTAGGATAGTTAAATAAACATAGTATGTGCTACATGCAAATTCAAAGCTAGGCTTTCTATGTAGTTGTGAGATGTGCCATTCTGTTCCGTGTGTCTTCATTCCTAAAATCATTGAATTCATATTTACCAGGTTGATTCCAAATTATTTAAAATGCCAGAGAGAATATTGATAAAATAGATCATGCATATATATACTCGAGATCTGTGAAAGAAAGATTATGTGGTTACTAAGACATGACACTGACTTGATGGCACACAATAGTCACGAAGGTATTTCTAATTAGCAGAAATTACACAACACTCATTTGTGCATAATCTAAGCTATTTATAAAATGAACAATATATTCTCAATATATTTAAATTTTATTTTAAATATTGCAAAAAGCAAGCATGTTATAATTTAAACAAATGTTCGGTGCATCTTGTCTATCAGAGCACAAATTTAAAACTCTTCCTTCCCTTTCCTAGATAATTTATATATTCTGTTGACAACCCTATAATAATCTTATATAAACTATATTGGAGTACTATTTCCTACTCTAGTGCTTACATCTTAAATATAATGTAGGGTTAAGAGAAGCAGCAAAAAAGAACAATGGTAATTATCAAAGGACTACTTTGTAAGGAGATGAGTGGCATAGAACTTTAATAATTGCTTTTATGAAAAGTTAAAATGTTGAGATTTACATTTATACAGGATGCAGAAAATAAAATATTTCCTTTTAAGTGAAAGACCTTTAGATACAAATAAAGGTACTACTTCATGCAACATGAAACTACAGAATCCCATCTCACATATATTTGTTTTGAAGAGAAATTGAATCCATGGAATATAGGGTTCCGTGCGCCTTTGGTGTCTAGTCATGCCAGCCACATGACCACGGAGACGTCCTCGGACAAGCGCTGGCTCTTCGGCTTTGAAACGGAGATGAGCACCGGCCCCTAGAGTTGGAAACAACTAGCACACATGTGCGGGGGAACCTTTACTTTTACCTTTATAGTTTCTAGGCAAATTGCTATCAATTACTTCCACATCAGAAATATGCCTTTTAATATTAGTTCCTAGAGAACATGAGCAATGGATGCTACTGGACTAGTGTCTAACTTGTAGGTTTCACACAGAAATGTGGTTGGCCACTGTAGGAACAATGTTAAATCAGACAGGCTTTTAGTTTGATCCTATAAATTCCATGACAGTGTCGCATATTTAGAAACTGATGCAGGAAAAAAAAAGCCTGAATACAAATTCATTTTCTAAGTAACAGTTACATCCAATTTATTTGAATGGTGAAAGAGAAACTGGTCCTGTCATTTTATTAAGCAGGTTCTGGAAACTAATCTTCAATACTCAAAGGAGCAACTGGATTATATATGGGTCTCTCACTTTTTGCTTGTATCTTTCCATAGGTAGTTTCAAAATCTTTTTTTGTTCCATTGAGATATTTTATAGTTCCATTCTTCAGACTGTATCCTAGGGCATCTAATTTTTTAATCCTATATTGTATTATCTCTGTTGATAATTCTAATACAGCAGGCGACTCTTTAATTTGTTCTATAGAAATTCCCTCCTTCAACAGTTCATTTAGTCTTTCTTTCAGAACTGGAGCTGAATAATAGAGAAGGGCAGGGCACTGTAATATTAGCTTTTTTAATTCTTGATCATTGCAGTTGAAGATGGTCTTTGAAAATAAAAGGCTACTCTGCATATTGCTAGGATTAAGTTGAAAAATAAATCCTTTGAGCTTGGACAACAAGCTTAGAACTTCAGAATTGGTGAATTGATTGTTTTGAAGAAACTCCAGGTTTTCTTGGACAGTAGTAGAAGTATTTAATAAAATAAATGGATTTTGACTCAATAATTTCAGTAGCCAGTTTTTCAAAATTTCCTGTGAACCACCTAGTCTTAAATAGTTTCTTTGCAGAGATTCTATCATATGCTTATTCTTCTCAACAGGATTGTTAAAAATATTTGATGCACTTGTTAATAATCGGCAGATGATAGCATTCTTCAGCCCCAATGCTTTGAAGAATCTAATGTTGGCCTTCTGATTTTCATAATGTTCAACATTAAAAAAAGCATCTGGAAACCGTTTTATTAACTCCACTAACTGCTTTTCATTTTGACAGACAGATAACCACAAATCTTTCTGACAAGTGATATTGGTAGGACTACAAAGAATGGCTTCAGGACAGCATTCAAAAATATGTGCTACTGAAGGTCCATCAGCTCCAATTGTTTGCAAAATATTAGCTATTTCTTTAATATATGACATCTCTTTTGACAACACCCATGGCTTCAGCCTACGGATTTTGTTTATATCCACAGATAACATGGACAGGTTTTCTACAATGACGTTATTCTCCTTTCCTAAAGAAGTATCAGTTGCATATCTCAAATGCTGTAAAAGGTGTCCATTCTTTCTTTGATAGAAGACTGATAAAGCTGGCAATAATAGGCAGGGCTGAGTTCTAGCCAAAAATTGCATATAGAAATTTGGGACAATATAAGCCATTTCATTCTATGGTCAAGCGCCACATCAGGAAAGGCCTGTAAGAACCAAAGCATAAAATATTAATGCTATGTCAAATTCAAACTTGGAAAAAAGCAAAAAAAAAAATAAATTCAATAATCTTAATAATCCCAGATACATGACTAGAATATGCAACATTATGCAACTATTTTTTCCTCAGTTATTTATTCAAGCAAAAATGCTAATATAATGTAGCAGACATGACTTAACTGAAAGACTATATATTATTAAATCTCATCATGACCTTTAATTGGCTGGAAGGGTGCATTCATAGAGCTACAATTTTTGAACCAAAGCACCTGAAATGGGCTAACTTACAGAATGTGTCCAAAATCCAGGACCAATGATTCCTGAGGGAATGAGATTTGGATACGTCAGGGCTGCTTCAATACTACTGACTGCTGCTGTGTTACTACTAAGATGGTCACATGATCTTCATTTTGAACATTCCATGACAGTTTCCCAGCAACTCTGGCAATCCCTCACTCCCTTTCCCCTAGCAGCAGCCACTTGAACTGCCCGCTGGGGAGGTTTCCAATATTCCATCAAATTCCCAAAAGGAAACTCAGTGGGGAAGCTAGTAGAAAGTCAGAAGTAACTGCTTTTTTGCCCCTCTTTGGTCATTCTGTTTGTCTGCTTAAGTAAGGAAATATCTCTGAAAGGATGACCCAGTGGGGCATGGATTGTCTAAAGGTAAAGGTTCCCCCGCACATGCGTGCTAGTCGTTTCTGACTCTAGAGGCCGGTGCTCATCTCTGTTTCAAAGCTGAAGAGCCAGTGCTTGTCCGAGGACATCTCTGTGGTCATGTAGCCGGCATGACTAGATGCCAAAGGCACACGGAACGCTGTTAAAAATAGTGGTCCCTATTTTTCTACTTGCATTTTTACGTGCTTTCGAACTGCTAGGTTAGCAGAAGCTGGGATGAGTAACAGGCGCTCACTCTGTTATGCGGCACTCAGGATTCGACCCGCCAAACTGCCGACCTTCTGATCGACAAGCTCAGCGTCCTAACCCACTGAGCCACCGCATCCTATTATGGATTGTCTAGTGTCATCTAAATCCTTTCTCTTCAAATAAAATTCTGTGATTGTGATACAATTGATGAATTCCTTCTCAATTGCCTCTTAAAATATTTTTGCCTATTTAACAAAAAAATCCTGACCTTCCCATTCCATTCAAATTAAATTATGTGAAAGCTCGCTTTGGATTGTAATGATATACAGATGATAACTAAACGTTAAGTAGCAGCAAAAGTCCAAACAGACATATTTTTTAAAAAATATTTTATTAATCTTCCAATTTTACATTTAAGTATTTAAAAAGCAATGTGGTGACTGGGTTAATCAATAGTTCAGTAACAAAATCTTTAGTGCAAATCTCAGGTTACAACATCAAATATTCCTTCTCTTTTCCCCTCAACATTTACTGTCTTGTATTCAAGCTAGTACAGTTCTAGTTATATCAACTCAATAAAAACATCATTATTACATTTATCAATGAATTTTTAGCTTATACATATCTTACATTCAATCTTCATAAACAATCCATATCCTGTTATTAATTTTTACCCAATTTTTAGTTTCTCATTATTCAAATTTAACGTTTGATATTTATAATTTTCAGGCTTTGGGTAACCAAGATTTCCCTTGTCTCAATTCATAACAAAATATAGTATCAATATCCAAAATACATTTTATCTATTTGAATGTAATCTTGTTCTATTTCCTAAAAGCTATTTCCCACCATATTAAATCATCTACAATAACATCCCCTTTAATAAATCAAAACCATTATGTATGTTACCTGGGTTAATCAATAAATCAAACATATTCATAATAATTTTCCCATTTAGGTCTAATTTTTAAATATTAAATAGATAGATAAAATCTTTATTTTCAACTAATTTCCATTGGTCATTTTAAATCTAATGACAAAAATTCCCCTTATTTCAAGATCTCTCTTTAACCCTCTAATTAATAATATGAAATCCCCTCTAATAAGTTAAAATCCCAATTTTCCTCAACCTTATTCTGGCTTTCTTCCTTTGCCAATGAGGCTTCCATATCAGTGCTTTTAGATCGTCAAATAGATCTCCCTCTATTATTATATATGTTATTTGGAGTAAAGGAGACTATGTAATTGCCAGTTTTCTGGAAGAACCAGCCCATTTGTAGTTGTTAAATTGTGTCCCTGTTATTCCAGCTCTCCATGCTTGCTTCTCTTCCATTCAATCTCTTCTTTCTCAAATTTCTTCTGATTTATATATAAAGTCATTTCCATTTTCAGTGTTGTCACTTCTTTTTCTGGATTTTCCATCAGATGTATTTGTTGGTCAATTGAGTCCTCTGTCTTAATAACTGATTGTCCCACTTCTTTTGTTATCTTCTGCATTGTTGGTTCTTTGGTTGTAGTCAAAGTTTGGGTTTGTGTATTTAAGCTGGTGTCTTGATCTTTTATATTAGGTCTTATCACAAGCTGAAAGAATGGTTTCATGTATTGCTTTCAACATGGAAAGAACTTTTCCTGGTCTTCATCCATCTCTTTCACATGTTTATAAATAGCCTTTCTAGTAAAAGTTGTTTGTCAAGCAAAATTTTATAGTCCAGGGTATTTCAACATCTCATATAGTGACCAATATTCCTCAAGTAAAGAGATAGGAAAGCAATTTCCCACATAAAACTTTGAAAGTCAGTAAATGTTTGCATTCACAGTTCAAGAAGGCCAGTTATGCCGCCCAGCTGTTCTCTTACAGCTAAATCTCTCACAGGTGGTGCCAAGGTCAGAAAACTCTTATCTAAGGTCTGGGCTTCAAGCCAAGTCTCTTTTAGGAAATAACAAGTTGTAATACCAAACTTCGCCACAAGATGTTACCAAAGCCATTTAAGGTTTTTTAAGTCCAAAATTTTTCTAATCCTTTTTCCAATTTTATTTCTTTTTTGTAGATAAAAAATAGAAATAGGAAATAGTAGAAATAGGAAAACTTTTGGTCCCCAAGTTTCAGGAACATGTAAGTCCAATTAGACTAAAATTGTTCTTTTAATGCTTTTGATTCCCCTGGATAGTCAAACGCCACTATTCTTAGAGGGTGGGATAGAAAGTCCCTTCCCTCTCTCTTCACAGGGGGAAAGATATTTCAAGTAGCTTTTACAGGAAGAGAAGGTAAAGGGTAAAGTGAAGATCAGATCTCACCCAGTTTCATCCGCACTGCTTTTGAAGTGCTTATGGTGAGTTTGACTTCAGCTGTCTGCAGCCTAATGATGGGCCATATTGCTCTGGCCGGTCTTTCCTCTGCCAGTTTGGAGGGCTGCCCTGGATCGAGCGGAAGTGCTGCCGCCCTCCTGCGATCAAGCGGGGTTCCCCTCCTTGTTCGCCGCCCCTACAGGGCAACTTTCCACCCTTACCAGGGTCCCCCAGCAAAGGGAAGTGAGATGTGGAAGACGGAGCTCACCAACCGGAAGTCCAAACAGACATATTTTTTGTTGTAATAGTATATGTAGATAGCAAACAAATCTGAACAAAATAACACCTCTGTAATAATTCCTGCCTTATTTCCTCTTTGATCACACAGCTCTGCCTGCCATGGAAACTGGGAAAAGAGTATGTAAACAAATAAAATACTAGAAGCAACTGTTACCAGGTAACTTTTCTGATTGTATGTCTAGCAGCTTTCTTTTTGCCAATATTTTTGAAGGCATTTTCAGACTTTTTAACTGTTATTTCACATAGTGGCATTGTCACCTTTTAAGTGGGAATACTTACATTTTTAAAGCTTAAAAATAAGCTTTCCTCGAATCAGGCTCAAATACTAGTGGGCAGGTAATATGAATTTCTTAACCCTGTAATAATAAAAGTAGTTTTTAAAAATATTTTTAATATTATCTACATTTTTGGAGGTTCCTGGGGATTCTCTATTCAAATACCAACTAATCAACCCACCTATTCCACTGAGTGTTATGTTCCTATATTAAGAGCATTTAATAGCATTCCCTAACAATCGATATATCAACTGGTTGAGATTTCCGCCTTCCCGTTTTTATTACCTAAAGCATTTCAGTATTTCCCGTAAAAAACGTTGAAACGGCAGCCGCAGATAATAAACAAGTGACAATGACTACACGTGCAACCGCACACCTAACTATGTTTAACTCAATCCCTTCGTTATTCAACGTAGCTGGCGAGCCGAAGTGTTTAAATCACGCAGCCAGAGATCTCAAAGCGGGGAGTGAAGGCAGCCAGCATTGTTTGTGATTGCAATGCGCCAAAAATACCGGCAGGAGCTCGACGACACGGTAATTTTGCGAACGAAATGAAGCGTCTCTACACCGGATCGAGTCTTGCCTGCCTTGGTAAAAAGTCTGCGCAAGCTTCGAGGCGAAATGTTCCGGAGACACCATATCTACGTAACAGAGCGCATCTACCCCTGTTGAAAATGCAATAGGCTCGCCACGTCCTGCCTAGAAGCAGCCGGCCCTAATCCTGCCCTAGGCCAGGGGTCGGCAACCTCGGCTCTTTTATGACTCGTGGACTTCAACTCCCAGAATTCCTGAGCCAGCTATGCTGGCTCAGGAATTCTGGGAGTTGAAGTCCACGAGTCATAAAAGAGCCGAGGTTGCCGACCCCTGCCCTAGGCAAACTAGCAGGCCTTGTCCCCCTTCCTCTGTTGACCCAGCACCGCCCTCCTCCCCGACCCGAAGACGGACAAACTTCCTAGCCAAGAAGCCACCGTGAGTCACGACTTACCGGGGGTGCCAGCTGCAGAAACTAGGCTACTGGCGTCACAGGCCGTGTTCTTGAGCCATACCAATGCCCGAGGTGGGGGAGTTACGATGGCAGAACAAACCATTTCCGATTCAGCTTAGTGGCTGTATTCACGTGCTTTCAAATCGTACATTTTACAAATTCCGACGAGTTTTTGAACTTTTTGAAAGATTTATTCTAATATTAGTTTTTGTATCTAAAAAGTAGGGTGTTTGGTTTTTTTACAGAAATGTATAGATGCATTGAAATCTTTCCCCGCTTCTAACAGCAGAGCCGCAGACCAAATATGACTTAAAAAAAAAATTTCCTTATTCTGTGATGTATGAACTGCATTGTCTCCATCCGGCTCTCTTCCTCCCAGGAAGGAAGGAATCAGGACTTTCTCATTAGCAAAATTCCTTGCTGCCAATACAAATTTTTACCTCTTTGTGTTGTTGTTGAAGCGGAACTAGCAAAGCGTGGTGTCACTCCCACAAAGGCTTGGCTATACTTTACAAAAACGATTTCAACAAGCCTTAGGATGTTTGTAAAGCAGCCGGATTGTATTGTGGGTTACTTTGTTTATGCTGAAGAATAACTTCACATACGTACATTCGGATTGCAACATACATTTTGCTAATAATTTAATCAGATGCATTTCCTGTTGTTAGTTACTTACTGTTTACATTGCAATATCTATCTACACATTTATGGAATATTTTAGGAGCAAAAGTGAACTTTGCTACCGAAATATATACAATCAGAAAAATAATAAGAAAAGGAACATGAGGTCATTCGAAGTTGTTTTGCTTTGTTTTTCTGTGGTGAGGAAGCCATTTGAAATCAAGGATGGCTTTCAGTGGCTGAAGAAGTAGCAGCATGCAAGGATTTCACAATACGAATCAGTTCTAATTAGAATTTCCATAGAGGAATTCCATGCTGGTTTATTTGACATAGTTTGGACACTTGGAAAAATTTCATAAGCCAATGCTGCAATGTAGGAATGCAGATTTTAATGTTTTGCTCATAACTGACAGAAAAGTAGGATGGAATTCACTAAGCCAAGATCTGTAATGACCCTATCCACCTCAGTAGTTCTTCAACTTTAAAGTTTTATTTATTTATTTATTTTCATATAATATATTTGCACACGTGCATTTTAATTTCAAATAAATTTACTGTAGGTGGATACAGATGTTTTCTAAACATGGCTGGAAGTTTTACTTGCTTCCATACCTTTCCAAATGTGCTAAACTTTATTTGAAGTTTTGGGAAACTGTGGCCTTAAAAGTAGCACATGGCATTGTCTAGCAAGGTAAATAAATGTTTGTATCATAATGATCCAATGGAGTCACCAATATTCCATTGCAAACATATCAAAGAATGCCCAATTTGGGCCTGACATCAAAGGAGCATGACTGGCAGGATAGTGGACCATAAGAACTTTCAGTGATCATACAGGTATTTCTCCATGAGACATACATAGGACTCCAATATGCCAATGGTGCAAGGTTTCCACAATATCCTCCATTTCATCGCAATCAACACATGCTCTGTAGACTGCAACTTAAAACTGATGGTGGCTTCAGTTGGTTCATTTCATCGATACTATAAAAACATTCATTGGATGCTCATTTTTAATTTGCATCAAAAGAAAATGAAAATTTCCTTTCTAAATCCATCAAACATACAGCTTCATATATAACTTCCTAATTTAAAAGTAATATACTTTTAAACCAACGTAATAGACACAATACTAGATGCAGAGATTCTAATTATCGTAAAACTTAATTGTATAGCAGATTCAAAAAAGAATTAAGACTATTGAGAAACTTAAAAAGAATCAAGCATATAAAGGTGTACAGCACATAATTAAAAACCCACAGAATGTTAGCACCACCTTGCACTAACGTCATAGGACAACCGTAAGATAAGAAAATTATAGGTTTTATTATACTTCCAACTTTAAGATAATTTCATGTGTAGATATCTCTCCCTTCATGCTCTTTAAATAATGTTAGCTGTTTGGTGTCATTGTGCTTAGTCACTTCTTGATTGCTGTCACTGGCCAATAGATATAAAATTCAATTAAAGAGTGATAGAATCCTTGCTACTTGTTAACTGCACAGCCAAATATTGAGATCTCTTATTTCTAGAACTTGATTGGAAATCCATGACTAGAAAGAAGCCTCCTAATTATTCTTATTAATATTTGATATATTCTATGTGAAATTGGAAATTATTACTATACCTGGACCAGGGTCATTCAAGACAATTTGCTTGCTTAGTCATAGAGTCCAATAAAGTCCACCTGTTTTCATATGCTAAAGACAACAGGACTAGCAGTGAATCTTTATTTTGTGCAGTTTGCACAGAAGTGTCTGAATTTAATTCTCCCAAATCCCCTTTTCTGAGCTGGAAACAAAGACCCTACCATTAAAATTACAACTTAAAAGTGACATTGGCAGGCGATTTGGAATAAATAGTATAAAAATATTTTTATAGTATTTTTCTTTACCCAAGTTTCCCCCCCCCTTAAATGCAGTGCAAAAAGAGGTCATAGTACTATCTCATTTGATTTCAAGAAGGGAAGACTTCTTGAAAATTGGAAATTTTCAGATGTTGTATGTCCTTGAATAAAGAATTCCACATAAACTGAAAGGTTGAGTACTCATGTCCAATAACTGCCCAGAGAAGTTTGAGATTGTTGATCTGATTTGGGAGTGGGGAAGGGTAATATGCATATGTTCCATTGAACTGGAAATAATAAAAATGGAATAAACCCATATTTATAAGCTATGTACAAGTAGACATACAATATAGGGTTTCCTAGCTGTACATTCCTATGTATGTATCTATCTTGCCTCTCAAGTAAGTGTGCATGATTCTGCAGGTTGAATATATACGGTAGTTGAAAATACTGAGCTGAAAGCACTCATTTGCAAATAAGGGAAGCTATTTCATGGTATCCCTTCCTTAAATTAATCTTGGATCAATTTCCCTTTGAAAGTGGAAAGTACTAGGGTTTTATGGTGGATTTATAATTATTCATTACATTTCAAATGAAGTGGCTAAGCAGAATTCCACAAAGTACAAAGTAAAGTATATGGGTAATATCAGATTTGCTGTCATATTCTTTTTGCGTAACACAACTCTTAACACTGCTTTTTCAGTGCTATCAGGACAGTTTTCCAAATGGGACTGATTTCCCAAAAGTAGGAAAATGATCCCATATATGTAGATATAAATATATATTGTCATAATATACAAATCCATTCAGCAAAGGTGACCAACAAGCAAGTACTAGAGTGCATAACACCAGACGTCACCAGAAGGAAAAATCACAAAACTCTGTCCATTTATTTTGGCTATGTCATGCAGGGGAATTCACTGGAGAAAGCAATTATGTTGGGAAGAGATAGAAGTAAAAGGAAACCAGGCTGCCAGAGAACATGATGGCTGGACATCATCAAAGCTGACACCAGCCAGAACATAGAAAAATTCAAAGAAGCAGTGCAAGATCGGAAGATGTGGAGAGACCTGGCCCATAGAATTGCCAAGAGTTGGACACAACTTAATGGATAACATCATCATTGTACAAATTCATGGACAGCTATCTTCACATAATAAGTCTCTAATCTTCAGAACTGCCATAAAATCAACAGATCTATTTATTAAATCATCTATTACAAAGGTGATACTAAATGTAAATATATGCTAAAATGATGTGTAGAAATGTTTGTTTTCATTTTTTCCCCCAAGCATGACACAGAATTTTTTTAAAGAAACAACTACAAACTATTTGCAGTAGTCAGGAATTACTGGGTGTAGGCTTATTTTTGTGGAAAATAAATGAAGGTAGACTGGCCTTGCCTAATCTAATGACGTTTGCCACATCAAGTACTTCCTGCTATTGTCTACCTTTACTTAAGAGCAGGATCAAGGCCATCACTTATTCCATCTAGCAAAGTTATAGCTTAATAATTTTAAACTTTAGAGAGAATATATAACTCTTCCTAACTCTATGGTTTTGTTCTTCTTAGGAGATGTATATATGGGATCAGACTTGCAAGTCAAAGCAGATATATATACAACTAACTTTATTCAATTATAATTATTTTTGTTGCAAATATTTATTTCTTTTAAACCAACCTGGAAGGATTTTTTTCCAGAATGATTTAGTTGTTTAGAAAACATAAATAAAAGGTAATTTAGTTGCTACAAGATTCTACACTATGACCACAACTGAGTCCAAAATTTGTGTTGTTAAGTGAGACATTTGTTAAATGGGTTTTGCCCCACTTTACGACCCTTCTTGCCACAGTTGCTAAGTGAATCATTGCAGCTGATAAGTTACTAACCCGGTTAAGTGAATCTGGCTACCCCATTGACTTTACTTGTCAGAAGGTCACAAAAGGTGATCACATGACCCTGGGACACTGCAATGGTCATAAATATAACTCAGTGGCCAAGTATCTGAATTTTGATCACATGATTATGGGGATGCTGCAAAAGCCATAACTCTGAAAAGTCACTTTTTTCAGTGTCATTGTAACTTTGAACAGCCACTAAACAAACCGTTTGAAGTCGAGGACTACCTGTATTTGCAGTGGTATACATTGGCCTATACATAACTGTATGATTAAACTGATACATATTTACAAATGAAAAATATTTCTGAAAAATACTTTTCACTATCTATAATTGGTAATATATGTAAAATATTTACATCAAGTTTATGGAAAGTAGTACTGAAAATATGAAAATATTCTCTCATAGGGACTTTAACAATGCAATACAGGTGATGAGGAGCAAAAATGAGGACATTTACCAGAAAGGTCAGTGATTGCAAACATAATTTCATGCAAATAAAAATCTCAGCAGGCAGATAATCGCTAAGTGTGTTGCAGAGGCTTGGAATTCATCTACTTTGTCAGTCAGTGATGTGGTCTTCTTCTCATCTTTATCTCTAATTTTTGTTTGTTTAGGAAGAATCTGTCTTTCTAAGCCTGAAACAGTTTTTCCTTAAATATACAGAACAAACAATGCTTGGAATATTACATTCAATTACCTTTTACAGGGGTCCCCAACCCCCGGTCCATGGACCGGTACCGGACCGTGACATGCCAGCAACTGGGCTGCCCAAACATACATAGGGATGCAGGCAACAAACAAAACCATGCACTCTCTGGTCTCTGGAAAAATCTTTCTCCATGGAACCAGTCCCGGGTGCCCAAAAGGTTGGGGACCTCTGGCCTATTAGTATGCTACTAAGCACCGCTTTTGCTAAATGTAAGTCTATCATGTGTTTTCAATGTAGTCATCCAGGTGGCTTTTTATGGGCATGGCAGCTCCTGGACCAAGGGTTCAAATATAGCACTTGCAACACTTAGATTTTTGCAGGTTTCTTCATCATAACAGAGAGAAAAAGAGCATGTTTTTTAAAGAGAATGTAAATTATGTCACAAAGACCCAACAAAAAAAGAATATTAGATTGCATGCTAGTGTGTTATATATTGTATATACATTGTAATATGCTTGGTGTAGTAGTTCAGGTGCTGACCTAGAAACCAGAAGACTATGAATTGTAGTCCCGCCTTAGGCATAAAAGCTGGCTGGATGACTTTGGGCCAGTGACACACTCTGAGCCCAACCCATCTCACAGGGTAGCTGTTATGGGAAAAAGAAGAGGAGGAAAAAGTATTATGAGGGTTCACTGCCTCCAGTTACTTATAAATTTTCTACGGTACCCAATTTCTCTCCATCCAGAAAAGCTCCCCACATCCCATCTCTGGTGGTCCAGGTGATGCAAATGTGGTACCACTTTCTGTCACTGATGAAGAGGGAAGCTGGGTGACCTTGTCATTGATTAGGAGTTCAATGGGGTTGTTCCCCCCACTTGATCAATACTATTTCATTGGTAAGAGAAGGGTGTCCCAATTCCAGGGGATGCACCAGATTTCAGTCATAAACAGATGGTGAAGGCATCGAGCTCAGGAAGCATCTTCTTGATCTTCCCGTACAAGTAGTTGGCGCGAAGAGGGAGGGAGATTTTAAATTCATCCAGTGCTTTAAAGGCGCAAGGTACTTATAAAGTATTAAAGGTGGGATAAAAATCTAATAAATAATAACTGTTTACAGATATAATATAAGGACTATCTTATATTTATTCTGATTGTTTTCCAATTGCAAGCTACCTCATAAGGTTATCATGAGGCTAAGATATAAAGTAACATTTAAGGTTGCCAGCTGATGAGAAAAATATTTGGTTATTGTTTGTTTAAACAAAGATTTAAAAAATGGTAGGCTATGGATCAGGGGTGTCAAACTCAATTTCATTGAGGGCCGCATCAGCATTGTGGTTGCCCTCAAGGGGCCGGGTGGGTATGGCCAGGGTGGGCATGGCCTACTGGGTGGGCGTGGTTAGAGTGCTTATGGCCTACTGGGTGGGCGTGGCCAGCTCTACATCGTTCGCATCAAGGGTGCCTATGGGAGCCTGGGCACTAGTGGGACAGATCTGAGGGTCTCTGGGCCAGGGCCAAGGCAGTGGGGGCCGTTCCCTCACTGTTTCCAGGATGGTTTCACGGGCCACATGAAACCACTTCACGGGCCGGATCCGGCCCCCGGGCCTTGTGTTTGACATGTCTGCTATGGATCAACTGTGAGAAAGATGAAGTAGCTCTGCTCAGCTAAGTATTTTGACCTGCAGGAGGTTGAGAGACATTTCCCACCACCACCACCACCACCACCTACCATAATTGCTGTAGATTCTTCAAATCTCAGCCTTCTTTGAGATGGCAACCTCTATGGAAGAAGCAGGGTAAAGCAAGAGCCAACACCGCCCTGTAGAAATGATGTCCACTTCGCTGAGCAGATTAGATTGAGCAAAATAATAAACAGAGGATTTGAAACTTAGACTAGTCTTTAGCAGAAAAATGGAAAAGTATCAACCAATCCTTATGCCACCTAACTAGGGGCTCTTACTTATGGGAGAATGTGATGGGAGAAGGAGACAAATATAAGTTTCAAACTTTAGGTTTTATCTATTTTGAATCATAACCATTTGCAATTCCTGGTGTTCTTTGTATTAGAGGGCCTTTATACTACCTGAAATAAAAACTAGTCGATTTAAGAATTATATCCCTGAATCCCTGCCAGCCAGCCTTCTAGTTTAAGTATGAGTCTGGGAGAAGTCTGATGCTTTTCTGTTCCTCCCTTTTCCTTATGAGGGGAAAATGCTCAATGTAAACAAAGCAAAACATCAGCTGGAAACCCTCTTGCTTTCTCCGGTTCTAGATGTGGTGTGGCTCACAATTCTTGCTGGTTTACCTGTCATTCATCTTGTATAACAGAAGGAAAGCCCTTGAAGGTTTCCCTAGGTTGCCTTGTGTCCTCACATATGGAAGATTGAGTGAGAGTAGAGACACCAATATACTCTGGAATCGTTTGGCCTCCAGGTTGGATATGGGGTTGTGTGCAGCCTATAACAGTGATGGCGAATCTTTTAAAGACTGAGTGTCCAAACTGCAACCCAAAACCCACTTATGTAGTCAGGTGCTGGGTGGGCGTGGCCCATTGGGTGGGCGTGGCCTATTGGGTGGGTGTGTCTGTGGTGGTAATGGCAGACTGGGTGGGACTAAAAAGTTAAATCAATCAATTCCAACTTTTTAAGATCTTTTTTTCCCCGCGAGTTGAAATTGATTGATTGAACGGGTTTTGTTTTTTGTTTGCACATGGCGGCAGAGGCCTAAAGCGAAAAGATTTTATGAAACTCAGCTGAAGGCCTAGGACTGGGGCGATGGCGCGTGTGCCAACAGAGAGGGCTCTGTGTGCCACCTGTAGCACTCGTGCCATAGGTTTGCCACCACGGGCCTATAATATAGCCTATTGGACAAATCCAGTTAGCAATACATGCTGCATCCTGAAAATTGCTGCCATATCTATATAAAAATGGAATGCACAAATAATATCATTTATCGCAGCTGAACCAAATACTCTGTTCTTCTTAAGGGGCTTCAGAAAAAAGAAACTGAAGAATGTAGAGAAGAAATGATGTTAATCTGTTGTAGGAATGTCCAGGGCATATAACTTAATAACTCATAAGTTTTTAATTGAAAAACAGAAGTATTTTTGTGAAATGTTCACTAAAAATGTATCATTCCACCCCAAGGATAAATGTGCATTGTAGAAAACCACCCAACTGTCTTTATTTTGTATTTAAATTTTCAAATATAATTTCTGTGCACAGCATAACATTATACATTGAAAATTATACACAATAAAGCCAAGTCTATTATAAAAATTCAACCCTGTGCAGAAAAAAATACTTTGCTCAAACATTAATCTGAGATGATAGTCAAAGAATGATATATATGGAATCCATCTGAAATCTACTGTTCTAAGACTTGTTCATCTTTTTAAAGCTTATTTAAAGTAGCTTCCTAGTACTATTATCTGTTTTTCCCCCAAACATCAAAACCATTGTGCAACTAAAACATTCAAAAGGAAAGTTAATAGGGGAGTTATCTATCATCCATTTTAAATGGCATAATTGTGGTCAATTCTAAAATGTCTTTCTTGATTTTATTCTAACAGTAAAGAATCCCTGATATACATTCTCTATTCTTATCAAAACATTAAGAGCTAAATCATAGAAATATTAAAGTGGCTTCATTTTACTCTTCCGTTTTTCTTAGTCTAAATACCTCTATAGCTAAATTAATCTCTATTATAGAGTATGAGGCAACTGCCACAGGCAGCTGATGCTGTAGTTCACAAACATGTTATAGTACCTCCTTCCTAGTCATTTCCCCTGAACTTCTTATGCATTCTGTTGAATGGAAAACAAAGCTGATGATGCTACATTACCTGTCTTACATCCTTTAAACTAGGGTGGATTATAGGCTGCATCTGACTTAAAATAATCTCCTATATGGCTCAAAAAACTTTTCCACCAGGTTGGGAAATGTTTTTGTGTTTTGTAACCCCTAGGGTTACTACAAATTCAGGTCTCTAATATTGGTATCGTCATTATTTAGATTGAGATTATGGACTTCTTGTGTACAATATTATGTAATGATACTTGTTAGCTTCTCCATAAGGACGAAGTCCATTGCCCATTGCTATATTAAATCACGTTTCATAGTTGAGACATTTATTGTATTGTCCCTATGTATGTTTGCACGCAAAACCCTCCCTGCCCCTGGAGTTTCCAAGTCTGATTCTTTAAATGGACTTTTGTGATTGTATTATTTGCTTTTAATCGGTTAAAGTCGTCTTTAAAGTATCATGTGCCTCCAAGTGAGGGGCAGTTAACCTGATAGTCTGCAAACACAAACACACCTAGACACTCAAGAGAGAATCGTTTGGAATGGACCATTTCATGTTATTATGTAATGAGCAACCATAGCCACGAAGATCCATGTTAACGTGCTCGCAGACCTTTGAAGACTCTTGATTCTCGTTCTCTTTTGGCTTCAATTGCCTAGTGCAGGGGTCGGCAACCTCGGCTCTTTTATGACTCGTGGACTTCAACTCCCAGAATTCCTGAGCCAGCATAGCTGGCTCAGGAATTCTGGGAGTTGAAGTCCACGAGTCATAAAAGAGCCGAGGTTGCCGACCCCTGGCCTAGTGCAACCTTGCAAGGGGGCATTCGCAGAATCCACGCGCCCCTATCCAGAAAGAAGCGCGGGAAAGGGAGGGGGAAGGGGAAAGAAAGCGGATCCGCAGTTTCCTCTGTAGGTTGGAGCTTCTTCGCACGTGCGTACTGTGCACGGATCCTTGCCGGATTCGTCTCGATGCCCCAATCAACTCGCTTCATAGAAACCTCCACGCAAGCCCCGTGTTCACACTCCCTCCCCCCTCTGAGGACAGAGGGCGTGGTTAGAGGAGCCACTCAGCCCCCGCCCCACCCCGCGCGCGCGCTCTTTGTCCTAGCTTTTTTTTTGCCAGCACGCGCTTTGCTTCTTTCAGAAGTGCGCCCACTTCCGCTCCCGCCTCTTCCTTCGGGCCGGGTCTTGCATAACGCCATGGCAACGTTGGAACTCGGCGAGACCCGCCACCGCACCCCCCACCAGACAAAAACACATTTGAGAAACGTGAGGCGGCGGCGATCACGTGGAGCCGGCGGCCAATGAGGAAAAGAGGGCGGGGCTCGGCTGTCCCGTCATTCAGCAGAGGTGCGTAGAGTCACAGGGCGAGCGGCGAGGAGAGAGAGAGAGAGAGGCGCTCGGGTTGCGGCGCGGCGCGGCGAGGAAGCGCTTGTGGGGAAAGGCCAGGAGGAGGAAGCCTGGCGACCGAGCCGCTCCCTCTCGTTGCCGCCGCGTTTACGAAACCTCGTGGGGCTCCTTCCCCAGCTGTGAGTGGGCGTGTGAGGCTGAGGAAAAAGGGGGTGATGCGTTTCCCGCTGGCGGCCATCTCCACCGAAGCCGCTGCTTCGACCGCCGCGGCCGCTGCCTCCACCGGGTCTTAAGAGACCGCGCTCGAGCGGAGGCTTCCGCCCTCGGCTCCTCTCGCCCCCGGGTTCACCGGAGAACGGGCCGTTACTGTAGCGGGATCCATCCCGACATGAGCCGCGAAGCCGACTTTACTCGTCACTGAACAGCCGGCGACGTTCTTTCCACCTGGCGAGCCAACCTTCTCAGAGATGGGAGTGAATTCGGTGCACTGGTTCCGCAAGGGGCTCCGACTCCACGACAACCCGGCGCTGAGGGAAGTCATCGAGGGGGCCGATACGGTGCGCTGCGTCTACATCCTGGACCCCTGGTTTGCGGGCTCCTCCAACGTGGGAATCAACCGGTGGAGGTGAGTGGGCGACGAGGCGGAGGCGACGGCTCCCTCGGACGGAGCGGCTCGCTTCTCGACCCCGTTGGAAGGCGAGGCGCATGCGCGCCGGCCTCTGTTATACAACCTCGGGTCTCCGCGGCCTCCTTAGGACTCGTTGCTGACGTCTCAACAACCTTCGGCAGGAAGGGAGGGGGGATGGCGACTCCCCCGCCTGCTTTCGGTGAAAACGGGCTTGAGGGGGGCTTATTTCCTTCTGAATTCAGCCCTGGTTTCCTAGGAAAGGCGTAAAAAGGTTACATAAACTGCAAAAGGCTAACCTGGTTTTTCCTTACGGCTTAGAACAGGGGTCTTCAAACTTGGCCCTTTTATGACTTGTGGACTTCAACTCCCAGAATTCCTCAGCCAGCAAAGCTGGCTGAGGAATTCTGGGAATTGAAGTCCACAAGTCATAAAAGGGCCAAGTTTGAAGACCCCTGGCTTAGAAGATTAATACCAAATCATCGGTGTTAGGTAGCTTGTGTTGGAGACGTTGAAAAGGTTTTGCATGCATCCAATGGCTCTGTGATCCTTTAGCTCATCCCAAATGGATGTTTATAATCACATTTCTTGAGACAATAGACCTGGCTAATATTTACCAAGCCCTCATGAGATGAAAATTGTGTAAGAGATGATTTTGATTTCCATATTGTTTTCCTTACGCTGTAAAAGACACTTAGTTGTTGCTTGGTTTTATTTTTTATCTTTATAATCTTTATTGTCATTTTTTACTGTAGGCACAATGGCACACATCAAAAATGAAATTTAGTTGCCCACTCTCAAAGTGAGACACATACATGACACACACCTAAAACATACTACAAACAGCATATGTATAGACCCACACCCCTACATATACATAACAATAAACTATTAAATATTGCCCATCTTGAATATATAACGGAAGGAAGAAGCCTGAGAGTTCACGAGGTTAATGCAGTATGGAATGAAACTATGGCTGAATCTGGATGTTCTGCTGCGGATACCACAAAGCCACCTCCCAGAAGGTAACAAGGAAAGCAGGTTGTGAACAGGATGAGTAGTGTCCCAGATAATCTTATGGACCCTGTTCAAACAACGCTTCTGTGCTATGTCCTGGATGGGAGGGAGGGAACTGCCAATGATCTTTTCGGCCGTCCTCACCACTCTGCACCGTCTTCCTGTCTGAAGCAGTGATGCTTCCAAACCAGACTGATGCTGTATGACAGGATGCTCTCAATCGTCCCCCTGTAGAAAATGGTCAGAACATGCTGTTGTCCCTACTTTTGCTTGCCATGCCCTGTAATGTTCCCAACTGGATCTTTTCCAGTCCCTTCCCAATGCTGACAGCAAAGAAACAATGACATATGCAATCCCTTCTGTTGCTATGCACTCACATGCATTTCAATTGGATGTTTCATAACCAGTATTGAGTTGATAGAATTTGTGAAAGATCTGCCCAAAATTCTGGAGTTAGAGTAGATGTAGAACATTCGATGTACCTGTTTGAGTGTAGTGTTTAATAGGAAGTATATTGAGTAAAAATACAAGCTTTTGTGAACTGCATCAAAATTAGATCAAGTGAAAGCTTCAAACGTGTATTCCTTAACACAAAGGCTCATGCCTTTCAACATTTGTTAGTTGGAAATAATGCTGCTAAACTTATTTTTAGCTGTTTGGTTCTGTTTTTTACTTTAAAAAGATGTAAAATTAGGAAATACATGCTGTGTTATAGATTTAATTTAGCACAGTGAGTGAACATACTCCTTTAGGTGTATGGAAAGCAAATATTCAGTAATAGCAGAAGTATAGAAGTATAGCTATTGTTCATCAGTAGAGCATCTCCTTTGCATGTACCAGTAGAAGTTTAATCCTTGCCAATCTCAGGAAAGTGTTATCTTAGAAAGCCATTCTCAGTATAGACAATTTTGCCAATCATGCAAGGCATCTTTTGAGGTATAGCAGATCAGGATATAACTGGTACAGTTTCAGAATATTTTAAAACATTCTAAAGCAAGGATCAAGGCATGAGTCATTTTCAGATATTTATTAAGGCTCAGTGGTTTTAGAATACCATATTTATAAAGTCTGAAAACACTTTTCTTTTTGTTTTGACCTAACAATGATCAGTGTTATAGGACTTGTATAATGGCAACAGCAGTAGTAGCCAGTAGGCAAGAAAAATAAAAAACAAGGCTATTTTCCATAACATGAATTGTGCAGCTTCTTGTGCAACTAACAGTAATTACCTGTTTGTAGTATCCAGAATTTTTTTCAGGCCTTTATAAATCCAGTGTTAAGCACTTAAATGTCATTTATTTGAAGTCTAGTCCTCCAAGGATTCTGAATTTTCCAGAAACAAGTAAGCATGGTAATAAATTCTGCTTGATCACTATAATTTGATTCTCAGCAGTTGATTCATTGTTGATTTAGCATTATATGCCGATAGTGTTCCTGGTTTGTAAGTTACAATGAATTGTGGATGGAATTGCCAGAGACCTCACTATTAGGGAGACCAAGAGAAAGAGATTGAACACGTGTCAATGGGTTGTTTTCATTGGTCATTCAATAGTCATTCACAGGTTAGTAAGAATTGTATCTTATTTTCCCTCAGCACCCTGCCATTGGCAATTGAAAGTATCCTGGAGAAAGAAGTAAATGAAAAGGAAATGGTTAGAATGTATAGAAAAATTCTGGGCATGATGAAGTGAGGTATATTGGAAACATTGTGATGTAAGATGTGCTGAAAATTCATATTAAACTTATGAATGAATTTCATTATAGCTGACCTACTGACATGCTGTGTATAATTGCTAGCCTGCTGTGACATATAGCAATCATTGACCTATTTTCATTATTTTCCTGTAGCATAGGTGATGATGTTCACATTGTGAAAACTTAGTACAGTATTCAGTCATTTTACTGTGACTCATTTTTTTCTGAATGGGCCTTATTTCTTTATTAACAAATTAAAAAAAATAAATTTGCAGCAAGTTACCTTCTTGAAGTCTGTGTTATATGTTCTGTTAAGGTTTTCTGTGACTTATGTAAAATGTCATATTTACTAAATACTCTATAAAGTATTGTTCTATTTTGATATAAAGACAGTTCTTCAGATACAATAAAATATCAATTATTTTATCTTATTGATATAAAGCAGAAATCATCAGTCCTACATATTTCAGAATTTGAAGAAATTGTTGACATGTGAGTCCGGCTAGTCACAAAAACAAGTTGCACAGGAAATTAAATACAAGGCAGAAATTTCATATAAGGAAAACTAGCTATTTTCTGTAACCAAAAATAGTAATTTTTCAAAAGTAAGAGTAATTATATTTTAGGAGTTGCACTAAAAATTTTTTCCAAGTGATGAGAAGATGTGTTGTTTTTAAGTGGTCTTGGGATAGTTGTGTGAAGTTCTGAAATTGCAATTTGTATGATTCACCAGGAAAATGTAAGTGGAAAATTGCAATCAGTTTTCACAATTGTGATAGAATCCTCCAGGGAGCACAAAATTACACTTCAATACTGCAGGTAGATTGAACCCTCAGTTTGCCTAGAAGTGATAAATAAATATTCATCTGTATTCATCAATATATTGTGCTCTTTTTTCTTAAGTTTATTGCATATTCATATATATTTGGTGTAGAATTAGGAATATCCTCACAACTAGCAATTTATTGAGGGTTATTCCTGTAAAATGTTAAATGTCCAATAAAAGAGCTTCTTCCTCAACACTCAATGGTTTTAGAAAAGGGTAAAATGAAATAAAGGTGAGGTACCCTTATGGAGAAATACACTCATGAGTATCTTATTTATACTTGATTTCTGGGGAGCTCAACTCTAAAAGAACTTGGGTAGCTGACTATTTTAAAACTATATAATGTAGAAGAAAATAAACTCATAGAAATAAAAATCAAAAGATCACAATGAGCTCTAAAATTTTAATGACAGGGACAAAGCCAGATCTGCAGAAATTTAGGGAACTTTTGCTTTTTCCTAGTGTGTCACGTTATTGGTTTGAAAGAAACCAGTAGTTGAATGATAGCACATGTGCTATATGTTGAGGGTTGGAAGAAGTTGATTGAAATAGTAATGCTTCCTGCTTAGACACAGAAAAGGTCAAGACAGTATTAGGATGCACAGTTCTCCTGGTGCTTAATTCAGTTACATATCTATGTCCTAAAGCAGAGTTCCCCAGCCCCAACCCCTTGGCCATGGCCCACTACCAGGCCTTGAGCCTTTTAGAACTGGGCTGCCGAAGTGGCAGGTGAGCGCGTGCCATCTCCTCCCCTCCCCCAGGTCCGCAAAGCCGAAAAGGATGGGGAACTCTGTCCTGAAGCATGTCACAAACTATATCTGTGTCATATAGCATCTGTGCATAGTAAGTACATACATATAAGTCAGATTTTGTTCTGGAAAGCTATGCTAAAAGAAAACCAGTGAAGATACTTTCTTTTGCATAGATTCCAGATGTATGGACCTCAAATTCCAGAAATCCACAGCCACCATTGTTTTCAGAATGTCAAAAATGAAAATTTTATCTTGAGGAACATGTCAGAAAGGAGCTTATGGACAATGTCACTTCCTGAGGGACTTTGACATCAAGGTTATTTTTGGAGGGAGGGGATATAACATTCAGGAGGGTTGACAAAGTCATTGCCATTAGCATCTTTCTCTCAGTGCTCTACTTTCTAAAGTCAAGATACAAATGCAAAAATGTTAATAATGAAAACCAAAATATGTAGAATGGCTTATTTAATTGTTGCTGATTCTGCTACTAGATTAATGTTTCCCTTAATATAGGTGTCTCATTAAATTAAAAAAAACTATGCTGCAAATAAATTTATTTGTGAAATATTATTGATATATTTTAGGATTTTTTTATTCTTTTAATTAAAACTAAAAGTTCTTTTTAAAAAATGTTCCATATTCAGCAATGGGGAATTTTGTTTTGCCTGGCACAGCTTGCAAAAATAAATTACACTGTTCACAAGTGTTTATAATACTTGCTAACTATATCCTGTAACTGTAAGCCGCCCTGAGTCTTCGGAGAAGGGCGGGATATAAATGTAATAAAAATAAAATAAAATAAATATCCCATGTTATAATGGAAAAGTGCTTTCTGTGGAGGAGTTGAGTTTCCTAGCTATAAAGTATTTTGACAAAGAAAAATGTGTATTGCTTTGATTCTGCTGCTGACTTAAAAACATCATGCAGGTGAAACATGGCCTTTCAAGAGCAGGATTAGAACCATACAAGTCTGGGTAGAATAGGTTTCAATTTAAGTTATTTATACAGAATAGGATTATTCTTGCTAAGATTGATATAAACCGGGAGGAAATTAACCTTTTATTCAATTATTTGAAAGTCAGTTATATATATGGTATATATTTTTCTTGTCCATATTTTCATAATTGAAAGTTATGTTACAACTTAGTTGATTTTAAGAATCAGACTTTAATAATTGATAACCAGCCCTAAGAATTTTGCTTGGAACAAAACTTTCTACATTCTGCACTTTTCTCCAATAAAAAAGATTTTTGTTTTATTGCATCTTGGCTTATTATAGTAAATTTAGGTCTGTAACCTACATTTAATCCGTTGATGTCCTTTTTGTGATCTTTGAAGTTAAAATAGGTGCATTTACCATTGATAATTGTGAAAATTTAGCAGTTTTATTCCCATTTTTGCTCTGTGAAAGGAGCCAAATTTTTCTTTCCACCATAGATTTTAGTGGGCCGAATATGTGTTTCTGATGGTCTGTACTAGCACACGGTAAATCTCTTGGACCTAAAATATTATCCAGCCCTAAGTTAGGTTGTCAGAGTAGAATTGTGTGAGAGAAGAGTTATTTAGGGATCCATGACCTTTTCTAGCCTAGATACGCTTTCAGAAGCCCAAATGTCCTGAGAGCTTTGAGAAGGTTTTGTTTTTAAAGGGATGCCTGAGTGGATGTTATGATGTTAAAACCACCATTAGTATGTATCTTCATAGACATCATAGACATCTTCTGTCTTTGTAGATATAAGAACTATGTTGCTTTTGATTACATGTTAGTGAGAATGGAGGAATATTGAATGGAAAAGCTCCTTAATACATTTGTGTCAATAGTACCAATAATTCATTTTACTGTATTATTTGGCATTTAAATTGCTTAAGCTTTAAAGATGCAGTTGTATGAAATACTGTAGAATAGTTTGGTAAGTTTTTATTTCCTTTCTAACAAATTGAGTTTGTTTAGAAGTGTAGCCTGATCTCTTCAAAACACTGTGGTGATGAACTTGAAATTCAAGTTATGAAACTGTGTTGTAGCATGATCTCTAAAGTAGGTCATTGTGACGGGAGTAGTCCAAACAGCCTGCTAGTTGCTAGAGCAACGGCCTATTTAAAAATTTTTCTTGTTGATTCATATTGAAGTAAGCCTTTAGAAATCATGTAACAAAACTGGATAAGAGAGACACACCAAAGGTAATAATAGCAAAAATTTATTAAACTGGCTGTCTTTACAAAGTTTAAGGGATTTGAGGGATGAAATGATATATCTTTATCTTATTACAGTAGATCAGACATGTCAAACACAAGGCCCGGGGGCCGGATCCGGCCCATGAAGTGCTTTCATGTGGCCCGCGAAGCCATCCTGAAAACAGTGAGGGAATGGCCCCCACTGCCTTGGCCCTGGCCCAGAGACCCTCCTTCTGCCAGAGACCCTCAGATCTGTCCCACTCCTGCCCAGGCCCCCATAGGCACCCTTGATGCGAAAGATGTAGAGCTGGCCACGCCCACCCAGTAGGTCATATGCACTCTAGCCACATCCACCCAGTAGGCCACACCCATCCTGGCCATACCCACCCGGCCCCTTGAGGGCAACCGCAATGCTGATGCGGCCCTCAATGAAATTAAGTTTGACACCCCTGCAGTAGATGATCTCTTTTCCCTATTTTGGCCATCATTATATTTTCAAATGAATGATGCTATTAACATCTTGAAATAATAAAGAGAAAACCAAGTTTGGACATTAAACTTTTTATAGTGCTTAAAATAAAAATTATGTAAAGAGTAAAGTGAGTTATTAGAGCAGAATCTTATATATCAATACATAGAGATTTCTTTTATTTTGATTAATATCTTATTAGCATCCTTCAATATTTTCCAGATGTGTTGTGCTGTTAAGATAAATTTTGTGTCCAACAGTTTATGTTGGACACATTGTAGTTTTCTGAAAAAAAAATTCAGAAAAAAGATTTACTATCCTCTGAACTTTTGAATTGCACCTTAGCTCAGGCAGAGAGATAATTAGGGCCAGTTGTGTATTATAGAGAGCTCTTTTGCTTCCTATCATCATAGTGAAGGCATAGCCACAGAAATTCTATTTGTTTAGAATAATTTTGTTAAATTTTACAAATACAAAGATAAAAGAAGTAATACAAACTTAAAAATATATAAAAAGTAAAGGAAAAGGAAAATTAATAGAAAAAAGAAAAAAAGAAAAAGATGCAGGCAGTCCTCAATTTGCAACCATTCATTTAGTGACGATTTGAAATTACTGAAAAATATGACTTATGACCATTTTTTGCACTTATGACTATTGCAGCATCCCCATGGTCAGGTGATCAAAATTCAGATGCTTGGACAACTGGCTCATATTTATTGCTGTGTCCCAGGGTCATTTGATCACCTTTTGAAACCTTCTGAGAAGTAAAGTCAATGGGGAAGCCAGATTCACTTAACAACTGTGTTCCTGACTTCCCTGCAGTGATTCACTTAACAACTGTGGCGAGTAAGGTCATGAAATGGGACAAAACTCACTTAACAACAGTCTTGCTTAGCAACAGAAATTTGGGGCTCAATTGTGGTAGTAAGTTGAGGACTACATGTATGTAAGAAATAACCAGTATACTTTATCTACTAGTTCAATTAAAAACCCTCTTCTTGCCATGTCTCACCCCTTATCAATAATGAAATTGCAAAAAGACATCATTTAGTTCTGATTAGCAAAGGTTTATTAAGAGCTACCAAAATTATTAACATATTTTAATCTTAATTAAAAACTTCAATTTTATAATCCAAACTTATTTGTCACTCTAAAAAAAGAAAAGAAAATCTCTCCACTTATAACAGATCTTTAAAGTCTCCTCATTCAGTTCTAGTAAAAAGGAAACTCTTTTAACAGCTACCAGAAACTACAAAATACATATTTTAACTTGATCAAACAGATTCACTTTATAAATCTTTTTAATTTTTAAAAGCTTGAGCTTTAATCCCATCAACATCAAGTAATGTCCCACAAGCTGATTTCGTATCATTTTCTGTCTCTTTGTCTCCTTTCAGAAATGGCTTGAGTACTGTAATTCCTCTTTTGTCTCTTCCTAGAAAGAGTTTCCTTGATTTCATGCATTCCTTTTGTAAATTCAAGATAAGAAGGCTTTCCAAGTCACTTTTCTGATTTATTATTTTATGTCCTCTTTCATTATTAATACTTCAATTGGTTTCATTTATAAATCCATTTTGGCATCGTTTACCATATCACTCTTATAGTCTGGCATTTTAAAATCCATTTTCAAAACAATAGCATCTTTTTCCATTTCAATTTTGTAATCCAGCATTTTTTAAATCTCTAAATCCACATTCAAATCAGTTTCAGTCTCTGTTTTATGCAATAAAATCTGTCCTTCTACATCCTTTGCATAGTATCTATCTTGTAAGTAACTTATTATAAGTAACTCATGAGTATATTGTTCCCAAACAGATTTAATATCTTTTATAGCCAAATATTGTTGCTTTTTTCCCTCTTTAAGAATAAACTTTTGTTCTCTCCTTCAGTATCCTTATCATCTATTTTCCAATCAACAAAACTTGGGGGTGGGGGAAGGGAATGGATTTCTTAACAATTAATTTTAAAGATCTCATATATTCTTTTATAAACCTCACAGGTAATATTTTTTCAAGCCCATCTAGCCCCTTAATTTTCCAAGATCCACATTCTAGTCCACCCTTTTGCTTTTTTCCAAAAAAGTAAAGATTTTCTTCTTAATCCTTACACTAACATTGGAGCTATTTAGGCTAATGACAACTGCAGAATTTACCAAATGTATAACTATAGATTCCTGTTGTAGATAATCAGCTTCTTAGATCTGTTTGGCAGTATCTTATAAAGGCATACTTTCATTCCTAGCTTAAATCCCTTGCAATTCATGAATGCCCAATAATCAGAGTATATTCTCAAGCTCAACGCTTCAGCAATAGCAGTGGCAGCCTTTGTTCATTTTCAGATGCATACTACAGTATTGGTTCACGAGAAATTAAGGTGGTATTCTTGGTACTGGACAAATAGTTTGTTCTTCCAACTACTTAGTCTGGGAGATAAATCAACAGAACTTTTTTTTCTATCACACAACTCACCTGGAGCTTGACCAAGGATGTCTCCATGATCAGATGGAAATTCCTTGTAGGGATTTCAGAGTCTCTGAAATTTGTATGCCACCAAATCACATTGCTGCCTCCAAGACCTAATATTCTACTTAATTTTCTTGAACGGAGTCATGTAAATAATAGTAAAGTCATAGCAAAAGGGAAGCTATTCACAGATGTCAATTCACTTTATCTGGCCACTGGGCCATATTTTTCTGACATATCAGAAAATTTTTCATCGCCTCAGTAAAGTCAGTATCATATTATGCAGCCCCCCCCCCCGAATTGAATTTGCCTTGTGTGCATGTATGCAGTCATGCACATATTTGATACTCAGGAGCAGCTTACAAAGTTCTTCATGAATTGGAAAAAAAGGAATAGCTGCTTTACTAGGGATGCTTTATACTACTGATTTGTACAGTTCTAGTAAACAACCTGTTGCTGAGATGGGGCAGAGGTGGTGGTTAAAGAAGATCAGCAGCACAGGACAGAAGGGAGTATTTAACATTTTAAGAGACTGCTGTTGCCTTTTTCCTTAAAGATTTTGTTTACATGATAGCCAGTGTTTGCTATGTGTAACCCTTTAGAATCAGTATTTTTGTACAATAGCAGTTTCATAGGCAGTCACTTTAAAATAGTGGAACTTCTATGAGTGCAACTGTAGAATGTTTGAAAAACAAGTTGAATCAGCGTAAACACCAAAATACTATGAATAGGGAGCACATTATTTTAGGGACAGGATGAAGAAGAGAAGAGAAACAAAGGACTCTTTCTATGCATAGGTGGAGCCTAATACAGATTCATGGTACAGTATCAGTATCCAATAAAAAATTTCCAATTAACATTTATTTTTAAGAGGAAACAGAATTATAATTCTATATTGTGTGTAACGTACATTGACCCGAAATACTTGGAATAGCTGTACATCATTATCAAAGTTTGCACACTCTTTCAAAGCTGTAGTCCTCTATTTATATAATAGCAACGTTATTACATCATCTGTGACAGTGTCTCTAAAGATTTCTGAATATACTATGGATTATGATTGTTTATAACTCTTTCTTCACAAATCTTGCCTTTGCAGCAAACCTTTTTAAAAAACATACTTCCTTCATGTCATCTTCCTTACAGATTTCTCCTTCAGTGTCTTGAGGACTTGGATGCCAACTTACGAAAATTAAACTCTCGTTTATTTGTGATTAGAGGACAGCCTGCAGATGTATTTCCTAGGCTTTTCAAGGTAAATTTGGATTATTTGAAGATGACTTGAAGCAAATGCAAAAGTGTTCACAAGATTCTGGAATATATGTTCAGTGAGATAATTGCCAAACTGAGGTTTAGGTGAATAGAAAAAACTTTCAGGATTTTTGGTTTTCAACTTACTTGAATACTGTGATTATACTTAAAAAGTAACCTGTGTAATATTTATTGGGCATAATTTGGCCAAGATTAGCATCACAACATTGAGAATTAAAAATAAAAACCTAGTCAAATTGCTTACTTTTTACCGTAATTTTGTATCTTACTTTTTCATATTATAATGATTAGATATATTAGATATAAACATTTACCATCTGTAAATTGCATTGATGCGACCATTTGTAAAGATGAAGCAAAAAGTGAACTTACAATACCTTGTTGTTATAATACGTATTCATACAATGCATACAATCTAGTTTTATGAATATGGACATTTTAAGAGGGAAATAATAAAAATATAGTTTGGAATCTCAAGGGGATCCTATATTGATTCAGAATTATGAATGGTAAAGTCTATTCAGTGCTAGGAAAGGGGCTAAACTTCTCTAAGGGTTATTAAATTACATTTTAATGTAATATTCATTTTATAGGGTTCAGTTCTGTTATATTTGAAAAAGGAGGGCTAAGGTCTGCTCCAGCTTGCTTAAAACCTTCTGTAGCAGAATTCTTGGCTTGTACATGGAGAATATTTTTTTCTGCATTTGCTGTTGAAAACAGCCATTTGCATTCAGTTATGTTAGTATTTTTATTCCTTCTTATTCCTTGACCTGGGACAATTGCAGTTTTGAAAATCACATTATTATTTGAAATTATAGGAATGGAATATTTCAAAACTTTCTATTGAATATGACTCTGAACCATTTGGAAAAGAGAGAGATGCAGCAATTAAGAAATTGGCCACTGAAGCAGGGCTGGAAGTCATTGTACGAATATCGCATACCTTATATGACTTAGACAAGTAAGTTACCAATTTCTTAGGTGTAAAAGGGAAAAATAATGTTTTATGTAGTATGAATAGATACTGATAGAGGATATAAAATAATTCTGAGTGAACATTTTTTATTACAGCATTTTCTGTAATATATCAATTCTTAAAATTATTTAGTAGCATAATGGATGTTTCGATGCCAATCAAATTTGGCAGTTTAATTTAAGCACTGTGAAACATTTATATTTACATATGAAACTTGTATACTGCTGATTTCAACAAATTGACTCATGGCAGTTTACAGTAGAAAACATAAAACAGCCATGATAAAGAGAAATAAATCATCCATGGTAACAGGATTCAGACAAACACAATATTAAAATGGTCAGGATAGCTTTAAAAATGAAATATTTTAAACATTGGAGATGTGAAACCATAGCAGAAAAATTGATATTTGTGGGATAGGGAAAATCTCTATGGAAAAACTGTCTTTAATTGTTTCTTGACTGGCAAGCATGAAGTCAGTAGAGAAGCTGTTTCAGAGAACTGGCACTGTAACAGGAAAGCAACACCTCTTGGTAACAGCCAACCAAATTAGGGTATCAGCAGCAGCTTATTTCAGTGCAATCTTGCTGTTCAGGGCAATTCTAACTGGATAATGTAGTCCTGGATAAATCTAGCCGGATATGCATGCAGCACGTGCTTGCAGTATCTTAAAGCAAAAATGTATTTTCCTGGGATAGAGGTTCAGCTTGTCTGTCCTTCCTTCCTTGGACCTATTTGCCAACAATCCATTAGAAAGTACCTGGATTTACCTTTTTAAAGCCCTATATTTTTTTGGGGGGGGGGGTAAAAAACATGGAGTAGAAATAGACTGCATCTCTTCATTTTGACAATGTCATGAGAAGGACGTGAGCTACATGTAATTCACAGGACATAGATTAACCATAGTATTCACCACAGTATTTATACACAGAGAATATAGAAAATTATACTCAACTGCTTTTGTAGTATTTGAATGCTGGTCTGAAACTTTGTTTCTTTTAGTAATTACTTTGTAACCAATTGTTAAGTAACCTTTCTAGTGATCTGTCCATTCATTTGCTGAATAACCAAATTATCATTGATCATTTTATTAATTAGTGTATTAAGATTATTGGATTTGTTATATTAGTTCTGCCCCTTAGCCTTTTCTATATTTCTAACTGTATTCACAATATGAAGTAAATGTCATAACATAATATAGGTAATAAATGTACTGTAGAGTTGCATAATGAATTTACAGTGTTTCTAAAAGTATAAACTGGCATTAAATTCTTTGTATGTAGAATTATAGAATTAAATGGAGGCCAGCCGCCTCTTACTTATAAGAGATTCCAAACTCTGATAAGTAGAATGGAACCATTGGAGATGCCTGTAGAAACTATCACTGCAGAAGTCATGTCAAAATGTACCACCCCAGTTTCTGACGATCATGATGAGAAATATGGTGTTCCATCACTTGAAGAACTAGGTAATCCAAGATATATTATCCTCATTCCTTGACCATTATTAAAAATTGTGTCTTCTAATATGTGGTCATAAGTAGGAAACTCTGCTTAGTTTGCTTATACAAGGTAGTAAGATCTAATACAAGGATCTGAATGATAGTACAGGTATTCTCAACTTATGACCACAATTGAGTCCCAAATTTCTGTTGCTAAGCAAAACAGTTGTTAAAGTGAATTTTGCCCCGTTTTACAACCTTTCTTGCCACAGTTAGGTGAATCACTACAGTTGTTAGTAATGTGGTTAAGTGAATCTGGCTTCCCAATTGACTGCTTGTCAAAAGGTTGCAAAAGGTGATCACATGATCCTAGGACATTGCAACTGTCATAAATACATGCCAGTTGCCTAGTGTCTGGATATTGATCACGTCACCACAAGGATGCTGGAACATTCCTAAGTATAAAAAATGATCATAAGTCACTTTTGACAGTGCCATTGTAACTTTGAACAGTCACTGAATGGTTGTAAGTTGAGGACTACCTGTAACTTGTCATTTAAAATGTTGCTTAAAACTATAAGAAACTGATTCTGTCTAATTTATTAATCCATGCTTCTTCATAGGCAGTATTCTAGAATATGTATGTAACTTAAAATTCAGTAGTTTCCAAATAACCAGGTAATGTAGTTCATTGAAAATATTTGCTTTATTTTGAGGGGGAAAAGAGCATGTTCCTGGTTGTTACTTGCTCCTAAATTGGGTGTTGATAACTCACCAAGGATTTATAATTTATATAATACAACATATTTCAGTTTTGATAATATGTGTAACAATAGTTTAACATACTAAGGTTTTATAACTTATACAGACTGTAGCTTGACTAATAATATTTGACTAATATATTTTATTTTGGTTTCTGTACTATAGGTTTTGATACAGATGGGTTGCCTTCCGCTGTTTGGCCAGGGGGAGAAACAGAAGCACTCACGAGACTGGAAAGACATTTGGAAAGAAAGGTACATTATTCACCTTTGTCATGTACCAACTATAAGGGTAATCCTTGACTGATTATTACAGTTGAGACCAGAATATCAGTCATAAATTACTCCGGTTGTTAAGTGAGATGTCCACATGACCACTTCGCTGAACAACTACAATCCTGGTACTCATAGTTGCAGTCATTAAGCAGAGCACGACAGTTCCTTGATGGGGGAGGCTATGAGCTGATTATGTGTGTCCTGCAATACAATACAAAGTCATAGACACCCCAGCCCAGCCTTGCAGTGTGGCACTCGTCAGCAGAACTGCCAGGCCTAGGCCTGAAGTAGAGCTGCCAGCCAGCTGCCACTGCTCCAGGCCTTGACTTCAGCCCTAGCACCACCACTGACAATAGAGGCTCTGAGGCCGCTTCAGGAAAAAAAAGTCTTGGTGTGACCAGGAGCTGTATTGGATAAGCTCTGTGGGCCTCTCAACATCAGGAAAAAACTGTCTGAAGGTAAGTGGCGTGTGACAGATTCTTGGAAGTGCTGGGCGATGGGAGCAATTGTGCTGTTTTCCAAGGCTTGCACATCTTAGAAATCAATGCGAAGGAGCATTTCTGAGTGGCAGCAGTGATGGCCGCTGGCTAAGATTACTAAAGGCCCCAGGCCTATACTTCAGTCCCGGGCCAGCATTGTGGCTGAGTGCTGCTGTGCAGGATGGCCCAGATGCACGGGGTTATAGGCAGGCACTGCCAAGTGCCCAAATTTTTATCATGTGACCAGAGAGGTACTTCAGTATTTATAATTTTGGGTACAGGTCATAACTCCTTTTGTTCAGTGCCATAATTTCAGACATTGAACAAATTATCATTAAGCGAGAACTATGTAGTTCATTATTTCAGACAGGAAGGTGGTGCAGAGAGTAGTGAGGATGGCTGAAAAGATCATTGGCAGTTCCCTCTCTCCCATCCAGGACATAGCACAGAAGCGTTGTTTGAACAGGGTCCATAAGATTATCTGGGACACTACTCATCCTCTTCACAACCTGTTTTTCTTGTTACCTTCTGGGAGGTACGGAGGCTTCGTGGTATCCGCAGCAGAACATTCAGATTCAGCCATAGTTTCATTCCATAAAGCATTAACCTTGTGAACTCTCAGGCTTCCTCTTTCCGTTATATATTCAAGATGGACAGTATTTAATATTTTATTGTTATGTATATGTAGGGGTTTGGGTCTATACATAAGTTGTAGGTAGTATGTTTTGGGGTGTTATGTATGTGTCTCACTTTGAGAGTGGGCAACTAAATTTCATTTTTGATGAGTGCCATTGTGCCCACAGTAAAAAATGACAATAAAGATTATCTTATCTTATTTTATGGAGACATGAAAAAATTGAGCCAGAGTGCTAGTAAAACAAACATGAAGAGTGCTATCTTCTATGGGCTTGTTGTCAGGTATTGAAATACTATAATTTTTTATTGAGAAATAATTCTGAATGCTTTAATATTTGATAAGCTATAATTTTACATATCAGTATACAGTTAAAATTTTTATACTGTATAGACCCCTGCAATTCCATCTATCTATCCTTTGTAGCCCTTGAGCTTTTAAATCGGCATAGAGTATCAAACAGAAAATTTGGGACATAGACCCTTTGAAGACACAAAAGATCTACTTCACACTGTAGAATGAACATTGCTATAACAATTTTATTTCAGTAAAGTAGTTTTTTAGTCTTGTGTTCAAATGCTGGAGAAATAAAGTGCTGCAATGTAAATTTATTAAACATTTCAATATAGGATAAATAGACTTCATGTGTAAATGAGTTTAAAATGTTATGCATAAGTAATTCTCAGATTTTGAGATGCTGATATATAGCTGTTGCCAGGTTAGTTTTTTAAAATGCTGTTAAGAAACACATATCAACAAATAATAAGTATAAATACCCCTTTCTTTTTTTTCTTTTTAAGGCCTGGGTAGCAAACTTTGAACGCCCTCGAATGAATGCAAATTCCCTTCTTGCAAGTCCAACAGGACTTAGTCCTTATCTACGTTTTGGCTGTTTATCTTGCCGTCTATTTTACTTCAAATTAACAGATTTGTATAAAAAGGTATGAATTGACTAGATTTATCAGAAGGTATTTAAGATGTATTAAAAAAGTGAGTTTTTAATCACATCTTATGATTTACAGGTGAAGAAGAACAGCTCTCCTCCTCTTTCCCTCTATGGCCAATTGTTGTGGCGTGAATTCTTTTACACGGCAGCAACTAACAATCCACGTTTTGATAAAATGGAAGGCAATCCCATATGTGTGCAGATTCCATGGGACAAAAATCCTGAGGCTTTGGCCAAGTGGGCAGAGGGTCGGACAGGATTCCCTTGGATTGATGCTATTATGACCCAGCTGCGTCAGGAAGGCTGGATCCATCATCTTGCCAGACATGCTGTGGCGTGCTTCTTAACTCGAGGTGATCTGTGGATTAGCTGGGAGGAAGGAGTGAAGGTACAATAATCTTTTAATTAACACATTTTGGTATTGTCCTTAAGATTTGATATTCAAGTTTGTTTCTAAATAATGTTAAGAAAAGTTTGCATTACATAGCTAGTTTGTGGTTGATTCTTCTGCAGAACGTGAGGCATGTAAATCCTTTTTATTATTAAAGTCTTGACATATTTGCTTCTTTAATCAAAAGGAAAAAAGCCTACCATCCTTTATTTGCAGTTCTGTAACCAAGACTCTTAGACTGAGTTGTGAGACAATAAAGTTTTGGAGTTTGCTGCAAGTGTAGTTAATGCAGAACTAGTGGGGTAAATGCATATAACTGCTATCAACAGCAGTAAATGTTAGATAATATAAAATAATTTAGCTAAGTAGCAACACCTAGTGGTGAGTCAATACTTTATGCATTATAATGTGCATTCAGAATATTTCCTCGTTTTCTCTAATCTGTCCCACACTCAACTTTCTTTAACATGTTAAAACATGTATGATAGTGTTCAATAGAATACATATAGGCTGATCTTGAGGATTAGATTGTCCTGTAGTATTGTGACTGATTGCTCATTCTAGTGGTTTTAAATATTATGTTTCCAGCAGTATATTTGCATTATCTGTTTTTATAAATATGTGAGCTTCCTTGAGTCTTTTCTGCAGATAAATGGGTTGTCTGCTGACTTAGCACATTTCAAAAGTGGGCTGTATAGAGTATGTATTTCTCCTCAACTTTCTTCTCATATGATTAGACATGGATATTTTAAAAACCAGCATGCCAGCAAATTGCTACTTGAAACTGTATTCCCAGAGGGGGAAAAATAAATACAGGGTTACATTAATTCAGTGGTTTGGGGTTGTTTTCTTTTTAATAGGTATTTGAAGAATTGCTTCTTGATGCAGACTGGAGCGTGAATGCAGGCAGTTGGATGTGGCTGTCTTGTAGCTCATTTTTCCAGCAATTTTTCCATTGTTACTGTCCTGTGGGTTTTGGCAGGAGAACTGATCCTAACGGGGACTATATCAGGTAAAGAACCATTATCAGTTTAAAATGCAACTTTATATTGGATTATTATGATAAATCATAAAAATGATAGAAAGTTTCTTTTTTTTATTTAAGACGGTATCTACCTATACTCAGAGGTTTTCCTGCAAAGTATATATATGATCCTTGGAATGCCCCTGAGGGAGTCCAGAAAGCTGCAAAATGTATAATAGGAATAAATTATCCAAAACCAATGGTAAATCATGCTGAAACAAGTCGATTGAATATTGAAAGGATGAAACAAATCTACCAACAGTTATCCCGATACAGAGGATTGGGTATGATGGAAAGCTTTGATTTTACTTTTTAGGATTTTTGGCCTGAAAGTCTTAATTGCTGAAATCCTGGTATAATATTTATAATTGGCTGACTGAGGAATGAGAAGTTATTTCTTTTGCACTTTTCTCTAATTTCATCTTTTTTAAAGTTGTAACTTTTAACGTTAATGAAGGGCTAATATATTAATTAAGATCACATAAGCTCTGGTCCTTTCAGGGTCAGAACATTGCAAAAAAGAAAAAAAGCATTGGCTTTTAATTTTAGAAACACAGTTAACTGTTATTTAGGGAGAATTTTCTGTATTTTCATGTTAAGGATCAGTTTATTATTAATATTTTTAATTACTACTTGGAGGATAGTTGTCTTCATTGTTCTGAGTGACAGTTCCAACTTCATTGATATTGAATTTAAAATACTGTCTGTATTGGCATGGGATTGATTCTTTAAAAATAATGCTGTAATTCTTATTGAGAAAATCTAGTCCTGTTTTGGTTGAAATGCAAAGATATGCATTTGAAAAGGGGGCCAGAAACACAGAGAAGCCCTCAAAAGCCTGTACTTACTTTTGAGGCCGCTGCATTTTATTTTGATTAGGCCTCCTTGCTTCAGTGCCTTCTAATGGAAATGGAAACGGAAATGGAAATGGTGGCCTAATGGTATATTCTCCAAGTGAAAATCTCCCTGGTTGTGTTGGTACAAATGGTAAGTTACTCCAATGTTAGAAAAACTAAGAAGCATAAATAAC
This sequence comes from Vipera ursinii, assembly GCF_947247035.1. Lineage (NCBI taxonomy): Eukaryota > Metazoa > Chordata > Lepidosauria > Squamata > Viperidae > Vipera > Vipera ursinii. The sequence continues at coordinate 66,975,378 of NC_139515.1, read as the reverse complement.
AATCTGTCTACCAACATTATAATAAGCCAAAGTTTCTGAAGCCAAAGTTTTAATGCTATATAATACTTAGAGCATTTCAATTATGGAAAGATTTATAATTAAGCACATTAAATTAATCAAATTAGAATATCTACACACAGCTGTACTGGAGTAAAATGCTGAGGAATAGTTATTGTAGGGCAGTTTCAGTACATTTCTTTAGCTTGACACACAAATTACCAAAGAATGAGGGATTCAGAATGATACTACCTCTTTTTTTCTTGGCACAGTGTCCATTTTTGCTAGGCCTTTAATTATAGGGAACTAGTACACAGATATTAATCCTAGCTGGTCTATTCTTTGGACACACAGTTAGGCACCAGATTGAATTGAACTGGCAAAACATTTATTTGGTGTGCTTCAGGCACAATTCCCTAACTTCTCTGATATCTTTGGCTATTATTTCTGCCTCTTTCTTCCTCCGGAATATACTGTATAACATATAAATCTCTAAAGTAATATGTAATGCATATATAAGCATGAATCCTTAAAAAAGAAAAAAAAGTGAAGGTGTATACGGGGAGCCCTCAACTTACAACCACAATTGAGCCCAAACTTTCTGTTGCTGAGACATCTGTTAAGTAAGTTTTGCCCCGATTTTATAACACTTGCATAGTTGTTAAGTGAATCACTACAGTCATTAAGTTGGGGACACAGTTGTTAAGTGAATCTGGCTTCCCCATTGACTCTGTTGCCAGAAGTTTGCAAAAGGTAATCACATGATCCCAGGACAATGCAACCATCATAAATGTGAATCAGTTGTGAAACATCTGCATTTTGATCACCTGGCAATGGGGATGCTGCAAGCAATGGTTGTGAGTGAAAACCAGTCATATGTCACTTTCTCCATGCTGTTAGTAACTTTGAACAGTCACTAAATGAACTGTTGTTAATTGAGGACTACCTGTATTTCATTCTGCATCATACAAAATGCATATTGTTGATGATAACATAATCTTTCTCAACTGGAAAGAAGTTTAAATTTTATTGTATATTTTGGCTTGTAGGCCCTTTGGAGTTTTACAAAATAGCTGCAAAAAAGAGTCTTGTCCATCCATGTAATGACTACCATGAGGATATAATATTTATTGGAATGCTACCTGTCATCTGCTCTAGATATCTCCTCTCCTTTTCCTCTCCCCTCCCTCCCCTCTCCTTTCCTCAGTATTCCTCTACTCAATATCCCCAAATGACACAATTTTTACAGCCATGTGAAAAAGTTAATACACCCATATTGTTTTTTCTTTTCCAACCTATGTGAACATATCAATATTTTCATTCAAACACTATATAAAGGTAATGTAATTGATCAAAAACATTTATAAAAAGTTGACTTTGCAATCATGTATTTAACATCAAATTAATTGATACGCCATTTCCTTCTGTGGAAAAAGTAGGTACATCCTTGGTTCTAATATCTAATATTTTCCCCTTTGGCAGAAATGTCAAGTAGGCTTTGTTATAACTGTTTACCAGTCTCTACTTTGCCTGGAACATTTTTTCCCATTTATCCATGCAGAATTTTTTCAGCTGTGCGTTGTTGGAAGGGTTTAATGCATGGACAGCCCATTTCAGATTACCCCACAGCATCTTGATATGATTTAGATCCAGGCTCTGATTTGGCCATTCTAAAACCTGCCTACCCACCTTTTTTCCCTTGGTGAATTTACTGGAATGTTTAGTGACATTGTCATATTCATTCATTCATTCACTCATTGATTCATTCAATGTATTTGCCAGCTGTCTTGCCATGGGACTGCTCTAAATGGCTTACAACAATAAAAAGGAAGAAATAAAAAGTGTAAACAGAAATAAAATAATAGAACAATAAAATAAAATGAAAAAGAACCCAATAAGAATACATCAATATGATGACAAAAAGATGGATGGGTGAAAAACAGAGAGATGAATCTGCTGGGTTGGGCCAGACAATCTGGCAGTTGTTTGAAATCTTCTTCACTTGTAGATAATATTCTGGACAGTGGATTGATGTCCAAATGATTGGCAATCTTCTAAAATCCCTTCCCAGATTCATAGGCATCTTAAATCATCTTTATGCAGACCTCAGGGAGCTCTTTCAATCCAGGCATTGTGATGCCACCAGCCAGCTAAATATGTGATAACATGGGTGATCCTCTCTAACAATATGGTAAACATTTGCATCTGATCTGGTACAACTGTTTTTAATTTTAGGTATTTGAGGTAGTGATAAAAGTAGGGGTATACTTACTTTTCCCACATGTGAAATTTGCATTTAGATTTATTTATATTATACAAATATAAACTCTGCATGATATTAAATATATCCCTTTTATGTAATTCTTATTTTGGAAAACAAATATAGGTTTGCTTTCTTTCAGGCACTCAAATGGGAACCAGTGAAGGACATACAGGGAATGTTCAAGCATGTACCCTTGGAGAAACTCATACAGGAACAAGTGGAATTCACCAGCAAGGTGGGATAACTCAAAACTGCATTCACTATTCCTTCACCCTTAAATAATAAAGTGTGATGCTCAAATCCCTTTGTCAAATCAAGATATACTGATTTCAGTTATGTAGTTTCTGCATAAGCATGTTTAAGGATAGTGAGTGAAAATAGGAATTGCTCTGGGGAAACCATTATATTACTAGCATAGACTAAGCAGCTAATATACCTAAAACAGTAAAGTTCAACTGATATGAAAGGAAGTGAGGTAGGCTTGACAATTACTGTTTACTATGCAGACTTCTAATGCAGAGCTCCTCAGTCTTTCTGGATTGGTGGCCTGGAGGGAAAGGGAGGAGCAGGGAAAGGTGTGCATGCATCCACAAATGGGCGCACACACACCGTAGGCACCCATGCGCTAGAGGACAACACGCACCTGTGGGGGTGCTGGCACAGTGCCAGTAGCCACTAATGCACGCGCAAGTGAGCCACTAGCACCCACACACAGGCACAAAGGCCTCTAGTGCCCACGTGATGCTGCTGCTGGTGCTATTGCTCCCGTGCATGCGCAAATGGTCCCACTAGCACCCACGCGGCAGCACTAGCATGAGTGGGAGGTGCACGTGCACGCACTTGCCAGCCATTCCTGCGGCCCAGTGGCCAGGCCGCACCCTTGGTACCAGATTGCGGACTATAGGTTGGAGACCCCCTACTCTAATAGACTCTGAATGAAGGAGTGATGGAAGAACTAGTTAGGCAGTTTTATTTATTTATTTAATAACAGCTCTTCATTGTTTTTATGGTAGCCAAGAGTAATGTTTACCAGGTAACTGAATCATTCAAAGAGATACTTGCTTTAAGATGCAGAAATAGTATCTAAATAGTATGCTTAGGACACTGTGATTTTTATATCTAGGATTTGCTTATTTTCTGTAGAGCATATGTTATAAATCAAATAAAAACTAAGCTTAAGAATACAAAGTGGCAACCTTTGCTTTCTAACAATCTTAAATAAAGATACAGAATGGGGCGTTATTAAGCAAGGAAACCAAAACAAGAAATTGTAGTGAATATCTTAGAGGTGCCCTCTCAGATACTTTTTGCTTTATTTTGTACTTGTGATTAGGGATAAGGTTAGATTTCACATTCAAAGATATCATAATTTGAGAATGTTATTTGTTTGTGATGGAAAATGTGACCTAATAAATTCAGTACAATATTTCAAACTGTGACAGAAAAATTAGTAATACTTAAATATTACTTATTAATACTTATTAAAACTATAACAAAATAATTTAATGTTGCTTTCTAAATACTTTTGTTCCGAAATTAATGCACTTTTTTTAATAGGTTACTCTCAAGGGAACAGTGGAATTTTACATTATGCTCATGGGGACAGTAAAAAAACACACTTAGTGCAACAAGGTATGATTTCTGTGCATTTATGATTTTGAGTTAAGTAAAAGTCAAAGACAACATTAAAGTACATGTTTGTCTTCAATTTTTAGGAAGAACATCATTTAGCATTGGAGGGTGTACTGGGAAGCGGCCAAATCCAGAAGAAGGAATTCAAAGTATTGGTCGAAAAGTCCAACGACAGAGCAGTAATTAATGATTGACTGCATTCTAGTCTCACAAAGAGAAACTAAGTGTGCCTGCTGCATTTTTGGGAGCATAGCTTTCTTGGAAGAAGTGGACCAAACACTATTGCATCCTATTTGACGGTGGCCAAGAACTCCTGTCATTAGTTTTATACTTCTAGCAGTCATATAATCTTATCCTGAGTGTGACCTGTATTGTCATTTACACCTAGTTTCTATTTTTCCATTAAATTGTGAATTTAATGTGTGTGTTTTTTCTTTAAATTTGCTGAGAGATAAAAAAACATTCACTTGAAACTCACTAGTTTTTTGTGTAACATCTTGGGTAATGGGCAGTATTTATTTTTTCTTGAAATTATTTGTTAATTTTTATGTATTCCCAATTTATTTTTATAGTGGGAAGTTTTCAAAAATTATTTCATCTGTTGTAATTTTCTACAGATGACACTTTCCCCTAAGATTTTATAGTCTAAGCAGTTTAATATTTTCCATTTTTTTATTCATTTTCCCCCTTTTTCTTAAGATAGACTATTCTAGATGCATTCAGGCTAATATATATGTAGCACATAGATTTAGCTATGCAACTTGGAATATTTTTCTCTTAGAATTTTTAAATTCTTGCATTGCTTCTTAGGTGCATCAGCAGCAGATTTACCAATCAGTTTAGAATAATTAGCCATGCATATTCCCAAACACATTTTGGTCAGAAAAAGCTTAGGCTATTCCTTCTTTCTTGAAGCTTGGGAAGGCATGCGATTCCTAAAGCATTTTGAACTAATAGTATCTTAGAAAAGATGAAGAGCTTAGACTGTTGAACAGTTTCATCTTTATATTTTGGATAAATGTCAAGAAAAGTTAATAAAATATTTATTGTTCAGGGTTTTTTTTTTTACCATCTGACACACAATGATGGAGTAACCTATTTTCTAGGTCCTCAGCATGATTCAGGTGCAAGATATATCTTGACGTCCACCAAGCATGCTACCTTTTTTATTAAGATGGGGTGGAAAGCTAGCATGTTGAAGAACATCACCTTCAGGCATAATTTCTGACTCTGCTTGATATACAAAGGCATTCTTCACCAATAAAATAATAGATGGCTACAATACAATGCATTCCCCCTACCCTGCAAATTTCATTGCCTTTGCAGTAAGAAGGGCATAAATGGGGGGAGATAGGGACAGTTAAAGTGCCCCTGCAGTTGAGTACAAGTGAACCTAAATTTTGATTATGTAACTTGGGGAGGGGGACACTGCAAAAGCTGTAATTTCAGTACAGGTCTTATCTCCCTTTGCTCAGTGCTGTAATAACTTTCAACGGTCACTGAATGAATTGTTGTAAGTTGAGGATTACCTGTAATACAGCATGAACCAAATATTAATGATTTAATATGAATCGGACTTCACTGATCAACGCTTCTTTTACAAATTCAGTTTCTTTCTTTACTCCCCATTATCCAGTCAATAGCATCCACTTGTCTGTTGCTATTTCAGTTTTTTCTTTACGGTGGATGTGCTTAATCTTTGGTTTCTGTATTTGAAATATATTAGTATTTGCATTTTTAACCCCTAAAGGTTAATTTTTTTGGTTGCTGCAAACATATAGACCTTAAAGTTTAGTTGTGGAAATTAATTTCGTACAGCATTGCAAGAAACCAGTAAATTTTAAGTTGAAAGTTCAAGTGATTCAAGTACTTCAGGTACTTTAATGTACTTGAAGTACATTAAAGTCATTTGAAAAAGAGTATTTTTCTTATTTATATTTTTTTCCTGCGCTCAGCTTTCATAGCAAATATTCAGCTGCAGTCTTATACACACTTACATATATGTAAATGCAGTTAAACTTGTAGGTTTATGTGTAAAACATACATAGAACTATGATATTTTTTAATTCGCGTGATTGTGTATGGGTTCCTTTTCATTCTTGCCTTTGTTTCCATTTAACATTCTGTTGACAAGTGTTAGCTGCTTACCGAAATCCCTGTATCTAGTTCCTATTTTCTGCTTCTTTTTGTCTTCCAGTTTCCCCATGCCCCCAGCCACCTTTGGATTTTTCAGTGTTAAAAGACACTATGTTTTGGAGTCTTCTAGCATCTTACAATCCACTTTTACCATCTGCCAGTCAGGTATTCCAAAGAGAGTTTGTATTTTTAGTTAAAGGTATATACACTTTGCTAAGCATAGCAACTAGTTTCAGTACTAATTAGCAAAATTTATTAAAAGGTTTCTTGAATTATTTTCTAATGGGTTGATTTATTCTTGCCTCTATAGTATTGATAAAAGGGAAGGACCCACACCCTAAATTTCATTTTTTGTGAGAGTGCTTGTATTAAAATATGCATTTTTATACATTTATTTTCACACATTCTGAATGGTTCTAAACAAGTATGAATTTTTGGACTGAATGGTTTCTAACTGATCTTTCTATGGTTTTTAAAATTTTAAATGACACTAAGGAAAAAAAATAGAGATTTGTAAATAAAACAGTTGACAATGAGTTCAGTTGCAATGTAAATACAAGCATTCATGAAAAGTGATATTCATCTATTTTTGATATTTCATGTATGGCCTTCATAAATTCCATGGATGGATAGAAAATAGAACATGTCTGAACTACAATGTTGGTTTTTTCCACATTTTTTTAAAAAACTTGGAACAGAATTTTTGACCACTTCATGCTCCAGGCTCTTACTTTTCAAATGTCTTCTTATTTTCCAATGTATAAAATATACTAAAGATTTTACTTTTTGAAAACCATCTGTATATAAACCCTTTCTGCCAATATTTTTGTTAAAAGTACAAAATTGTCATGAAATGTGCTCCATCCTTGTGTTTCCCACTGCCTTTGTGAAATCAGTGAGGATGCTCTGATTAATAATAAAAAGTATATATACAGATTATTTCATCTATACCCCAATTTTGGAGAATAAATTCATTGTCTTAATTGTTTTTATAAAATGAGCCCTTGTACAATGAATTTCTTTACAGCTTTTGTTATTTTAAAAAAAGCTGAAAGTTTTAAGCGGTGATTATGATTTGAATTTTCCATCATGGAAAAGAAGTACAGAGCACAACACTCAGGAAAAGAACCCATCTTTATTGCAACAGTGGTGCCTGCTTTACAAGAAAGATGGATACTGAACAATGGGAAGGCAAAGATTTATACAGGCTGCGAGGCAAGAAATCCTATGGATCTGATTTGCTGCCCAGTTTGGGGAAGGTCCTTGTCTTTGTACCTGGGCTATTTCTGTTGTTAGGAAGAGTGGCCCTTTCACAAATAGCAGCAGAGCTGGGGAAGTTTAACTCATCTATTGAGGTACAATGTTGAGATAATCAGGCTGATGGATTCTCATCTTGTACAAATGTTTGTAAGTGTAAAGAGTCTTGCACTCTGAACAAAGCTGTTTCAAGCTTGCAGTACGCTGTAAACCACCCATTGACTGCAGATGTGTTATTTTGGAAAAGACATGGGAGTATTTCAAAAGTAAAGCATTTCAATTTATTCTAAGTATTATAAAAGAAGGAACTTGCTGACAACTATTTGACCTATAGGTGGTGTTCTCTTTTTCTGTTACACTTTTCCTTAAAATAGCCTAAATATTTGAAAATAGCATACATGGAGAAAATGGTAATCAATGCATTAATTTATCCTTTTGCAATTCTACATTCTTCTGACAGAAGACTTATAATTTTACAGTTAACGACATGTAATCAAGTAGTTACTTTTGTTGTGACAGTAAACTTTTATCTGCTTAAATCTCAAATTTATGCTTCCATCATTAATTGTAATTTTGGATTATGCTGAATTATTTGGATTTAGTGATAGTGAGCAATCATATAAAAAGTACTAAAATGCTTTTAAAATCATATAAATGATGAGTTCAGCAACTGCTCATGTATGCTATGTTACCTGGCATTTGTGTAAATTCATAATTCAACTTCTGGAGAGTCACTGTTGCTCTTGTTTATTAGGACTCTACATTTGGAAGAGATGTTTGACAGTGCAGTGAACCTGCCTTTAAAACATTAAAGCAGTTGAGTTGCCTTTGAAGTAGCATGCAAGCTTTCCGGAGAATGACGCTGCTTTAAAACTTCAAGAGGGTGCTGCACTCTGTTTATCTAGGACACTGCAGATAGCAGTATATATAAATTCAATATATAGTTCAAAATTTGTATATATCATGTATTTTATAGTACTTTTAACATACTATGTAGTCGTTTTGGCATCCTGCAAAACCTTATTAAGGTTCCTACTATACACATGGCAAAGAGGCTAGATACTTTGGTCACTGGCAACAGAATGAACTTCTGTTTAATAATCAGATCTGTTTTAATTAGGAATTAAAGTACTAGGTCACTACGTTTAATCTGGAATAATCCTAAAGCTGAAACATAGTAAAGCTCTCTATTGTATGATAGCATTTTAAGACTAGTATACTGTAGTATAGAAATTAAGGTATGCTAATTTCCAATTACCGTAGTACTTAAAGAGACTTGGACACCAGCCTAGTACAAAGGATATTGAACAATTTAATTTGGTTCATGCTGAAAATAAACATACCCAGATTTGTGCTAATAAAAGGTAAACAAAATTAACATGTTTGGTTATGCACTTTTCTGAATGTTGAGCTACTGTATGGTTTTCAGTTTAGGAAATGTATGTAAATTATATACTTAGAATATTTGTATAAGTAAAAAAGAAATGTTCACACTTTAAGTTGATTGAAAGCAGGATGGAACATACTTGTGGTTGAACACTAGAAACTAGCATAGAATAGAATAGAAATTGATTACCTAATAACATTAGTGAAGGACCTCTTTCTCTAAGCACTTCAGCATCTATTGTTTTCTCTGTAATTATAGTTCTCTTTTTAAATTCAGGCTGAGTATGCTATATCCCCAACAATGTCAGTTGCTATATGATTTAGTAAGAAAATCAAACAAGACTGAAGTCCAAAGCACTGCTTATTTGTAAGGTGAGTTTTGTGAAACATTTTATTTCCTTATATGAATTTATATGCTGGGATAACAGCATGAGTAAGGAAACCAGAATTACAAATTTCTTCAGCAGGTCAGTTTGCAGTGTGCAGATGTAAAAATGGTAATCTGTTGTTCCTGTGAGTTGGACTGGGCCAGGAAGAAGGCCACACTTGGAATACTGCATCCAGTTTTGGTCACCACAATGTAAAAAAGATGTTGAGACTCTAGAAAGAGTACAGGGAAGAGCAACAAAGATAATTAGGGGACTGGAGGCTAAAACATATAAGGAACGGTTGCTGGAATTGGGTATGTCTAGTTTAATGAAGAGAAGGGCGAGGGGTGACATGATAGCAGTGTTCCAATATCTCAGGAGCTGCCCCAAAGAAGAGGGAGTCAAGCTATTCTCCAAAGCACCTGAAAGCAGAACAAGAAGCAATGGATGGAAACTAGTCTAGGAGAGAAGCAACCTAGAACTAAGGAGAAACTTCCTGACAGTTAGAACAATTAACCAGTGGAACAACCTGCCTCCAGAAGTGGTGAATGCTCCCAACACTGGAAGTTTTTAAGAAGAGACTGGACAGTCATTTGTCTGAAATGGTATAGGGTTTCCTGCCTGAGCAGGGGGTTGGACTAGATGACCTCCAAGGTCCCTTCCAATTGTTGTTGTTGTTATTATTATTATTATTATTGTTGTTGTTGTTGTTGTTATTATTATTATTATTATTATTATTATTATTATTATTATTATTATTATTATTATTATTATTATTATTATTATTAGAAAAAGGTGCCGGAACTCACACATGTCATACAATCCGCTTTACCTACCCTACAAGGTTCCATGCAAAAAAGGTGCCGGAACTCCGTTCTGAGCGTTCTATGACAAAAAAGCCATTATCATCATCATCATCATCATCATCATCATCATTATTATTAATTTTCTTCCCCTTAAGCAGGGAGGAGCCAGCCTACTTTCTATCTTCCAGAATTTAGGGAATACTTTTTCCCTTCTTGTTTACATACCAAATTATGAATATTGGCTTCAGTGCCATATCCCTGGCTCAGACAAACAGACAATCTTGTTAAGAGAGTAGTTCTCTGTTGTTTGTTTTATTAAAAGTGCTTTATTAGTCAGTGACTGAAATAAAGTAACTTGTGTCCCTGGCTCTGTACACAGTACCAAAGTAAGTAAATTTGTGAACTAACCTTTTCTTTCTTTCTTTCTTTCTTTCTTTCTTTCTTTCTTTCTTTCTTTCTTTCTTTCTTTCTTTCTTTCTTTCTTTCTCTCTTTCTTTCTTTTTCTTTCTTTCTTTCTTTCTTTCTTTCTTTCTTTCTTTCTTTCTTTCTTTCTTTCTTTCTCTTCCTTCCTTCCTTCCTTCCTTCCTTCCTTCTCTCTTGGAGGATCAGATTGGATGATCTGAAAGACATTCCCAGTTCAATTATTTTATGTTCATAAAAAAGAGGCCTCAGTGGCAGTTGGGTATGGGTTAAAGAACTGGGCTAGAATGTGAGAGACAGAGCTCTAGTCCTGTTTTGGACATAAAACCTAAGCAACTTTGAGCAGTCACACTCAACTCTAGAAGGAAGGCAATTATAAATCACTTCAGAAAAATTACTCGATTGTCAAATCTGCTGGATTTAACTACCTTTTTGCAGAGATTATTCAGCAAATGAGCCTTTTCCTCATGGTTCCTGCTAGGTGGCAGCAGCTAGCCAACTTTGATTTAAAAGTACTAAGCGAGTCTGGATTTGGTTAGTTAGTACTTGGATAGGAAATCCCAGAGCTGTATGTTAGATTGGAAGTGTGTGTGTGTGTGTGTGTGTGTGTGTGTACATCCTGGAAGAAGATAATGTCAAGCCTCTTATATTGTTGCAGAACTGTCCCCTGAAACCAGCGGATGTCAAGTTTGAAATAATGGATATTTTGTTTTAACCTTCCCTTACATTGAAGGATTCTCTTAATTGCTATAGCTTTTCACCTGCTTCCAAGGATATGTAAATTCTTTTGCAAAGAAAAAACAAGACTAATTCTTGAAGGAAGCAAAGCTATAGGTAAGTTAAGATTTCAGAGCAGACTTGGAATCAGAGTTTAGCTATCTCATAAAAACCTAGTAGTATAGTAGTCTTTTTTAGGGACGCGATGCCTCAGTGGGTTAGGACGCTGAGCTTGTCGATCAGAAGGTCGGCAGTTTGGCGGGTCGAATCCCGAGTGCCGGGTAACAGACTGAGCGCCTGTTACTCGTCCCAGCTTCTGCCAACCTAGCAGTTCAAAAGCATTTTAAAATGCAAGTAGAAAAATAGGGACCACTACGGTGGGAAGGTAACAGCGTTCCATGCGCCTTTGGCGTCTAGTCATGACCACGGAGACGTCCTCAGACAAGCGCTGGCTCTTCAGCTTTGAAACGGAGATGAGCACCAGAGTCGGAAACGACTAGCACGCATGTGCGGGGGAACCTTTACCTTTTTATAGTAGTCTTTATATAAAGCTTATCATAAGAATACCATTAATATCCAGTGACTTTATGCCAAGGACACTGAAGCCCTGAAAAATCAATTCTTTTGATCGTGTGAGGGTGTCCTGTGTGAGAGAAAGGAAGAGAGAATAAAGGTTTCATAGCAAGCTAAGCCAGAGATTTGGGAAAATAGCCTGTCAAAAATTAAACATATTTGGCCCTTGAACAACATAGTTCCACTTCCTCAGCTAGAAGATTGTCCTCCATAAATTAGACTATTGTTGTAGTGGGTGAGATTCATTGTAGCATCTTCTGGGCACTCGGGCACATCATTTGAGCCTTGGTGGAGCAGTGGGCTAATGCCTCCTTAAGTAACACCAGCTGCCTGCAATTAGTGCAGGTTCGCATCCCACCAGGCTCAAGGTTGACTCAGCCTTCCATCCTTCCGAGGTAGGTAAAATGAGGACCCAGATTGTTGGGGGCAATAAGCTGACTTTGTAATAATGCTGCTTGGGGGGGGGGCGAAAGCCCTAATAATAAGCAGGCATATATATAGAATGAAGGCTATTGCTAAGCACATTGATTTGTGCTTTAAATTGTAAGCCGCCCTGAGTCTTCGGAGAAGGGCGGGATATAAATGGGATTTTAAAAAAATTACTACCAGGAAAATGCAGCAGGCGGTTCAACAGTGCTGGCATGCTAAAGGAGGAGCAGCCCTACAAGCTTACTGTCCTAGCAGTCAGCCCACATCCAGCTCTCGGTCACCTTGAAAACGGAAAAGGCCCTAATAGCGGGGGACTGCTGAAGAAAGAGAGATCTTTTCAGGAGCTCCTTTTCTTGATTGAAAGGCAAGAGGTGTGTATAGATGTAGAGAAATGTATATTGGCATCTTTCATGTATTTGCATATATATTTATTAGTAGCAGCTCCTAAGATGAACAAAAACCACCAACATGTGTCCCTATGTGCATCATCACCTTGGAGATGTAGTTATTGGCTAATACAGAAAAGAGCCAATGAATAAGCACTTTAATAGAGAAGTCTCTGGCTGTCTTATAGTCTTTATTCTTCCATCGTTATCTGTAGTAAGTGCTAAATTACTCTGTAATTTAGATGAAGGAGACTGAATAATTTTTATTGGCCCCTCTGGCCAAAACAAAATCTTTAAGAGCATACTTGAAAGCATTAATTACCGAATCCTCAATAATTTTAATGCAAAACCTCATCTCCAAATATGTAAAAACAATTGTGACTATACAATTTCTGATCTTATTGCTTATCAGTTTGTCCATGGCAAAGTATTCCTTTTGCTAATTAGAGGTCTTCCTCGAAGATGAGGAAGTTTTAGTAATTCTCTTGAAAGTATAAAAATATAATTGCGCAGTGGAATTAGTACATGGATTGAAAAATAATGACAGATGAAAATTAATGGCTGTGTGTTTGAGAGGGAGAGACATCAATATCATTTACTTGAGGCTTGCAGATCAATAAGGAACACATTTTTCCTCTTACACTCTCCCAGGAAAAAAGTGATCAATTTTTAATCAAAGCAGACTGGATTTCACTAAGGATTTAACTTCCTGAAGCAAGAAATGTCACCTTGACAGAGAAAACAGAACGGATTCTTGGTCTTCTAGGTCCTTGTTGGATCTTCCCATTTCTCTCTATTCCAGTCTTTATGGTACGTAAGAGATCTCAAGGACTCACCCTGGGGCTTTCTGCATGGAAAGCAAGTGTGGCACCATTAAATTGCAGCCAACTCACGACTGAAAATTATAGGCTAGGAAGCCTTCTTGCTACTGTTTAATCATTTCTTTGCCAAAATTAAATATGTGTAGTTAGAAATACCATTACCACTTGAACTGTAAAGAAAAAGAGAGGAAAACTTACTGGTGGCTGTGCTGAAGGAACAGCAATCTTTGGATTCTTCACTCTGTGGAGAACTTTCCATTTGAGTTGTGTAGGAACTTCATAATCAAGAGATAAAGCTTTGGTGTTTTTCTTTCTCCTTTCCATTCCTTTTTCCTTTGTTTTGTAACCATATATCACAAGCTTCTAAGGAATGGTTGTATTATTCCCTCATCTAGGTCATATTGCAAAACTTTTTTGGTCAAAAGCAGGACAAAAATCTTCAACTAAATAATGAGTGAATGAAACCTGGGCTTCTTTAGAAGAAGAGGCTTTACTACTGAAATAGATTGGCAAACTGGGACATTTCTATGTCAGAAATCAGAAATCAGAACAAAATGATGATGAAAAAGTCCAAACTGCTGAATAGAAAAGGCATTTTCAGATTTCTGGTACATTTCATTTCTTCAGGTTAAATTACCGTACTTGGAAACTCTTTTTTAGTGCTGCTAAAGTCTTGAATGGAACGTTCATCCCTTGTATAGTTGTTGAATATTGGACTGTAAATTGTGTATGCAAAAGTTAGACATATTGTAGAATGGGATGCAATGCCTGGAAATCAAGTCTGGGGTCCCACCCTGGAGGATTTGCCTGTGCATGGATTCCCAAAGTTAAGATCTTGAGACAAAGACTTGAATAAAACAAGCCAATAGCAAGCTTAGAAGAAAAGATCCAGACAAAGATTTACAAACCTTGATTAATCTTAGAATAAATTGGTGGAACACTTATGAAAATCTCTCCTGAAATCCATATCCAGTCTTACTTTCTCTTTGTTGAACTATTGTGGTTCACCACAGCAGCATTCTATGCTGGTACAATTCTAAGCTGGTTCAGTCTAGTGGAGAATATTTTAATTTAGCTATGAGGAGGCTTCGTACTATTGTCATGGCGTTTATTTACCAACTGACTATATCACCCTATCAATTGGACTCAACTGAAAGTAACAAACTCCCTTTCCCACACACAGAATGTTGAATCACTGTTTCACAACCTTCTTATTAAGCTAAATAAGAAAATATCCACCAAAGAAGTTAATTTGTGCACTTTCATAATGATAAAATAACTGTTGTAAATATGCTTGTTTGTGAGAGAAACCACAAAGCATGGCATGGTGAAAACCCTAGGACAATAACTCAAATTATGAGCAGTCAATCACTGGTTAAGTTTCTCTGGATTTTTTAAAAAATGTTTCCAGGCAAAGCCAAGAGTGCAATGTCCAAGAGCATAATTACAAGAAAATTGTGGTTTATCCTCATCACCCAGTTTTAATTAGGTGGCTAGATTAACATATCCAACAGATGCAGATATGAGACATTCATAAAGGTATATCTGAGATAATTACAAGCATGCAGACCTATTCAGCATGAGGCGGGGGGGGGAGACTAATGTTTAGGTTGACTCTAAATCAGGGGTGTCAAACTCAATTTCATTGAGGGCCGCATCAGCATTGCGGTTGCCCTCAAGGGGCCGGGTGGGTATGGCCTGGGTGGGCGTGGCCTACTGGGTGGGCGTGGCCAGGGTGCGTATGGCCTACTGGGTGGGCGTGGCCAGCTCTACATCCTTCGCATCAAGGGTGCCTATTGGGGCCTGGGCAGGAGTGGGACAGATCTGAGGGTCTCTAGCAGGAGGAGGGTCTCTGGGCCAGGGCCAAGGCAGTGGGGGCCGTTCCCTCACTGTTTCCAGGATGGCTTTGCGGGCCACATGAAACCACTTCGCGGGCCGGATCCGGCCCCCGGGCCTTGTGTTTGACATGCCTGCTCTAAATGCATAGAGCAGGGGTCCCCTACTCCCAGATCACAAACTGGTACTGTTCTGTGGCCTGTTAGGAACTGGGCTGCACAGCCGAGAGTGAGCGGTGGGCGAGCAAGTGAAACTGAAACCACCATCCCCAGTCCATGGAAAAATGGTCTTCCACAAAACTGGGCCCTGGTGACAAAAAGGTTGGGTACTACTGGTATAGAGTCCTTGTTAGTTTCAGCCTTCTGTAGAAAAGATGTTCTTCGCTCCACCCTCTAATGAAGAATTATTGTGAGAGTGAAATGAAGTTGGGTTTGCCATTACGCGGTGGCTCAGTGGGTTAGGACGCTGAGCTTGTCAATCAGAAGGTTGGCAGTTTGGCGGGTCGAATCCCGAGTGCCGCGTAACAGAGTGAGCGCCTGTTACTCGTCCCAGCTTCTGCCAACCTAGCAGTTTGAAAGCATGTAAAAATGCAAGTAGAAAAATAGGGACCACTATGGTGGGAAGGTAACAGCGTTCCGTGCGCCTTTGGCGTCTGGTCATGCCGGCCACATGACCATGGAGACGTCCTCGGACAAGCGCTGGCTCTTCAGCTTTGAAACGGAGATGAGCACCGGCCCCTAGAGTTGGAAACGACTAGCACGCATGTGCAGGGGAACCTTTACCTTTACCTTATGCCCTAGAAAGGCCGATCTTAGCTCCCTGGTTAATCGCCAGTAGTTTATTTTGTTCTTTGTCGTTAACCCACATTTTTAGGCTTATACATAATGTAAAGCAGGGGTGTCAAACTCAATTTCACTGAGGGCCGCATCAGCATTGTGGTTGCCCTCAGGGGGCCGGGTGGGTATGGCCTCGGTGGGTGTGGCCTACTGAGTTGGCGTGGCTAGAGTGCGTATGGCCTACTGGGTGGGCATGGCCAGCTCTACATCGTTCGCATCAAGTGTGCCTATGGTGGCCTGGGCAGGAGTGGGACAGATCTGAGGGTCTCTGGCAGAAGGAGGGTCTCTGGGCCAGGGCCAAGGCAGTGGGGGCCGTTCCCTCACTGTTTCCAGGATGGCTTCGCGGGCCGCATGAAACCACTTCACGGGCCGGATCTGGCCCCCGGGCCTTGTGTTTGACATGTCTGATGTAAAGTGTGGAATGAATCTTGAGCATCCTTCCCAGAGGGATGAAGTTCAGTCTATAAAACTTGTTTATCTGTCTGTCATTGCAACACAGTATATGTGCATTATGATTAAAGAGACAGTTGTAGTATTGCTTAAGTGAAAAGGAGTGAGAGTCTATAGTTTCAGCTTCTGTCATTCTAATACTGAGTTACCTTAGGTGTTGTTCAAAGATGAGCAAAATGGAAAAAAAAAACCTACACACAGAAATACTGAAATGTGACAGTTCTCTGGAGAGCTATTCACTTTCTAGTATAAATGAAAGGATAGTTTATGTTGCACCTGCTTGTGTCTGATTGTCCATAGCTTCTGGGAACTTCCTGGGCAGCTGGAAATATAAAAGCCATAGAAATATTCTGACTCTACCTCCCTATTCCCCGTCCCTGCTGTCCTTAGGCACACGAACAATTTGTAGAAACTTTCATAATGACCTTTCAAAGAAAGCCCGGAGAGGCAGTTAAACCAGTTGTTCTTTTACTTAGGTGTTTTCCATACTATGTTATGAAGGACCCAGGAGTTTCTCAGTCAAAGCACAAATGTGACAGATACCTTTATCAAAAGAATAGTCGACATGTTTTTGTATCTCTTCCCCAAAGATGTAGGGATGACTTTCTAATTCACATATGGAGGTCTAAGATGGCCTGTATGATCTCTCTCTGCATTGGGAATACACTTTCAAATATTCTGACACAAAAGGATTTTCATAGCTGATATATTGAGGGAAAAGAGTCCCTGAAAACAGAATTTTTTACACACATATTTTATTGCAAGAAAAACTGAGGAAAGAAGCAGAAATTAAATGAGGATTTCATTTCAGTAGTCCTTTTTGCTATATTTTCTCTCAAAGATTTCCTAGTACATTCCTTCTTATTAACTAGCAGTTTCCCTTTATGAATTTTGGGAAACTATAGATCTAATTTAGGATCTGACTGGCAGAAAATACTAGAGATAACATCTATATATATTCACATGAACTAGTGAGACATCAGTGCAGGCCTGGGTATGTGTGGCCATTACGAGACCCATTGCAGTGGGCTATAAAGTTGGATTGGCCTTCAGTGTTAAGATTCATCTGCTATACATTACAACATGGATAGGTAAAATTAAATGATTGACCCTGACATTTACAGAGTGAAACTATTGGCTTTTTAGATCATTGGGTCTTCATCAAATCTCTTCATTTTATTATGAAATGAAAATGCCAGATAGTCTATAATTGAGCTAAGATTGATTCTAAGCCTCTTGGTTCCTTTGATCCAGAAAAGAGTGATTTGCTTTAGCATTGCCCCTGAAACCTTTCCTGGCACCATTTTCCTCAGTCAGTATTTTCTCCTCACATTTATTCCTCAGGTCTTCTCCCAAACTCTCTTAGAATCTCTTCTTCTGCTCTTTATCTTGCTGAGAGTGCATAAAAGTCACACAGAGCACCTGAAATCCAGCTGGAGTTTCTGACCCTGGCCAGGTGTGAGGACTGATTTTGGTAATTATGGAAAGACAAGGTAGCAGAACAAGAAATGGATGTGCGGTTTCTAGGCAACAGCCCTAGTAGAGGGACATAGTATGGAGGTAGAGCACATGCTTTGCATGCAAAATAATCAGTCCCTGAAATCTTCTGTTAAATGGAGCAGATAACAGATAGAAAAGATATTTACTTATTTGCTATAAAGGTACTGTATGTGGATCAGGCATTTTGAATTATGATATTATATCTTTCATGGATATGTCCATATGGTCATCAAAAGTCAAGCTTAACTGTTACTGGCTGAAATTACCCGATTCAGTATTCAGGAAAAAAGTTGCTATACTATTCCTTGCATACCTCAAAGGCTAAATATAAACTGATGAAAACCTCTTTCCCACCCCGAATACATCATCGTGGATATTAACATGGAATAATATTCCACCAAATCCTCATCACCAAGTGGAAAAGGGAATGCTATCCTTCAACAAATTTGTTTTTGCTTAGCTATTTTTGTGCTGGTTAGAAGAAAGGGTTAGAGTCCTTTGGAGCTGAGTTAAAATGCTACCCATGATTCTTTGAATTGGCAGAAAATTGTGCTGATAACAACTGTACAGTCCATATTGCCATACCCCTATTCTGCCTTTGTAACAAGCCAAGTGAATCATTCTGACCTTATTACTATGGTTCAAGTTAAGCCCAATTTGATCATCAAGCTTTATTTTCCTTCCATCATGCTTCACCTATTGGCAGAAAAACAATTATTAATCAGTCTTCCCAACATGGGATGGGACAATTTTAGATGGCTAATGTGAGTTTAACCCCTTGTCAAGTTGCCTATTTTTAAAGTCACTCGCAGCTGGCAAAACCAAGTAGCGAGAACCACACAAAATTCAGAACAGCATTAATACTCATTACAGTAAAAAAAAAGATCTTTAAAACTATAAAAGTTCCCAGCAGCTTTATAGAAAATTAAGGGAGAGTCCCTTTTAAATATCATTTTCCTTTGAGTTTCATTTAGGCTGTGCTGCCTGTTCTGACACCTACTGAGGTTCTTGAAGTCTCTTCCACCAGAGGAACAGATAGTAGGTACTAGGTATACTTGGGACAAGGAGAGAGGATGAAATTCAACTTCCCTCTATAATTTGTTATTTGGACTTTTTCAAAACACAGATATAATGCTCCTTTGAAGAAACAGTAAACCTATGTCCAAAATTAGCTTTGCTGACATGTAGGAAGCACTGATGAGATGTGCAGTGAATTGGGAGAGAGCAATCAAAGATAAACTAGTTCCATCACTGACTGGTCATGCAATGGGAGTGTGAAAGAATGTAGACCTGATATTGGGACAGGAAAGAATGAATGAACTATTAAAGGGGACTTTCAAGGAAAGGTTACATAGTTATGAGAAAGAGGAAATGATGAGGGGGAAAAAACCCCTTCAAAATAACTGAAAAAACCCCCTTCAAAGAAACAGGATTCTGTTATTGTGCTCTACAATAAAAAAAGAGCATTTCTGGAATCTCTCACCTGCCTATTCTTGACGTAGCCTGTTGTGGTTGGTTGACTGGAAGGACAGAACTGGCAACAGGTGATCAAGGATTCAAGTCCTGATCTTGTGGCTAGTAGTATACCAAAGTCACCCAGGAATAATAATGGAGAACACATGCTCTAGAACAGACTACCAACATCACAACTGTAATTGACTTGCCCAGTCTAACAACAGTCTTTGCCATGGCATGTACTATCATCAAACTCATCAGGGAGTGAGCAAAATAGCTCTTGTCTCCTTCAAGGAGGTGAGATTCAAGGTGCTGGTGATGACCTATAAAGCCCTAAATGGCTTGGGTCCGGATTATCTAAGGGAACACCTGCTGCCGGCATCAAGCTCCCTTCATCCTGTGCGCTCCCACAGGGAGGGCCTTCTTAGGGTGCCGCCGGCAAAGGATTGCCGGTGGGCAACACCCAGGGGGAGGGCCTTCTCTGTGGGCACGCCTGCCCTTTGGAACCAGTTACCCGTAGAGCTCAGGACTGCCCCTGATTTTTGTTTGTTCCGCCGGGACCTGAAGACCTGGCTCTTTGAGCTTTCCGGCCAGGACTGAGAATTTTTAATTTTTAACTTATTGTAATTGGGTTTTTAAATCAGAGTTATAGGGGTTTTAGATTTTTTAATCAAGGCTAATTTATTTTAATTATTAACTTTTTGTATTGTAATGTTGTTTTAATTGCCTTGTGAACCACCCTGGGTCCTACGGGAGAAGGATGGTATATAAGTTCAATAAATAAATAAATAAATAAATAAATAAATAAATAAATAAATAACCATAATGCATTATCCAGGCAATCATAGAAACTATAGAGACAAGCCCCAGAATTTATTTATTTATTTATTAATGGGATTTATATCCCGCCCTATCTCCCAAAGGACTCAGGGCGGCTAACAACAAAACATATAATAAGTACAGAAATTAAGATAAAAATAAAATTAAAATCATCTGTGCAATAAATTAAAATTAAAAATTAAAAATAAATTAAAAATTGTAAATATAATTAAAATGCCTGTCAGTCCAGGTCAGCCAGGTGGAAAAAGAGTGTTTTGAGGCCGCGGCGAAAGGACTGGAGATTTTGGGCAATCCGAAGCTCAGGGGGGAGCTGATTCCATAGGACTGGCGCTCCCACAGAGAAGGCCCTCCCCCTGGGGGTCACCAGCCGACATTGTCTACCCGACGGTACCCTGAGGAGGCCTTCTCTGTGTGAGCGTATTGGGCGATGGGAATTCGTTCCCGGTAGCAGATGGTCCTGCAAGTATCCCGGCCTAAGCCATGTAGGGCTTTAAAGGTAAGTACCAGCACCTTAAATCTCACCCGGAGGGCAACCGGTAACCAATGCAGCTCATGGAGCAGAGGTGTTATATGGGAGTATTGGGGAGCTCCCATCACTACCCGTGCAGCCGCATTCTGTACCAGTTGAAGCCTCCGGGTGGTTTTCAAGGGCAGCCCCATGTAGAGAGCATTGCAGTAGTCTATACGGGAGGTAACGAGTGTGTGGGTGACTGTACGTAGGGCATCTCGGTCCAGAAAGGGGCGCAATTGGTATATTAGGCGAATCTGGGCAAATGCCCCCCTAGCCACGACTCCAATATGATCTTCAAAACTGAGTCGTGAATCTAGGAGGACGCCCAGATTGCGTGCTCTATCAATGGGAGGTAACATATCTCCTCCTATAATCAAAGATGGAACCTCTTGGACTAAACGAGATGATGGTATGTAAAGCCACTCAGTCTTGCCCAGGTTGAGCCGAAGCCTGTTCTTTCCCCTCCAAATCTGTACCGCTTCCAGGCAATGGGACATCACATCGAGGGCATCACTGGGTTGGTTCGGGGTGGAGATGAATAGCTGGGTATCATCAGCATATTGATGATATTTCACCCCGAAGCCACGGATGATCTCTCCCAGCGGCTTCATATAGATGTTGAACAGGAGGGGCGAGAGCACCGATCCCTGAGGCACTCCACAACTAAGGGGCCTAGGGCTTGACCTCTGCCCCCCTGCTAACACCGTCTGCAAACGGCCCGAGAGGTAGGAGGAGAACCACCGCAGAACGGTGCCTCCCACTCCCAACCCCTCAAGACGACGCAGTAAGATACCGTGGTCGATGGTATCAAAAGCCGCTGAGAGATCTAATAGGACCAGGACAGAGGAATAACCTCTATCTCGGGCCCGCCAGAGATCATTCACCAGTGCGACCAATGCCGAATTGATATCTACTCTGTTGTGGCACTCTTGTGCAAATCTCAGAAATAATAAAATTAATAAAATGGTGAAAAGTACAACCATGTGAAAACTCTTGCTGGCAAAATCATTAGAAAGCCCCTTGATAAATATCCAATAGTGACAAAATAAGCAACACATAGCTGGCAGAACCGAGCTTTCTTTCCCAGATTAAATCAACCTTCTCTGCAGCACAGCAGTACTTTCTCAAAAGATCACTAACTAAATTGTGTTTATGAGGAGTCGAAACACCTGACAAACTATGCATACCATTGGGAGATGTCTCTGGGGAGCCAGCTGTCTCCAAAACTCTCTAGTGGCTATTAGGAACTAACCAGGCAAATCCCAGCTACCGTTTGTGTAACCAAACGGTTGGTGAAAGATGCCAGTTTCATTGTACTAATACCACCTCTTTTGAGGACAATTTTTTTGCTATAGATATCTATAGCAAAAAAAGTGTCCTCAAAAGAGGTGGTATTAGTACTTTAAATAATGAAACTACCAGGGATGACTTTAAACTGCCTTAGATATGAACTGGGGACAAGATGCTAGCAATGTCATTAGGACCCAGCTGTGGGGAGGGGAATGTTGCTGGGGCATGTTCATGTCATGCTGCAAGAGAGGAATAGGCCTCAGATTAACGAATAGTTAACTGCACTTAGGCAACAAAGATAGGAAATTGTAAAAAAAAAGGTAAAATCTTCAGAACTGATCATGCATTTAGATAAAATCTTAGTGACAGATATTGAGATGGCCATTCCACTCATTAAATAGTGCATAAATACTCATATTGAGGCCAGGGTCCACATGTTTGAACTCTGAAAGCTGATGTTACATGGTATCCCCAGCTGTATGTTTTATGCTGCTAGAATCTGCTAACCACAGAACAGCCTTCTCTCTGACTCACTGCAATGCTCCTCCCCTTAGCTGTGTGAGAAGTACAGAATATCCCCTTTCATCAAAGGCATAGAGTTTCACGCTGTCTGTGCCTCTGCAATAATGGGCAAATCAAAACTACCAGGCCCATCCACCTCTTCTCATTTTACAGAGATATCCCAGTAGCCTTATTCTCCTACTGTATACCAGCCTACTAGGCCAGTGTTTCTCAACCTTGGCCACTTGAAGATCGGTGGACTTCAACTCTCAGAATTCCCTAGCCAACACAGCTAGTAATTAGTAATAGTGTGAACAGGTGAATTTTGGGAGTTGAAGTCCACCCATCTTCAAACGGCCAAGGTTGCACCAGCTAAAAAGACCAACTTTACATCTCCATACCACTCTTTGATTACAACCTCTAACAGCATACTGTATATTGTTGTTAATTCTTTACAGTAGCACCCAAAATCTACTGAGTATTGATGGCCAGCTAGGCCTAATCAAGATCAACACAAATCATACCTATTACCGTATTTTTCCATCTATAAGACGCACCCTTGTATAAAACGCTCTGGCATGCGGAGTGCCGAACAGCTGAGCTGGCAAATCCGGAAGTTCAGCCGATCGACGATCTTGCCCCATCCCCCCTCCCATTAGTGGCAAGCCCGCAGGGGCTTGACACCTGCACCAGGCAGCATGGCAACCCACACAGGCATGCCCTGGGTTGTGGACATCACCATTATTTTTCCATGTATAAGACACTGCACTTGTATAAGATGCACCTGTTTTTGACAGGGTGTTTGCAGGAAAAAATAGCATCTTATACATGGAAAAATATGGTATGAGTTTCCAGTTACCCAAATTTACAGGTTTTCTTGCAAAAGATTAGTTTTTGTTTTTTTAAATATAGATTTTCATTTCATTTTGTCTTTCATTTTTTAAAAATGATCACCCTTACAGTATTCATACATTGTCTACTTATTTCTTTCATAATTGTTAATTTCATTGTTCCCATATTTTACCTTAATCAAAGACTGAAATTAAAATATTTTAAAGCATTGACATTGAGACAGCTTTGAAATATATGGAAGAATTCACTGAAGTTTCATTGTAATATCTCAGTATTTAAAACAGATTGCCACACTGATTTATTTTAATTACCATACTTAAGCCAGTCCCAAATTAATTACACATCAAGTAGTATCCAATCCAGGAAAATCAGTGTGTAGTTGAGAAATTTTAAAATAAAACTTTTCAGGCAAAGTCTACATTATTTATTTATTTTTTATTTTATTTTATTACATTTATATACCGCCCTTTCCCGGAGGACTCAGGGCGGTTTACAGGGTAATTAAAAACCAAAAATACAAAAGTTAAAAAACCAAGTTTAAAAAAGATTAAATTTATCCCTGTATAAATAAAACCCCAATTAAAATAAATTAATCCTCAGCCTGGGCCAGAGAGCTCGAAGATACACTCTTGTATACCGTAATCTATTTTGATACACTCTTGTATAATCTATCAGTATCCTGAAAGGTATACCAACTTTCATAAGGTTGTTTTTTTCCTCTCTGTCTCCATATTTGTTTGTGTGCGTGTGCACGCACTTGTGTATTTTAATATGTGCATTTTTGCCCACTTTTCTGGGTAAAATTTTTTTCCTAAATGAATCCTTTTGCAACATCTAGGGAGGTTTTGCATTACAAAATAAGCAGTACTTTTTGCTTATAAGTTTAAAAGTTAAAAAATAAGTTATATAAACAGATGAAAAGCATGGGAATGACCAAGAGACAGCAAAAGATTCACTTACTACTGAATAATTGCATTTATCTCACATGCTCAAGGTTTTACAGCCCAATATTGCATGGAATTAGAAATGCCAGACATACAACCTGGATTCAGAAGAGGCAGTTTGATCAGGTGCAGTGGTTAAAAGAAAAGACGAGTTTTTGCTTCATTGCTTTATTGATTGCACAACAACTTTTAACTATGTAGACCACAACTAATGCTGGATAGCACTTAAAACATGAGTGAATCAAGCCACCTCATTTGCCTAGAAGAGTGTGTATGATGGCCAAGAGTCAAACAGAATATCGAACATAACGGCTCAACATTAAAGAAAGCAATGCACCAAGGCTTCATATAATCACATTATTTACTTCACCTATCAGAATATATCCTAAGAAATTTTGGAGCAGAAGAAATAGTAACTGGAATTAAAATTATTGAGAAAAAACATCAATAACCTCACACCAGCTCCATTCTGATGGCTGGAAGAGAGGGAGTTTTAAGGCAGTGTTTCTCAACTTTGGTTGCTTGAAGATGTGTGGACTTCCCAGATTTCAAAGCTGGCTGGGGAATTCTGGGAGTTGAAGTCACACATCTTCAACTGGCCAAGGTTCAGAAACACTGATTGAATAATCTTTTATTGAAGGTAAAAGAAGGAAGTGCAAAAGCCAATCTGCTGCTCAAACTTCCTTTAAAAAGGAAATGTATGTCAAAAGGCAAGGGCAGACTAAAAGAACCAGGCAGAGGAGAATTTGTAGTAGTACTGTAATAACAGGGATGATATTTCTAGGCTCAAACCCCCACCCCACAAGAATGGCTACTGGAGTGATGAAAGAAAGTGATGACTGCTAATTGGGAGAAAGGCTGTGACAAATCTGGGCAAAATATTAAAATGCAGAGACATTACATTGACAGCAAAGACATATATTGCCAACATATCCCTGTGAAAGCTGAACCACCATAATGGCTAAAGAAAGCAAAATTGATGCCTTTGAATGGTAGTATTACAGAAATTGTTTAGAATGCCTTTGGATCGGAAGAAGAACGAACAATTCAGTACTAGATGAACTACAGCCAGACTGTTCAGTGGAAGCACTAATCATGAAGCTAAAGTTTAAACACAAAATATAAAGATAACAATTATTGGAGATAATACTAATACCTTATTAAACTTGCGTGCCTGATGCTTGGAAAAAAATGAGTGCAATTGAAAAAAAGATCGATACTATCACCAGCTAGATAGCAAAAAGATGACTAAATAACTGTCACTGATGACAGAAGCAGGAGCTTATAAAGAAACAATTAATGACAGACAATCCCAGTGAAATGTCTAGTGAGTTACAAAGAGCTGGAAACAACTAAATGAATAAACAACATATTAATATAAAACCCATATTAATATTTTCTCCATTTCATAATCTAGATTCCAAGTTGGTCAGGAAGCTACTTTATATTTACTTTAACAACAACAATGACAAGAAAACAATCAAATTTAATTTAAATCAATGAAGATGTAGATAGGTATCTCCAAGCTCTTTCTCTGTTTGAGTGGATGGGCTGGATATCCACATTGTTATAGTTTATTGAGGAGGGTGTTCATACTTGAGACCAGAGTGAAATCATGAATTTGGGAATATGTTTATCATGAGAACTAACTATAAATCTAGAAGTCAGCTACCAGCTGCTGGACAATCCTTGCTGGAAATAGTGGGAGGTTTCATTCACTACATTTGGAGATGCAGTAGTAGCTCGGTACTCATCATTAATTGGTTCCAGGATGCACGATGAGTATCAAAAATGATGAGTACCAAACATATTTTTCCCATAAGGAATAATATAGTGAGTCTCAAGGCAGCCGACACCGACACATTCTAGTTTGTGTGTTGAATATTAAACGATGAATACCAGGACAAAATTTTCATATCAAAATGTCTTAAGTACCAAGTCTGATGATTTTCAAAGCAGTTGAGTACCAAGGTACCACTTTATGTGAACATAAAAACATAGCATTTTTGTGTTATAATTCTGCAAGCACAATGTTGTTAGCTGCGAAGTCATGTCTGACCCATTGCAACCCCATGGACAACATTCCTTCAGGCCTTCCTGTCCTCTACCATCTTCTGGAGCCCATTTAAGCTCACGCCTACTGCTTCAGTGACTCCATCCAGCCACCTCATTCTCTGTCGTCCCCTTCTCCTCTTGCCCTCAATCTTTCCCAGCATTAGGCTCTTCTCCAGTGAGTCCTTCCTTCTCATTAGGTGGCCAAAGTATTTGAGTTTCCACTTCAGGATCTGGCCTTCTAAAGAGCAGTCAGGGTTGATCTCCTCTAGGACTGACCGGTTTGATTGCCTTGCAGTCCAAGGGACTCGCAGGAGTCTTCTCCAGCACCATAGTTCAAAGGCCTCAATTCTTTGGCGCTCAGCCTTTCTTATGCTCCAACTTTCACAGCCATACATTGCAACTGGAAAGACCATAGCCTTGACTATACGCACTTTTGTTGACAGGGTGATGTCTCTGCTTTTTAGTGTGCTGTCTAGATTTGCCATGGCTTTCCTACCCAGGAGCAAGCGTCTTTTAATTTCTTGGCTACAGACATTCTAGGATGTCTGGCTCGAGGTCAGTGACCATCTCATCGTGGTTATCAGGGATGTTAAGATCATTCTTGTATAGTTCTTCTGTGTAATTTTTCTACCTCTTCTTAATCTCTTCTGCCTCTGTTAGGTGCCTGCCATTTTGGTCCTTTATCATTCCCATTTTTGCATGAAACGTTCCCTTCATCTCTCCAATTTTCTTGAAGAGATCTCTGGTCCTCCCTATTCTATTGTTTTCTTCTATTTCTTTGCACTGTTCATTTAAGAAGGCATTCTTATCTCTTCTAGCTATTCTCTGGAATTCTGCATTCAATTGGGCATATCTTTCTTTTTCTCCCTTGCCTTTCGCTTCCCTCCTTCCCTCAGCTATTTGCAAAGCTTCCTGAGACAGCCATTTTGCTTTCTTGCATTTCTTTTTTTGGGGGATGGTTTTAGTTGCTACCTGTTGTACAATGTTGCGAACCTCTGTCCATAGTTCTTCAGGCACTCTGTCTATCAGATCTAATTCCTTAAATCTATTTGTCACCTCTACTGTATATTCAACAGGGATATGATTTCATTCATACCTGAGTAGCCTAGTGCTTTTCCCTACTTTCTTCAGTTTAAGCCTAAACTTTGGAACAAGAAGCTCATGGTCTGAGCCACAGTCACCTTCATGGATTACTGCCTTGTCGTGGCAAAGGGACTTGCGTAATTCAATGAAGCTATGAGCTATGCCGTGCAAGGCCACCCAAGATGGACAGGTCATAGCACAGAGTTCTGGCAAAACGTGATCCACTGGAGAAGGAAATGGCAACCCACTCCAGTATATTTGCCATGAAAACCCCATGGACAGTATCAAAAGGAAAAAAGATATGACGCTGGAAGAAGAGCCCCTCAGGTTGGAGTACAAAATGAAGCAGGGCACAGGTTGATAGAATTTTGTCAAGAGAATACGATGGTCATAGCAAACACTCTTTTCCAACAACCCAAGAGACGGCTCTACACATGGACATCACCAGACGGTCAACACAGAAATCAGATTGACTATGTGCTCTGCAGCCAAAGATGGAAGCACAATACTAGAGTGATTTCAGTAGAACATTTTGTTTTGTTAAATCAACATTGGTCAGTCCAGCAGTCCCAGAAGTGATATTTTTTTTCACTTGCCCAATATATATTAGCGATCAACCAAGGTATGACAGTATGGGGTCTGTTCACATTTTTATTGCTAAAGTTAGTGTGACAAATTAGGTCATTATTTCTCATCTCTTCATAGTCTCAACCCACAGCATGGAAATCTAATAATTTGTGGTTCAGAAGTAAATAGCAAAAACTGTTATTAAAGCCCCAAATGTATTTGAAACAATAATTGTTTCTGGAATAATTTGTTAAAGTGACTATGAGGTTCACCACACCTATATCATCCTAATCAAGAATACAGAACAATTGCACTGAAAACTAATATTTCAATAAAAGCTTATGAAATTGGTATGGATAGTAAGGAGGGAAGAGAAATGTGATAATTCTCTCAGAATACAGGTAGTCTAAACCATTCATTTAGTGACTTAAGTTACACTGGCAAAAAGTTACTTATGATAGTTTTTCCCATTTACTACCATTGCAGCATCCCCCTGGTCACATGATCAAAATTTGGGCACTTGGCAACTGGCATGCATTTATGACAGTTGCACTCTCCTGAGTCATGTGATCACCATTAGTAACCTTCCCAGCCAGCTTTCAACAAGCAAATTCAATGGGGGAAACTAGATTTGCTTAATGACCAAATAATTCACTTAACAACTGCATTGATTCATTTAACAACTGTGGCAAGAAAGGTTGTAAAATGGGCAAAACTCACTTAACAGTTGTCCTGCTTAGCAATGGAAATTTTGGACCAGTTATGTGATTTGAAGACTACCTGTATCTGTTTTAAGCTGTTACATGAAACAGAACAGTTATTCTTTATTGTTTACAGAAGATGGAGGGGTTTTTTTATTTGACACCTAGGAGGAGTTTCTTGCTAATAAGAACTTTATTAATTATCTATTAAGGTATTGATCTGCTTCAGGTAATCTTCTAGACCTTTTGGATAATTTTATTCTGGTTTCCTGAATCAAGCAGGGGATAAATTTCCTTGCTTACAAGAAAGAATTTTGCCTTAGAAGACAAACTCCTGCTTTGTCTCCTGCTGCACACTTTAGCATCATCTAGTTTTAATATTTAGTACCTTTGAGCTAGGCCAGGGGTCAGCAACCTGAAACAGTGAAAGAGCCACTCGGAACCGGTTCCTTCACAAAAGGAAAAACTGGCAGCCGCAAAAAATATGTGCGCATGTGCGTACATGCGCAGAACAGGGTTTGACTGAAGAGTGGAGCCAAGGCGAGATATGCACCTGTCCTGCATATTTGAATTGATTGGTTGAACTTTTTTAGTCCCACTTTTTTTTTGGACTGCACATGGCAGAGGACTTGGGGGCTTTGGGAGTTTATGGAATTTTGAATATCTGAAATCTGAAAATTCACTTTCATAGGCAAGCCTTTCTTTTAAATTTGTCATTATGGTTTAAGGTGGGTGTATTGGATTCATACCGCTATGTAAGATGAAGAGGTTTTTGTTAACCTGGTGTGCTAAAGATATAAATGTGTGCTGGCATTTATAATAATAAATAAATGAATAGCAATGAAAAGCTGCATCATGCTGAGCCACACTGCAGAACAGTGTCAATGGTAGTATAGCCAAGCTATACTATTTCTAGTTCTAAATTAATCTTTCCTAACTTAGTCCCCTCTGCGTGCTGTATTGATGCTATTCTACAGCTTCCATCATCCACACACAGCTAATAGCCATGGGAGAGAGAACTAAAACCCATAATGATTTTGATAGGTTAAAAAAATGGACTGAAAATAAGGATTGACAAGATATGGCTATTAGTTTGGTAATGGGTTGTGAAAAAGATGAGGGGATAGTGGTTGATTACAAATTCAATATGAGTCAGCAGTATAGTATATTTCAAAGGAAGACAAATGCAATCAACAGAAATGTGATTTCCAAATCACAGGAAATTGCATTTTATTCTGCTTTGGTAATCCCACACTGAGCACTGCATCCGCTTTTTGGAACCTATTAAGAATTCAAAGAAACTAAAATGACTTCAGAGAAGGGTGTACCAGAAGATCAGAATCTAAGCCAGTTCTTGCTCAGGATAAAGATTTCTATAGCTCTAAAATTCCACTCTACTGTATGAAAGACCTTTTCTATAGTTCTCTCATACTTCCTACTTACCCTATAGAATTCTGCTATACAGTACGTAGAACATTATTTACATTAGCAAGGTTTAATGCATAATCCTCAGTACTGACAAGGTAGTCCTACAGTAGTAACAAGCGGTAGGTTTCTGTATCTGTTCCAATTCCCCAAACGAATCAGAAGACCCCCCTCTATTGTTATTGGAGCAAAGAGCTTATAACTCCACTTCTTACCCACTGTGCAGGCTATGCTGAAATTGAAGTTATCTTTTTACTGGATAACTTCTCCACTGAATTTTCCAGGTATGTAATGAAGTTTTGCTTGATTGCAATTGGTATTAGAAGATTCTAGGTTTGACTCTTACTTTGATTAAGGTTTGGACCTACATACTTATTTCTCATCTCTATATCCATCCCCATCACTTTTATTTGTATTTTTATTCTATTTTACTTTATTTTGTTCTATTTTTAAATAGACAGTGTCATGGTATCATTAATCTTCTGTAAGCTGTTTTGTCTTCTAATAATTTTAGGGCTTCTGGCTGAACATGAATAATGAAAAATTAAGAGAAACCCAACCTTACGAAAGGTATTGGAAAGAGCTATGCATATTTAACCTTGAACAGAACAGACTAATTGGAAAGTGGAAAAAAATAGCACTCTTCAAATATCTGAAGGAATGTAACATCAAAGGAAGTAAAACTTCTGTTCTCTATTGTTCAGGATTTCATTATATGGACTAATGGATTTAAGCCACAGGATGGCATATTCCTAACAATAAGTTTCACAATGGAAGCAGTTACCCAAGGGAGTAGTGGACTTTTTTTTACTGAATGTGCTCAAGCAAAGATGAGATAGTTAACTATCTGGAATGCTCTCATTTGGATTCCTGGACTAAAGCAGGAGCTCAGATGCGATTTCCAGCTCTCTAAATTTATTATCCAATGTTTCAGCAATGGTTACACTTGCTAAAGAGAGGTGATTCCCAGATCACCACACTCCTCTTACAACTACCGCATGGAACAGGATGAAGTTGCATGAAAAGTACATTTAAATAATTACAGCTATTTTTATACAAGATTGGGATGGAGGTATTGCATGTGGAAAAAATAACAGTACAGACTTCGTATCTCTGTTCAGTTTTGGCTGATTAATTACTCTTGCACAATCAATCCATAGAAGAGTTTGTAAGATTAAAAAATTCCTAAACCTTTTGTGGTTTTTACAAAACCACAGTTGACTGTTAAAAGTACTACAAGAAAAATACCAAATGCTCAGTGAGACACAACACTTTTTTATTCCCTATCTTTTTTTTAGACAGTCTAATTTACTGCTAGTAGTTCTGCAAGGTCCCAGATTTCTTGAGCTATGAATTTCTTGAGAATATGAATATGACATAATTGGCTCATACATAAGCAGGGATTTGGATGAAAAGATTAGACAAGCTCTATTGGTTAAAGTTTGATTTGAATTATGAAATTGTTGTTTTAATCTTTTATGCCATCTGGAATAGCTGCTGAGAGA
The DNA here is from genome assembly GCF_947247035.1 of Vipera ursinii. Taxonomy (NCBI): domain Eukaryota; kingdom Metazoa; phylum Chordata; class Lepidosauria; order Squamata; family Viperidae; genus Vipera; species Vipera ursinii. The sequence goes on along the minus strand of NC_139515.1, from coordinate 66,943,836 downwards.
CAGGTACCACATGAATCATTTAAACAAATAAACATGAATAATGTGAAGACTATAGAGAACACAAGAATTCAGATTCTTTCGTCAAGGAATTTATAAATTAATAGCAATCTTTCCCAAACCACCTTCTAGATGTGTTGGGCTGCCATTGATTTCATTTCAGCCAACAAAGCTCTGTTGAAAAAGTCAGTGGATGTTATAATAGAACAGGGGTCTTCAAACTTGGCCCTTTTATGACTTGTGGACTTCAACTCCCAGAAATCCCCAGCCAGTGCCTGGCTGAGGAATTCTGGGAGTTGAAGTCCACAAGTCACAAAAGGGCCAAGTTTGAAGACCCATGTAATAGAATATATCTGGAGGGTGTTGTTTTGGGGAAAGCTGATAGTGTAGATTTGTTGGCTCCTCTGGAATTGCAAGCTCTTAGTTGAATACTGTTCTCCAACGGGGGACTATCAAAAAAAAGTAGGATCTTAGCTACTATTATCTCTGGCCAATGAAGGCCAAGTTTAGTTGAGGATTAGAAGAACTGAAGTCCTGCCAATCGCCAGTTCGGGGAATATAGGTTTGATTTGCACCCTCGTCTTCATAATTATTCCCAAATGATCCCCAATCTCTTTCTGTGGCTGTGGGAGACTCTATTACCAGGAGAGGTTTTGTTTTAGTGCATCCTCGAACCTTCAAAAAAGTTCGCTGGTACTGCAGGCTGAAATCAGGGGACTGGGGATCATACTAGGTACCCCCCCCCCGAAAGGTCGGAGGTGGTTCCCTTTGGCTCTCCACTTACAAGCAGTGCCTTCCAAAGAGTTCGATCCTCCGTTTATTCTGAGCTAGTGACGAACGTCTCGCATAAGCCCAGTTCCTCGATAAATTTTCCGGCAGACGCTGCTACAACACCTGGACTTGCTTGGTCGCCCTGAAGGGCAGGCGCTCCAATCTGCCACTGCCGTTCCTCCCTGCCCTCAAGCGAGGTAAGTGCGATTAAAGGAGAGGCAAAGGGAGATTGCGGCTCCGCACCTGCAGAGCAGCTTCCACCCACCCCCCTCCGCCCTCCCGCAAATCCCAGGATCCGACGGTTGGCGACAGCGTTACACCTCCAGCCTGGGAAGCCAAGTGAAGAAGCAGGAATTGACAGCAACTTAGCCAGAGTCACCGCTCCTGTTTTTTTCTATCTGAATCTTAATGATGTTTCGAATTTATTTTTTATTTTATTTTAATTCCATTTATATCCCGCCCTTCTCCGAAGACTCAGGGCGGCTTACAAGCTTAGCAGTAGCCTTCATTCTATGTATATGCCTGCTTATTAGGGCTTTCACACACACACCCCCAAGCGGCATTATTACAAAGTCAGCTTAATTGCCCCCAACAATCTGGGTCCTCATTTTACTTGGATGTTTTCTCCCACCGCTTGCTGCGTAAGCATATATTCGAAGCTTGGCATTTTTTAAAACAAACCAACAACAACAAACAAAATCGCCACTGCTGCTTCCCGGGGCATTGAATCAACCCCTCGATCTCTTTTGGATTTACTACAAGATCTTGCGGGTTTTCGATTTCCTCAGCTCGCCGGCCCCGACCCCAGCGGTAGAGTAATTCAAAAAACAAATCACAGGGCCGGGATGGCGAGATCAAAACCCCTCCCCCACTCCCGAAAACGGCGAATTTAGGAGCGCAGAGACGGAGCCCGTTGGAGAAATACGGATATTCTTTTAAAGAGGGGGGGGGGAGGAGGAAAGAGAGAAAGCGACACGGCTCCGCCCTCTTAGCTGCCAGGGGAGGGGGCAGGTTCCAGAAGCTAGAACTGAAGAGCGTTCCCATTGGTTCCCTTTGGAAAGAATTTGCATGGCCACGCCCCCCGTCTTTCCCCACCTCCCCTGCCTCCTCCGGCTGGCTCGAGCGCGCGGGGTAGTGCAGCGGCGGAGTCGGGCAAGAGCGGACGGCGGACTGGGAAGCGAGCGAGGGGCGTTTCGTGGTGCTTCTTCGCCGCGCGTTCTCCTGCCCACGCGGAGCGCGTTTTTTTTTTTTGGGGGGGGGAGACTGCGTTTGCCGGGCGGACCCGGTGGTCGAAAGTCAGGCCAGACGTGGGTGGTGCGAAGTTGAAACCCGCGAGAGAGGATCTGAGGCTTTCGGGGCGACGCCGACGACTTTTCTCTCGTTAAAGTTTCCTGCCGGTGCAGCATGAAGAGCAGCGATGGCAAGGAGAGGTAAGACGGCGGGGAGGACGCTGGAAGATCTGACGCTGGACTCGGGGTATGGTGGCGCCGCAGACTCCGTCCGCTCCTCCAACTTGTCCCTCTGCTGCTCCGATTCCCCTCACTCGGCTTACCCCTATGGAGGAAACAGCTGGCGGCAGCCTCTAACTGACTCCATGCACAGTCGGCACAACAGCTTCGACACCGTCAACACTGTCCTGGTGGAAGACTCCGAAGTGCTGGACTGCTCCGGGCAGCACTGCTCCAGGCTCTTGCCTGACCTTGAGGAGGTTCCCTGGAGCCTCGACGAGGTGGAAGCGGTCCTCCTCCCGCAGCGCAAAGAGGCCAGAGGGCTGGGGGTGGCCCTCGCCGCCAGCTCCAGCAGCGCCGCCAGCTCCACCACCGTCAGCACCAGCAGCGGCGGCGGCGGCGATGGCGGCGGCCCCCCTTGCAGAGACGCCTTGGCCAGACTTTCCACCTTGGTCAGCCGGGCGCTCATCCGGCTGGCCAGGGAGGCTCAGCGGCTGAGCCTTCGCTTCGCCAAATGCACCAAGTACGAGATCCAGAGCGCCATGGAGATCGTCCTGGGTTGGAGCCTGGCGACCAGCTGCACGGCGTCGGCCCTCGGCGCCTTGTCCCTCTACAACATGAGCAGCAGCGGCGGCGACCGCTTCAGCCGGGGCAAGTCGACCCGCTGCGGCCTCACCTTCTCGGTGGGCAAGTTCTACCGCTGGATGGTGGACAGCCGGGTGGCCGTGCGCATCCACGAGCACGCCGCCATCTACTTGACCGCCTGCACGGAGAACCTCTTCCGAGAGGTTTACGCCAGAGTCCTGCAGCTCGCCGCCTCGGCGTCGCACCAGCAGCCCCAGACGCAGCCCCACCAAAACAACCCCCCGCCGCAGCTGCAACAGGCTCAGCTGCACCACAGGGTCCCCTGCTCGAGCGCCGGCTCTGGCGGGACCTGCGCTGCCGCCGCCGCCGCCGCCAGTCTGCCTCCTGCTGCTGCCGCCGCCGCCAGCAAGGAGCGAGAGACGAGCGGCGGCGGCGGCGGCGGCGGCAGCCTGGCTGCTAACGAAGCGCCAAAGTTTACGCTCGAGTACCTGGAGCAGACGGTCAACAACGACTCGGAGCTGTGGGGCCTGCTGCAGCCCTACCAGCACCTCATCTGCGGGAAAAACGCCAGCGGTGAGTCAGGCGGGCGCTGCTCGGGGACCCTGCCCACCTGTTGTGGCGGGTGGGGGGGGGGAAGGGCAAGTCTGCAGACTTGGCGCGCCGGGCCGCCCCACGGAGCTGAAGGTGCTCCCTGCAGCCCCGAGCCTCGAGAGAGGGAAAGGATGCCTGAGCTCTACAAAGAAAAAAGGGGTTATTGGGAACATTTAGGTGGATCCGGATGGAAGGGGTTTGAAAGGCAAGATAATCAGAATGCCTTGTCCCCGTTGAATACAGCTGACTGCTCTATGCAGGCTTACTCTGGAGTAATTACTATTAATTACTACTATACTAATATCCACTTGGGCCTGTGGCAGTGAAACCAGCAGGAATGTGATAATGTCCCAGAATAATTGATTAGCTTGAGACTTAATTAGTGGCCGCCTGATCTGTTTGACTGCAAACCCCATGAGCCTTAGCTAGCACAGCAAGGGATGATGGCAGTAGTAGCTTGTTAGATCTGTTGGCCATCGGAAGGCTGTTGGGTTTGATGTATTCAATGAGATAGACACCTGTCTATGGAAACTTTTAGTTAAGAATGTTAACTGGGAGGGACATTTCTGTAAATTCTGCTTGAGTTTTGTTACCGGTCAAATCAAGGTTGACTTCCAAATCAACCTGGCTGTTTTGGTGTCATTCATTGTGTTGAAGTTCTATGTTTGGAGTGTGGAGTTGTTGCAATGTTACTTTTCATTGTTGCTTCTGATGCCTCATATCATTATCAATATAACAAACTGCCCATCATTAATTTATTCTAACTTGTAAGGTGAACTGTATTCCAAAGGTTGCCACTTATTTTTCTGTGTACCTTAATAATTGGGCCTCACTTACTGAATTTGTACTCCTGATTCTGTCAAATTACAGAATGGTAGCCTGTCCCCTACAGTATGTAGTGTTTGAGAATGCTGCAGCTTTTGTTTGATGTTCCTAGAAATGTTGGTGACAGCTGTACTTTGTATCCATTTTTATCAGAATGGTGTTTAAGGTGGTTAATTTGGAGAAGTCTGCCCTTTCTAGAGAAATGTTACTATGCTAAGCCACAGGATCCTAGGAGAGGCTGAATTCAGCTTCCTCCCATGATTTGGGTTGGGGGGGGGGGAACTGAAGAATATTTGTTGTGTTTACAGATCTGCCACTATGAAGGGTGCATCTGTTGCCTTTCAACCTTCCTATGCTGAATGTGACTGGATTGCTTTGGGGGCAAAGATTATGTCTTGCAGTATCCTATAGTAGTAAGAACTACACATCTATCAGCCCTGCAAGGTTATTTTGTCTTCTGAGTGTCAGCTAAATACTGAACGGATTTGTGCACTATGTTAGCCATTGATTAACTGAATCTGTTGTTTGGATTGGATCAACACACTGTATTATAAAACTTAAAGACACAAATTGGGATGCTTGGCATCCAGAACTGCACATTTTAGCCTACACTGAGAAACATTATATTCTTGAAGTATTGAGAAGAATTGTATCCCAATCTATCTGAACCTCTTTGCAGAGATTTTGGGTATACATTTTCTTTGTGGGGGGAAAAGCAATACTTTTCTCCCATGGAACAAAAGTGGTATTTTTCTTGAAACATGTGCAAACTATTTCTGGGAATCTCTGCAACTAACTGTACTTCTGCTCACTTACCTATTTCTGAGGGCAGCACTTGTTTCATCTGTCTAACTCCTTCTTCCTATATTCCTTGCATCATATTTACTTGCATTGCTAAAGCCCATTCATCCTCAAATCTGTGGATCAGGGTGAATCAACCTTTGTCTACATGCAACATGTAGACATTAGAAGCAGCAGTCATGGGGATGAGCAGAGGAGACCATGAAATTTGCATGTCTTCCAAATGTGCCATAACTAAGCAGGAGTTCATCGGGTTTTGCACGTTATAAAAGAATAGGACTCCTTAGTACTCTAAGGTCTGAACTTCAGCTTATTGGTGCCTTTGCATAAGCAGTTTAAAAAACAGTATTAACTATCATAGGTGCCTCCTTATTACAAGCTGATTCTCTTTTGCAAGCACAGTATATTTGTGATCCTTCTATTCCAGGTGGCTGGGGAATTATGGGATTTGAAGTCACACATTCTGCTAGATCCAATCTGGGTCAGTCACCAGGACAAGAGGTTTACTCTTCTGAGCTTTTGGACTCTGCTGGAGCCCATCTTCAGGAAACTTCTCTCTACTGAAATATGTGCTTTGGGCTATTCTATGAGTCATATTTACGTGGTGCCTTCCTATTGGTTGATTGGTCTGTTGATGGCTGGCGATTGGCTGTTGTTTCTTTGTGCTGCCAACAGGCCCCTTGTCCTAACCCCAGGGCTTTTTTTGTCATAGAACGCTCAGAACGGAGTTCCGGCACCTTTTTTGGATGGAACCTTGTAGGGTAGGCAAGGAGGGTTGTATGACATGTGTGAGTTCCAGCACCTTTTTCTTTTACAAAAAAAGCACTGCCTAACCCTAACCCTTGTCAGTCAACAGGAATGCTGATTTACTACCAGCTTATCAGGTACTTAGGAGCAGAGGGCTTGGCAGCACAAGGAAACAACAGCCAACCACCAGTATAGAGAAGTTCCCTGAAAACGGGTTCCAACACTAGTCTAAAAGCTGGGAAGAGTAAACCTCTGGCGACTGACCCAAATTGGATCTTGCAACATTATCTTGGGACACGTATACTTCCACACGTTCTATTCACTGCTTAGTTTTGAATTGTGGACTTGTTTGCTTCAATTAAAAGGGTTTCTTAGATTCTAAATATTAGGTGGTAAACCAGCAATCCTCTATTTGAGAGCTTTCCTACTAATTTTCCCGAACAGATTCCTGAACTACTGCCTCAGAGTGCTGTTTGATATTTTTGGACTACTTTTTTTGGGTCCTCCTATAACGCTGGCCATATTCCTAGACTAACTGGTTTGAAAGGTAACACTCCTAGACTTGCCCAATCTTACAAATGTGCAGCTCTTGTTATTACAGTGACAGATGAAGAGCAAATACTATATTTCAGGCAAAATGCTTCTCTTGACACAGAATACATATGGTGCATGAAATATAAATGTAGCCCTCGGTGGATTCCAAAATCCGGATCCCTGGATATTTAAAAATGCATTATAGTCTTTTATATGCACACATAAATTACAAGAGCAATAATATTAGCAAATCTCTTTTAAAATAGTTCTTCTCTTCATCCTCCTTTTTTGGGGTGTTGGTAGTTTACTACGTAGGATTCTGATTTTCTTCGGGATTGTGCTTCAGGCACTTTCTGACTTTGGTGGTTTGGGCTTCCAAGGCTTCCAAGTCTTTCTTCTTTTGAGACTGCTATAATTAAGTAGGCTTTATTTTGTTGGATGGAGGGAATCATGCATTTAAAAGGTATTCTTTGCATGGTGATCTTTGAAGTCCAACTCATTGGTTTTCTTGGTTTTGTCTTTACCCAATTTCAGAAGAACATGAGAGGACTGCCTGATTGATGTCCTTCCTTCTCATGACGTTTTACCTTATTTCAGTCTGTCCTCCTCCTTTCCCACTGAATCCCAGATATTCATGTGCAAAGCATTAAACCTGGAAGATCCACGAGATATTAATAATGCTAGTCCATAAGGCTGAGAGTGAAGAAAAAAAATAGGTGGTAGCATTTTATGCAACTACTTTTTTTCATTTGTCAGTGTTGACTTTTGGCGATTGCCTCAACAAGTCCCTATAGTTTTCTTGACAATTTTTAAAGAAATGGCTTGCCATTGTCTTTTTCTTAGGACTGAGCATGAGTGACTGGCTCAAAGTCACCCAGCTGGCTTCATGCTTAAGATAGGACTAGAACTCAGTCTACTGGTTTCTAGCCTGGTGCCTTAACCACCACACTGAACTGGCTTTCATGCATATATTAAAATGTGCATTCAAAAGAGTGAAGAAACTGATGGGGAAGGGTTTTTTTTTAAATATATATTTCTGATGTTTGCTTTTGATCTATGTATCTGGGAATAAAGACACCAAACCCCAATAATGGCAAGAGGGGATATTTCTTTTAAAGGCTGTGAAAATGGATTAAGGGATATATTCTCTATAACCCCTGCCCTGAATCTCCTAAGTGACTTTTTGGCAGAGTTGTTCTGCTTTATCTTTCTTTCTCTTTTCAATTCTTTCTGTGTCAGCTTTGTGTATGTTTGAGCTGCCTATATCATAGACACACAGGCTTCAAAAGCTTTCATTTTTCCACAGGAAATGTAACTGAAGCTCTGGAAGAGAGAGAGAGAGAGAGAGAGAGAGAGAGAGAGAGAGAGAGAGAGAGAGAGAGAGAGAGAGAGAGAGAGAGAGAGAGAAGAAATAAAACTTTGTTATATGCAGTGGTTTGGCCAGCTAGAGCCTGCCTGATCAGACCTCTGAGATGCAGTCTTTTGCTGGGATAGCTGTGTTCATGTCTCTGCTTGTTTACCAAAAGCTGGAGGCGGAAGGTGCATCCAAGTTCACCAATTTTCCTTGGATAGTTTCTTTTTTTCTTTTAAAGCAGCAAGGTATCAAAAACATGACAGTATCTCCCTCTCCCCACTGTCCAGTCTGGAAATCTTCAATCTGCAATGCCTAACATTGTTCAGATGCATGCACAGCATAGATAAAAATGGAGCAGAGCTGCAGTATCTTGTTAATGTTCAAGGACATTCAACTCAATATTTTTATGTGTGTCTCCTTCTCTGGGAAATCCATGCTCTCTTACAACCACAGAGATAAAACCAGAATCAAAGCAAGCTGAACAGGAGAAAACCTGGATTTTATGGAGCCAAAGCCATTGACTAGAATCTTTTGGTGATAGCCTAAAGAGCATACCATATTACCTGTCAGAATACTTGTCAAGAACAGAGAATTATTGTTTGAACCAGGTTTATATTCAGCACTTGCTTTTGCATTTGGTTCTTTTGGTTTCTTTGTGTTCTGCCATATTTGGATATATTTCACTGAGGGATTATGTTTGGTGCACAGTTTACCGGTAACTGTCTAACCTTAACCAGATGTGATGGAATATAGTAGGCTGGATTGCAAGGCGGAGAGGGTACATGCCAGAAGAATAAGAGAGAACTCAACCCAGATATTAGGTGTGAGAGAAAGAAGATGAAGACAACCTCTCCCATATAGCGCTCAGAGTATATGGTAGATGCAGATAGTCCAGTGCTTAATCTGGCAGGATTCTGTCTATAGGTGGGGAACAATAAAGAATTCAGGTTTGAAGAGTCATGAAATAATTGGTTGTGGTCACTGATGATCTCTGATGGGAGCGGGATGGAGGTGATGCATCCATCCTTGTTTTTCTTGACCACTTGGTGGTTTTCAATACCATCGACCATGGTATTCTTCTGGGCCAATTTAGGAAGTTGGTGATGAGTGGCACAGTTCTATGCTGGTTCACTTCCTTCCTCCAAAGTCACTCCCAATTGGTGGTGTTAGAGAATGATAGGTCCAGCTTGGTGCTTTCTCTGCTCTTCTTCAACATCTACATGAAACCGCTTGGTGAAATCATCTATCACCATGGGATGAGGTATTACCAGTAGGCTGATGATACTCAGCTATACATCTCCATTCCTGTTACTATGACTTCAACTGAACCCTGGTAAGGAGTGGCTGTGGGTAGGAGCCTCCTTTACATCCAGGAATTTATCATCTTTAGTTTTGAATGGAGTTGGGCTACCCAGATGGACCTGGTCATAATCTGGGAGTCCTCCTGGAATTATGGCTCCTCCTCAAAGAACAGGTGGCAGTCATAGCTTGGATGGCCTTTGCTCAACTTTGCATTGGGTTACACCCATTCCTGGATAGGGATGCTCTCTGCTCAGTCATTCATGCACTGGTCTGTGGCAATGCAATGTACATGGGGCTATTTTTGAAAAATATCTTCAGCTGGTACAAAGAGTGGTTGTGTGGGCAATCTTGGGCACCCAAAGAATGGTGCATGTAACATTTCTGCTCCGTGTCCTTCATTGGATATTGGTTTGCTTCCAGGTCCAATTCAAGGTGTCGGTATGACCTTGAAAGTCCTATAGGGCATAGAGCCAGATTACTACAGAACTGTCTTCATCCTAATACATCAGCCTGTCCCATCCGGTCAGGCAGGGAAGGTATGTTGTGGAGCCTGACACCCAAAGAATTTCAACTGGTGAGGTCCAGAAAGAGACCCTTTTCTGCAGTGGCCCCCACCCTATGGAGCATGCTTGCCCTGGAGGTGAGGTGGGCCCCCACTTTCCTGGCCTTCTGTACAGCCATAAAAATATGACTCTGAATCCCTGCTTGGCATGCACAGATGAGTATGCAGCCATGAGGTCGGTTGGTGCCCTCAAAGCCCTCTCTTGCCTTTTAATTAATTCTTAGCATCTTCTTGCCCCTTTTAAATTTTATATATTGTTTTTTACACTTTTAATATTTTATTGTACACCACCCAAGTTCCTTTGTGAGGGAGATGGGCAGTTCTTAAATATGACAAAGTTCTAGGTTAGAATCAAATGTCCAGGAGAGGACAAAACCATGTAGAATAATGCATTCATAAGCAACAACTGGTGTAAGTGTTCTGCCCGCATGCATATTGACTAGGACTTTCCATTTAGGAAGGAATGGAATAGTTGCAAACTTCAAGGCTCTCCTGGAAGAGATCATCGTTGATGGAATGATGGCTGATAAGAGGCCTGAAAGGACCAGGAGGGATACATTCCTTCTTATTCATAAGCTCACAGAGGTCATCCACAGTATTACCAAAACAATTTCTATCCTGTACCAAGTATATTATCTAATTTTCACTATCCACTTAAAATCCTTCCCTAGCAAAGAAGTGCAGACCAGCTACAGAGGAATCTAGAGGAAACCTGGATCTCTTGCAGATATGGTTCAGGCAAGTGCATAGGATAGAAACAGATCGCTAGCACTACACCAGGGGTGTCAAACTGTCGGTCCGCAGGCTGGAGGCGTCATCCGGAAGCCACGCCCACCCCATTGCAGCAATGGCAAAACTGTCCCAATACGTTGTGTGACACGTGACGACACGACTTTGACATGTCTGCACTACACCATCCCTTACTGAAGGATGAATAATCTCCCAAGTTCAGTCCATATGCTACTTCCAGCTGCAGGAATGAAAGAGTCAAGTGGGGTAGTAAAACTCATGCCACAGAGAGCTGTATCTTATAATTGCAATTGTTACAAGCCAAAAACAAACAATTCACATTATGGCTTAATATAATTTGGGAACCCATCCTGTGAATTGAAAGTCTTCCCCAGCATAGCATGTTTCAGATGGGTTGCACATTAACTCCTCAAATTCCCAAGAATTTGAGGGGCACTAAATTGGAATTTAAGGAATGCATTGAGGATACAGCAAAAACGAGGCTGGCAGGAAATCAGCCCTAGGCTAAAGAAGAAATTTATTTAATTCTTTAACTGGATCTGCAAAAAGCTTAACTTCCAAACCTAATTACATTGTGTTGGCATAGTTCTTTAGCAGATATTTAATTCTAGGCAAGCTCCACTTTAGAAGGAAGAGTTAAATCACTGCACAAGTCACTTGACACTACATAAAATCTCATCACTGTTTGCCATATGTGCTTATAACTGCCCCATTCCAGCCCCGATATTACTGCAAGGCCTCAAGATATTATCAAGACTTGTAGGCATTATATTACTTTTCTTAATACCTTTTAAGTTTACATGGTCATGAGTTAAAAATAACTTAAGAATAAAAAAAGGATGTATTTCATAGTGCAATCTGAAAAGTATATTTTTTTCAGGTATGTATTTTTTCCTGGAAATTAGGATTATTTAACTCAAGGTGTTTGGGAACCAAGACTATGATTTGAGGCTGTGTTACTGTAGGTAGTTACTAAACTAAGCTTTAACGTGAACAATTTGTAAAAGTGAAAACAAAAGAAAACGGTGAAGCTAATTCTAGGTTTGTACCCCAATAATTTACCCTTAAGATGGGATCTTCCAGGAGGCAGTAGTTTTGCACGATTGTTTAACATGTGTAAGGGGATTTCTTTTTGTGTAAATTTTGTATAGCTGCTATTCATTGTAAGTATGCAACTATAGTAATTTGGAGAAACTTAACACTGGAAAGTATTTTAATGCATTGATCTATTAGCTTACAGTATGAAAAATTCCTGTTAAGATCAGTAGAGTTTATTTCTTACTTGTTGTTGTTGTTAGCTGCAAAGTTGTGTCTGACCCATCGCGACCCCATGGACAATGTTTCTCCAGGCCTTCCTGTCCTCTACCATCTTCTGGAGTCCATTTAGGTTCATGCCTACTGCTTCAGTGACTCCATCCAGCCACCTCATTCTCTCTGTCGTCCCCTTCTTCTATTGCCCTCAATCTTTCCCAGCATTAAGCTCTTCTCTAGTGAATCCTTCCTTCTCATTAGGTGGCCAAAGTATTTGAGTTTCAACTTCAGGATCTGACCTTCTAAAGAGCAGTCAGGGTTGATCTCCTCTAGAACTGACCAGTTTGATCGCCTTGCAGTCCAAGGGACTTGCAGGAGTCTTCTCCAGCACCATAGTTCAAAGGCCTCAATTCTTTGACGCTCAGCCTTTCTTATGGTCCAACTTTCACAGCCATACATTGCAGCTGGAAAGACCATAGCCTTGACTATACACACTTTTGTTGACAGGGTGATGTCTCTGCTTTTTAGTGTGCTGTCACATTGCTTTCCTCCCCAGGAGCAAGCATCTTTTAATTTCTTGGCTACATTCCCCATCTGCAGTGATCTTGGAGCTCAGGAAAATAAAATCTGTCACTACCTCCATTTCTTCCCCATCTATTTGCCAGGAATTGAGAGGGCCAGATGCCATGATCTTGGTTTTCTTAATGTTAAGTTTCAAGCCAACTTTTGCACTCCTTCTTCACCCGCAACAAGAGGCTCTTTAGTTCTTCTTCACTTTCTGCCATTAGAGTGGTATCATCTGCATATCTTAGGTTGTTAATATTTCTCCTGGCAATCTTAATTCCAACTTTTGATTCATCTAGCCCTGCCTTTCTCATGATGTGCTCTGCATATAAGTTAAATGGGCAGGGCGACAGTATACAGCTTTGCCAGACTCCTTTCCCAATCTACACCTATTCACTGGCTACCAGTTCTTAGCCATATACTCCCTCCGCACGTACGACGACAAGAAGCTCTCATTCGGGAATATAGTAAGATCCTGCTAAACTCCTCCCTACCCATTCATTGTTATGCCTCTGCTCTCTTAAGATGTCGACTAAAGTCAAGAAATCTACCACTCCTCACAGCGCTTAAGCTGCTGGCCGAGCATCAGAACACCACACAAAAGTGGATGGAAGCATGGAATAGCTATACCTCCCAAGATATTTTCGAGCAAAGATGTCGATGTTCAGTCTTGTCATCTCTTATTTGACCACGTCCAGCTTTCCTTGATTCATGGATCTTACATTCCAGGTTCCTATGGAGAAAAACTCTTTACAGCATCGGACTTTCCTTTCACCACCAGATACATCCACAGCTGAGCATCCTTTCGGCTTTGGCCCAGTCGCTTCATTCTTTCTGGCGCTACTAGTACTAGCCCTCTGCTCTTCCCCAGTAGCATGTTGGACACGTTCCAACCTGAGGGGCTCATCTTCCAGTGTCGTATCGTTTTGCCTTTTGGTACTGTCCATAGGGTTTTCATGGCAAAGATACTGGAGTGGGTTGCCATTTCCTTCTCCAGTGGATCACATTTTGTCAGAACTCTCTGCTATGACCTGTCTGTGTTGGGTGGCTCTGCACAGCATAGGTCATAGCTTCATTGAATTATGCAAGCCCCTTCGTCACGACAAGGCAGTAATCCATGAAGGGGTATTTCTGACTAAACATATGTAAAATTGTTCTATTTTCACTCATCTTGGACTACAGAAGAAACTGCTTAATTGTGAAGTCCCTAAAGAATGTTCTTACTCACATCCAGAATTAGATACACAGCAGTTTGTGCACAAGCTCTCTTTAAGTTTGTCAGCTTTCTTCAGCCAACACAGTAGAGTTTATTGGCCAGACAGACATGAATTTTTATTTTGGCAGAGTTTATAAATCCTTGGAATTTGTCTGATTTTATTTTTAAACAATTGCTGTTAATGTGGTTTCTGCATGGTGAACAGCATCAGAACTGTGCTGCTAATTAGCCAATGGTTAATCTGTATTTAGATATTAACTAGATGGCTATCATCCTTCATTTGGTAGAAATAAAGACTATTTGACTTTAGTGATATTTTTCATTGTTTCCTAGGATCTCTGTCTCAGAAAACTGATTCCAACAGATTTTTGCAAGTGTTTTCTGCTAAGACTTTCTTTTGATGTTTCCTAGAGTTGAGTTGAGATTGTTTTGTTGAGTTTAGTCTGAACTAATATGCATAGTATTTTGTAAATAGTACACTCCTGTTGCAATATAGGAAAATAAAAACTGAATAGTGGTGATTACTCAATCCAATAGTGGAAGATCTTGCAATTACATTTTTTGTTTCTGGGGGATGATTGACTTTTATCTGTTCTGTTCTTTGTTCATATTTTCCATTCTTTAATCTTCTGACATTAATAGAGTGATCGTAATAGACAGTTTCATTCTGCTGCTACTGGAGCCCCAAGGAACGGCTAGCAAAGGAGCAATTTTCTTGAGATGCCGTTGAACTTAAAAAACCTTATTTGGATTGAGGCGATCTGTAGTGAATTAAAAATGCACTTTCTGCATTGTGGAAGAGCTGGTTCTTGCTGCTTGTCTTGTGCGTGGTCTACATCAGTCATCTCATCTATTCATTCATGAGACTTAGTCCAAAAGCAAAGACAGTGGGTAAAATTCATGGGTGAATTATCTTGCACAATTCCTCACTGAAATGCTAGGGTTTATGTGCAAGAAGTACTTTTATTTTACTCTGGTTGATCAAGGATTATAGTAAAAGAGCTTGTGGTGGCCAGATTGCATTGAAGGTATGGGGAGGAGCAAACAAATTGTATTTATTATGCACATTGCATAATATTTTTCATACATAATTACTTAAAATAGCTATGAGGAAATATTTGATAATCAAATGAAAGGAATGAATACGGTAGCTTCTCTTTGAGAAGTCAGAGTAGTGACTGGGTAGCCTACTTTAAGCCAATAGATTGTATTTTGGCACTGAGGTCTTCTCAGGATCACATTCCCCAACCAGAATTGACCTATCTTGTATATTCAGATGAAGCTGCTGTTGCACCTCTACTTTTCTGAAATGAGGAACTTATAAGAAGAGGGGGTTTTTTGGTTGGAGTGTCCACCTTATGGAACAGCTCTCTCAAATATTATTTTGGGCATCCATATTACCATCCTTCTGGAACCTTTTGAAAAAGGAACTCTTCTGGAGACCATTTGGAATTTGATAGATTTTTTATTTATTTTATTTTAATTCCATTTATATCCCGCCCTTCTCCGAAGACTCAGGGCGGCTTACAAGCTTAGCAGTAGCCTTCATTCTATGTATATGCCTGCTTATTAGGGCTTTCACACACACCCCCAAGCTATCAATGTTATAGTTATTACAATCTGTAAGTTACATCTTTATTGTTGGCGTGTTATTTAGTTTTAACTGTTTTACAGTGTTCATTTTACAGGTATTCCTTGACTTATGACCTCAACTGAACCCAAATTTTCTAATGCTAAGCAAGACAGTTGTTAATTGTGTTTTGCCCCATTTTTCTCGCCACAATTATTGGTGAATCACTGCAGTTGCTAAGTTAGTAACATAGTTGTTAAGCGCGTCTGGCTTCCCCATTGACTTTGCTTGTCGGAAGTTTGCAAATGGTGATCACATGACCTTGGGACAGAGTAATCGTCATAAATAGGAGTTGCCAAGCATCTGAATTTTTATCATGTGATCATGGGGATGCTGCAATGGTTGTGTGAAAAAAAAATGTCATATGTCACTTTTTTCATTGTCATTGAAACTGCTATAAGTCGAGGATTACCTGTACTATATGATTGCACTCTGTGGTCATTATGTGCCAAAAATCACTGTGATTGTGATAGGGTTTGAACTGTGATACAGTATATTTGAAAGAAAAGTACCAATTATCAGTGATTTAACTATGATCAGGACTGCCCCCAGATCCTGTCTGAACTGGAGAGGAAAATCCCACTCATACTGCCCTTATCTGATTGATTATTCCCCCTTTCAACAACTCTCTTTAATTACCTCAACATAAATAAAACAGTCATCCAAAAGATGGCTTCAACTTGATAGAACCAAACTGATCTTTCAGACACAAGGAGTACAGACATGGAAGGCTTACCGGTATTTAAAGAAATTCTGTACTTTGTTTGGAATATAACAGCAGAAGCCATAGCATCAGTCAGTCCAAAAGCTGTAAGGGCCCCTAATAGACCATCTATTGCTTGGCAAAAATGGTCTGCTTCTACTGCATTTGGAACCATGAAAAATTATGTCTTTATATTAGGTTAGTTAGGAGAAAACAGGGTTCTTCCTGGTGCCATTAACATAGTTCAAGAAGAAGCTTAGGATAGGTCATCTCAAAAGAAAATGTAAGATTAGTTTATTGGCATTTATAATGATGGCACTTTTTAATTTTTAAAATATTCATGGTTGAAGAAGGAAAAGTGTTTAAGTTGCTTTAGCTTTTTTCCATACAAACCATGGGATAGAAAATAAGAAAAATCTGTTTTAAATTTTAAATTCTCTGCTTCCACATAACATAAGCAAGAAGGAAGAATGCGGTTGTTGTCATCATTGAATAAACTGGAGAGATGATGGATGGGAGAAAACTATAGCAAAGTAGCTCTGTCTATGAAGCTATTCTCACTGGAATCATGGCTGACCTGAAAGAAGTTCAAATCGTTAGTGTACCCAATAAGCTTAAATGTTTTCCGTCTGTTCAGTTTTCTACAAAACCACTGCATGAGAACAATGAGATGCTCCTTTACATGGAGAGAGAGAGAGAGGAATACATAGTAGTTTGAAGGAATAATATTAAAATTAAAGCTGTAATCCTAAAGCTATAATCATATTATTTAAAACCGAAACTGTGACCCTAACCAAAGGTTAAAAATTGGAATCTTGGAAAACATATATTAGTGGCACTAAATTCTAAATTTAAAACTTCATATGGCCAAGAGGGAAGTGTAGATCTACTTGCCAGTGTATTTAGCAATAGAGCTCTTTATTGTCCATCTGCTGATGTCTTTGTTTGAATCAGCAAGAGACAACAGTCAAGGGTGACAGTTCCTGCCTATTTTTGGAGATAATATGACAAAAGGTGGTGTGATCCAAAAAAAATAAATCTGTTCCAGCTGAACAGAAACTAATTTGTATGTGGACAGAATCAGTACACCAAAGTTACTTTAAAATATGAGGATAGATAGGAGACTAGAATCACTAAAATACCTGAAGCATTATAGTTCAATAACTCAAGCTGGCCAGTCTTCTGAAGCTACCTATCTGAAAATGAAGTTGTAAAAAGTCTTTTTTTTTGTAATTCTTCAGTAGAATGCATAATAACATCACAAACATTATTGTATGTATGGTAGGAAACTAGGAACTCAGACACATTCAGTAACATTTACCATTTTGGTGGTTGCAACTTTTTCTAACTTAATAATCTCCAGATATTCTGGAACTGCAACTCCCAGAATTTGCATTAAACTGCTAAGTAGGATTTCTAGATATTGCAGTCCCAACACACCAGGAGGACACCAGGTTGAGGAAGATTGGATAGAAATAAACCAAAGGTGGAAAAAAAGGAATGTTACTGTCATTTTATACCAGGGACCAGTTATGTGGAGAGAGGTTTTTCTGTGGACCAGAGGGGGCGGGTTTTGTATGCCGTTTGCATAGTGGGTTAAGATGCTGAGCTCGTCGATCAGATGGTTGGCAGTTTGGCGGATTGAATCCCGAGTGCCGCGTAACAGAGTGAGCGCCTGTTACTCGTCCCAGCTTCTGCCAACCTAGCAGTTCGAAAGAACGTAAAAATGCAAGTAGAAAAATAGGGACCACCATGGTGGGAAGGTAACAGCGTTCCGTGCGCCTTTGGCGTCTAGTTATGCCGGCCACATGACCACAGAGATGTCCTCGGACAAGCGCTGGCTCTTTGGCTTTGAAACAGAGATGAGCACCGGCCCCTAGATTTGGAAACGACTAGCACGGATGTGCGGGGGAACCTTTACCTTTACCTTTACTGCATCCTGGGGTTTTGCTTGTTTGTGCAGACCGGTTGCTGGCATGCCGTGGCACGGTACCAGTCCACGGACTGGGGGTTGGGGACCCCTGTTTTACAGTATGTTTCTCAAAGCTCTTTCGAGTCTTTCTATTGTGTACTCATCACCGCTGTAAATAAATCTAGTGACCTTGCTGCTAGTTATCATCATCTTTGCTGGCTGGGGAATTCTGGGAGCTGAAGTCTACACATCTTAAAATTGCTGAGGTTGAGAAACACTGGCATAATGTGTCAGAAGTCAGATAATTTGAGCTTGATGATTTGCGCCTTGAGTGAGAACTCTGGGTTTATCTGTTTGATCATACATTTGTTTGTTTTCTTGGCTGTACACAGTATTCTCAGGAGTCTTCTTCAACACCAAAGTTCAAAAGTGTCAATACTCTTCCTGTCCTGCTTTTTCAAGATCCAATAGGATAATATTATATTTGTTTATTTTTTTTTTGTAACCTGATTTGACAGTTCAAAGAAAATAAGGTAGATAATGAATCCTGGACAAGTTTACTATGAGGGAATTTACAAATACACTCTTGGTTAATTCCTTGTGTGACTTAAAAAGAAAGAAAGTGCAAAAGTTATTTCTAAACCCTTTTTATATTAAGCCATGCTGATAGCAGATGGAGAAGTAAATAGTAATAATGGTAGCAGTAACAATAAATTTAAATCCCTATTCAACAATATCTGGCTTTGTTTAAAGGTAGCATAATGTTACTTCTCTACTTTTAACAGACCTAAGAAATAAAAAGGTGGATAATTAGCAATTAAAATAAAAACCTGCTGAACCACTTTCAGTGCAATGCAGAGGGGGTTGGAAAATAAGCTGGGTGACATTGGGCAACTCTTCTTTTGCTGAAAACTTGCTAAACTTTTCTGTGGCATCACAAAGCTAAAAGGTATAAAATGGATGTTTGTGAAGCAAAAATGAAATATAAAAGAATAATGAAGAAGACAGGAGTTCTAAGTCCCTAAAACATTCTTTATCACACTAGCTTACTTTTCTCTTTTAGAAAGGTGGGAACACTCCAGTCAGATTGAAAATCCTATATAAGATCATTGGAATTCTTGCAAGTTTAGAGGTTGATGCTTTGTTTTACAGTGCAGAATCACAGAATTGTGGAGTCAGAAGAAAACATAACAATGTTTTCCAGCCCTCTGGTGTATGCAGGAAATTCATCCTTGAGAGTTGGATAAACAAGCTTTTCTTAAAAGACTTCCAGAAATGGAGAATGTTCCCCTGTTCTACAAACTTTACTACCTGAGCACCTCAACACATCTATTATTTCCTGGTCATCTTCCTTACAGCCCTTTTGTGCATCCAAACATTAATATCATGTCTCCTCCATTTTTTTTTCTGGATTCAAGACTTCAAATTACTTCATCCTGTTCTCCTAGGCCTAGGGCATATCTCTGTATCATCTTTGTTGCCTTCCCGAACCTGTTCTAACAGATCAATACCCTTCTAGAAATACAGTGCCCAGAACCGTACATTGTATCCTAGATATAGTCTGGAAGGATTTCAATAAAATGCTTCATTTAATGCAATCCAGAACTACGTTATATCCCACTGCTACTACTATTTCTTCTTCTTATGGTTCAAAGTCTATTGGATGCTAAGGAAGATATCCATGGGTATTTAATAAAGTTAAAATTGTTTTTAAAAATAATGATCATCACAATTACAGTCCACAATTACAATTTGTGGACACAATAATATTGTGTACCCTATTAGGATTAAGGATAGTATCTGTGCTTAGTATGACTGAATATCACTGAGGGACATATGCCTGCACAGTGTCCATCATATAATTGATTTTGAATCAATTTCCCATATCCCAATAGTACAAAAATCCCTTTACATTAAAAGATGGGGGAGAGAAAGAATTGTCCTGAGTCTCTTTTCCAGGTTGAAAATTTTCTCCCAAATTAGTTAGGAAACACTGTTGCAGCAGTCCTCTGAGGCATCCGGAGAGTTTGTAGAAAATCAACTTCGTTTTGCTTTGTTTTTCTAGCCATCAGAAAGGAAAAGAAAACAGTGTGGAGAGAAAACAAGGGTTAAGTGTCAGATTCCCAGGGAGACAATGATTAAAACCTGTTAGAACTTTCAGTCTTGATTGCAGTTGTAGCATTCCAACCAAAATTGGGATAAGGAGCAGAAATTAGTAGCAGTTTGGGAGAGAGAAGAAGTTGGGGTTGTTTAGCTATGGCATAGCATCAGAATTTTATCTCCCTCTTGGATAGTGTGTGACTGGAAGCAGAAACAACTGCAGGCTGTAGGAGATGATCAGTGCTTTCTTTCTAACTTTGGGCCTCATGTTCTCATTTGCTAAACAGTTAGGCACAGTTAAGCTATATGTGCCTCTTAGCTTTGATCAGGAATGATATGGGCACATGTTTTATATCTCACTAATTCATTCGGTCTGCCTTGCACAGACTTAACTGTGAAATCTCTTAATGTGATATTGATACCTCAGGGTGGCATCAAGAATTAGATTTTTGAATTTAACTGGGCAAAACCCGTGCTGATTGCCCTAAGATATCTTTTTCATTCCTAGCTTATACTTTTGTAACACAATAGTTTGTAATGACCCTTTTTAAAATTGCACTTTGAAAACAGGTCTATCACTTTCAAAGAATCCAAGTGTCACAAATCTCTTGGAGGGAAAAGATTTTTTCCCCCCTTCCTTTGATGCTGAAATAGCTGATTTTTAGTTTTTTAATATTTTGAAAGCAAGTGTGACACACGTTAGTTACATTATGTAGGATAAAAGTTTTTTCCCCTCCTCTGTTTAAGGTTTAAGGTTTATTAAATTTTTATACCGCCCTTCTCCCGAAGGACTCAGGGCGGTGAACAGGGCATATCATAAAACTACAAAAATACAAAAGTTAAAAAAGAATTAAATTATTGCCCACAGTAAAAACAATAGAAAATATATATAAATATTAAAACCCTAAGTAACTCCCCATCAGGCCAGGCCAGCTTGTTCAAATAAATGGGTCTTTAACCCGCGCCGGAAGGAGCGGAGATCCGGTGCCATCCGGAGCTTAACCGGCAGCTGATTCCACAAAGCCGGAGCGCCCACAGAGAAGGCCCTCCCCCTGGGGGCCACCAGCCAACATTCTCTGACTGGAGGCACCCTGAGGAGGCCCTCTCTGTGGGAACGCATGGGGCGGAGGGGAGTCGACGCCGGCAGCAGGTGGTCCCCGAGGTATTCCGGACCCATGCCATGTAAGGACTTAAAAACCATCACTAAGACCTTGAACCTCACCTGGAAGACAACAACCTCTTAACGGGCTTTCTTCGGATCAGATGCTTATTTCCTGACTTAAGTTTCTTCTTCTAACCATAGAAACAGAAGGAAAGAAAGTAGTCATAAAAATAATATAGGAATGAATGGTAGGATGGTGGAAATCTCTGAAGAGGTGTTTTCCTTTGACGGTTTGTGCAAGGCACCCCTTCAAAGGGAGTAAAACAATGCAAACCCTTCCTTTCCTCTTCTAAGTGTGAAATGAAACTACTGCAGTGCTTGTCCCAAAGGTGCTTTTTCAAGAGACAACTGGACTTTCTTTGTTTTTCATTGAAGACGTTTCGCTTCTCATCCAAGTTTCTTCAGTTCTGACTCATGCAAAATGTCTTCAAGGAAAAACAAAGACAGTCCAGTTGCCTCTTGAAAAAAAAAACCTTTGGAACAACCATGACCTGGATGACTGAGAATCTCTGTAGATACTACTGCAGTGCTTTACTTGTCCCACATCCTGGAATTTTAGTAGCCAAAAGAGACTTCTGTACTGTACTGTATTGTGCATGGACAAAACATCTTCCTATTCTAGCCAGCTTCCAAAAGCATCAGAATTGGTTTCTGGGCAAAAACTGGATATGTCCAAAATACACTCTCTCTCTCTCTCTCTCTCTCTCTCTCTCTCTCTCTCTCTCTCTCTCTCTCTCTCTCTCTCTCTCTCTCTCTCTCTCCCTCCCTCCCTCCCTCCCTCCCTCCCTCCGTCTCCCTCTCCCTCTCCCTCCCTCTCCCTCTCCCTCTCCCTCTCCCTCTCCCTCTCTCTCTCTCTCTCTCTCCCTCCCTCCCTCCCCCCCCTCTCTCTCTCTCGGCTTTTGGAATTGTTACACAGGAAGCCCAGTGTCTTCAGGAGGAGAATCACATTATCTCTTTAAGTAGAATTATGTTGGTCCTGTGACAGAGAAAGCTTCCAAAAGCAAAGAATAGCTGGTTTGTACAGCCTAAAAAAATTAAATGTATCTCCTTGTATTATATGCAAGAAATTACAGTATATGGAATAAATCACATCAGATTATAAATGGAACTGGATTTTCCATACTGGAATAGGCAATTGGCCTAATATTAGACTATTTGTTTATCTGTTGTTATATCTTCATGACCTCTGCTTTAGTTCCAAAGGATGTAGTCTTTCTGAAGTTGTGCCAATCTCTGCTAGTCTGCTTGTCTGACTCATACCATATTTGGTCTCTGATTTGCAAGTCAGGTATGAAACTCAGATGCTTACATGCCTTTCTTCTCAATTCCTGTGTAGTTTCCACTGATGTTGCTATCTTATTGGGCTGTGCCACTTAGCAAACTAACAAGGAAACAAAAGAACTGCCATGCATAGTGTCCACTCAGTATAGTTTATTTATTCTAT
This sequence comes from Vipera ursinii, assembly GCF_947247035.1. Taxonomy (NCBI): domain Eukaryota; kingdom Metazoa; phylum Chordata; class Lepidosauria; order Squamata; family Viperidae; genus Vipera; species Vipera ursinii. The sequence continues at coordinate 66,921,587 of NC_139515.1, read as the reverse complement.
TTAGATCAGTCCTGAGTTTATTTATTTATTTATTTATTTAATTAAATTTTTATACCACCCTATTCCCGAAGGACTCAGGGTGGTTTACAGGGCAACATAAAATATGATATAAAAATAGTATAAATTAAAATAGATTAAATTACATAAGCCCAACAATTAAAACAATATTAAAAGCTAAAACCCCTTCAGTCCAGGCCTGATAGATCAAAAAACCAAGTTTTCAGATCCCAGCGAAATGTACACAGATCGGGGGCGGTCCGAAGTTCCACCGGTAAATCATTCCAAAGGGCAGGCGTGCCCACAGAGAATGCCCTCCCCCTGGGGATCACCCGCCGGCACTCCTTAACCGTCGGCACCCTGAGAAGGCCCTCCCTGTGGGAGCGTACAGGACGATGGGAAGTTGATGCCGGCAGCAGGTGTTCCCTTAGATAATCTGGAACCAAGCCATTCAGGGCTTTATAGGTCATTACCAGCACCTTGAATTTCACCCGGAGGGCAACCGGAAGCCAATGCAGCTCACGGAGAAGAGGTATTACACGGGAGTATTGGGAAACTCCCATAACAATTCACGTGGCTGCATTCTGCACCAGTTGAAGCCTCCGCGTGGTCCTCAAGGGCAGCCCCATGTAGAGAGCGTTGCAGTAGTCTAGCCGGGAGGTCACGAGTGCATGGGTGACTGTGCGTAGGGCATCTCGGTCCAGATAGGGCCGCAACTGGCGCACCAGACGAAGCTGGGCAAAAGCCCCCCTGGTCACGGCTCCTATATGGTCTTCGAAATTGAGCCGTGAATCCAAGAGGACGCCCAAGTTGCGAGCCCTATCGACGGGGGGGTAACACCTCACCCCCCATCATTAGTGATGGAACAACCTGGTTAACCCGAGATGCCGGTATGCACAGCCACTCAGTCTTGGCAGGATTACTTAACAGAGAAGAAGAATACTTAGTTTGATGGAGTGAGTGACTTGATTAAGTGAGGCTTCAAACTATGCTCTCCTCAGTTCCAGTCTGGCATTTTAACTACTACCTAGAGTTGTGTCTGTGGGAGATAATTGAAAAAGATTTTTTTCTTTTGTAGTCAGATGTTCTTTCTCCATTGAAATGGATAGGAGTATTCTATGTATGCCTTGGCACCTAAAAAAAATGTTGAGCCACGGACATTCTCTAAGCACCTAAGCAGCTGGATCTTAGAATAAAAACACTGTTTTAATTTTGATAATTGAAGTAATGCCATGCTTTTTCCTCACCTAGAAGTCCCTTACTTAATAGGGAAGATGGGAAGAAAAATGTTACTGGTGGAAATTTACCAGCTTTACAAGTCAGTTCCATTGGAGACTGAAGATGTTGAAAAGAGATGCAAATAAAGAAAAGGAAAGAATGGTGGGCTGGTGGGCTACTTGCTTTGCTTAATTTGTTGAATATACTAGGGCCGGGGTCTTCAGACTTGGCCCTTTTATGTCTTGTGGACTTCAACTCCCAGAATTCCTCAGCCAGTGTGTCTGGCTGAGGAATTCTGGGAGTTGAAGTCCACAAGTCATAAAAAGGCCAAGTTTGGAGACCCCTGTACTAGGGAGTTGTGGTTTACATGTAACAATATTTTAAGCCATAAAGCTTGGTTGAGAAAAAGCAGTGCTAAAATCCCACTTTATGCTTGACAAAATCCAAGTAATTAACCTATGATCTGTGGAGTGTATGAACTCACTAACTGCCAAGCAGTTACTTATCACAGCAGAAATGAATCAGGAGATAGTCATAAGTCCGTGTAGGTCAGCAACCATGTTTATGGTAGGTGGTATCTATATTTAAAAGGAGGAAAGCATCAATGTTTAATTATGGTAATATGTTTCAGACTGAATCAGGGAAAGGTTTTTGAAAGGCCACTGAAGAGCTTGACAATGTATGTCCGAACTTGGTTTTTATAAATAGCTGTGTATGTTTGTTCCTTCTACTAATGCACCATGCATTGGATCCAGGTTTTGGTTAAGTCCATTTTTTTTAGTTGTTCTTAATCACTATTATTATGAGAGCCAGTTTGGTGTAGTGGTTAAGGCACTAGGCTACAAATCAGAAGACTCTTGGTTGTAGGCCTCTCTTGGATACAAAGTTAGGTGGATAATATGTTCACTGTTTTTTTGGTTATCAGCCAACAGTGTGATGTTGATTGAGAGAATATCAAATATATTAAAATAATCATTTTATGCTGTTGTGACTTTTCAAATTCGATCCAAACCTTGTTCCGTTGGTAAAACGTCATTCATAAATTGGAATAACCATTCAGATTTGAGCTCTCAGGCTTTGGCAGTCCTGTTTCTCCTTAAAAACTGTTTCCCTACTTTGTTTTTGCATGTATCCATTAAACAAATCTTTGGGCACTTGGTCTGATGCAGTCCCTGACCTTATCAGAAGTGCTTTTTTTGTAAAAAAAAAAAAAAAAGGTGCCGGAACTCACACACGTCATAAAACCCGCTTTGCCTACCCTACAAGGTTCCATCCAAAAAACGTGCCGGAACTCCGTTCTGGGCGTTCTATGACAAAAAAAGCCCTCCTTATCAGCATATGGACAAGACAAGTGAACCTGAATATAGCCGATTCAGATAGTTGTATGCCGTACCAATGCAGTGATGCCTCTGCTAAATAATTACTTAAATGTAAAATTAGGCTATCTGAGCAATAAATGAAAAGCATGGTAATACGCCATTACTCTCTTGATACTGGGAAACCTTGGATCAATTTATTTTATTGTGGCAATTTATTGTACTGTTTTGCACTAAGAGAAAAACCAGATTCCCGATTGCTGGAGCAGAGAGGGTAATGGAAACCAAATGGAAATTAAACACTATTTGCTTCAGTTGTTTTATGCAAGGAAAAAACTGCAGGAGGAAAAAATATTCTCTTCTAGTCTTGGGAAACTGCTGGACAATTCCCTGAATGAAGTTGGAGCTGAGATGTTTTGAAAGCCTCCTCTTTCCCATCTGTATAGCTGCTTCTTACAGTTATTCTCCACCTCAAACTGCAAGATGGGCAGCAAATAAATATTCTGAAATTAAACAAAATTAAAATCTTCATCTGTAATTCTTTCCAAAAGTTGCCAGCCTACTAACTAATTTCAAGGACCCCTAAATATGGACCCCTAAATACTTTGGCCACCTAATGAGAAGGAAGGACTCACTGGAGAAGAGCCTAATGCTGGGAAAGATTGAGGGCAATAGAAGAAGGGGACGACAGAGAATGAGGTGGCTGGATGGAGTCACTGAAGCAGTAGGCGTGAGCTTAAATGGACTCCAGAAGATGGTAGAGGACAGGAAGGCCTGGAGGAACGTTGTCCATGGGGTCGCGATGGGTCGGACATGACTTAGCAACTAACAACAACAACAAATATGGGAATGTAGAATTTCAGTCAAGATACTCTACTAGTGTCTGTAAAATTGAAGGATTGATACAGATGCCGGAGTGAACAAATATTTTGTAGCATTCTAATCCAAATTTTTCTACTTAATGGAAGTTTTGCAAATGTTAAGTAGATAACTTTTCCAGTTTTAACTTGGGCCATTAACTTTCCTTGCCAGAAATCTGGCAAGGAAAGTGAATGGCTCAGGTTTCTTTCAACCATAATTAATTAATTTCTCTGACTCTTGCATGTTAAACATTTTTTCTACTATAAGTGAACAATCTTATCCATTCTTGAAGATGATTTCAACATTATCTGCTTATATCTTTAATTCTGCTTTATTTATATATAGAACAATTTTGTATTCTAAGGCAGAGGTCTCCAACCTTTTGGGTACCAGGGACTGGTTCTGTGGAGAGAGGTTTTTCCGCGGACCAGAGGGGGTGTGGTTTTGTATGCTGTCTGAATATCGTGGATGAGGCTTTGCTTGTTTGTGTGGCCCAGTTGCTGCCATGCCGCGGCCCGGTACTGGTCCATGGACCGGGGGTCGGGGACCCCTGTTCTAAACTACCATTGTGATTGGTTTAATCTTCGCTGAGATTTTCTAAAGACAGAGTACACAGAATAATTTTAGTGCTTGTTTGTGGCATTGTCAAAAACATGTATGTGCCAACAAGTAATGCCAGTTTCTAAGAACCAGTTTCATGTAGTGGTTAAACCTCAGGCTAGAATTCTAATCTAAATTAGGAGTCTAAATTCTAATCCTGGTTTAGGCATGAAGCTAGCTGGAAAAACCTCTCTCCACGGAGGAGGAGTGGCATGCAAAGCCGCTATCTTGATTCCTTTTAACCACTGCCTGAGTGATGTGATTATTAAACCAATAGATTAATAATCAGTTCAGGAAGCAAAACAATTATAACACAGAATCTCTCATAAAACTCACTGGAGAACACAGTAATTCAGAAGTAATATGAACATTTACTCTCCAAAATCTTTGCAGAAAGCAATGTTTCAACTGCCCAGGATGTAACAGAGGAAAGGTTTAATAATCCAAGTTTGGAAGACAAGATGTACCACCTGAAATATCCATTTTCTAAGAGATATAGGAACTTTGCCATGACTCATTTTTCTACTTTTTCCTCATTTAATTTGTTGATGTTATTGAAAACTTCCATTGGCAAAGAAAGACCGCCCTCTGATATATATTGAAACCTTCATATTAAATTGTGGGAGCTGGTTTCTCTGCAACTTAGCAGTGGTCAGTTTGGAAGCAAGTAAATGGTAATTCGTGCAGTACAATCCTGAAAAAAATTACTTTTGCTGCAGTGTATGCTGTGGCCAAGTAGGAGGAAGAAATGGGCCATTGGAAACTTTCAAAGTTTTTGGAGATTCTGGGAAGATAATGATCAGAAACATATTTTCAAACCATATAAGAAGTATTTACAGATTTAAACAAAAAAAAATTTTGGAATGATTTTCATGATCCTCAGACGTAAATAAATTTGGAGGAGATTTCAAATAACCAGTGCCTGCAAGGTAGGCTGAGAATATTTCTGAACCAGAAGCATTCTGAAAGAAAGAGTAGGAAAAAAAGAAAAAAGAAAGAATAGAAAGACTCTTACTTGGCTGCAGAAAATGGAAATGTTTATTTCTGCAAAATGGTGCTTATAAAATATTGACGGCTATATGTACAAACCTTTCCACCATATTCAGTAAACAACTGCTCATAAATAGTAAGTAGGCATTCAGATGCCACAGATGGACCAGCTTCTCTTTAGTTAGGGCTTCATTGAAGCATACAGTTTGCTGGGGCTGCCTAAACTTACATAAATTATAATTTCTCAGGAGAACCTATCCATATGTCTTTTCTTTTTAAAAAGATATTTCAGCTGCATTATACCTTTGACAAACAGCAGCGTGATGGCTTTTCCTCCCCAATACTTTATTATATATTTTAAAAGAAAAGAAGTAGCTCAAAGAAGAACATTGGTTATAGAATAGATATCAAAATATGGGCTAATAAACAAGTCTGAAATATCATAAAACTAATATATTCCAATACATCACTATATTATGGCAATATTATGAAATATATTATTTTTTTATTCGGAATCCACATATCTCTTTAGCTTTAAACTGAAAAATACTTGGTTAACATCCAACTTATTAAAAGAAGACCATAGTAAAATGCATTCCACTAATACTATAAATTATACAAAAAACAAAATATCTCTAAAAACCAAAATTTGAATGTAGCACAATTCCATGTAAGATATTGTAATCCAAAAATACTTCCAATAAGAATTAAATCCTGCAGATTTATTAAAAAACACACAGTGTTTTTGAACATTGAATACACTCCCACAATTTAGTTAGCTATTATTCCAAAGAAGGAATCAAAGATTTTTTCCAATGAAAGTCTTAGAAATCTTTGCAGCTATTAATGTACAATTCAAATTCAGTACATTTTGAAGGGATGCATGGTTGGTAAAATTTAATAAAAATATATCTGGTTGTAGTGGGATTGCATGTTTCAAAATTTGCTTCATTTTACATAAGGGAATCATTTTCAATATTATTGAACTTTACAGCAGGGGTCCCCAACCTGCGGGCCATGGCCCACTACCGGGCAGGCCACGGAACAGGCTGGCCAGGGTGCACACGTGACTGTGTGCACTCACTCCCACTTGCGCTAGAGCCACTGCTGCAGCAAAAACGGGGCGTTGCATGGCGAAAATGGGGCACAGCGTGTCATGTGGGCACTAGCACCACACCATTTGTGTCGCATGTGCTCACGGGCCCATTTGTGTATGTGCACGTGTGTAAAATGCTGCCTCCTCCCTTTCCCTCTGGTCTGCTAACTGAGAAAGGTTGCAGACCTCTGCTTTACAGCATTGCCACCAAATGAAACTTTGTTTGGGGAAAATGATTATTCATTTCGCAGTCATGACTGGAATGATATACCAGTGATAAAAGCTCATATACTATATCTATTCTCTTTGAGTATAATCTTCAAGATAAATTTGATATTCTTCCATGAAATTCCCACTGTTGCATCACCAGAACTACATTTCTGTTCTATGTGTATTTTATCATACAATCTAGCTTGTTCAAATTCTAATCATACTTGATTAATAATTATATATCATGCATAACAAATTATTGTTACTGTATTACATCTTTTGAGATTATCAAATTAGGTTAAGCTTCTGATTGAATTTCTGAAATTCTTTTCCTCGGTATCTGAAGACAACGAAACCATTTAAATGAAGAGGAGTACTGATGTCAGCCCTACTAGATAGACTAAATCAGACAGCAGATCCACAGGAAAATAAATCTGTTCTGAAATCCATGTAAAACAACTAGAAATCCTTTTCAAACAGTTCACAATTTGAAGTTGTCAAGCCATCTCATTCTCTTGAGTCTTGCAAATTTTTGAATTTAATTCTTGGTTTTTTGTTGGAACCAATATAATTATTTGTTTTCTGTGTCAGATGTTTAACAACTTATTCTAAATACTGGAATCGTTTAAAAAAGAAACTTTAGTTTGCAATAGTGGTGAATATCTGTAGCTCGAGTGTAGGATGAGAGTGAAGGTTTGTTCTCCGAGCTGGTGGATTGGTTTCTAAACGTTTCGTTACCAGGCTAGGTAACATCTTCAGCGGAGTTTAGGGGTTGTCAGTGTTCTTCTGTTTATAAGGCCTTCAGGTGTGGGTGTGTCAAGTGAGGGTCTGTGATGGGTCTTGTGAAGGGTCAGCTTTGAGTCATCAGTGAGTCTTGTGATGGGTCTTGTGATGGGGAGGTTACATCAGGCCAGGGTCACTGGGACGTGAACTGGTGGCAGGAGGGAGCTTCTGTGGGTCAGTTGAGGGTCAGTACTGTCTCTGGTTAGCTGTGCGGTTGATTTGGATCCTGAGGGGTTCATAGGCTGGTTGTAGGTCAGTGTGTCTGTTGATGGAATTGCTTGTGGAGTGCCAGGCTTTGATGAACTCACGAGTGTGGCAGGTGGTAGAGTGGCCAATGATTTTTGTGTTGCCCAATCAAAGTAGTGCTATTTGGTGTTGGTGTGAGTAGAGATTAAGGATTTGGGATCACGATGTTTGACTGCCAGCTGGTGTTTGTTGAAAACCTTAGTCTTGATAGGATATTCCTGGTTGCTAGGGGGTTTTGGGGTGAGGGCAGAAACCTTAGTCTTGATAGGATGTTCATTCTAAAAACTAGTTCTCCCTAACCTAGACAAATGCAATTTTCTCCATGTAGAAATGTCTGCTGATTTTTTCCCCCAGGTTGGTAAGAATTATTCTAATATCTGTATTATTTTTGGTTTAAAACATCCATATTTTGCCTTCTTAGCTGTCATGTTGCATTTATTTCTTGATAGACATATCCTGTTTGAGCTTTCTTTTTATTAATTTGGTAGCCTGACCCTGAACCCTACTGTCTGCATTCCATCAACAGTGTTAAAGGTTCTCTGGGTTGAGTATTTGGGAATACAATATCATCAGCAAGTAATTTCAATTACTGTTCTTTTGTAATTGATTTAACTCCTCAAATTCTATTTTGTTGAATTGCCAATGGTTCTAATGTTAATAGAAATTAAAAAAGGGAAAAAGGAACAAGGAATGAATTATTTCTACTTGTTTCAAACCAATCAATCATACGTATTTTTATTTTTGCATGGCGTTCTTTCTGTTGGATGATAGGGAAACTAGTGTTTTATGAATCCTTTGCTGGCCTCCCATATGATGGCTAGGGAAATCTCAGAAGTCAGATGAGTCTAGAAGATACTTTTTAATTCCTGGTGACCCTTCAATTTTATGTGTCCTCTTGTAGTAGTTACAGTTTATCAAGTCATCACCTGTTGAATCTGGGAATTTCTCCATTTAATCTTAGAATTATTGCATTACAAGTGTGATGACTTCTTTTCAAATGAAAAGACAGGAAGATGGTTATAATTCTGAAGAAAAGGGAAGCTTGGCTGGTCAATACAAAGATAGAAAAAAGTATTATTTCTAATTTTGTAAAGGTGTGGAATCCTAGTCTTAACAAAATGTTATACTGTATTCAAATCAATATAGAAGTAAATGGGCAAAGAAAACCGTGAGTGTCTGTTGTATTGCTACTTGCATCTAGTTTTCTGTCATAATATGGGAATTATTAAACACAATCTGAAATAAAGTTAGCAATTTTTGCTATTTCATCCTGTACAGCAGATTAATAGTGAATGATTAATGATGGAAGAACAAAATTTCTCAAACTTTTATTAAATATGTATTGACTATAAATAAGTAGAATAAAAACATTCAACTATATTCTGAGTGAATTTGCATACATAATCAACCATTTATACTAGGCTTTCGAAGAACATCTAGAAAGAAGAAAAGGTGCACATTAAATGTTTTGAATTACAACTTTTATGGTGCCTTACCTAACTCACTGAGAGTTATTGGATATATTCACCCAACATGCTTACGCTTGGCTAAAAAACATAGTTGTTGTATTCACATAACATTTTTATATCCAAACAAAATGTATGGTGTATCTAATATGCTAAGACAATTTTTGATTTTCCCATAAATTGTTGAACCATTATTTGTTTTGCATAGTTCAAAACTTGCCATATGCATCCAGGATGCAGAGTAGGTGGGTGGAGACCCTTCTGAAAGAATCCAATTATGTTCCAAATTATATTTAATAATTCATTACTAAAAGATCTGCTTTAATCTATATGATTTTCACAGTGGTTTGATTGTGAAAGCGATAAAGTGATTTGTTCAGGATTTTGGGAAACACTACAAGAAACAAGGATTTTTCCATGTTGAGATCTTGTAAATCAACATAGCTTTGTGGAAAAAGGAACAGAACAATAACAAGTGTACAGAAAAAGTATGGAATTGTTTTATGATATTAAAAGCTTAGAATGAGCTTAAATTGATGCTAAGAACAATGATAAAAAGCCCTTCTCTTAGAGCAGGGTGTCAAACTGCCGGCCCGTGGGCCGGATGTGTCATCCGGAAGCCGTGCCCACCCCATTGCCGGCAATGGTAAAACCGTCCCGATACGTTGTGCAATGTCACGTGACGTCGTGAGTTTGACATGTTTGTCTTAGAGCAGGGCTTTTCAACCGGTGGTATGGGTACCACCTGTGGTACATTGGCACCTGGCAGGTGGTACACGACCATCCTAGAAAAGTAGTGGGGGAGGGGAATGGCAACACCACAGAAGCCTGAGCGAGAGATGGCTGGAGCTGCAGGGCTGTCAGGGCTCAGCGAAAGGGCCAGGATCAGCGCTTTTTCGGGGCTGTCAGGGCTCAGTGGAAGTGCCAGGATCAGTGCCAGGCTCCAGCTGGAGCTCGGCACTGATCCTGGCATGTCTGCTGAGCCCAGAAGAAACACCAATCAGCTGGAATGTTGCAGCATCTCCAGGGTCTTGTGATTAACATTCAGATGCTTGGCAACTCATTCATGTTTATGAAGGTCACAGTGTTCCAGGGTCATGTGAATGACCAAAATCTGCTGCAACCACCCAGCAGACGGGGGAAATAAAATCTAAACACCCCCACCCCACCTCCCACTGCCAATCCTCAACAGAAATGCTTACAACAATGAAAACCTCGGAAAGGAGGAAGAACACCGCCGGGCGGGCAGGCAGGTGTCTTGCTCAGCTGTGGCTTGGGGGGCACTTTTTTCAGTGCCATTGTAACTTTGAACAGTCACTAAGCGAACTGTTGTAAGTCGAGGACTACCTGTACTTCATCACTTTTTTCCTTTTTTTTTGGTCATCAAGTTTTTGACACTTTGCTAGGCGATGTGGTACTCGGATGTTGCCATATCCTAAAAGTGGTACAATGGGTGAAAAGGTTGAAAAGCCCTGTCTTAAGAGTGATGCAAAATAAAAAGAAAAGAATCAATGTAATACAGATACTTCCTTATTTACAACAGTTCACCTAGTGACCATTTAAAGTTACAATGGCACTGAAAAAAGTGACTTATGATCATTTTTCACACTTATGACTCTTGCAGCCTCCCCACGGTCACCTGATTTATATTTGGATGCTTGACAACTAACTCACATTTATAACGGTTGCAGTGTCCCAAGATCATGTAATCCCTTTTTGTAGCCTTCTGACAAGCAAAATCAATGGGGAAGCCAGATTTGTGTTCCAAACTTAACAACTGCAGTAATTCACTTAACAAAGGTGGGCAAGAAAGGTCATAAAATAGGGCAAAATTCACTTAACAATTTTTTTACTTGACAACATAAATTTGGGGCTCAATTGTGGTCGTACATTGAGGACTACCTTTAGTTGCTCATTGAAGATACCAATGCTAACAGATAACCAGGAAAGGGTAGAGATACTCAAGTTCTGTCATGGCTCTGCTGTGGCAAGAATGCATTTGTGAAGATCAGAATGGAAGCTAAGAATTGACAGAAATATGGATTTAATCTCTAAGGCCATATTTCTTATGATACTGAAGGATCTGATAATTTGGTTGAGATTTTATTAAGCTCTTTAAGAATTCCTGGAATTCTTATGTGAAATTCTTTATTCTTAAATGAAATATGAGAAAACTGAAGCAGATTAAATGTCCCCATAAAAGTGAATGTGTGTGTGTATGGGGATGCATGCCTGGGAAGATTCTTGAGTAAAGCAATATGTAAGTATCTTGAAAAATGCTAAGCCGAAATTTACCAAGAACAAGTGTTTTTTTCCCCCCGACAAACCTTTTTTGACCAGTACGTTTCCTTGGGAGTAATGTAGACATATTTTGAGTTTTGTAAAAGATTTGGCAAAGTACCAATGGAAGACAAAGATTTGGCAAAATATTCCAGTTAAATATTAGGAAAAAAATCATAACAGTTAAAGGAGTTTTATTTTATTTATTTTATTTTAATTTAATTTATATCCCGCCCTTCTCCGAAGACTCAGAGCGGCTTACAAGCTTAGCAGTAGCCTTCATTCTATGTATATGCCTGCTTATTAGGGCTTTCACACACACCCCAAGCGGCATTATTACAAAGTCAGCTTAATTGCCCCCAACAATCTGGGTCCTCATTTTACCTACCTCGGAAGGATGGAAGGCTGAGTCAACCTTGAGCCTGGTGGGACTCGAACCTGCACTAATTGCAGGCAGCTGGTGTTACTTAAGGAGGCATTAGCCCACTGCTCCACCAAGGCTCTTTGTCTATATGGAACCAACTAGCTAGAAAGATGGTGGGCTTCCTTTCCATGGAGGTGTTGAAATACAGGTGGACAGCAATCAGTGGGGAACACATGCTTTTCTTTGGCTGCATAGAGGGAGTCCTGTAGGATTTCAGACTTGATGTTCTAAATGGCCTCTTTCATCACTGTGAGTTTTGACAAAGGACAAGGAATCAGTACAAAAGAAAGAAAATAAATGACTACGTAGGTGGCCTACTTCAGTATATTTAATTGCTTTTCCAATAAATATCATATATTGTGATGTTTTGACTTAATAATTATTATACCAAGAAAAGTCTGGCTGTTGTATAGAATAATTTTATCTCCTAGGTTATAAGAGTTGCAAAAATGAATCCTGGGGTTATAATTTCTAATGTCATGCTTTGGCAGTGCAATCAATATTTCTGTTATCATCTATCCAAGGTAAACAGAGGGATGATATGTGAATACAGACTCTGTCTAGATTGGCAGTTGGCTGTAACAAGGTGTGGATAGAGTGCAAGTTTGTTGTAATCATCGCTGTGACTTCTAAATACATTATTTCTTGTAACTTTCTGACTGATCATAGGGTGTTTCTTGAGTATTAAAACATTTTTTAAATACAAACAGATACATTCTGGGACCAACAGTACAATATGTCCATCTAAAGGAAGTAGGAATATTTTAAATATTTGGTACTAAAATATTTTGTTCTGTATCCCTGTTCTTTTAAAGAAGCAACCTGTGGGCCTGCTATACTGTTGGGCAATATAAGGTAGCCACTTCAGCCCCTTCCTGACCTGTCTCTTAACTATTCCCATCTTCCAGAGTCAGTTTGTTTGCTGCAGCTCTAAGCGGTCCATCCCTTTTGTTGAGTCACTTCTGTTTTACATACCACAAATGTACCATTGAAAGAACATCCATACCGCTTCTGGGTTAGACGTCATGGCGTAATGGGCACAGGAAAACAAGGCTCAGTTTTCCATGTCTGATTTTGCTCTGCTGGGGACTCTAAAAAGGGTCTAAAGTTGCCCTGGAGAGGCGACAAAGAAGAAGGGGACCCTTGCCGATTGTGAGGGGGTGGCAGCCCTTTCCATTTGATTCGAGGAAGCCCATCAAACTGGCGGAAGAAATGTGGCCATCTAGAAGCCACCGACAACCCAAGATAAGCACTAACTAGCAACTTCTAAACCACACAGATGGAACTGGGTGAGAACTTTTCCCTCTTTATAACTTTAAAACCTTTTCCTGGAAAAAAGAACTCCCAAAGCAAAGAATCCCCCAAATGATAGAGAGAAGGAGAATTTCCACCCTGTTCTCTCAGAAAAAGAGAAGCAGCAAATAACTTTCTTCAGGGGGAAATTAGAGAAAACTACAAGATTAATTTGGATTTAATATAGAGACATAGCTTTGACAAATTTGGGGACTAAAAGTATTTTTAAGACTTTATGTTCGAAAAGATATTTGGAAAGTTGGTGAAATAGGTTTGGATTTAAAAAGTGGAAGATGGATATTAACGACATCTAGTGGTGAACCTTGGCATTACAATTTATTATGCTTAAAGAAAATTTGGCACAAAGCGCCAACATAGATAAGGCTCTTTGTTTTTTCTGGAAACTCACTTTTGCAGACTGCAGCTGGGAAAAGGGGTGTGTGTGGAAAAAAAACACCCTTGGGCTGTTTTATCTGTATGAAGGAGACAATAAACCATTCTAAATTGGTCAGCTTGCATTACAAATATTGACTGACTTTTAGTTTCAAGAATTATTAAGAAATATTAAGAAACAGTGGGAAAGTTGCTTCTGGACTATTTCTCTTTGGAAGAAATATGGATAATCAACGAGAAAATGTAAATGGACTCCAGAAAGAAATTGTTGTAATCAATTCAAGAAACAATCGTTTTAAATTATGAGGAGACTAAAAATAATTTAAATAACATAAAAGAACAACTCTCCAACTTAAACTTACAAACAAAAAACATTCAGAAAATGACCATAAAGAATGAACTAGAAACTGAGAAAAAATAGGAAAAAATAGAGGAAATTGGCATAAAGATAAGAGGATTCGAATGAAGAAACCAACAGACAGGTGCAGATAAATAAAAATTTGGAAGACCCAAATATAACATCGGAAATGGGAAAGATATTTTACTTTTCAAGACTTCAGATCTTATTTGAGGACAGAATTGATCAAATGGATGACAGAGCTATTAGGAAAAATGCTGAAAACAGGAACAAGAAATTAAAAGAGAAACTAAAGGAGAAAGAAAAGGAGGCTGTTTTATGAATATAAATGGATTAAGCGTTTTTATAAAAATACTTTAATTAAATTGTCTTTATTCCAAATAATATATAAAGAAACAGAGGAAGAAATACGTTGACTTAAATGTACTGACTTGTAAAGTCATTTGGCAAAGGAAGAAAGCTAGAGTAAGACTGAAGAAAATAGAGATCCTGACTAATTAGATGAGGTATTATACCATCTAATGGATGTTTGAATATGATTAAAAGAATAGACAATTGTTAGAAATAAAAGGACCATTATAAAATAGAAAGGATGTGATTTGTAACTAGGATAACATAATTTTCTATAAGATGGGAAATATGAAAATACCAAGAGGGTCAGTATAAGGGAAGCTTTTAATTACCCAAATGTAATTATGAGAAAAATGATAATTGATAAAGTTATTTTGAATATTGATGGGAAATTAAAATTTAAAAAAAGAAAACAGGATACAGATTGAATAAGGGAACTCTGATTGCAAATACATTTGAGATATGTTTTGGCTAGAGAAGATATTATAAACTGATATTATTGACACTGTGTGACATTAGAAACATGTGATGAAGATGTTTATATTTAATTGTATAGGTATTAATAGCAGTAAGAATTATACTAGCATAGTGGGGAAAATGATTATTATTGGAAGAAGAGAGGATCAGGGAAATACTGGATGGTGTTGTATTGGGTATGAGTGAAAATTAATATATACCACTGAATGATAAAGGAACCCAGACACCAAGTTGTTTATTAAGTACTTAATGACTGTAAAACTTGAAATAAATAAAATATTTACACAAAAAAAGAACATCCATACCGGGCAAGTTGACAGAGAGGCAGCCATCCTGCGTAATATATTCCAGCAACATATAACCTATAGCATGGGCATGAATTGCTTTGTTTCATGTGATGCATGCTGGTGCCATTATGACTGCATTGCAGCAGAACAAATGAAGCAATGGGTGAGCAGTACTGAGTGCTAGAAGACAGTCCTGTTTATGCCTTTGGCTTGCTTGCTTCCCTTAAACTAGCCATCTTCTTTCAAGTCGCATAGGTTGCTGTCTCATTTTCAGCAGAGAAGTAAAGGGGTGTCATCATACCCTGCACTTTAAGCAGCAGACTTGCACTTGTATGTGTGCCTAATGCACTGTACTCTAACCCGAAGCTGTGCATCTTTAAGCTCACCCATCCTGCAAGTGCCTGATTGTATACATTCCAGAGAAGCTTTTGCTTCACTGCTGCAGTTCCATTCCGTTTGTTTTTCATTTGCTACCCTCGCCAATCATCCCTTCAGAGCTCAGTTGTCTAAGCAGAGGCCTTCCATTTTACCCTTGTGTTATGATTTGTTTTCTATTGCACATTTCTCTAACGAAATCGGACGCTATTTGAATTTGCCCGATTCCCTTAGATTCTCAGGCCAGTTTGTCTTTTTAGTTTGTGTGCCACTACAACAGCAGATCCCCATAGCTTTATCTGTAAACCTGATCAAAGAACAGTCTACTTTATCCTCTTGGCTGTTAATGAAGGCACTGAGTAAAAGCTCTACCAAGCAAGCAACTCTGTCTGGTTCTTATCTTCTTGTGCTGTGAAGCTACAGTATATAGGTAAGATCCTGGAGGAATATTAACCAGACAAATGTCTAGGATACTGAGGAATTTATTTTTGTAATTCATGCTCAGTTCATGCTCAGCTGGAAGTTGCCGTACTTGCCATAATTGCATGGTATTTGGTGAGCTGAACTTCAAACTCTTTGACAACTACAGCTTTCGTCATTTTATGTAAACATCTAAATATGGCGACTCCAGACTGGGTTTGTGTATTATGCAGTACATCTGTATTTGTTTAGTTTTGGTTAAGTATGTGTGGTGCAAAGGCAGCCTTTTTGTTTCTAAACCAGGGCTTTTCAACCAGTGGTACGGGTACCACCTGTGGTACGTTGGCATCTGGCAGGTGGTACGCGACCATCCTAGAAAAGTAGCTGGGGAGAGGAATGAGCTGAACCGGTGGCAGCACCACAGAAGCTTGAGTGAGAGATGGCTGGAGCTGCAGGGCTGTCAGGGCTCAGCGGAAATGCCAGGATCAGTGCTTCTTTGGGACTGTCAGGGTTCAGCGGAAGTGCCAGGATCAGCGCCAGGCTCCAGCTGGAGCTCGGCACTGATCCTGGTGCTTCTGAGCCCAGAAGAAGCACCGATCAGCTGGAATGTTGCAGCATCTCCAGGGTCTTGTGATTTACATTCAGATGCTTGGCAACTGATTCATATTTATGACAGTCACAGTATCCCAGGGTCATGTGAAGTGACCAAAACCTGCTGCAACCACCCAGCAGAGGGGGGGGGAATAAAAACCAAATACCCCCACCCCACCCCTGCTGCCAATCCTCAACAGAAATGCTCACAACAATGAAAACCTCGGACAGGAGGAAGAGCGCCGCCGGGCAGGCAGGCAGGTGTCTTGCTCGGCTGTGCCTTGGGGGGCACTTCTGTGCCATTGTAACTTCGAACAGTCACTAAGTGAACTGTTGTAAGTTGAGGACTACCTGTACTTCATCACTTTTTTCCTTTTTTTTGGTCATAAAGTTTTTGACACCTTGCTAGGTGACTGGTGTTACTCGGATGTTACCATATCCTAAAAGTGGTACAATGGTTGAAAAGGTTGAAAAGCCCTGTACTAAATCAATAATTTAACATGTATAACTCTAGCTAATTGTGGTTATTTTTTAAAATATATTTAATAATATTTAAACCTAATTTACTATCTGTGAATCCAGTCGATATATTGTGGTCACCTGTATGTATCTGCCACATCCTAATATCCTTTGTAGATGCCTTTCTCTGGATATATCTGTCTAGGTATGTAGACAAATAGTGTTTAAAATCTTTTAAAATCCAGAATGAGCTATCTAGTTGCAAGAGAAACATTTGGAATAATCCTAAATATGGTTATCAGGGTTGGGTAGAAAATGATCAGGCATATTTACTGATTCAGTCAAAATCCTGCCAGGTAGTTCTGATTGTTTTTGCAAAGGAGAGTAGTGTTGTTGGTTTCTTTAGCCTAGCAAGTCTGCTGTGCATGTGTTACAAGGTTTTCACCTATTGCCTATGATGGGGAACAGCAATCAGGCTTGAACTGGGTATTCCTGGAGGAATAGAATTCCATTATCACAGACGGACACATCATCGGGAAGCCACGCCCACTCCATTGCCGGCAATGGCAAAAAAGCTCCAATATGTTGCGCGACATCACATGATCTCGCGAGTTTGACATGTCTGCTTTAAACTAAGTTTAAATTGATCTGAGTAGTTTGTGATTCAGTACTTGTTTGAAATCAGCCATTGTCTTGACCTGTGGTGGGAACCAGAGTATTGCCTTGCTATATTTTTTACGTTATATAAATATACTACTTGTCTTTGTTAATCTTGGTTTATGGTATAATTGTTTGTGAATCTGATCTTTATTATTTCCTGCTGGGTGTGATGGGGATCCAGCATACCTAGCTGGGGAATTCTGGGAGTTGAAGTTCATACATTTTAAAGTTGTAAAGGTTGAGAAACATTGATGTAGATAGATGCCTTGAGGGGCTGGGAACATATTCTCTTGATCTGAGCAAGGATTCTGAGTAAACTTGTATAGAATTGCACCATTGAGCTAAGAAGGTATTTTATAGTGAAATTCTAAACAGGTTTATTCAGAAATAAATCCCACTGCATATAGTTGCTTCACTTCCTAATAAGTGGGTATAGGATTCTGACACAGTAGGATCATTCTTTATATGCTTTATATGAAAAGTAAATCTCATTTAGTTCAGTGGAGTTTAGTTCAGTGACAGCAGAACTGAACAAAGCACACCAGATGCAATGTCTACAGCATTATTAGAATCTCAACAGGATCTTAATATTCTGCCATCCGTCCTTGCTTTTTTCAGATCAGATACAGTACGGTAATTCCTTTTACCGTATTTTCCGGCGTATAAGACGACTGGGCGTATAAGACGACCCCCCAACTTTTGAGATGATTTTCAAGATTTTTCATCTTATACGCCGGAAAATACGGTATATATATTGCTCATTCTTCCTTTTGCTCTGATCCTGTACGTTTTTTTCCTAACGTGAAGTTACATCATTTTTCTGAATGTGTACTTTTTTAATAAAAAAAAAAATCAGTGTATTATATTTAGTGTATTCAGTGTATTACATTTATTCTCTACAGAAGCTCTTGTGGGAATGTTGTCTTTTCTCTGGAATTCTGGAATGATAGTTAGTTGATGGGCTGAGAAAATACTGTACCCTTTCCTGTCCCCCCCAAAACTCCCTAGCAACCAG
Organism: Vipera ursinii; assembly: GCF_947247035.1. Lineage (NCBI taxonomy): Eukaryota > Metazoa > Chordata > Lepidosauria > Squamata > Viperidae > Vipera > Vipera ursinii. The sequence goes on along the minus strand of NC_139515.1, from coordinate 66,903,421 downwards.
GAAATTACCAATATTGAGTTCAATTATATTTACTTTTTGCTCAGTGTTGTTATTGATTGGCTGCTACATTCCAGGTTTTCCCAGCCCTATTTGGGAATTGTACCTGCTTCAGTGGATCCTTTTATTTTTTTAAAAAATAAATGAAAATAAGCCTTGGAAGATATGAGACGGAGAGTGGTAAACTTAAATGTATTAATATGAATCAAATGGATGTCATAAATCTATAAGAAATGACAAAATGGCAACTAGCTAATTGCATCTGGGTCAGTTCATCCATTGTATCATGTAGGTATGTCATTTATGTTATTTGAGATTCACTGCAGGAAAAAAATTGGCTCATTACCTTCAAACAGTCATTCTGTCAGTTATCTCTTACCGATTATTTTCCTTACTCTTATGAAGATGATGAATTGCATATTAACCTCTCAATCTTGTGATTACTGGCTCTTCAAGGTCAGGAGAAAGATGAAGAGATCCTGTTTCTATTTGCAAATGCTGTCTTGTCCATTTCACACTCTTTTGGGTAATTCTAGAAGATTTGCAACGTAGTAGCTTTGGATGTGACTGCTATATGTAACTACAGTGCCCTGTTCCCTTACTGATTGGTGCAGCAGTTACAGATTTTATTTAGCAGAATATCAGAGGGACATGTCCTGAATTGGTCTTAATTTTTGAGAGCAATAATAGAATAAAGCAGGCAGCACAGCTGCACCTTCCCCCCCTTTTTTCCTTCCACAGTGGAATTGCAACCACCAAAGTAAGAGCTCTGGTGCTTCAGTGGTTAAGTGCAGCATTGCAGGAAAACTCTGCCCACCGCCTGGAGTTTGATCCTGATGGGGCTCAAGGCTGACTCAGCCTTCCATTCTTTCAAGGTTGGTAAAATGAGGACCCAGATTATATGTAAATAATGTTTCTTCATTGTAAACCTGCCCCAAGAGTGCTGTAAAGCACTATGGAGCGGCATATAAGTCTAAATGCTACTTCTGTTTCTAAGTCAGAACATATATACCACAGTCCTCCCTAAACAAGTCAATCTGCTCTCATTCTCTCTCTTCCCTCCACTCCAAAGCAGCAAAGATTTGCAACAGTGCTTACTCTATTTTTCCCTATTCTTTCCCTATTTAATGGCTGAAAGCTCTTTCGCAAGATACCGTATATACTTGAGTATAAGCCGAATTTTTCAGCCCACTTTTTGGGCTGAAAAATTCCACTTCGGCTTATACTCCAGTCAACAAAAAAACTTACCGAGGACTTGTGCGCGGCCGAGGCTTTGGTGCTTCTGGGATCGCGCGCACCTCTCCCAAGCCACCGCCATCCGGAGACCTGCCGAAGTTTGGGGAGGTTTGGGGAGGTGCGCGCGCACCTCCCCAAACCTCCCCAAACTTCGGCAGGTCTCCGGACCTCCGCGCCTTGCCTGCCTGCTTCTTTCCGCAGTGGAAAGAAGCAGGCAGGCAGGTCGCGGAGGAACGGAGACCTGCCGACGTTTGGGGAGGTTTGCGCGCCTCCCCAAACCTCCCCAAACGTCGGCAGGTCTCCGTTCCTCCTGCCGACGTTTGGGGAGGTTTGGGCACCTCCCCAAACGTCGGCAGGTCTCCGTTCCTCCGCGCAGACCTGCCGACATTTGGGGAGGTTTGGGCGCCTCCCCAAACCTCCCCAAACGTCGGCAGGTCTCCGTTCCTCCTGCCGATGTTTGGGGAGGTTTGGGCGCCTCCCCAAACCTCCCCAAACGTCGGCAGGTCTCCGTTCCTCCTGCCGACGTTTGGGGAGGTTTGGGCGCCTCCCCAAACGTCGGCAGGTCTCCGTTCCTCCGCGCAGACCTGCCGACGTTTGGGGAGGTTTGGGCGCCTCCCCAAACCTCCCCAAACGTCGGCAGCTCCCCGTTCTTCCGCGCAGACCTGCCGACGTTTGGGGAGGTTTGGGCGCCTCCCCAAACCTCCCCAAACGTCGGCAGGTCTCCGTTCCTCCTGCCGACGTTTGGGGAGGTTTGGGCACCTCCCCAAACGTCGGCAGGTCTCCGTTCCTCCGTGCAGACCTGCCAATGTTTGGGGAGGTTTGGGGAGGCGCCCAAACCTCCCCAAACGTCGGCAGGTCTGCGCGGAGGAACGGAGACCTGCCGACGTTTGAGGAGGCGCCCAAACCTCCCCAAACGTCGGCAGGAGGAACGGAGACCTGCCGAGGTTTGGGGAGGCGCCCAAACCTCCCCAAACGTCGGCAGGAGGAACGGAGACCTGCCGACGTTTGGGGAGGTTTGGGGAGGCACCCAAACCTCCCCAAACGTCGGCAGGTCTGCGTGGAGGAACGGAGACCTGCCGACGTTTGGGGAGGTTTGGGGAGGAGCCCAAACCTCCCCAAACGTTGGCAGGAGGAACGGAGACCTGCCGAGGTTTGGGGAGGCGCCCAAACCTCCCCAAACGTTGGCAGGAGGAACGGAGACCTGCTGACGTTTGGGGAGGTTTGGGGAGGCGCCCAAACCTCCCCAAACGTTGGCAGGAGGAACGGAGACCTGCCGACGTTTGGGGAGGTTTGGGGAGGTGCCCAAACCTCCCCAAACGTCGGCAGGTCTGTGCGGAGGAACGGAGACCTGCCGACGTTCGGGGAGGTTTGGGGAGGCGCCCAAACCTCCCCAAACGTCGGCAGGTCTGTGCGGAGGAACGGAGACCTGCCGACGTTTGGGGAGGCGCCCAAACCTCCCCAAACGTCGTCAGGAGGAACGGAGACCTGCCGACATTTGGGGAGGTTTGGGGAGGCACCCAAACCTCCCCAAACGTCGGCAGGAGGAACGGAGACCTGCCGACGTTTGGGGAGGTTTGGGGAGGCGCCCAAACCTCCCCAAACGTCGGCAGGAGGAACGGAGACCTGCCGACGTTTGGGGAGGTTTGGGGAGGCGCCCAAACCTCCCCAAACGTCGGCAGGTCTCCGTTCCTCCGTGCCCTGCCTGCCTGCTTCTTTCCGCTGCGGAAAGAAGCAGGCAGGCAAGGCGCGGAGGTCCGGAGACCTGCCGACGTTTGGGGAGGTTTGGGGAGGTGCGCGCAATCCTGGAAGCACCGAAGCCTCGGCCGCGCGCAAGTCCTCGGTAAGCTCCGGGCGGTCACTTGCTTCGCGTCTCTTGAGGGAAGGGGGGGCGACTGGAGCGGGCGTGTTTCCTCGCCTGCTGGGCGCCGCGATTTGCCCGGGGAACGCGCGGGCCCCGAATGGCAGCGTGGAGCGAGGAAGCGGACAGCCAGGGCTTCCCCGAGAGCCGCGGCCACACAGGGTATTCCTGTGTATTCAGGCTTGCAAAATGGCGGATCGAGCCTCTGCTGGCGGCAGAGGCTTGCAGAACGGCGGATCGGCTTATACTCGAGTCAATAACTTTTTCCAGTTTTTGGGGGTGAAATTGGGGGTCTCGGCTTATACTCGAGTCGGCTTATACTCAAGTATATACGGTAATAAAAGCTCCATTACTCTGGGATGTACAACACAAGATGTTCTTTAAGAAGAAGAGATCTGATAAAAATTAAGAACTGGTCCTGATGAACTGAATGGGCTAAATCAGTGTTTCTCAACCTTGTCAACTTAAAGATGTGTGGACTTCAACTCCCAGAATTCCCCAGCCGATCTCTTAAAAGTTGCTGAGGATGAAAAACACTGGGCTAGATAATTCCCTTGAGCCAACACTATGAAGGGCTGCACTTTGTTGTATTGTGCCATGTTCCAGTTTCTGCAATCTGTAATTGGAACTTTGTCAGAACGCTGGGATAATCTATTCTAGAGGTAGCTATTTTTGATTAAGGAGAGTATAAAGCTGCATATTCTGTGAACTGACTTCAGAAAGCCACGTATGGAAAGATGTTTCAGAATTAAGGTTGTAGTTTCCAAATGAGGACAAGATAATGATGTTGTTGATGATAGACTACTAGATATTCCTCCTCACCTCTTTGATACATGGCCCATCTCCTTAAAAATAAACAAATACGCAATTTCAGAAAAAGGTGGTAGGTTTTTAGATGAGCCTTGTCATGTTGGCATGATTATCAGTTTCTTGCAGGGCTCAACATCTCTGCCTTCTTCTATTTCCCAGTGCAAATTATTGTGTGCCAATGAGCTACTCAAATGATAGCAATTCATAACAAAAGTTCTTAAATAATCATGCTCTCTGGGAGCCTATTAGAAAGTAGCATTGCTTTGAAAAAGTTTGCCATTTATTTTGTTAGCCCTTAATCATAAGAAGTGTGTGCAAAAAAGCATTATTAATAAAATGCAGTATATCACCATAAAACACTGCACATATGTATTGTATAAAGTTAGACAATATATGTGCCTATGTGTGTGAAGTAATAATTTTGGGGACTGTTCTGGATGACCTCTTGCCTTAGGGCCAAAGGAGATCGTACATACTGTTTCAGACTGTTTAATACAGGGATCCCAACCCCCAGTCCATGGACCGGTACTGGGCCATGGCATACCAGCAGTTGGTCTGCACAAGCAAGCAAAGCCCCATCTGTAGGATGCAGGCAGCACACAAAACCACACAGTCTGTGGTCCGTGGAGAAAAACCTCTCTCCATGGAACCAGTCCCTGATGCCCAAAATGTTGGGGACCTCTGGTTTAATACTTTTAGCTATAGCTACTATAGATTAAATATATGTTTTTATCAACGCTTAAGCATTGCATGAAAACATTTATGTGATACATTTTCTATCTCACCTTTTACTCCCATTTACTTCTCTGTTTTCCAAAAGCTTCTATATCTTTTTTCTCTCCCCTGGCTAATTTTATCTGCAATTGCTTGCATTCTTGAGACTAGAGCATTGCTAGAGATTTGAAAGATTGAAAAAAATGTACCTGTATGCACATTTAGTTGAATTTTCAGCTGGGAAAAAAATAGCTTTGCCATCAGAACTTCCAAAGCTTTCTTTTTCACAATTGTCTTCATCACACATGTCCCTATGTTATTTTATTCCTTTATTTGCTGTATAAACAGGACTATAGAAGTGATTGCATTTAAGCCCCTGGAAAGCCAAGTTGCAGGTCTGCTATGCAACATTTGACTTAGCATGTCGCAAGTTGCAGATTTAAAGTGTGTCATTCCTTTTCAGCACACTTCCCTGCCATAACACTAATTAGGTTTTTGCTGAATGAAACACACCATGTTATTTTAGTAGTTCTGTATGAATCATACGATTGTGGAACTCTTAATACCTTTTACCACCTCCTTATTCATGGGATCTGCTATTTTTGAACACCTATTACAATCTGTGGATCTATTTATCTTAAGGAATTCATTTCCTTTCCAGTTCTACACTTAACAAAGACAGCCCTACCAGATTAGAGTAGAAGGAAACGAGGGTATGCTAGTCATTTCCATACCAAGCCAGAAAAGCCTTTTGCCTCCATTTACCAAGTTGTGTGCACATTAACAACATTGATAAGAGCATCGCTAGTCTGTTTATAATATGAGAATCTTTCCTGAGAGGATAATGTTAGTACAGCATGGTTTCTCATCTTATCTTGCAATATTTTCTTTAAAATCGTATCAAAATCCCAGTGCATGTTGAAGTTGGCTATTATTGCAAAGTAGTAATCTCTTTGTAATTCTGCTGTCTGAACATGAACGAGTAGAAAGAGATCATTGGTACCTTAGACATTGACTAATGTCTTTGCAGATTTAAACAAAAACTACACTAAAAATCAATGTATCCACCAAGTTTATTAAATTAACCACAGTTGTCTCCTGTTTTTAAAGTATTCTTTGACTCTACTAGTAAGTTCAATATTTATACAAAAGAAGCACAGCTGTAAGTTAAAACAATTCCCCCTCACCAAGGGAATATTAGATAATAATTTGCATTTGCATGGGACTGAACTTTCTCAGGCCAGCGCAAGTTGCCCAAATGTATTTTTGAAGAAGGAGGGGAACTGCGTCATTGATGCTATTAATTAATTAATGTTAGGTTGCTGGATTTCTTTTCTTCTCTTTTCTTTTCTTTTCTTTTCTTTTCTTTTCTTTTCTTCTTTTTCTATTTGTTTTATTTTATTCAGAAAGCTAAAATACAAATTTCAAAAACAATAGACGAAACATTTAAAAAATGTGCATTAAAAAGGACAAAAGTCTATAGATTTAATACTATATAGCTATATATATATATATAGCTGTCCATCTCACACAGAAAACTGACTCTGGGCAGCTTACAAACAGAATAACAATTAAAACCATATTTATGACAACATTAAAAAAGAGACATAAATAACAACAAAAATGAAAACATAAAAAAATAAAAACATAACAGAACCCCAATATAGTGTGAGGACAACCATCATTTAGCCTCATTCATCTACTTTGCAGGGTCTCCAGGTGACCTCCAGAAATGATGGAAGAGATTTTCAAAGATTTCTGGAACAGATGGGGCTAACCTTACCTCAGGCTAATGGCTGATATACAGGGTGGAGTTTACAGCAGAAAAGGTGTGTCTCCTGGGTCCCTCCTTAGCAGATAAGACCTGGAGCATACTTTTTCTACTGGATCTGATGGGATGAGTAGATGTAAGTGAGAAAAGACAAAGTCCCTCAAATGACATGGTTCAATTTCACTTAGGGCTTTAAAAATAAAAAAAACTAGCACTTTGAATTGCATCCAGAAGCAAACTCACAGCCATTGTAGCATGCTGAACAGATTGATAACATGTGCCATCCTAGAGGCACACATAATCGCCTGCTTTCACGTTCTGCACCAGTTGAAGCTTCTGGATGCTCTTGAAGTGCAGCCCCATCTAGAGAGATGGGGGGGGGCAGGTGAGCAGGGTATCAGTGAGTTTAAGCCACCAAGAGCCTTGGTGGAGCAGTGGGCTAATGCCTCCTTAAGTAACACCAGCTGCCTGCAATTAGTGCAGGTTCGAGTCCCACCAGGCTCAAGGTTGACTCAGCCTTCCATCCTTCTGAGGTAGGTAAAATGAGGGCCCAGATTGTTGGGGTCAATAAGCTGACTTTGTAATAATGCCGCTGGGGGGGGGGCAAAAGCCCTAATAAACAGGCATATACATAGAATGAAGGCTATTGCTAAGCACATTGATTTGTGCTTTAGGTTGTAAGCCGCCCTGAGTCTTTGGAGAAGGGCGGGATATAAATGGGATTAAAAAAAAACCTGGTCCAAGAAGGGGTGCAACATGAGGAGGGGGGGTCATGGTTACAGTATATTTGTAGCCTCTATTACCCATCAAATGTTAGCTATTATAAGACTAGGCTGACATCTAGACTAAAATTTATATATGAGAGCTAGTTATTAATTAGCTTATATCACTTTTCATTCAGTAATCCTCTCCAGTGGGACAAAAGGCAAAAAATGTTGCACTTAAGCCAGGAAAGCTGGGATAGATTTTGAAGTATCTTCTCTCTGATATAAAGCCATTTAAGGCCACTTTATATAATCTCTGAATTTTTTGATTGCAGCTGAAAAAAAATATTTCTAGGGCTTGTAAGAGGAGATCCAGTGGGCTTGAAGTCGCTTTCCAATGCAAACAGAGAGCTGGACCTGTGGCCTCTAAGGTGCCGCCAAAGATACCTTCAGAGCAATCTCTGCCACAAAGTCCTTTTGCTCAGTTTGGTAGTAAGTGCAGCTGTAAGAAACCAATGACTGGGAGAGGGCAGAATTAAGGAGAAGGGATAAAGGCCCTTCTCTTCCACCGATGTTTTTCCATGTTTAGCAATACAACATGCCAGGTTAGTCCTATTATTATGCAAAATGAGACTGTTATCTCAGGCAGCAGATGCTAGGAGACAAGAAATGGTCAGAATTATGTGTGTAATATAAAAGTTGCTCTGTGCTGCTAAGCTGAACTCCTGTCCTTGGGTGTTTTTGAAAAGCTTTCTCAAAAGAAAATTTAACTGCAGGTCTGTTTATCTTTTGTATATAAAATAGTGAGTCTTTTGCCGAGTGGCAACATGTCTTTTGCCAGCCGTGGACAAGTCTACATTTAATTTCTTCAAGGCAGTGCTTTAGCAATTGCATGAGTAGGTCAGTTGGGAGTTTCTTCCCTTGAAGCCGATCTTAAAGCTGGCACAGTCCATAATGAGAGTCTGGAAAGCAAGAAGAGTTTGGGTTGAGAACTACCTCTGGGGTTTTGTTTGCTTTGTGCAGGAATAGGTAATTTCTGAAATTTATCCAAAAGTGATTCTCTCTCCCCCACCTCCCATTTACACTAATTCAGGAATACTCTGCAAATAAAAAAAAAGTCAGATGTGGTCCACTAAATTCCAGAATGCTCACTATAAAATCCCAAAGTTGCTTTCTAAAAAGGCAATTGGACTTTCTTTTTTTTTCCCTTAAAGATGTTTCACTTCTCATCCAAGAAGCTTCTTCAGTTCAAAGCTTCTTGGATGAGAAGCAAAACATCTTCAAGGCAAAGCAAAGAAAGTCCAGTTGCCTCTAGAAAAAGAACCTTTGGGATAACCTTGACCTGGATGACTGAGAATCTCCATAGATGCTCTCTAGATAAATTTTATTGATGGCTTCATTCATTCATTACAGGGCAAATTATAAATACATGTATTATATAGAAAATTAATATATAAGATTTTTCTTATATGGATGTTGAGTGTCAAACAAATAGATTCCTTCCTTCCTTCCTTCCTTCCTTCCTTCCTTCCTTCCTTCCTTCCTTCCTTCCTTCCTTCCTTCCTTCCTTCCTTCCTTCCTTCCTTCCTCTCCTTCACACAAACATGCTCCTACACATACATACATACATACATACATACATACATACATACATACATATTATTTGTCCAAAAGTTCAATTTTATTGTAATAATACACCCTCCAAAACAGTTACAATTATTAATATTGTGGCTTCCTCCTGAACATAATGTTTCCAGCTTATAAAAGGTTATTTTAAAACTGTTACATGGGAACAGTGTTTCACAGATCCTTTTAGAGGTTTGTAATCTGATTGCTCATTAAATTTAATGTGCAAATTGGGTTATCAAATGTCTTTTGGGTGTTTTTGAAAACCACCATCAATTATATCTACCTATAATAATACATTTCCATGTGAACAGTTAGCTTATCTGCCATATTTATGTAATTTAATATTTTATGGGCAAGAATGTACATGAGGTCTTTGCAATAGTAAATAAATACAAAAGGGGAAGACATATTTGCTTTGCAAATTCTTGTTTAGACTTGTGAAATACATGCCTTCCTCATATCTTTATCACAATAATTTGTTAAATAACCAATAGGGTTGTATATTTCCATTGCAGCTTTATTTACTTTAATCCTTTCTTCAAAATATTACCTAGTGTGGTGTGCATATGTGTGGGTATTTTGTTTTGTTTAAGAATCCCCTTCCCCATTTTTTCACAGATGTTTGCAACCTTCAGCTTCATTTGAGGTCCTTCAAACAAATTATACATATTTACATAACTGACACTTGCTTAATTTATGTCATGTTGTTTTCAGAATTCAGGGTGATTTTAGAATTGTTAATGGTGACAAAACAAAAAAAAAACAAGAACACAAAAATTCTGGAACATTGCTGAGCTTAAGTATTTTGTTAGACATATACAACATAAGTAACTTATTAGATTGGTGATACAGAAAAGAGAATGTTGCAACAGAATCTCAACCTATTAGACATGGTCTGAAGCTTTCTGAAACATCCTTTCCAAGGTTGAGTAGGTCTGGGTTTGATCAGCAATTCTTCCTTAGGAATGCTAGGCACAACTATGGAGGAACAGTGAAAGTTTTGTTCCTTGCTTCTATATGAATTTTCAGTATTATATGCACAGGTACAGGTAGTCCTTGACTTACAACCACAACTGAGCCCAAAATTTCCATTGCTAAGCAAGGCAGTTGTTAAGTGAGCTTTGGCCCATTGTACAACCTTTCTTCGCCACAGTTCTTAAGTGAATCACTGCAGGTGTTAAGTTAGTAACATGGTGTTAAGGAAATCTGGCTTCCCCGTTGACTTTGCTTATCATAAGGTCACAAAAGGTGATCCCATGACCACGGGATACGGCAACCATCATAAATATATGCCTGTTGCCAAGTGTCTGAATTTTGATCATGTGACCACAGGAATGCCGCAATGGTTGTAAGTGTGAAAAACAGCCATAAGTCTCTCTTTTCAGTGCCATTGTAACTGAATAGTCACTGAATGAATGGTTGTAAGTCGAGGACTGCCCGTACCAAATATTGGTTATTCTAAGTTTAGTCAAGTGCCCATTTTGGAGAGTGGGTTTTTACAAACTCTCAATTTTCATTGTTGCTAAAGCAAAGTTGCTAGGAGGGCCAATAAAAAAAAACTTGATTGTCAGGGGCAACAGTTTATTCCTGTGACATGACCTATTTCCAGCTGCTGCATCTGCCATGCAGCACTCTGTTGGAAAGATTTGTTAATGTGCTTCATTTGGTAATGTGTGGAGTACGAAATGAATGTTGCCACTGAGAATAAGATTGTTATTTGTGCAGCAGTGCCATTTTCTTAGAGCCTTTTTCTTCTCTTCCCTTGTGATTGATCCTATTTAACAAATTATCCCGTCATTGTGATTTTTAAACACTCTAAGGGAGGAATCTATTTCCGAACATTCTGCTTAAAACTCTACAATATTACCTTCATTGTAAGACTAACTAATGATCTTGCTGATACAACTTTCTTTTGCATGTCCACACTTGTAATAAAATAGTTTTTAATTGTTCTTGTCTGTATTTGCTGTTTCATCCTCTGTTATGGTCACTGGCGGTGCACTCTAAAATTAACAAGACTATGCCCACACCTTATTGAAAATTACTCACACCATTTTTGGGAAGTAGGTAAATTAAATAAAATAATTGGAGCATTCACATTGTTTTCCAAAATATTTCCCCCCCAAAATGCCACATTTGATCATGAACATTTTTAATATTGTAGGGAAATAAGAAATAGACAACTATGACTCTTGTGTCACATATTTTGGGAACAGGGAAAAATGAGGGAATATGATTACTAGTTGCGTTTCTGATTGAATGTATAGAAAATAATGTCTGAAATTGCATCAAAGTGATTTATTTGAACCAAAGTTCATTTTCAGCTATGGTTGAACATGATTCATGTGAAGTAGCTTCATCTCTACATCAAAAATATCTTTAAGCAGGTTAATAACCTTCTTTTCCTCCTCATTTTATAATGGGTTGCAGTTTCTGAATCTCCCTGTCCTAGTAAAAATAGTCTACTCTTCCTTGCCTGTATTTTGGTTGTTTATAGAATACTCAAAAAGTGAGGCAAACTTGGAGAAAAGCAGAATATTTTGAAAGGACGCTTCTCAGGAATTTTAGCCAGTACAAATTACAGTACTACTCCTATTCACCATGTAATCTACGGCATCCTTGACAATACTTTGACTGGCAAAGCAGAGTTCAAGAAGCCTTTATAAGTTTTAATTAAAAGAAGGACTAGGGGTGACATGATAGCAGTGTTCCAATATCTCAGGGGCTGCCACAAAGAAGAGGGACTCAAGCTATTCTCCAGAGCATCTGAAGGTAGGACAAGAAGCAATGGATGGAAACTAATCAAGGAGAGAAGCAACCTAGAATTAAGGAGAAATTTCCTGAGTTAGAACAATTAATCAGTGAAATACCTTGCCTCCAGAAGCTGTGGGTGCTCATACAGTGCAGGTTTTTAATAAGAGATTGGACAGCCATTTGTCTGAAATGTTGTAGGGTTTCCTGCCTGAGCTGGGGGTTAAACTAGAAGACCCTCAAGGTCCTTTCAAACTCTATTATTCTGTTAAGGCAAACATTTTGAATGATTGGTATCATTAGATATTCTAGTTCAGTAGGATGAAACTATAGGTTATCCTGTCAACCAAGCAGTCCCCCTGAAAAGAATGAAATATATGTTTTTAATGCCTCTCTTTGAGGTGTTCTGTTATAGAACAACAACAATAATAATATAATACTAATAAATAAATAAGGGACACGGTGGCTCAGTGGATTAGGATGCTGAGCTTGTCGATCAGAAGGTCGGCAGTTTGACGGGTCGAATCCTGAGTGCCGCGTAACAGAGTGAGCGTCTGTTACTTGTCCCAGCTTCTGCCAACCTAGCAGTTCGAAAGCACGTAAAAATGCAAGTAGAAAAATAGGAACCACTACAGTGGCAAGGTAACAGCGTTCTGTGCGCCTTTGGCGTCTAGTCATGCCGGCCACATGACCACGGAGATGTCCTCGGACAAGTGCTGGCTGTTCGGCTTTGAAACGGAGATGAGCACTGGCCCCTAGAGTTGGAAACGACTAGCACGCATGTGTGGGGGAAACTTTACCTTTACTAATAAATAAATAACAAAGATATTTGAGAAGGTTTTTGGATTTTTAAATCTCATCAGGCTACAATGCATTAACCTGAAATCTAAATTCAATATTTGCAGATTTCGCAGATAGAAAGCAAAATATAATCCTACTTCAAAAGCATTATAGTCTTTGTTATCAGCTGAGATTAAGCAGGCAAATAAACAAGGGGAAAAGTTGGATTCCACGCAGAAGTCAAGTTTTTAGAGACTTCTGGAAGGCACGGAATGGTAATTTTAATTAAGAAAATATATACATCTCCCCTGCCAGAAATATACTGAGGGAAGTATAGTCTGAACATTATGTGTCAGTGCCCTCAATCTTCTCCTTTAGAAGTAGCTGCTGGGTAGAACTGTGAGATGTTTCTAGGCTGCCACTATTAATTTTCAACATTCATTTTGAAGGGAGGAAAAAAAATAATAATAAACAATTAAGTTGTATAATTCTGCCATGCCTGTAAGTTACTACAGTATGTCCTCAGTAGAAAGTCAAAATCAGATTAATTTTGAAGTGTTGATTCTCCAAAGTTTTATGACTTTCCTTAATTAGTTTCTGAAAAAATGTTATTATATCAGGAGCCCTTTCATTGTCTGAATAGCAAGGAACTGGAGTTTCCTCTTACTGGTTTGTTGGGTGGTGTCCTTTGCAATGTGAACAAAAAAGCAGACCACAGTTGCCCAAAAATGGAAAAGAAAGGAAACACCCACTGAAGAAGAAATAATAGGTAAAATTTTATCCTGCGCTGAAATGGACAGGTTAACCCTAGAGATCAAACATAAAAACAAAACGGAGTATTATGAAATTTGGCAAAATTTGTACAATTGGTTATTGTTAAGGAGGATCGCTGAGATGAACATTGTTTGATTGGTTGATAATGTAAGGATTTCTTATTAGCATCTATATAATGGACATAACTGAAAGATATGTAAATGTAATGCTGAGGACTGAATGACAGTTTACTAAAAAAACGACAGATGTTATATGTACAGTTTGTTATACTCTGTCCTGTTATAGACTGTATTTTAGGTTTTTGTTATTTCTGTTAATATAAGATAATGCTAATAGTAGTGTTGTAGCTAGGGAAGTTGAATCATGTCCACTTTTGTTTTTAAATGTATATTTAATAAATTTTTCTTAAAAAAAAAGCAGACCACAGTTTAATGATAATTACTGTGAAGCGGGGAAAATGAAAGAGGTATCAAAGAAATATTTCTTTAGAAATGTAAATTAGCAGAAATCTTTACATTTCCTGACAAGTCTATTTTTTCCTGTTGAGCAGTACCTTATTTTTCTGTTACCAGTACCACATTCTCATAGAACCTGTCTGTAAAGTTAATGTTTGTGGTTAATTTACCAGCTGCTTTCAGAGGAGTTAATTGTAAACTAGTGTTAATACTGTATTATTCATACCATGCTAAATGTGTACGGGATGGCAAGTTTCATTTGGTTTGCAGTTTTCGGCAAGGAAATCTAATTTGTGTTTTCCACACTACAAGTAGCCATCGACTTACAACAGTTCATCTAGTAACCGTTCCAAGTTACGACGACATTGGAAAAAGTGACTTTATGGCCGTTTTTCAGAGTTATGACTTTTGCAGCATCCTCATGGTCATGTGATCAAAATTCAGATGCTTGGCAACTGATTTATATTTATGACGGTTTTAGTGTGCCGGGGTCATGTGATCACCTTTTGTGACTTTCTGACAAGCAAAGTCAGTGGGAAAGCCAGATTTGCTTTATAACCGTGTTACTCACTTAACAACTCCAGGGATTCATTTAACAACTGTGGCAAGAAAGGTCATAAAATGGGGCAAAACTCACTTAACAACTGTTTCCCTTAGCAACAGAAATGTTGGGCTCAATTGTGGTTGTAAGTCAAGGACCGCCTGTAATAGGTTGGCTGGAATGCATGTACCTCTTAGGTTGTTTCCTTTTCCAAACTTTGCAGTACATTTCTTACTCAAAAATGTAAACAAAATGTTTAACACTGCCTGAAAATAAATTATTTTAGGGGAAATTGCATACAAAATGGCTATTGTAAGAAAACAAACTTGTGCCTTAAATATACAGACTGAGATTTAAATGGGATGAAATTGATTTATAAATGAATACATGTAATCTATCTGTGGATTGGTGGTAGATATATTTCATTTATGTGGTCATTTAAATTCTAGTTTCAGTTTTGAAAAACTTTCCAGGAAGAGAAAAATCTCCAGTGACATAGCTCTTTTCCATTAATAACATTTGTGCATCATTAAAAATCTTTGATAAAATTTATAAGCTGGGGCTTCTAGGCCAGATGTATTCCCTCAATGTTTTAGCTGTGACTCCAGAGTCCATCAAAACCTGATAAAGTAAAGTAGCCATCTGTAAGCAAGTTTCTATATACTTAAGAGCTGGATTGGCTGGGGAATTCTGCGACTTGAAGTCCATCCCTCCTCAAGTGGCCAAGGTTGAGAAACACTGTTTAGAAAGTGGGTTACTGTTTCAGGAACTCCTTCATCCCAAGGGCAAAGTTGTTCAAATAAAATACTCCATAATTGCTGCTTAGGAGCATCTGTCGGAGGGCATTAAATCTTGTCAGGGTTAAGATTTTTCTTAATTTCAGAATCACTATTTGGCATAGAATCCAGTTGGCTTGAAAAAAAGTGAATGACACACACACCCACACACACACCCTCCAGACCCCATTTTTAAGTATGAAAGCCAGGTCTGATTGGGCTTCCAAATCCTTGATACACTATTTAAGGGCTGCCTCTGTATGTTCAGTCAGTGTCCTCCTGACACATTTATCCAATGCCCTGTACTTTACAGGTGAAGTTAATGGCATTTCAGTTTATGTTTATCTAATGAAAGGAGCCAATTTTGATCTTTGAATTGCAAATGATGGAGCCTGTGCATTTATGAAGTGTCATTATGGACAAAATGTTGCCTTTGGTGACTGATGTCCCTGCATTCACCAAAGCAAAACTGAATACAGTCTGTATTCATTTATATTATAACATATGTGCTAGAAGATACTCTAGAAAAGTTGAAACCTGTTCCTTTTTTGTTTTTTTGTTGTGCTGACAGATAAAACATCAGGGTCATGAAAAGAAAAAAAAATAAATGAATTGGCAAACACCATTGTTTGTTGAAATTTTTCTTCTTATCATATACATTGTCCCAAATATATTTTGGTATTTTTTAAAATTATGTTACAGAAATTAAAATACGTTTTGGCCCTAACAATATGCTGTTATTTGTATTTTTGCCATAAAACATCTCTAGTAAGGAAATCTCTCTCTTTCTCTCTCTCTCTCTCTCTCTCTCTCTCTCTCTCTCTCTCTCTCTCATCTTGACATCACAACATTGTAGTCACAGAAAAATTGTCTGAGCATATTGCTCAAGTTACTTGGGGCCAAACTTAGATATGATGTTAAGCAGATGATTCATGGGTGATTTTAAAAATTCTTTTTGAACTACTGAGCTGCTTTGGCTTCCTCGCTCCTCCACCCTTTTCTGGGAGAGGAGATTTGGAGCCTTGCAAGGATAGAGAGAGGATTGAACATGCTCTGGTTCTAGTAAAAATCTCCTTTTTGTTAAGTGGTGAGTGACCCAGCTGCAAAATTGCCACTAGAACAACACCAACACCAACAAAAATTCCCTTGGAAAAATAGTAGTTGGGAAAACAGTCCATAGCTAAGATAGTCTGTTTTAAAATATTGGGATGAAGTCTTTTCATAGGCAGGATAGGTCTCTTCCTTGCTTCCACATTCATGGAATTTTCTGGATGTTGTCTTATATACTCTTTTAGCCCTAACTGGCAGAACTGAAATGTTTTGACTTTACAATAGCCTGTGAATACCCTTATTTTCCTTACAAAACTAAATATAATTTGTTATTGTTTATGGGCAAATATTCAAACCAGCTGTTCTGCATATTTTGTTCCCTATTTACGTACAATAAAAAATTATTCAAGTTTTTTAAAAGTGAGATATTTGCTCCTTAGATTATATCTATGACTTTACAATGATTTCTGAAAGTTTCTCTGTGTATGCTATCAAAACACAGTTCCTCATTAAGTGACTTAGTCATCTTTTATCAGCATCATCTGACTAACATTCCTCACACACCCTTCTAGGAAGATTTTTTTCCTCTCACCAAGGGAGTTAACCCTTGGCAGTGCATTCCTAAGAGAAGCAACAACCCCATAATAGGCAGAAGGAAACATGTTAGAAATAAGTCCACCATTAAGAGAAGTAATTTTTCCCCATATGTCATTTAAACACATTGTTAATTTAGTTAATTCAAATCACCCCCAAATCTTAACCAATTCACATGTAGC
The DNA here is from genome assembly GCF_947247035.1 of Vipera ursinii. Taxonomy (NCBI): domain Eukaryota; kingdom Metazoa; phylum Chordata; class Lepidosauria; order Squamata; family Viperidae; genus Vipera; species Vipera ursinii. The sequence continues at coordinate 66,886,799 of NC_139515.1, read as the reverse complement.
AACACAAGTATGTTGTCCCTGCTGTAGACCTGAAAAGAGTGGTGGCTGATTTGACATGCACTACTTCAGTTGACTGATGGAATAATACAGAAATTGGCATCCAACCAATGCCATGAGCTATTTCATCCTTGGTTGGTATATTTAGGGGGGAAATGGTTAATTTCTGTGTGAAAACCATTCTTCTGCTCATTTGGAAAAGTGAGGAGAAGCAGTTTAATTGCAACAAGGTGTCTCGACCTCAGCATGGAAGAGGGAGGGAAGCTAGGAGCAGGGAGAAAGGATAAGGAAGAGATAAGGAAGATACAATTGCTTGTATCCATGGTCAACTGTTGTCATTGCAGAATCATCTTTTCAGTGATTACTGTCGTGGTTCTGCAGAGATAATCAGCTTATGCAGAGCTTCCACTGTGGTTGGCTGTGCTCAGTTATAAAAGTGTTTAGGGTTGGTGTTTTTTTAAAGAGCAAAGCACATATGGCTTTCCAAACATATACATCCAATTATAGCCAGAGAAATTGGATGGATAGCTTCTCAAAATTTCCTCAGGAGAGAAGAAATTTACCTCAAGAGCAGCTTTTCTTCCTAGTAAGGATAGTAACTTCTTGTGGGAAGAACCCAAACTAATCAATTGCCAGTTGAGATCTTCCTTTGGGATTTAATAAAAGCGTGAGATGCCAGAGAGGTTGAAGATGAATATAGAGATGATGGTTAGGTTAACGAGAGATGTTCACATTCATCTCCTGGCTGCTTAGTAATTAAACAGATGCAATAATGGCGCACTCTGCCAATGAGAATGTCTTCAAAATTATCTTCTCCTTTGAAACAGGATTTTCTGGAAAAAAAATAGTGGTTTTTTTTTGCCTGATACTATTACTCTTGATTTATCATTTCTTTCTCTCTTCCTTGCAAAGGCAGTCTGGTTCCAGTGGTATAAACCAGATGGAACTCACCAATAATGGAGAATATTTGTAGCCCAGGGTTGAAATGAGGGGTCCATGATGCCCTCTGTCCTTGGTTGTTTTCTTGCAGATGTTTCATTACTAGGGAACATCATTAGTGCTAGTGATGGTCTCTTCCAGCTGTTCCTTGAGGTTTGCTAAGGTTTGCTAATATTTGTTTAATGTAAGGTGTGCATCTGTGATCATGATCTACATAACTTTTCACCCACCTTCTTGGGATAGTCTATTGAAATTTTGTATTTGACACTGGTAGGTAGGGCATGTTGGTGTAGGTATTCATGCAGGAAGAAAAGTTGTTTCTTGGTGAAAGTGTGCCCACAGACATTTCCCCCCCATTTCCCAGTGTTGATGATGTAACTTAGTTTGGGTAATGAAAATTCTGCAAGAAAACAACCAGGCTCAGAGAGCACCCAGAACCCCTCAGACGTAACTCAAATTTGAGGGGTCCCAAGTGGTTCCCCATTGAGGCTTCTTGATAGCGGGCTTCAGCAGGTTAGACATTTCTGGGGAACTGCAGTACTTCTTTCTCCAACCTTAAGATTCTTTCTAACCCTATTTCAGGGAGTTGGAAGAAAATGTGGTGGCCACCCAAGTTCTTTTCAGAAGTGGATGTATCAGTCTAGTTCAGGGGTAGGCAACCTTGGCTCTTTTATGACTCGTGGACTTCAACTCCCAGAATTCCTGAGCCAGCTGGCTCAGGAATTCTGGGAGTTTTTTTATTTTTTTTAATTTATTTTTTTATTTTAATCCCATTTATATCCCGCCCTTCTCCGAAGACTCAGGGCGGCTTACAAGCGTCATAAAAGAGCCAAGGTTGCCTACCCATGGTCTAGTTCATCCATAAAATTTACCTGTCATTAGAGATGGGGACAAAGGCAACTTTTAAACAGTTGTATAACTTCTACTGTATATGTTACTGCAGTAATGTATATATGTCTGTGTATGTATTCCACACTGCTCACAGCATGCACACCATTGTTAGCCTTCTCCAATTTGGCACACTTGAGATGCATTGGACGTTGTGAACACATCCAGTGAACATATCTGGAGGATGCCAAGTTGGAAGAGACTGTTTTAGAACTAAATTCAGACTAGAAAAATGTAGAAATTAATTACATTCAAGTACAAATCTAAATCAGTGGCTTGACAGTGGTTCTAAACCTTTAGAGAGTTCAAAACATTTGAAGAAATAAATATTCTAAATGTCAGTGCAAGGAAGGGCTGTTTATTATCTCCAAAAGCACATCTTCCCAAAGCTCAATAAATAGTTTTGGAAATAATGAAAACTTTATGTAAAGAAAACACTAAATATCAGAGGCAGATCATCAGTTATTAAAATATTTCTCCATGTACCATATAGATAACATACAATGGCCTATAACAGATTAACTGTATATTCAGAGATGTGCACAATCCTAGAGGAAGAATATTAGAATAAAATTTTTAAATGCTGCATAAAATGAGCTGGTGATAAAATAGGGTAGTGGCTTTGACTGTCATGTGCTCTTTTGAAGAGCTAAATGGTTAATTGTACTGCAGATTTGGTCTTCCTTTCATAAAACATAAGAACTTGCTTTTAATGACTCAATTTATTCATCTGTGCAGCCCAGTACCATCTACTTGAATTGGTTATCTTCTCAATCAGAGAAGCATATAAGCAAGAAAATTCTCTCTCTCTCTCTCTCTCTCTCTCTCTCTCTCTCTCTCTCTCTCTCTCTCTCTCTCTCTCTCTCTCTCTCTCTCTCTTTCTCTCTCTTTCCCCAGTGTGTGTTACAAAATGCTAATGAAATTGTAAAGAATGGCTATATCTTTCAAAAAATGATACCGAAGAGCATTAAATATATTTTATCTGAAATGAGATACTACCATATTAATTTGGGGTGTGAAACAATGAGTAGTTAGCTTAAAGCTGGCAGCATTTTCTGAAAGCATTTTTTTTATTTCCTCATTTTTCACATTTGTATCCCACCAGAAACATGAAGAGGCTCTCTGTGGCTCACAGCGTACAACAGAACAATGTATAATAATGAAAAACAAGAATACAAAAGTTTACAGCCCAAACAGAATCTGGGATTGATCCCAAATACCTGCCAGAAAAGCACCAATTTAGCTACTTTCAGAAGATAACTAAAATTGGATCTGTTGGACTTCTAATAGGAAGCCATTTCAGAGATCTGGCTTGATTATAGAAAAACAACGTTTCTTAGCTTCACCCCCCCACACCTCCCCACAGCTCCCCCATAAATGGTGGATAACCAGCTGCTTCTCTTGGCATGATCAATGTGCTGGGCTAATTCCAGCAAGAAAATTTAGTCTTGAAGATTTTCTAGGTAGATTTGCTATCTTAAACATTCCCTAAACTTTATTTTTGCTTTTACATCAATAGGAAAGCTAAACTCCGGGAGAAGGGCTAAACTTCTCCTCTGGGAGAAGGGAGGTATATAAATTTAATAAATAATAATAATAATAATAATAATAATAATAATAATAATAATAATAATAATAATAATCAACTGAATAAGAGGCTAAACTGAAAGAGAAGATAAGGGAAACCTGATAAAACCAGAAAATACTAATTCCTCTTTCTTTCCTCTCAGAAGAAAGTGATCATGTCAAGAACAGGGTTGTTATCTTTTGGATTAAAATTATTGGATTACTGGAGATTCCCATCAAACATACAATGAGTTGAGCAACAAACAAACTGGAATTCTTTGTTTTGTGTCATGCAAGAATTAAAGGTTTTGATTCATGTTAGTAGAGGCTGTCTTGATTTTTTAAAAGGATTCATTTGTAATATTACATAATTAATCATTCTTTAGATGAGGAGGGATTTGGCTTTGAGAGAGTAAATTGGAATTCATTACCATCGAGTCAGGCAGCCTATAAATCACATAAAAACAAATATCAAAATGTTACATCTTCTTAAAATGGTTAATATTTATTTATATCTCATACTTCTTGACCTTGGAGCTATAAACCTGAGATCTGAGGTTAGAATTTATTAGAAATGAATTGGAAAAATGTGGAACTTATTGGCTTTGTTTTTTCAGTAGAAAGTAGATTATAAACATTGCAAATAAATAAACTACAGGTATTTCTTCCAGATATGTGGGCTGGTGGTTCATAGACCTGCTGTCTGGATTATTGGTCCTGTTTGCTAAGTATGGACATTTGAATGATGTGAAATTGAAATGTGAAATGTGAAGGTTAAATTACCATATTGCTGTTTTTCTGTTTTCTATTTTTAGGGTGATAGTTAATTTGGACATTAGCAAACGTTTGTATCTCTGTTGCACTTGCATCAAGTACGTTTCAGCCTTCAGAATATTTTATAATGCATGGTTCACAAGAAGCTGTAAAGCAGGTTAGGCTAAAAGAGAACAATTTGCTCCAGGGTATCAGCAATTATTGAGAAAATATTTAAATTCAGACCTTCACTGTTGATATACTGTATATTACTGCTGATATTTACATATATGTTATACTGTTATTTTCTGTGATGTTCCAATAAGCAGGCACCTGACTCTTGTTGGTCTGTTTCTTTCTAGGAAGGCTATAACGGAGTAACACATGGTTATTTAGAAATCACACTGAATATAATAGAATTTGCTGCAAGTAGGAATGTAAAATATGCAGTACTAGAAAGTCAGCAGAAAGGTTTTTCTTGCCCTTCTGTTTGAATAAATATTTTAATTTATTTGTTATATACTGCACTTTATTATTGCCTGAGATTTAATTGCATTCTTTCACTCTTGAAAGCCTTTCAGAGGTGCATCTTGTTTAAACCATGGCAAAGAAATTAAATAAGATGAAATGAATTTGATTTCATGGGGCAACTTCTCTGGATTTTCTTCTTAAACATCCAGGAACCGATCATGCTATTCCTTACCAGCGTTTTCTACTGCAAAGAAAAGAGAACATGTGATGAAATATTTATTCCCCCCCCCCCCCGTCTGCTGGGTGGTTGCAGCAGGTTTTGGTCACTTCACATGAACCTGGGACACTGTGACCACCATAAATATGAATCAGTTGCCAAGCATCTGAATGTAAATCACAAGATCCTGGAGATCGCTGCAACATTCCAGCTGATTGGTGCTTCTTCTGGATTCAGAAACACCAGGATCAGTGCCGAGCTCCAGCTGGAGCCTGGTGCTGATCCTGCCGCTTCCGCTGAGCCCTGACAGCCCTGCAGCTCCAGCCGTCTCTCGCTTAGGCTTGTGGGGTGCTGCCACCGGTTCAGCTCATTCCCCTCCCCCGCTACCACTTTTCTAGGATGGTCGCATACCACCTGCCAGGTGCCAATGTACCACAGGTGGTACCCGTACCACTGGTTGAAAAGCCCTGATATAAATCATTACTTGGTCAAGGTTAATGAGAAGATCAAATTGTGGAATGGATGCAAGTCAAACAGAATCTTTGAGAGACTTTGCTCTCAACTCAGGAACTTTCCTTTACAGATAGCATCTGGATTTCATTTGTTCAGGTGTTTTACATAGCAAAGTAGCAGTAGTGAAAAGTTGGTAATAGCAATCTGTAGTTAAACATAGGGGTTATCTACATCTAGATTGGCTCAGTGTTCATGTGATCACATATGGTTGATGCTCTTTGTCAGGTGAGCCAGTTAATTTTGGCTTACATGTAGTACAGCAACAGGATGTTACATGTAGCCAACGTCCATGACAAAGACCAAGGAACTGGTGAATAAATTGGTTCCTTGGAACCTCCCTAGATAAGGAGAGGACAGAAGATTGCCCACATGTGGTCTGAATGGTTGCTTCTCACAAGGAGATTGGGCGATAGTGGTTTTCTGCAGGTTTGAAGGGATTAGCCATCTTGCTCACTCCTGCAGCAGACTTTTAAGGTGTACTAAATTTGCAAACCACACTTTCTAATCACTTTTGGAAATTGCCCATTAACTATTCTAAAGCTATTGGGTAATTTTGAAAAATCTTTTGACTTCGAACAAAAGAAAAATTAATTACAAGCTTAAAGAATTTGAAATAATCAGAGAAGCTAAATAAGATTTTTATATAAAAAAAATTATAAATGGATTAAAGGTCCATGTAAAGTTGTGCCTTTCATACTATAGGTTGAGAAATGAGTGGCAAGAAGTCTATTATTTCATAAGGGTGGGGGAAAAAGACCTAAAGTTTCAGCCCTGGGACAGTTTTAAATAAAAAGCTTGATTGCTTGATTTTATAGTAGCTCATCTTTGTTATCATTGGGGTTTCGGTATCTGCAATGCAAGCAATATGTCTCTTCTGCTGTTGGCTCTTGAGAATGGAATGCATTTTTAGAATATAAATGCTTTGTTCTAGATGAAGTTCTGACAGCAAATGTAGTTTTGCAACTGAACTGCTAGAACATACTGGAAGGTAGTTTTCTACTGCAATGTACTTCCACATCACTCCACCCTCTGGTTCTTCAGTTTTATTTCCTTCCTGTTGGGGTTAAAGAGCTATGTTACCTTTTTCATCACTATGAAAGAAATGCAATGCAGAGTTAGTGTGTTGAATATCTACTAATTTTTGCATTCCTTTGTCATCAGCAGAAGGGAGCAGTGTTGAGCACATGAGCTGGTTTTGGCACTTGAAAAATCACAGAATAGATTCTGATTGTGAAAGACGAGGAGTGCCAAAGAAAACTACGGGAAAATACCCTTTCAGAACAATTAATAAATATTCTACCTGTTGCTGCTTGTTATTGACCTGGGCAATAAGAGGTGAATGAATCTTCTACAGAGCAGAACATATGGGTTGAAATTTTAAACTGGAGTGTCTAACCTTGGCAATTTTAGGACCTGCAGACTTTAACTCCAAGAATTCCCCAGTTGAATAGTCATTAGAAAGTGTGTATCTGAGTCATATTAGTAATGTGGACTAATATGGACTTTTAGAAGAAAAGTCATTTAGTACCTTAAGAGATTTGTTCTGTCCTAGCAGGAGGAGAAGAAGGAGAACAAGACATGATTAACTATGAAATTAAACATGACATTGGAGAAACCATTCTGACCCTGAGAACAGCATCAGATGCAGTTTAATCTAAGGCTCTTGCAGGGTGATGTAAAACAATGATATCCCCTCTTGAGGCTTCATCTCAAACAGAGCAGTGATCTCCTGGTAGCGCAACACTGTAGGAAATTCAGGCAGAATGTTAAGAGGGTCATAAAAAGAAAAAAAAATAGCGATAGAGAAAAGTCCAGAACTCTCTTCAATGGGAACGAGGGAGACCCCGCAAACAAATTGCGATCTTCAGCCTCATGAATATATTTCACAGAAGATTTTTTTGATCAGATCATTAATTTTCTCTTTCAGTTGATGATTGTCACACAAAACAGTGTACACAGAAAAGCTCCTGATACTATTAAATATGCACTGAACTGTTGGATGAAGTTTCAGAGTAATTAATGTGAGGGAAGAACTGTCAAAATGTAGATTTGTAAACCATAACTCGTAGCTCATGTTTCTCTCGTTAGAGGATTTTATTTTTCAGGAAATATCCAAATATCACTGCATTAACTAAAGAACTAATTTGCTAATCAAGGGCCTTTTCATTGGGGTAGGAGATGGGTGGGGTTGATCATGGAAAACAATAGAAATATTGCTATCTTACTGATTGAGCCTTAAATATTAAACAAAACATAATGTAAAAATAAGCTTTACTTGCGTATCCCCACTTTAGTGGAAAAATAAGGCACTATTATAAATGATGCAGATTTTCAAACACAATTCTTTTAATTTGATGCAGCAGGGAGCAGCCTTACAAGAAAAAATGCAAGTTGTATATCCCAGTACAAGAAATAAAGGGACGCGGTGGCTCAGTGGGTTAGGACGCTGAACTTGTCGATCAGAAGGTTGGCAGTTTGGCGGGTCGAATCCCGAGTGCCATGTAACAGAGTGAGCACCTGTTACTCTTCCCAGCTTCTGCCAACCTAGCAGTTTGAAAGCACATAAAAATGCAAGTAGAAAAATAGGGATCACTACGGTGGGAAGGTAACAGCGTTCCGTGCGCCTTTGGTGTCTAGTCATGCCAGCCACATGACCACGGAGACATCCTCGGACAAGCGCTGGCTCTTCGGCTTTGAAATGGAGATGAGCACCGGCCCCTAGAGTTGGAAGATGGAAGCGACTAGCATGCATGTGTGGGGGAACCTTTACCTTTACCTTATCCTACTAATACCCAATTTTGAGAATATTTTTGGTGTCAGTCATTGAGAGAATAGCTGGCGGGTGGGGGGGGAAAGAAGGTTCTTGATTCTGCTGCTGATCACGCCTAAACACTTTGAGCTGAATTATGGACAAATATAGCAGAGATCAACCGAGCTGCTCATGTTTTATATCAGTCTTCCCCACCTTGAAGTTCTTCAATGCATTGGGACCACAATTTTCAGCATTTCCTGAAGTCAGAGTTTCAGTGTATTTGGAAGATTTGTGACTGTTGTCATAAAAATTATTTTTTTTTCCTCAGGGATTCTTCAGACTCTCCAGTTTCAATTATTGTAGCTTGCAGTTTAGTAATTTCTTTTTAAAGTCAAGGTGACCTTAAAAAGCTGTTTTTAGGCACAGATTTTTACTTCCATGAATGAGTCAAGCATGCAGTAACATGTGGGATATGACAAAAGCAGCAAATGCAATTTAAGCAGTACATCTTGGACGTCAAACAGAAATAAGAAAGCCACTTGAATTTGCTATATAAAGGCATTTTTGCCTGTTGTGTTGGCCAGGCTACTTATCTTTTGCTATACTTCTCATCCATATATTTCAGCTTGACTCTTCTTTTCCTGAATTCATTATTCCAGTAGTAGTGTGCTGTTCTTGACCTGTCGTTCCAAAATAATCACCTTTATGGAAATGAATCTCTAGCCAAATTTCATCATGACTTAAACAACTTCCTCCTTCTCATCAGCCTTAGCTTAGCCCAGGGGTAAGCAAACTTGGCTCTCAGGAGTTCTGGGAGTTGAAGTCCATGAGTCATAAAAGGGCCAAGGTTGCCTACCCCTGGACTAGTCCTATCCATAGAACAAATTGACTTCTTTGAAGTCACAATAAAATTTCAGCATGGACATATAAACATCATATTTATACAGGAAATATGTGGATTTTCGTGTATACCTATATACTTCCAGCTTCTACGCAGCATGCACCAACAAATTTATAATCTATAGCCCAGTCTACATGTTACAACTACACTTTTTCTGACCCATTTCACAGGAATGCTCAACTGATGGAATTAAACCAGGCATTCAGGATACTGAACTGTTTACCCCAAAAGATCAGTAGACAAATCAGTAGAGCCTGATAATTTCCCAGCAAGGACCTATTAACAGACAGATACTGAACAATTACTGATTGTCACCTACAGCTCATTGCTTGTCAGGCTCCAAATCAAGAAAGACACAGGGTAATTCCTCCAAGCTGAGTCTTTTATTCTTTTACTTCTATAGACAAAACCTTGCCAGACTGAGCAATCCTCAACTTATAATCACAATTGGGACCAGAATTTCTGTTACTAATCAAGGCAATGGTTGTGAGTATTGCGCAATTTTAGGAGCTATTTTTTTTGCTATGATTATTAAGTGAATCACTGCAGAAGTGAATCATTACAGTTGTTAAATGAATCATGCAGTCAGCTTCCCCCATTGACTTTGCTTGTCAGAAGCCAGTTGGGAAGGTCGCAAATGGTGATCACATGACCCCAGGGTGCTATAACCATTATAAATACATGCCTGTTGCCAAGCACCTGAATTTTGATCATGTGACCATGGGGATGCTGCAATGGTCGTAAGTGCACGGACCAGTCATAAGACACCTTTTTCAGTGCTGTTGTAATTCGAACGGCTGCTAAACAAATGGTTGTAAATTGAGAACCTGCACTATCTGCATCTACATTATACTCTGTGAACTCCTCCCTTCTTTCTCTCACATACCATATCTGGGCTGAGTTGTCTTTTATTCTTCTGGAATGCGCCCCTTTCCTCCTGGACGTCCATCTGTTTACTGCGTTCCATCGTCACACTGCTCCAGCCACCCAAATGCATTATTAATAAGCTTAAACCCATACTCAATAATGGCATCAGGCACTAGATAGCAGGTCTATATTTGTGTACAAACAACCACCCCAATCTCAAGTAGATTTTCACAAGCAACAAGAAACAATAGGACAATGATGCCAACATGGGAAGCAGTTCTTGCAAGAACCTCAGATCTCTACTTTGCTCCAACATCTCTACCATGCATACAAGCTATTCCTCCAATGTGATATATGCCATATCAACTGCTACCAATGCCTCTGTAGATTCTACATAGGACAAATGGACAAACTTTGTGTCAAAGTTTGTCCACTTGTCCTATGGACAACTTGTATTAATGGACACAAGATTGATATCAGGACTCAAAGAGAAGGCATAGTATTATCTGAGCATTTCAACCTCCAGGACTCTCCATAACAAACCTCAGAGTGACTATTTTAGAAAAACAGGATTTTAACAGCACCATTGAGTGAGACATTGTCCAAATCATATACATCAAAAAATTTCTGGCAATCTCAAAGTCTCAACACAGCAGGTTTTTAACATATTAGAGTTGTTAATTGATAAGATTCTTGCAATTTATCTCACATATAACTCCATCTATATAGCCAACCTACCTTTTTCTCTCTTTCCCCTTTTTTCCCTCCACCCTAGTTTCAATTTTTCATTAGCCCCCAGCTAGCCATTCCATGCATCTGATGAGGTGAGTTACAGCTCACAAAAGTTTAAAAGTAATACCAGAGAGCTGTTTTTTTTGCCATGATAAACTGACGAGGGACTCCTCCTACACAAGCAAGAAGTATATTTATCTTCTTTATAATGTGTAGGTGTTGAATATGGCAAAACTGTACATTCATCTCCTGTTCTGTTCCACCCTACGACCAGCCCTGTTTGAATGTCAGGGACAACCCCTTTTTATAATCAACAGGCTGGAAAAAACCCAACCAAATTTATTTACAAAGAGTTCAAACAAAAGTTAAACAAAAAGTTCAAACAAGACTTAAACCAAAAGGTTAAACAAGAGTTAAACAAGAATAACAGACCAGGACTCTAGCAGAAGATCTTCAAACGGTTGCCTTCAGCAACCAGAACCTCCCACACATTCCCCTTTTATCAGCAGTCCCAAGGCGTGGCTTCTCATTGCCTTCTCCCGAGTTGCCTCATTGCTTTCCTCTTTTCTGTTCTGCTAGATTGCCTCCTGCTCCTAGCATCCCTGAACAGAGCCAGCTGTGGATCATCTTCCAATCCCTCATGCTCACACAGCTGAGTCTGAGGAGGAACAAGACAGGAGGGGCCAGGCTGAGAGTTCTGCAGTGCATCAGAACCTTCCTCTGACACCAAAGGCTCTCCAAACTCCTCCTCCTCCTCCTCTTCAGAATCATCTGACTCAGCTGCCTGAACCACAGGCTGATGCTGAATCACAACATCTCCTTTATCCCTATTTTAAAATGTATTTCCTTTCTTGGGATTCTCTGAAGTCTTAAATGGATCAGTTATCTCATAAAACACTTGACCATTTTTAACGTAGGCAATTGAAATATAATTGCATTTAATTTCCTCCTTTTTTACCACATGCTTATAGAGAATAGAATTCTTAATATTTCTGCATCTATATTCTGCAGATTGCAGCATATATTCCAGCTGAGTTCATTCAGAGTAAAATACATTAATCCAGGGGGTTTGGATAATGAAACATCTGCAAGAATACAACCAAGTGCAGAGAGCACCAAGGACCCCTCATTTCAACCCTGAGCTACAAATATTCTCTTTTATTGATAAATTAATCTCATATATGTTGCCATGCAAGTGTATTGTACAGATTGCAGTATCTATTCCCTCTGAGTTTATTCAGAGTAAAATAAATTAATCTAATATTTGCTGTCATACTATGGTCTGTTCTTTATAGGGAAACAGACAAGTCGCATTTCTGCATGTTACACTAATCTCCATCAAGAGAAACTTGCTTGTTTGTTGCCTTGTCAGTCTTTCCAGGTGGATCAGGTCAAGAAATTGGAATGTCAGAAATTCCAGGAATGTTCTTTATTATAAAATGGTGCAATAATAGAATCTTGAAAATATATCCAAGTGTCTTTCTGTTCCACGTTATAGTAAACAAAATCAAGGTGGTCCCAAAGGTGCTTCTCTAAAAGCTAACTGGACTATCTTGGTTTATATTCTTTGCAGTCATCTGGTTGTTAGCACTCTGAGGGTCTGTAGTTAGATCTCTGAGAATTAACATAAGTGAAAATTCAAACTTTTAAAGACAGCAAAGTTCAAAGTCTGGACAGAGGGGACCATTGGCTTGAAAAGAGGGGTCAAACAGGCATCTATGCTAAAATTGAACAGCACTCTCTCAACAAAGGGGAGGGATACCACACCACCTATCTCCTGTTTACAATGCAGCCCTTTCAGCAGTCCCAAGAAGCTTCCCCACCCTTTTGCGCTCTGATTCAGGTGGCTCTGAGGATACAGCTAAGCCCTCAAGTGGCCTCAGCTGACCTTTAGAACCTTATTGACAAGATGACTCCAAAGAATATAAATCCTTCCATTACCTACCATTCAGTTAGAACTGAAGAAGCTTTTTGGATGAGAAGCAAAATGCTTTCAAGGAAAAAAACCCCCAGAGAAAGTCCAATTGCTTTTTGGAAAAGCACCTTTGGGACAACTATGACCTGGATGATTGAGAAATATCATAGGTAAAAATCAAGGTGGATTACTCTAAGTTGCGTTCTCACACATACATCTTGTTTTTCCATCTATATATCTATCCATCCATCCATCCATCCATCCATCCAGTGCAGTGACTTAGCAGGCTTGCATTCGAGACCCATTGTTGCCGCGGGCCGGAATGAGCTCCCATCACATGCTCTACCTCCTGCTGACCCAGCAGTTTGAAAGCAGGTCTGCGATTTGATTAATGGGTACCACTTCAGTGGGCAACTTCATGGGGACACAAAAGGAGCCCCCAACTGAGTGTCCCCTGGCAGTGGTGATATCACCAGCAAATCCTTTTGCCACGCTTCCAACACACAAACATACAAAATCTGTCTATCTGTCTTGTCTGTCTGTCTGTCTGTCTGTCTGTCTGTCTGTCTGTCTGTCTGTCTATCTATCTATCTATCTATCTATCTATCTATCTATCTATCTATCTATCTATCTATCTATCTATCTATCTATTTCCTGCTATTATTATTTTATAAACATGGTGAATATATCCAATACACCTCCTGTTGCTATTTTGCCCACAACAATAATCCTTTGAGGTGGGCTGGACTGAGAGCGACTAGCCTAAAGTCATTCAGCTGACTTTCATGACTAAGGCAAAATTTGAATTCATAGTCTCCCACTTTCTAGCAAGTCCTCTCTTAACAATTTACTTTTTCTTTCCCATCATAATGGCTCTTCCTTACCTTCTCAAAGTCAGTTCTAAATTCCTTTACAAGCCCACTTTGGTGACGCCAGACTATGAACATGCTTTTAATTAGGTTGGAGTTACTCTGATATCATTTTCATTATTCCACAAATTAAATTTTATTGTTGATTTATAATTCATCCTGAAAATCTTTTATGCTGAAGACCAAGATGTAATTTTATTAAATCAACTCATACATCAATCAATAATTGAAATGTTCAACGTTTTTCTAAAAATCAATACAAAACAAAGCCGACTTAAAATAATTGATGTTCACTTTCAGATTCAGAGCACAGAATCAGTAGAAGGGATGTATGTTTGCCTCATGGGAGATTTGAAGGATTAATAAGTGTATTTTTAATTATCTCAAGGTAACTTCTCTCTTCCTACATTTACAACTTTTTATTATCTGCACATTTTTTTAACACAAAGGGATGAATTCATTTATTTAAAATAATTTGACATTGCTCTTCCAGTCAGTGACTACTCTAGACAAAGTACAAATAATGAAAATGCATAAAGTATAATAAGCTGAATAATTTCTTGCATAATAAGGAGGAATGCATTGTAAAAATTAGAAAGTGTCATTAATTCTGCAAAGCTATGCAAAATGATGCATAACATGTTAGCCAAATCCCCTTGGAGTTAAATGTGAAAGACCCTTTCTTGAGTACAAAACAACCAACCAAGATTGTGATGTACTACTTTGTTGTGTTGATAGCTGCACTTGAATTTTGAGCAATATGTTAGGGCAGGGGTCCCCAACCCCTGGTCCATGGACCGGCACCGGGCCACAGCATGCCAGAAACTGGTCCGCGCAAACAAGCAAAGCCCCATCCACAGTACATGAAACCACGCCCCCTCTGGTCCGCAGAAAAACCTCTCTCCATGGAACTGGTCCCTGGTGCCCAAAAGGTTGGGGACCTCTGTGTTAGGGGTAATGAAGGACAAAATCTAATTCTGGTTTAATTTAATTGAAATGGAATGTAAATGAAATTAATTAATTACTGCTAATAGAATTTACTTTCTGTGTATTTATTAATTTTCATAATACTGAAGATTACATTTGGAAAGGACTTTGGAGGGCTGGACACCAGGGTTTGGGGAACTGGAGTCTGCACGCTCTAAATTGATTAATGCAACTTTTGAGTAGACTCATATAAGGATAAATTATCTTTCAAATTATCTGGCTACAGGCTGTTTTGATTAGCCTGGAAGCCAGTGCTGTTCATTTAAAATTGTTATGATTTATAAAAGATGAGAATTCCAGAAACTCTAGAAAAAAATTAGGAACATCTAATTCATGAAACTAATTTTAAAATGCAATAATTACGCAATGGATTGTTGTGGATAGATTTCTTTTTCCCAGGAAGTGAAGGAGCCATTCTTCCAGCTTATGCTAAGCAAATACATGGTCATTCAAAATCAGCGTGGGATTCACAATACTTCTGGCTTCATAGCAGGAGATCCTATATCCTTTCAGATAGATGGCTGTCCATTCTTTTCCTAAAAACCTCCACGAGGAAGCACCCACAATTTCTGAAGGCAAGCTGTTCCACTGGTTAATTGTCCTCACTGTTAGGAAATTTCTCACTAGTTCTCTCTAGTTTGCTTCTCTCCTTGATTAGTTTTCATCCATTGTTTCTTGTATTGCCTTTGGTGCTTTGGAAAATATGTTCAGTTGGTAGGAAGTTTCTGTGAGAAAATGTTCTGCTGCTATTCATGAAAGAGAAGCTTTTGATGATACTTGTTATATCTTCAGTTGTTTAGGCATTGAGCGAGACAAAGTGTTGAAACAGCAAACAAGTTTATTAACTCAGAACAGAAGCAGCCCTAATGCCTGCTTGCTGCACAGCTATTTATATGGTTAGCCACTAGGCGGCGACCAATAGGTTTAAAGTAACAGTTTCCTGCCCCAAACCTAATTATCAGCCTGGAGACAGCAAGCCTGGCTTTCAGTAACAGCAACTGTTACATAACAGAGAAATCTAGGTCAGATATTAAGCAAGTGATTTAAAACAATTATGACCAATACATTACAATACTGCTGTTTAAGTAATGCCCCATGATTGTGCCTTTAGCTGCCGAAGGAGTCCTTTTAATTGAAATTCACTATCAAAAGCCCCTTGTTTACGGTTATGGCAGTGTTAACAGGGAATACTGTGCATTGCTGTAACAAAAAATGTCAAGATGGTAAAATGGGAAGTGCTTATTTATGTGATTAAAAACCAAGTTCCAACAAAAGAAAATATCTGAAAATGTCTAAGAACAAAGTAAATAAGCTGTGACAGCAACCGATGTGTTTTACATTAGAAGGGTTGATGAACTGATTAAAGACAATCGGTGGATCACTCAAAGGGAAGTTAATGTAAAGCCTGGCGTTTCACAGGAACATGTGGATCACGTTATTAATGTTCTTCAATATCCAAAGGTTTGTGCAAGCTGAAAGCATTGCATTTGGAAAGCAGAGATGAAAACTTCAGAAGCCGAAAGTTGCCATGCTACAAGAATAAAAGTGAAGAATTTCTTCACAGCATCTTGACAACCAATGTAATATGAACACATAATTATAACCCAGAAACCAAATATTAGATAACAGAATATTATCACAAACTTTCATCTGTATGTGTATGTGGAATCCAAGTTGAGGATTTGTAAAAAAAAACACCTCATAGTTAATGTTTCCAGGGATGCAGAGGGTGTTATTTACATGGTGGATTCTTTTGGACTTTGCAATGGTACCAATTCAGAATGCCACATTGCCTGATTCAGTACTTTGAAACAATAATTAAGCAGAATTCAGAAGCACAAGAAGAAAATTTGCTGCAAAACAATAACATCAAAATTGCCTCTTATGAACTGATCAAAAGATAATTGCAAAGTTGGATTTCACATTTTCTCCTCATCCACTATATAGTCCAGACTTGATCCTATGTGACTTCTACCTTTCCCCAAAATTGAAGGCATTGGTTTGACTCAAATCAAGAAGTGGAAAGGACTGTAAGGACCTAGTGGAACAGGCAAAGCATTTGTGATGTGTTCAAGTAGTTGTCCATTGTTGTCAGAAGCGTGCAGTGAATGGAGGTGATTGTGCAAAGAAGCAAAATCAGGTAACAAAACAACTCATCTCATGGATTAGTTTTGTTTCATTCTTTGAAACATCTCTATTTAAGCTAAAGTCATAAAGGTGAAGATATTATTTTCCGTGCAATTATTGTAGCATTGCATAGCATCAACTTGCTGCAAATCTTCATGACAAAGCTGGGTTTTTGAGTAACTTTTAATACTAATTTCAAAAAATTAATATAACAAGTAACTAATATATAAATGCTATTTTTTATGAAATATTGATTCTTATGATTTATAGAGAGTGTTTTTTCTGTCTCTATCACCAATCAGCTTATTTTATGAAAAGCTCTATCAAACAGGCAGTTATGACTGTATGAAGTTTTGAACTTTGATTTTTCCTGATTATAAACAAGAAATCATGGTAGTCTATACAAGTGTATTTATCTGTATTGCAGATAAATAGATGTAATAAGGTACCATCAGATTTTGTTTCTGCTACTTAACAACCTAACTTGAAAACCTCTTTATCTTACTTTAATATAGCACAAACACATAAGGTAAGGGAAGGTTGGGTAAGGGAAGGTAAGGTAAGGTAAAATAAGATAAGATAAGATAAGATAAGATAAGATAAGATAAGATAAGATAAGATAAGATAAGATAAGATACTTACCCATAAGATAAGTAGTGCAGCGCCTAAACCAACACAGTTTTCTGAGCTACTTGTCTATTTTCCAATTAATGCATCTGTTTGTATTTGCATTTTATGCATGAAGAGTTGTAAGTGAGATGATAGAGATTTACTGCACCCATCTTAAATACTAAATAATTTAGAATTTGAAAACAAGGTCCTCAGGTCAAAACCAGACATGTTTTTTGGAGTCTTCGACATGTATTCTCTCATTAAAAGGTAAAGGTAAAGGTTCCCCCGCACATGCGTGCTAGTCATTTCTGACTCTAGGGGCCGGTGCTCATCTCCATTTCAAAGCCGAAGAGCCAGCGCTTGTCCGAGGATGTCTCCGTGGTCATGTGGCCAGCATGACTAGATGCCAAAGGCGCACGGAACGCTGTTACCTTCCCACTGTAGTGGTCCCTATTTTTCTACTTGCATTTTTACGTGCTTTTGAACTGCTAGGTTGGCAGAAGCTGGGATGAGAGTGTGTGTGTGTGTGTGTGTGTGTGTGAGAGAGAGAGAGAGAGAGAGAGAGAGAGAGAGAGAGAGAGAGAGAGAGAGAGAGAGAGAGGAGACCCCAAAGATACAGAATTAATCTAGTTATTTTCATCCAGAACCTCGTCAATTTAAAGTAGTTTTTAAAGATAAAAACAAGAAGAACTTCTGAGTGCAAGTTTATAAAATAACAGACATTGAAACTGGATGATGAATAATATCAGATGGAAATTCTTTCCTTGTCTCCTTGCATTAGCAGTTATATTATAAAGCTGAATATTATTATTTCTTTACTATTTTATTTTGTATATTTACCATTTGCTGCATCTAGCAACATCCAATATTAAAGTCTCTGTATACAGTGATGCAATTGCAAATAGAATACCGGTAATAAGAAAACAATGAAAATACTAAGTTTAAATTAATGCCCAAGACTAATAGCATGCAACCATCATGAGATGTCATAAATCAATATGAATGAAAATGAATTCAGCACGAGTCTAGCAGCTGAAGATATCCAAATGGGAAAATTTTGACCAATATTTCACTCTGATTATTGGTTCTGTCTTTCGTTGTTTAGGCTCTTATGTTTTTTCTAGGTTCCAGTGTTGAGGATTGTTCCCAGTGTTAAAGATCCCCTTTTCTCTGATGTTCCAAGGTTTCTATGTGGTTCAGGTACTGTATACCTGTATTTTGTTTTGATTGTATTTACACCCAGCTCAGGCTGATGCAGTTTTACAGAATGGCTCCATGCCTTTTCTGAGTGCTGTTTTCTTCACTTGCTGTGCTAATGTGTGGAAATATCCTCTGTTAATGGAAAAAAGTCTCTGCACACTGCAACATCCTCTTGGCTGAATTCATATGCATTCACAGTAGGTTTTGTACATGCTCCTAAGACACATTGTAGTAAACTAGGATTTGTGATAGCCCAGCTCTGTAAACTTTAAGCATATGCCTATAAATAATTAAATGACGTAGTGAATTGCTTTCCACCAAGTCTGCTATGTAATGTAATTATCTCCAGAAATATTTGGGTGAAAACCTTGCCTCCAGGTTTGCTGAAGTGAAAGTGGCAGTTGAGTGGCAGCTCCACCTTTTTCAGGGGAACAAACACTTTTGCAAGTCAGCTGATCCATTTAAGCTGCCTGAATGCAAGGCTTTGGTCAGGTTATCCTAGCCAGGTGCTTCATCTCAAGACTCATGTGGACCATTCTGCTTTTCTTTGGGTTTAGTGCTCAGATATTGAATCTGAAGAACAAGCCCCTGTCAGGTATTTTTCCTGCAATTATACTCTAGTGAAATATAGTGAATAATAACATTAACCAGGGTCTTATGGGGATTGAAATTTTATAATGATGGTGGAATGCTTTGGACCAGGCATGTCAAACACAAGGCCCGGGGGCCAGATCCGGCCCGCGAAGTGGTTTCATGCGGCCCACGAAGCCATCCTGGAAACAGTGAGGGAACGGACCCCACTGCCTTGGCCCTGGCCCAGAGACCCTCCTTCTGCCAGAGACCCTCAGATCTGTCCCACTCCTGCCCAGGCCCCCATAGGCACCCTTGATGCGAATGATGTAGAGCTGGCCACGCCCACCCAGTAGGCCATACGCACTCTAGCCACGCCCACCCAGGAGGCCACGCCTACCCTGGCCACACCCACCTGGCCCCTTGAGGGCAACCGCAATGCTGATGCGGCCCTCAATGAAATTGAGTTTGACACCCCTGCTTTGGACATTTGAAAAACAATATAGAGATATTAAGTACTTATACTATTACCCTGGCTGTTGCTTTTCCCCCGTTTTGAGTTTCTATAGATATACTTGTTAACACTATTATTTCTCCTGTGTCGAAAAGAGGAGAATTACAATGAGACTACAGGTAGTCCTCAACTTACAACCACAACTGAGCCCAAAATTTCTGTTGCTAAGTGAGACATTTGTTAAATGAATTTCTCCCCATTTCTTACCACAGTTGTTAAGTGAATCACTGCAGTTATTAAGTAGAGGAATACGGTTGTTAAGTGAATCTGGCTTCTCTATTGATTTTGCTTGTGATCACATGACTCTGGGACATTACAACTATCATAAATATGAGTCAGTTGCCAAGCATCTGAATTTTGTTCACATGACGTATGGAGATGCTGCTATGGTTGTTAAATGTAAAAAATGGTCACAAGCCACTTTTTTCAGTGCTGTTGTAACTTTGAATGGTTACTAAATGAGCATGAGACACATGGTCCTGAAACTTCAAGGACTGTTCAAAACTACCACTTGTTCAGTGCCATCATGACTTTGAACAGTTGCTGGATGAGTGGTAGAGAAAAGACAAAATGATGAAAAATTTGCAGACTTTCCTTTGCAGCTGTGGCTGCACTTTCCCATTAGTGGAACATCCTGCCTAGCCTAACTCCTGGCAATGGTATTAAGAGGAATGGCCATCACTGCCTGGTGTCTAGGAGTAATCAAAAGAGCAGCATTGGTGCTTTCCCTCCATGATTATTCCCTCCTTTTGGAGGACCCAGATTGTTGGGGGCAATTAAGCTGACTTTGTAATAATGCCGCTTGGGGTGTGTGTGTGAAAGCCCTAACAAGCAGGCATATACATAGAATGAAGGCTACTGCTAAGCTTGTAAGCCGCCCTGAGTCTTTGGAGAAGGGCAGGATATAAATGTAATAAAAATAAATAAATAAATAAATAAATAAATAAATAAATAAATAAATAAATAAATAAATAAATAAATAAATAAAGCAAACACAGTGATGAAATGAGGATGTGGGTGGGGGGTGGGTGAGGTATTGTCCGAAGTGCTGATTGTTCTGCTCCTTGGTGGATGAACTAGGCAGCCTTCCTGCTCTCTCCCTTCTCACCCAAACAGCAGCAGTGTCCGGCTCTTTGACAGCTGTCTGAAACTGCAAGCGATTGTTTGCCAAGCACGATACTCACTGAGTTCTTTGTTACTAGATTTGTTGAGATCAGAGGATGGAGCTAGAAGAGACTTAAATACATTCCGTTGTTCAATCAGTTCATTCCTGGGTACATCAGGGCAGAGATTGCCTCACTATTTCCATATGTCTATGATCTGTTGTGGAGGTGAGTCTCTCACCTTTAATGGAGAGGCTTGCAGCTGGCTGTCTAATAATGGTCTTTTGAATTCTTATCAGTCATGGAACCAGTTCTTAGAAGCCTTGGTGACACTCATGAAGGAGCTTTAAAATACTGCAGTGAGTAAGACAGAATTGCTCTATCTTTAAACAAAAAGCAGTTTTATATCTACACGTAGAAGAAGAGGCTGAACTGGAAGGCAGGGTTAAATGTGTCCTCAGTTTAGAATCACTGCATTGACACAAAAGATCTAAGTCCAGCCCCCCCAATTAATTCCATTGAGCCTTATCTAGGGCCAATTTACTTTTGACCATTAATTGACTAGATTCTTGTATCATATTTTGAGTTTTGAACACAATGAATAGCTTCTTACTATTTGCACTTGACAGCCTGTTCTAAAAGAAAAACAAACTAAGGAACAAATGGAAGTCTTGAACGAAATGGAAATGGATGTGCTAAATCACATGTCCTGCTATCCTTGATCTGCAGGACTATGATTCTGAGAATAGAAATTTAGTCCAATTAGGTAAAAATGTAATGAAGTCTTTTGTTTCATATTTAACCAGGAAAGATTGTAAATAAAAACTGTAAGATGCATCTTTCTTAGAAAGAAAAAAAGTTTCCTCTCAAGAAATGAACAGATGCACACATAGACAGACATATGGCCTTGTTTTCTTCTGTCTGGTATTTCCCATTATTCAGTCATATCCATTTTTAGCAATACGGTCCCACTGATGCTGCCAGTGTCATATGAATGAATGTCATATTATGCAGATGAATATAATGGAACTAGGCAAGATATTCTGCTTGACATTTGCACTTTTCTAAATGATAGGTAGCAGCACACAGAGAAAATATGAACATTTGTCCTTATTTGAATCTAGCAAATACTTACAATGGGAAAATCAATACGAATAAGATTTTAAAGCATTCTGTTCGTGTATCTGCCTATCCCATCTGATAATCACCCATCATTATTGTTGTGTAGTGAGTTCTTTGTGCAGGAAAGGAGACGAGGCAAGTGAGTTCAGCAATGGTCATGTTTATTTGCTTGCAGGATCTGAACTGAGAATTAAGTTGCAGCCTGCAGCAATTTATAGCCTGGCCCCTAGGCGGCAGCCAATAGGTTTAAAGCAACCCATTGCCACCTAGGGGCAGCCAATAGCAGCACTGGAGCTGGGGAGTCTGAGTTGCTGGAAAGCCGTTAGCTGCTCCAGCTTACCTCGTGCAGTTACAACTGAGCCCAATACTTAAAAATTATAATCTTCAGCCATGCTGCTGGGGTTACTGGGAGTTGAAGTTCAATCCATACAGACAAAACCTGATTAGGAAAGGTTACATTATGTTATTGTCTTGTCTTAAAAAGTTTCAACATGCCCTCCAGATGAGCTCAATTTCTGGTGATTACACCAAAACACTCATTCAGGTTCTTTTTGATAATAGGGCATAAATAGTTGGCTGTTGCTATATTTTGGTTTTAAAGACAGAAGAAGAAGAAGAAAAAAGCAGCCCTTAAATGTATCTGTGAGATCTGTCTGAGCACTATTGAATGCACAGCTGCATTATTGAGGTCAAATGGCAGAATCAATGACTGTTATGGTATTTGTGATTTACCAATCAAATAAAATGGTCACCACATTTCCAAGCTATTTACTAATATAATTAATTTGGATCAGCAATAGCATTTTAGGAAGGCAGTCAAAAACTGCACAAATTTCTGTAATGAAAATGGATTGTTGTTTTTAGGACAAGAATTTCTCTGTTGTGCAGATTGAAACCCTTATTGTGCCTTGATCAAGAGGTAAAATAATCTTGCAGTCAATTCATTCTGGAGGGCGTAGATACTCAAGAGAGCTAAAAGGAGCAGCAGGTTCTGCATCACTTTTCCTCTAGCATTCTTCAGCAAATGGAATATGGAAATCCTGTCCTTGCTTTAAGTTTTAACACTGGAGTATTCAAATACTTTGAATTGGGGAATCTGTGAAGCTAAAGTCAACTTTTCAAAATGAGAAAGCGTATTATCTCTTAGGGAGCAATAGCAAACAAAAGCCAAAGTCCAAGAGGAGATGAATGTGAGAAGTGGGATCACACCAGGGACCCATCTGTTTCAGCATTCTGTTCACCACTTGGCAGCCAGATGCGGTAGGAAGTCCGCATCTGTGAGATGTCAGCATCCTTCTGCTCATAATTTCTACAATTGGAATTTGAAAGTGCACAGCTTCTGTTATTGTTGTTGTTTATGAAAGCTATGGAATCCCTAGGCACTTTCAAATAAGTTGGTAATAGGCACATTATTATTTTTTTTGAAACTTGCATTAAAAAAATCTATCTGGGTACGTATCAGTACAACAAATACTACTTGTCTCTGAGTTAACCAAGGGTATTATGGTAAATGCAAGGCGATCAAACCGGTCAGTCCCAGAGGAGATCAACCCTGACTGCTCTTTAGAAGGCCAGATCCTGAAGTTGAAACTCAAATACTTTGGCCACCTAATGAGAAGGAAGGACTCACTGGAGAAGAGCCTCATGCTGGGAAAGGTTGAGGGCAAGAGAAGAAGGGGACGACAGAGAATGAGGTGGCTGGATGGAGTCACTGAAGCAGTAGGCGTGAGCTTAAATGGACTCCAGAAGATGGTAGAGGACAGGAAGGCCTGGAGGAACGTTGTCCATGGGGTCGCGATGGGTCGGACACGACTTTACAGCTAACAACAACAACAATTATGGTAAAATCAAGGTCATTGTGCATGACTTGGATTTGGGTGTTTTAGGTTTATAAAGCAATGGCATTTTTGCCAAAGCTAGTTCTTGTTTCTTATTATACAATTATCCTGAGATCTTACAGAAAGATTCTGAGAATGCGACATGGGAAGAACAGATAATGTGGATGTTAGGAGAATACAAGTCTGATGCATCTAAAGTCAGTATTTGGGCTTTAGCCAATGTAATACTGAATACCCATTAAAATTCTGTCTGAAATGTTATCAGATCTTTGGATGTGATCATAGCTGCCAGTCATTGAGAGAAAATACACAACCTTCAAAGACCTGCATTGAAATTCTATAAGAATTTTACATCAAGCCAATTTCCCTTATGAGCCTTATGAGAGTAATCAAAATTATACAAATGAATAGAGTAAAAAAACAAAAACCTTCCTCAAGCCGCTGCTGTTCTCCAGATACGTTGGATTAGAACATCTGGAGGCCACCATAGGATTTCTGGGCAGGTTTTAATAATCAGTGGTTGTGTCACCCAAATATTAGGCTGAAAGTGACTTCATGTGATAAAACACATTATATTGAGTTGAATATATTCTTGAAAGAATCATAGAGGAAGGGGGACGAGGAGGAGGTCACTTCATCCATTTGTCTGAAATGGTATAGGATTTCCTGCCTGAGTAGGGGGTTGGACTAGAGGACCTCCAATCCCTCTTCCAACTCTGTTATTCTGTAAGGAGCTACCATAAAATATGAATTGCAGCCATCTCCCCAAAAAAGACCCACCCCCACCCCCAGGGAGGCACCTTTGTCATTCAAATATCCATTTTTTATGGCGTAAGTTGCACTTTGCTAATTAGTTAATAGTTTCAGGAAAGTTTAAGTGCATTTTCAAATACATAGATTTGGCTTTTCAGAATGGGGGAACACAAGTATGTTTAGACTACACAGTTTCTTCAACCTACTGAGGATGCTTATGCTTTGTTTTTATAATTAATAGGTTAGATATGCCAACATTAAATAAGCACCCAGTAAATGAGATTTTTTTTGTCATGTGTGCCAAGTCATTTATCATTGAAAACAATATTTAGTTCTGAATATATGCCAAGAACTGTTCAAACATTTTGTTCTGAGATTCAGGATTGTCCTTGTTAAACTGCCAGACCCTACACTCTCCCTGCTAGGATTCAAGCAGAAAATGAGATAACTAAATGACCATTGGCAATTTCTATGTATGAAAGCAGTGAAATCATACTTTAGTGATCACACTTTAACAACCTTTTACATTTTGTGGTCTCCAGGTATGTTGGACTTTGGTTTCTATATTTTTTTTGGCCAGAATGGACTTCAGAATTCAGTACCACCATCACATTTTAAAAATCTTTCTTCTCTCACACCAAAGCCGAAGCTTGTACAAAACTAGTACACATAAGAGAGAAAAGTTAGTCTCATTTTCTGCATTATGTGGCAATTAGACATTTTTATAATATATAAAGAATGGCATGAAAAATACAAACCCATAAAAGGCAATTGTGATTCATCACTATAATGATCTTGAGGTGCCTGTTTGATTAATCAACTCCCTTGCTTTATTGGAAATCTATACATGCTGTTATTTCCCCCCCCCCAGTACTTTCACACCGATTATTATCAATGTTGACAGGACACAAATGACTTGTGCAGAATTTATACTTACAAGCAAAGAGCTTGTGTGCAATGAATGGTAGTAAAATATTGCCGTACTTATAACTAATTACTAATGACCTTAGGTTGTCCGTAATCAGTGCCTGGAAACTAAGCTTCTGTTCTCATTGGTGATATACAACTATCCATATGGTGTAGTAACAACAACTTGCACCTATACATCGGCAAGACAAAAGAGATGGTGTTAGACTTCCGGAGAAAAAAGGAGGAACCTGCCCCACTTCACATCGGAGAGAACTGTGTAGAGAGAGTTTCCTCCTTTAAATTTCTGGGAGTCTACCTCTGTGAAGATCTGACCTGGAAAGTTAACACAACTCAGGTGGCTAGAAAGGCCCAACAGAGGCTTCACTTTCTTAGGGTCTTGCGGAAGAACAGGGTAGAACAACAGAAATGACCCTCTTTTACCGGTCTACTATAGAGAGCGTCCTCTCGTATGGTATTGTGGTTTGGTATGCTGGTCTGACAGCCGCGGATAGGAAAGTATTACAGAAGGTAGTGAGCACAGCACAAGACATTGTGGGCTGTTCCCTGACACCACTGGATGACATCGCCAGGGCTCGTTGCCTTGGAAGAGTGAGGAAGATTCTCAGGGATGACTCACACCCTGGACGGTATCTCTTTACTCTCCTAACATCCGGTAGGAGATATAGGAATATAGCCAGCTGTACCAACAGGCTGAAAAATAGCTTTTATCCATAGGCTGTTAGGCTTTTAAATGAGACATAATCTTATGCAGAATTGACTTGGGAGGCCGGTGTGTGGTGTAGTTGGTTCACATGGTGTGGTAGGATGGAGGGTTGGTTGTCACTGTGTGTTGGGGGGAGAGAGCACGGGGGGAGGCTCAGCTAATCTCAATGTACACATGTTGTACTTTGATAATAAAGGTTTATTATTATTTTATTATTAATCTTTTCATTGCATAACTTAAAATATCCCTTTATCCAGTGGTGGGATTCAGTCGGTTTGCACCAGTTCTGTAAGACCCAATAGTTAACTTTTTGTTGACTTCGGTGAACCTGCTGATATCCTAGCCTTTTTTCACAAGGCCCAGAATGGACCGCTGGAAGAGCATAGACACCACTTCTGAAAGTCCATTCTGAGCCGGGGAGGCTTCCCAGGACCAGAATGGACTTCTGGAAGTGGCGTCCATGCAGAGAACCGGTTGTTTAGGTATTTGAATCCCACCACTGCCTTTATCAACTATCAAACACCAGCATTTCATTCTGATATTGAAACACATTAAACCAGGATTTTTAGACCTCTGCACTTTTTACATCTTGTTTAAAGATTCACTTTAAAATATTTTGAATTTAGCTGGCAAGGATGGATACTTTAGAGTTTGGGAACAATATTTCCTTGTCAGTAACTTTAATTTCAGCTCTGGTACTATAAAATAACAAAGTACTTTAAATTTTTGAGACATTTGCATAGGCATATCAGAGTCTTTATACTAAATAATATAAACTGCAAATGTAATGCTTGGGAAACAGAAAGTATGCAAAAATGTTAAGAATGGGATTTTTAAAATACATAGAAGGAAGATAGTGAGGGGGCATAAAAACTTACAAGAAACAATGGAGAACAGAAATGTATTATGTGTGCAAATGAACTGCAAAGAATTTAAGATATTACAGGAAGAAGCTAGCAGGAATTAAGCAAATGACCATATCTGAAAAGGAATAGAACCTGACATCACACGTTACTAAGATAAACTGTATATCTTGGACTTAACTCAACTCTTATGCTTTGCTCAAACTATACTTCATTAGCATTAGATCTTTTTCTTTAAAAGTTGGTCTGTCCACTCATATATGCTTGTGCTGGTACTGCTATTGCTTTTCCTGTTTTGTGGGGAGGGGAGGAGGTTTTCTAAGATTAAGTAAGCATCATTTGAAATTAAATGAAAAATACCAAAGAAATAAGAATGTTTGCTTTCTCCAGTAGCCTGTTGAAAGACATTTTTTTTCCAGAAAAATAAACTGAAGATCCTGGTGCACTTTCTTATTGAAAGAACTTCCCCTTTCTCATATGCTTCACAAAATCATGTCATTCATACACACACACACACACACACACACACACACACACACACACACTGTTTAAAATACTCCTTTTGTGCAATTCAGCTGTTCCGTCCTGCATGTGAACCAAAAGCCTTGAAATAGTATTGAGCAGCTGCGGTCTCTGAGGGAGAACTCTTGATTGATCTTTACTGATGTAAACACTGAGAAGAGGGATGGTATGAAGGAGATCTTTGGTTGTGCTTCAGGAATGCTGAAGTTGGGTGTGTGCATTGCCACAATCTTTTTCCTTTTGCTCATATTGAGAGGAATGGGATACAGAGACTAGAGTTTACATCAGCTCACAGAGGGCGTTCATAATTACAAACATAGTCTCTGTGAGCTTTCTGTGTGAGGATTAAAGGAATCATGAATCAGAATTAGAGTTATGGATAAAGATGTGGGTTGGACTAGAAGACCTCTAAGGTCCCTTCCAACTCTTCTGTTACTTTGTTATTCTGTTATAGAATGAGTTGGAACCAGCCTTATACAGTATAGGCTGAGGTAAGGTGGTTCCCATAGGCAGCAAATACAAGGGACAGGGAAATGTTGGGGGACAGAACTGTATAGGGATTGAACCTGTTCTACCTCTCTTAAACTTTTCTCATCTATATAGTGGAAGATTATATATATTTATAGATTGAGAGCTTCTTTCTCAACTTCAAACACTTATACAATGGACATCTAAAAAAGAAATATTTGGAGTTGAGAACTACTGATTTATCCATAGACAATTGTTCTAATCATCTTTCATTTTATGAGTTAAAGATAAGAAAAAAAAACCAGAAGATTAAATAGAATTACACAATTAGAGTCGGAAGGGGCCTTTGAAGTCTTCTAGTCCAATCTCTGGCTTACCATTTAAGACAAATGCCTGTCCAATCTTTTATTGAAAACTTCCAGTGATAAGAGTACCCACAACTTCTGGAGGCAAGCTGTTCCACTGACTGATTGTTCTTTCAGGATATTTCTCCTTATTTATAGGTTGGATCTCTGTTTGATAAGTTTCTATCTGTTACTTCTTGTTCTGCCCTCAGGTGCTTGGGAGAATAGATTGACCACTTCCTCTCTGTGACAGAGAGGAGGTGGTCAATCTATTGGAAGATTTCTATCATGTTACCCTAATCCTTCTCTTTGTTAGACTACTAGACATACCTAGTTCTCTCGACCGTTCATTGTACAATACTGTTAAATTTAAGTTCTAAAACAAAAAAATTATTCTTCTATGGATGTTTGCAGATTTAGTACAGTTTTAGCTACGACTAAATCTTACATTTTGCAGAATGCATAGCTATCACCCATCTAAGTTATCAAGGACAGTTACCTTGTGTGTGTGTATGCTCTGAAAAGATAAGGAACAAATGACAAATTGTAAAATCCACAGTTTTCCATATGCCAAAGCAAATGTACTGTAACCCAGTTCTTTTCTTCTCCAACGAATAACTTCTTGACATGGAAAAAGTAACATTAAAATAATAGAAACAATAAGAATTGCAGAAATAATTACTAGGAAAAATTGTAGTTGAATCTAAAATTATTGTATAAAATGGAGCATCCAGAAGAAACTATTATAGTTGTGATGCACTTCAAGATGGTTTGGAAGTGTTGCATGTTTTGTAAAACCACAGCACCTCTTGGAATTTTATTAAAGTAATCAATTATTTCAGTCTTCCATATGAGCTTTAAAAAAGCCACTTCTTTAAGAATTACAAAATTAACTCAAATTAATGGATTCCTTCAATCAGTTTTGGTTTTGTGCAAGATCTTGAAAAAAAAAACTTGGGTTACTTTAATGAATAGAAAAAAGTCCTGATCCTGTGTTCTTCAGAGCCTTTCTGCTGAACCCTTTTTAAAATATGCAGTCTTAAAAAAATAGTTAAATTCCTGAAAGATCTAGATATCCTTTGTTTGGATGCCCTGTGATATCTCTCCATTTCAAGTATAAAATATGTGTGATCTCTAACAATTTTTCCTAATCTGTCTCATACCTGATATGAAATGTTATGAGATTAAACAAAAATCTCACATAAAAAAGTATATTTTCCTATGCTTACAATTTAAATATTTCCAGTACAGTTAGATTAAAAGTTTCAATAATTGTTTGCAGCTTTTAGGAGGGAAGTCAGCATTTGGTATCTTTCATATTTTGCATTAAAATGTTTTATCTACTTTTCCAAAGTATTCCATGCTGGCTTGGTAAATATTGGAAGGAGAAGCCCATTCATCTTAAAATTGCCACGACTGAGAAACACTACTTTATTGCTTTGAATATTATCTTAAAACAATACTTGTTTATGGTTTCTGAGATCCTAGAGATATTTACAGCTATTACTCTCCAATCGTGTGTTGCTTATATTTATCATAATCCAGTGTTACAGTTCTTTATTAGCTCTGTTACTAATTTATCATCTTTCCTATATGACATATTAAAGAAAGGAGACCTGGCACATTCCAGATGATGACTATAATTCCTAGTGTACCAAGGATAAGCTAGCAATGAAAAGTGATGGAAGTTCATTAATATCTGGATGTCACAGATTTTTTTTACACCGAACATGAACAATGTTCAGAACAAAGCTTACTGCACCTTTATTTTTTGTAGAGGCTAGATAAGAAAATTTGCAAACATTTCATAGTTTTTCTAACATGAGTTTTCTATGTTTTCCCCACCCCAATCATTGCCTTTTCCATTTTTTTCAACCATACCATCTTTTCCTACTTTTTATGGTATTGTTTATTTACAGTTACTTCCATTTTTATTACATAGTAAAATGCCCCAAAATAATTGATATATTAACTACTACTTGCAAATGAAATTTTATAATGCACAAGTATTTATTAAGTTTCCTGAAATACACATCCTCCAAATTATGGCACAGGCTCTTTTAGTGCATTTTTTTGTAAGATGTCAATCAATCAATCAGAATAGAAGTGGAAGGTACCTTGGAGATCTTCTAGTCCAACCCCCTGCTCGTGAATGAGATCCTATACCCTTTCAGATAGGTGGCTGTTCATGCATTTCTTAAAAACCTCCAGTGATGAAGCACCCACAACTTCTGAAGGCAAAGCTGTTCCACTGGTTGATTGTCCTCACTGTTAGGAAGTTTCTCCTTAATTCTCTCCTTGACTAGTTTCCATCCATTGTTTCTTGTCTTGCCTTCTGGTGCTTTGGAAAGTACGTTGACCCCCTGTTCTTTGTGGCAGCCCCACAATATATTTTTGTGCTAATGAATTAGCACAAAAATTAGCACATTAGTGATGTATTTTGTGCAAATGAATTGTATCAAATTATTTGTCTACTTAGTGTGGCACCAGTAATAAATATGTGGAGCTCAGGGACTAACCTCATCCACCCATCAAACTTAGCCAGAATGAGCTTTGTTTTTGGCTTAAGACGGATTTAAAACAATTTATAAAATATTCCATCATGGCTTTAGGGTAATATGAGTATCAGGCCACCATGGCTGGTTTAAAACACCATGAACTTGAACAGTGTTTATTAAAATCCTATATTAAGTATTATGTAAAAAGACATTCATGGATTAATGCCAGTAGAATATCTGCACAGAGCTACGGTGTCTCCAGAATAAATGGAAATGGCTGTTGAAAATGAGCTGTTAGACTATTTATTTTTTTTTGATGAAAATGGAGCAGTTGTCCATTTTACTTGCACTGAGAAGCCAGAAATCTGAATTTCTAACTTTCTAGCTGGACGGCTGAGTGATATATGAGCTGGCTCAGACATATTAGTAGAAGGCAATTTTGACAGAATTGCCTAAAACGGTATCTGCTTGGAGATACATGTCCAATTCCCTCTCTGGGGAGACACTGACATAATCTTAATTTGTTCCTGTAAAATTATGGGAGAAAGTTTTAGCTGCTTTATCTGCAAGATGCAGTCTAAGGAAAGATCTTATGCTGTATCTGTCTATAATGCAGAAAGCCTATGGCTGAGAGATCTCAAGGAATGATCGCAATGAAACAGAGCTGCTTTGAACGCTTCTAAAATATTTATTTATTTATGCCTGCTTACTTACTTATTAAAGCTTATTTGCTGCTTCAATCAAAAGATAACTCTAAGCAGCTTACTAACCCTATTATAATAATCAGATTAAAATACATTGCCAGGAAATAAAACCAGAAAAAAGCAATACTGTGTCATAATCACTTATTTGACAGACTTCAAATTCCTCTACATATATCAGGTTTCACATCTTTGGATGCCATTTATTTCTCCAAACCATTCTCAAAGGCCCTCTGGAAGAGGCAAGTCCCAACTGCCTGCTAGAATAATTATCAGAGAAGAGATGCCCCTATCTCTGGGCATACACTGTTTCAGAAGTGAAAGGACATTACAGAGAAAGTTGCCCTTGGTGTGTCTAGTGATACTGTTTCCTAGGAACTGAGATCCACCGCTTGATCTAACTTGACGAGCAGATTCCACTTGGAGAAGGAACCAGTGCAGTTCCTGAAATAAGTGTGTAATTTGGGCATACTCAAGTCCCTTATTGTGTAGGCCACTGCACTGTGGACCAGCTGTACCTTTCCATGTCTTCAAAAGTAGTCTCATGTAGGGCAAGGTGCAATAATCCCAGGCTAAGAATGGATTAAGTCCAAGACTCCAGTTTTGCTATCCAGAGTCTAACAGTCTCCAAGCACGGAGAGAACATTTCAAGCTGTGTCTAGAGATGTGTAACTGTGTATTATCAGCATAGTGATGATAGTTTCCCCTGTGCCAAAAGATGAACTCTTCTGTTGGCTTTACATAAATATTAAATAGATTGATAGATGAAAGATAGAGCTCTCAAATTCCAAGCAAATAAATCTCGCATTCCTGGCTGAGACAGGTAAGAAAATGTAAGGCATCAAAGATGGCTTAATAAATTATTTATTCTTCACTGTGATTTATATCCATGGGTTATACAATTACACAGAGTCATATTTGGAAACTACTGGAGATGGTATCGACAGTTAGGTTCCTGTTGTCAATAATAGACAAGGAGGGCAGGAAATTGAATATTTCCGGGTGTAAGTTGTGTTCTCTGGAATGCTCTTTCTTCTTGTTGCCTGTTATCTGGCATGTATAGCATAACAACAATTTTTGTTGGGAAAAAAATATCCCTGCTCCCATTTCATTTGCTAGAGAACAAGAAGAAATAGTCTATGCTCTTCAGACAGAAAGTATATTTTGCCAGCAGGAATTAAGTACAATTCATTATGCAAGTGACTTGGCAGCTAAAGTTATAGCATTTTCCATTGCCTTGATTCACTATGACTGGCTCCATTGTGTTGGACTGACACAATGGAGCTAAATCTAGAAGTGAAGACCTTCCCTTCAGATGGGGTGAATAAAGGTAACCTTGAACAGGGTTCATGAACAATATCCAAATGGGGGTATATATATGCGTCTTCTAGAACTAATGAGCTTCAGATTTGATTGATAATTTCATAGGATAGAGATACCACACTGAGTTATAAGCTAACATGGCACCAGACCATTCTGTTAATTTTCTGGCATCTCCAGGGGTTTCCTTCCTTCCACCCAAAAAAAGTCCTTAGTTATTTTTGAAACTATGTTTCTGCCTCTTTTCTAAGCAATGTATTGTTCTTGAGGAGGATGGCAAGCTTGGAGTTATACTCAACCTTCACCCCGTATCAATTACTGTTGAGGTGTCCTGACTTCAGAATGATCTGGTGAATTCCATTCTTTTCTGTCTTACAGAAGGAGGTATGGCCTTAGGCATACAAATTTACTTTTACATATTCCTAATACCCGAGAATCACCTTCTCTTTCATATTATAGTAAGTGGATTCATTGACCAATTTTGTATTTTATTCCTTATCTGTAAATGAATGGGACCTATAACTGCATTTTTCTACCTCCTAGTTATCATTCTGTTCCCTTTTTTAGATTACCAGTTCCTAATTGCACACTGCTGTGCTTAGCTTTCTCTCCACATATCTCAAGTCCATCTGATCAGGTCCTCCTTTTGGTCAGTGATGTTCAATTCTTCCTTTCTTCTCTTCCAAGTTGTCCAACACATAGGGATAATGATAGATGGCATTAGAGGAGCTGTTTTCCTGTCATTGCTGTTACTTCATTCTGGTACAAAAATGTTCCTTGATAAGAAGGCCAGAGTCCATTTAACTATTGCCTACAAGTTCACCCATTTTTGGATGTCCCCTCTATATAGGCACCCAATCTTGTAGGACTAGTCACTCTATTTCCAGGTGCAGATATAAGACTCAAGGAATCTCTGTACTGGTGGCTGAATTCAAATAATACCACTAGCGGTGTTCCCTTCATGACAACTTCCCTCAGAACTCTGCATCCACATGCAGTTTAAGCCCTTGAAATATCAGACCCATCACACTGTAGCCTTTCCCTTTCATTTGAAATAGTGAGACTTGGGCTCTCTTTCTTTAAAGATATCTCTTTAGATCAGGGTTCCCAATCACTGTTCCATGGACTTGTACCAGGCCACAGTATGCCAGCAACCGGTCCACACAAACAAGCAAAGCCCCATCCATGGAATGCAGGCAGCATACAAAACCACACACTCTCTGATCCGCGGAAGAATCTTTCTCCATGGAACCGTTCCCTAGTGCCCAAAAGGTTGGGAACCTCTGCTTTGGATCATCTCCTCTTCTATTACTTTACCAGGGTTCCTTCCTTCCTTCCTTCCTTCCTTCCTTCCTTCCTTCCTTCCTTCCTTCCTTCCTTCCTTCCTTCCTTCCTTCCTTTGCATTGGGGCTGCCAGCTTGGAGTCTTTCTCTTCTTCTCCTTATATTAATCCCAAAACCCTTTGAGTCCAACGCTAATTCCTTGATTCACCACCTCTCAGAGAAGGTTGCTTTTTTTGTAGATCAGTAAGTCAGTTTGTGAAGCTGAAATATTATGTGCCTTATAAACGATTCTATTATCTTTCTTTTTCAAATGGACAGACTAATGCTTCACCTAGATATTTACTTCTCCCAAATTCAGTCTAAATCAAGAGATTATATTGCTTCCCCCCCAATCCCTCAACATTATTGGAAAATATGGTTTTCCATTGCACTGTTGCTTTTACCTAAATCCTACAGGTCCATTTAACCATGACTAGCATTCATTCCAGGCCTTCCAAAACCCCAGATTTTTCCAAATGAATGGCAACTTTAAGCCTTGTTGCAAGCTGCTCAAATAATTGTATTGCACTGATTCTCATTCACTCTATAAGTGTAATGGCAGCTTCAGCAGTTTTCCTTCATGGTACCTCTTTCTGCTGGGCTCCTGTATGCTTTCACCTCCACCTTCATTCAGCATTATTGACTGGATCTCCAGGCTGACAGAAATGCATCCTTTGTAAGTAGCACTGCCTTCAGAAAACAGTTATTTACCCATTTGTGAATATGAATCAAACAAGGGTTTACTTACCTATAACTGTAGCTGTCCAAGAGGATCTGTGGATTCATACAATCTGCTCTCTTATTCTTCCTGGTTTCAGGTGATCTAACAAATTCTTCTGATGTACTATATCTTAGAAACTGAAGGGGCTCTGTAGAAACACACTTAGTCGTGTGGTATACAAAGGGTGCAATTTCCCACCAAACAATTCTATCAGCTCTAGAAAATTCTGAATTGAGCTCTGCATATCCCAAGTACATTACCCTTATATGTGAAAATGAAGAGATGACCAGTTAATAAATTTGTATTTACCAATAAGAAAGCAATTCTTCAAGTATTCCTATTATTTATTACTTATCAAATAACATTTTAAAAAATGGGTATGCTCCTTCCAACTGTGTTATTCTGTTATTCTATTTTGATTGATACAAGAACATTATTGTGCAGTTCTTTATGTATTTATTCAAGATTGAAGCACTCTTGATTTCAGTGGCATTTCTTCCCAGTTATGTAGATATTTTATGTATGCAAAGATATGGTTATATGAATGTTATTCATTTCTCCCAGTTGGAGTCAGAAGCCAAGAATAGTAGCTACTCTTTTCTTGGGGAAATCTACAGAATGGCTAGGAAGTGTTTGGTGACATCCTTGGAAATTGAGAAATATTGTACAGAATACAATACAATACAAATTCACTTTTCTTTAAAGTCCTTTTTCCTGGGCAGAATATTTAGCTTGTCATTCTTAACAAAAAAAATAATTTATATTAAGCTTCATCATGAACAATGCTCCTGAGCCATTTTGTGGAAACAAATGATCTTGTGTAAAATTTAATGCCTTTTTCTGGTTTGTTTAAAGTGATATGAAAGAAGATCAGGATCATGTGGTTATAAACAGATGAGGGATATATATTCAGTCAAATTTTTTTAGCAAAATTGACTGCTGTGCCATATTATGAATGTTTGAAGAAAAATACTCTTCATCTCTCATCCTTCAAAGACATTATTTATCAGCAGAGGTCTTTCTGGTACTCGAAATAAGCTTTTCCTGGGCAGTTAACTTATTCTATTGAAAGAAGGGACTTGTGCAGTTGATTAGGTCTTTTCATCATGCTGGCTGTGCAATCAACCTGCCTCAAACAGAAAGTTACAGGGAGTTGAAATTATGACTTATTTTAGTTGTGATCCTTTTGAATATTCCCATTCCCTTTGTCTTCATAATAAAAATAAGAGGAAAAATGCAATATGTCTTTTTGACTGATCTCATTAAAAGCTGTCCTTATAGAGTTCTCTATTTCAAATATTCCCAATAAGATGTACCGTAGTACACAGCAGATCTTGGCAAGTTCGTCTGCAGATATTTTGACTCTTCTATGCTGTGGAGTGGGTGAAGTAGGAAGTTTGGCAATGCTGAATAGTAGGAAGACTGGCAATATTTAATGGAGTGATGGCTCTAAATGACAACATTTGTCTTTACTTGTGTTTCAGTTACAGACTTATTAAATAATCTGATTTCAAGGGTTTGCAGGAGTCGTTTTAAATAGAATTTAAATTTAATGAAATGCAGAAAAAGCATCTCATTAAATTATCACAAAATATGTGACAATAGCTATTTAAACTTTCAGGATGCTCTGACAGTTTTGTGTTTGTTCCTATAATTCCTAGTTGATCATTGTTCAGCATTTTCCTAGTTGATCTAAAATAATGGATCATTCATAAACGGTTGGTTGCATTTGCATACATAAAGTGATATCTTATGGAAGCAATACCAGTTTTAGATCATTATATACAAATATTGTAGCCAGCATAGTTGTAGTTTTTGCCAACTCTTTACTTTTAGTAATACCTATTTTAAAATCTGCTTTAGTAATTGGTGAACCTTTGAATGTTACTATCTAATTGATTATACATTGCAGTTCTACTTAGACAGTTTTTAAAACTGTCCTTAGTACCTTTTCATACTGCAGTTCTACATCCATGTATGAGACATCTAAAAATTAGAAGATGTGATGAGCTATAAGTGAGCCTCTGTCTCCTTCTCCTCAGACGAAAGCACCTGAAAATCTGATTTTCAGCAATCAGATAATCCTTGGCTCAGTATTTGTCGCATTAGCTGTCAGATTCTTGGATTCTAATGTAAAACCCATTATTATAGCAGTTCCCCCTACATTTTACAGCTTCCTCTCTCCTCCCCAGCACTAAATGACTGGAGGGAGGCCACTGGCAAATAAGATAGGTCTGCCTTGGAGAATTCCCTTAGGAAGCAAGGAAGACACCACTTGCTGCTAGCTGGAAGATTAAATTCCTTGGGGAAATGGCAGTTGAAATGGATATATGTAAAATAAATATATAGAGCTCACATATCTTTCTTTATAGGATTTGTTTTAGATGGAATAGATTCATAATTGTGTCTTTGTTTTCTACCATTAGGAGGTATAGATCCAGAGAGGCTTAGAAGGGAGGTAAATGGGCTTCTATGGATTTCTTTAAATACATTAGTATCTTCTTCAGGTTTAGGGCGGATAACTTTATATATCACAATCCCAATATTGAAAAGGTATATACATTTTTGATGAGAGCAGAACAACCATCATTTTTATAATTTGTTCTAATAGCAAACTCAATTACCTATCAGCAGAAAAAAACATGGAGGTGAAAGTACTCGACTTTTTTCAAGTTTCCACATGAACTTGAAAAAGAAATGCCATTGCTTAAAGGAATTCATTTATAAACGTTAATATGATTATTAAAGAATGCATGGAAGCCTTTTA
This sequence comes from Vipera ursinii, assembly GCF_947247035.1. Classification (NCBI taxonomy): domain Eukaryota; kingdom Metazoa; phylum Chordata; class Lepidosauria; order Squamata; family Viperidae; genus Vipera; species Vipera ursinii. Next base: position 66,849,434 of record NC_139515.1, on the reverse strand, counting down.
AAAAGGGCAATTTAATGAATGGCACAAAAGTGCTTCAGTTTCAATGGGATCTAAAGCCATTCTTCTGAATCATTTTGAAGCATGTTGAGTCTTATTAAATTGTCAATTTATGCTTAGTGTGCATATTTGTGGCCCAGTGTTATCCAGATGGCTTTCATAACTAAGATGGGATGAGAACTCAGTCTTCCAGTTTCTAGCCTGATGCCTTAACGGCTACACCAAACTGCCTTTTTTGTATGTTGATACTACAGTTTTTTAATTGATAGAAGGATAAAAAAATTAATTTTGATAAAGAATTGATAAAGATTTGTTAGCAAACACACTTTTTATATAATTATAAGAGACAATACTGAAAACCTTGTAAAAGCCTTCTCTGCACTAGGAATCAATAAAATCAGTTATTTAATAAGTTAGATACGTTTCAAATAAGATTTTATGTTTTATTCAGGTCTTAGGAAGTTTGTGAGGAATCAGTGAGGCAACTGAATTTAATCCTTTATCCCTGAAAAAGAAAAATGCTTAAGAATTCAAAGAAAATAATAGCATGAATTCTTGGAAGTTAAACTGACTTACAGAAGAATTCATTGTGAAAATATAAAGACTTTAGATCAGGTTTCCCTAAACTGGTCATACTATGTAAGACTATAATTCTCATTGTCTTCAACAAACAAGGTTCTTCAAGATGTTTGTTTTAGATTTTTCATTGATACTTATTAACTCTTTCTCTTCATTATTCATAAAATCTAGAGTGTCTGGGAAAGGGGTTAAAAAGGCAAGATGGCATCAACACACATAAAAAAGGAGGTTTTCAATCCCATGGTTGAATCCTATTTTGATACACCCACCTGATTCAGTACTTGTGCTGGGTTGATCCTGCTCTTCATCCTTTATGGGAAAAAAGGGCATATGTGGCACTGGCAACCAGAATAATGTTCTGATATGATTCAATTAAAAAAGAAACTTTTTAAAGATTTTTCAGTAATAACACCACTATTTTTAGCCACACATAAATGTTCTCCTTAATATCAGTAGTGATGATAATTCAGTTTAGGGAAGGAAATGGATATTCAGTTTTGCACTGAAAAAGGACAGATGTAATATAAAAAGCCAGTTTTCTTGAAGACATAATAAGAGACATTTGACTTCTGCTTTTATTTCTTTTAACCAACTACTGCTTTGCAGATTGCTTTTCAAGCAGAGTGCTGAAGTAACTGTAGAGAAAGAATTCTGAGAAACCTAGCAGTTTGGGGAAGAGTATACCGAGGGAGTATTTTAGTGAGTCATTCATTGCTGAAAAATTTGATGACACATTATTGCAGTATTAGATTTAAGGGAGCAAGTTGGAGGCCTGGTAACATAGCTCAATAGCAGCCATCTTTCTATCTCTATGAAAGCTATGCTTGCAGAATGTTATAATGTCATTTGTCAGGCACACATTTTATAGTACAACCTCTGCTCTAACCTCAGAAGACCTCGCTTCGGTCTTGTGTATTATGCTAATTGGTGCTGTCGTTCACACTGAAATATCACAGGAGTCAGCAGCACTTTTTCACCAAGGTTATCATGATGCTGGCCCAGGGAACGTTTCAGGAACAAAATCTTGCAAGACCACACAATCTTTTGAAAGTTTGGTATCCTAAGATTTTAGATTTTATTTAATTTCCAACTCTTAGAGGCACTAATTATGATTCAGTGGGTGTTTTGGGGTTATGAATGCATACATATATAGATACACATTCAGCCATTGTGTAATTCTTTTTTTTTTGCAGGGGGAGGGGTAAGAAGGTGTATAGAAAAAGAGTAAGAAATAGTACACCAAAAAATTAAAGGTATGAAAGGAAAAAACCCCAATATATAGCCAAAGTATCTTACACCAAGATTATTCACACATTTCCATATATTTGTATCCATACAAGCTATCCTTATTTCTACTGCATCCAAACATATTTCACACATTCCTTTGCCCATTCAGCTTCTCACACCTCTCTTTTACAGGATCTCAACAACCCCATCCAACACCAATGTTCTTGGTCTTCCCTTGCTCATAATCCCTTCACTCATTCTTCATTTATTTTTTGTCTCTGAATGGCCAAATCACTTCAGTGTATTTCTTTCATATTGGGTATCTATCTATCTATCTATCTATCTATCTATCTATCTATCTATCTATCTATCTATCTATCTATCAATCATAGCTGCCAGCCTTATGCAACATAACCACAGAAGGCCCACAAACTACAGTAAGTAAATTAAAAATATATAAAAATTTAAGAAACAGCATAGACATTCTTAGTGTCCACAACTACAATATCTCCACACAAGCACGAAGAACTTTTCTGGGCTCCAGCTTCAAACTCAACCAATGTTTGTGAGAAATTCAAGGTCATGAAGGCCGGGAGGAGAGGGGTCTGTCAGCATTCTGCAGGAAGGGTGTCTCATATTTCATCTACATTCATTCATTCAGCAACCATTCATTCTTGACTCTTATTTCTTCTTGTTTTATCACACACACTTCTTAAGTGCCCCATTCCCATTGCATCCAACTCATTTTTTTTCATTTCTCTTGACAAATGCAACCCAATTTCCATACAACAAAAATGATTTATACTTTGCTTCTAACAAAGTATAAGTCATTTTTGCTTCTTTTGGCAAACATCCTTTCCTTGCAGCAGACCATATTCTCTCCACTAATATTTGCACATCCATATATTAATTGATTATGTACTATCAAGCTGTGTCAGTTGTGGGTGACAACATAGTCTTTTTTCATTATGATTGGTCTCTAACCTGGTCCTTCATGTCTTCCACCAGTGTTCTCATCACCAGTGTAACTGAGTTCATCCACCTTGCTGCTAAATATCCTCTTCTCTTTCATTCCATTTTCCCCAGAATTAGGGCCTGTTCCAGAGAACTAGGCCTTTATATGATGTGTCAGAAATTGGATAATTTGAGCTTGGTCATTTATGCCTTGGACGGGAAGTTTGATTAGTTTGATGATCCATTTGTTTGTTTTCTTGGCTGTTTTCTTGTATTTTCTCTAACACCAAATTCAAAAAGTGTCAGTACTCTTTCCATCTTGCTTCTTCAAAGTCCAACTTTTGTGTTCCCATTTTCTGCACTGTTATGATCTTTTTACCATTTATATTGCAGCTCATCTCATGGCAGTGAATCTGAGCAGCATGCAGTGTTAAAAACAATAATTTAAACAATCCAAATCATAAATAGCTGAGTTTACAAACAGCAATTCCACTCATAATAAAATAATATTAGCTGGCAGAATGAATTTTCCCTCCTAGGTGCAACACCTGGGAGAACAGCCAGGTCTTTAATACTCTGTGAAATAATAGCAGGGCTGGGTTCATCTGGAAGCATGCTGTTCCACAAGGAGACAGTATCACCGAAAAGTCACAACTGCTGAAATCAACAAGTTGATATTATTTAATAGAAAAGATCTGTTAGATCAGTTGGTTGAGAAGAGATGATGGGAGAAAAGCAGTCCCACAAATAGAATTCAATAAACCATCTACTACTACACATAAATTCATTTATTTTCCCCAATTTTGTATCATTTATATGGAGTAGAACTTGCAATTCTTTACTCCTTTTCCCTGCCAAACACAACAGAAATAGACATAAACTTGATACATGGAATGCATTAAATTCTTCTCATAATATCAATGCAATCTATCTGAAATTTGTTACAAATAATTCAGGCTCTCAGCCAATAATATATCGTAGTCTGCAAACAAAAATATGCATATGTTCATATCTATAAGTGATACACTTTGATATAACTACTAGCATTCGTTATGGATAACTATATTAAATAACTAAGGGGGCATCAGACATTCTTACCTAATGCATACATATTGAACCATTTGCAAATCACTTCTATTTTTACTCTTATCTCATTCAGCACCTAACTTTCAGCTCTCTACTAATATAAAACAGTCTGTAATCTCAGCCTCCTGTAGTTTTTGCAATTCACTTTTGTTACTTTTTCTTTTCTGTAGGGGAACAATCATGACAAGCTTTTCATTGTCAAGCACAGATACAGTTTTCATACCTGTTTAAAAAAGTCACATGATGTAAATGGGAAAGCCTGCAGCTGCATAACAGGCAGAGAAAGAAACTTAGAAAGGAATTTTCCTAGTTTATCAGACTCTTGAGAGAGACAGCAGAAGAGGTGTACTTTCAGACTTGCAAGATTCTGTTAATGTAGCCTGAATCCAGTTGTTTTGTATCTAGTCTACCTGGTTGACACCCAGCCCCTCCATAAGCAAAGCATATCTGAATTTTAACATTAATTTAATTCTATCATCCACACTTTCAACATTACAATTTTTCAACATTTTCACAGAATTAATGACTTCCTTTTCACCAGTTTGGGCACTAAAATTCTAGCACTCATTTCAGCTCCAGTCTTTGATATCATTTAGCCAGAAATCACTAAGTTACCCCTTCCAGCACTTTGTTCCTTTGGTTTCATCCCAAGTTAGTTTATCACTAACTTCATTCATTCTGCTAGAGCAGACATGTCAAACACAAGGCCCGGGGGCCAGATCTGGCCCGCGAAGTGGTTTCATGTGGCCCGCAAAGCCATCCTGGAAACAGTGAGGGAATGGCCCCCACTGCCTTGGCCCTGGCCCAGAGACCCTCCTTCTGCCAGAGACCCTCAGATCTGTCCCACTCCTGCCCAGGCCCTCATAGGCACCCTTGATGCAAACGATGTAGAGCTGGCCATGCCCACCCAGTAGGCCATACACACTTTAGCCACGCCCACCCAATAGGCCACACCCACCCTGGCCATACCCACCTGGCCCCTTGAGGGCAACCGCAATGCTGATGCGGCCCTCAATGAAATTGAGTTTGACACCCCTGTGCTAGAGGCTCCTTGTTTAGCCCTCTTTACCCAATTCCAAAACAATGTGTTATTTCCATCAAAAATGCTCTATGTTTATTCTGCTTCTTTGGATTGCAACTGTTACTTTTAGTCTTTATCAACATGCTCTGCAAGTATCTTTTTTTTCTTTTTGTACACATTAAATAATATGTTTCCTCCATCATTGTGTAGTATCCTCTTATATTTTCTTATATATTATATTTTCTAGTCAAAGCCTTTTTATTTCATTCTGTCAAACATCCTTTTCATGTTTGGCATTAGTCTAAGTCCACAGACTTCTCTCCCATTCTGTAATATAATTCTTGTTTGTTCTTTTGTAAAAGATTATAATTACAAAAGTAAAGGCTGATGCAAACCGAAGAATGGAAAAATAAAGAATAGAAGCTCTAGAAAAGAAAGGGGAAAAAAGAAAAAATAAAGAACTAGAAAAGAACAAAAAATAATATAGCAAAGAAAGGGGAAGGAAATATATAAAGAAGTCAACCACCATTGCGGTTGACAAAATCACTTGCAGTCAATTGCAAAAGGCAGCTTTACTTGGAACAACCAGTTTTCGTCTAATGCCTAAGCATCAGATTAGAAAGTGAGAGGCAATGAATTCAAGTCCTATCTTAGCCATGAAAGTCAGCTGGGTGACTTTGGGCCAGCTGCTGTCTGTCAGCATAACCCACCTCACAGAGTTGTTGTGGGGAAAATAGAGGAGGAAAGTGTGCTGGATATGCTTGCCACCTTGAACTATTTGTAAAAGCAATAAAAGTATATAAGTATATAAGTAAATTAACAACAACAACAACAACAGCTATCTTGTGACAATACCATTAACATCATCAAACAGCATCTGCCTATCCCAGGTTTTTGGGAAGGACTCAATAATTTGGACAAAATTGCCAAATCCAGTCTAAACACGAGGCTGACTGTGCGACCAACATAATTTATTAAATGTATATGCCACCCAACCCTTACCCTCTGTGTGTAGCTCACAACAATCAAACAAAGAAATTATAATTAAAATCAATGAAACATAGGTTACTCTTCCAAACAAGAGTAGAATGGGGGCTGTCTGGATCTCAGTGAGAATCTGCTACAGAGAAATTCCAATTCTCTCCAGGATCAAATTGGCCAGACAGATGTTATGGAAGATAGATGGTCCCTCCAATAATCATGGCCCTGTGCCATGTAGGGCTTTATAGATAAAACCCAGCACTTTTATCATACCTGAAAGCAAATTAAAGCATCTTGCAAAGCAGATGTATTTCACGGGCCTATTACTGCTCATGCCATTGCATTCTGGATCAGTTGAAGCTTTTTGGGGTCTAGTTTTGCCTCACTATAAGTATGCTAGTCTAAACCAGTTAAAACATCTACTGTGGAAACCAGTTTGTAACTCAACATTCTGTTGCCCAAATCCCTCCAAATAGGAGGTTCATGTAATCTAGTAAAACACTATTGTTAGTGTCGCCATATGCTATCCAAATTCTGGCTTTTAATTGGTGTTCAGGATGTTCAGAATTTAGTGTGTTCATTTTTAGGATTTTGCTCTTAGAATAGCATTTATAAAAGCAAGACTAACTTACTTTTAGTACAGGAATAATAGTCTTCTATTCCCTTTGGTAAGGTGGGTCTTGACAGCTGCTGATTTTGACTAGGAAATAGATATAATGAAACAAGAGGACCAAGAACGCAGAATCAGAGGGCTGAAAGGGACATTGGGGGTCTTCTAGTCCAATCCCCTGCTCAAGGCAGGGGAGGTTATACCATCCCAGTCAAAGAAGAATATGAGAAGAAGAGTATGAGAAGGTCAACAGAGCTTCTTACCTGGGCAAAGTTCGAGAGTTGGTGGAATATTTTTTTCTGGTTCTATGTTATCTGTCCAATGTCTCAATCTGTGCTAAAGAATTAGAAGACTTTAAAGCAGAATGGCAAGGTGGCTGCAATTAAGGTTTTTGGGTGAGAACTGTAGATACAAATTGGGTAGCACTCTGAAATGTCTTATACAGTAGTTGGTATATCTAAACTTTAATGGAAATTCATGCACATATTCACCTTAAGTAACTATTAAATTCTGAGAGATTATAAATGATTAGATATTGCCTTTAAAATTACCATATATTGCTATGATGTTTTTGTTGTTGCTGCTCCTAGGACAAAGAATAGTTCTTTAAATTGTTTGTGAAGAGCGACCCAGCAAAGGAACTTTGTATTAGATGTAACTCCGATGTCCAAATTTACTTAACATTTGTTGTTTTGTTGGTTGATTTTGTTACAACTGCATGTAATTTATATACCTAATTGTATATAGTGTTATGCTTTCTGACAAGTTGTCCCCATCAAATTTGTATTGGTTCTTTAATTTCCTTGAAAACATGTGTGATTTATTTTAGAAGATTGTCCAACTAAATATGTATGAGTGGATTTCTGCAGCAACGTGAGTTGCTTAGTAGTGTTTTTTCAGCTTTCAATTTATAAGGTTTCAGATTATACTCAAAGGATTTCAATAGAGAGGATCTGGCTGATTTACAGAGTTAATTTATAAGTTGATTTGTAATCCCTTGCCTTAAAAAAATAAGAATAAGATTAAATTATTTGGCACAGAAAAAATTATATATGTGACCAAAAATACGACAAATCCTTGCAAGGCGGTGTTATTACAGAATCATAAATTGATTCCATACAGAGAAACTTAAATAAATAGAATTCAGTTTTTAATTACCCCCAAATGTCATCCATGTAATTCTATTTATACAATGGCACAACTTCTGAAAACTGAACTCTGCCACTATCATTCACCAGAGGACTTTAGGAAGGCAAGCTTAGCCATTAAGTAATTTGTGATCTTTTTATACAGAGATGTAGCATTAATCTTGACAAAGCTACTGTTATATACTGGGTTCTGTGCTTGATTGAAGAGACGAGGCGAGTGAGTTCAGCAACAATCATTCTTTATTTGCTTACAGGAACTGAACTGAGAAACAGGGCTGCGAATGCAGCTATTTATACCCTGGCCTCTAGGTGGCAGCCAATAGGTTTAAAGCAACCTATTGCCGCCCTAAAAGCAGCCAATGGCGGCGCTGGAGACGGGTTGTCTGAGGAGCTGGGAGCCATTAGCAGCTTCCCTGCTTAAACAACCTTCCAGCAATTAACCCCACATGATACTCTTTAGTAAGACAAAGCCCAATACATTACAGCTACAGTCAACCCCACCTCTTAAGAAATGTTAACTTATTCTCCTCTATCTTGTGGAAAGCTGATGAAAATAAAGGAGGAATGTCCAAGTAAGAAGCCCAAAATAATGTATTTCTAACCATGCATGCTGAAGACCTGCTATTCATGTCCTGGTTGGTACAAAGGGTCTTTGTTGAATAATAAATGTTCCAATAAATAATAGGAAGTCTCATTCTGGTGAATATAACCTGAACAACATCTTGAAAATTCTACCTTGAGAGATAACACAGCTAAGTTATAAATCTATAATCAGCCACATAATCTCGCAGTTACACAGAAAAACTGTGTGCTGCATCTAGTGGCTATCTAGAGTTTTATAACCCAGATATGATTGCCCTAGCTTATTGTTAAAAGCTTATACATAAAATTTTGACACCACCCTTATAAGATATGTTTTTGCTGCATTAATTTTCCATTTTAAAAAGGAGGCAGCATCTTCTACAACAGGACTAGAGAATATTAAAATATGTGAAACTAATTGATTAAGCCCAATGAATCCTTAAACAAATGTGCATTTCTGTGTTTGACTTTCTCAATAACAAGAGTAAATTCAAAGTAGAATTGGCCCTAATCACTCAGCCAAAGAGATCAATTACATTCACATATCCCATTACATTTCTTTCTGAATTTCTCTGCCTCCCATCCTCTTGTCTGATCTCCTGCAGAAGATACATGTACCTAGAAACAGGCTATGATAAAATATTTTTAAAATCTTGCTACCTTTCTCCCGTTTATGGACAAGAAAACATATATTTAAGACTGCAGTTTTACAAACTCTCTCTTAGCCAAGGAAAGAGAAGGAGAGAAATTATTCATTTACCAATTACTGAGGATATATACCTCATCCCTTCATTGTGACCACAATGCTCAAGGAAGGCATTAAAATCCATTACAAAATAAGTTAAATAAATAACAATAAAACAGGAAATAACTAGATAAATGCATTGACAACACAAGAACTTTCATTACAAATTCTGAACTCTGCATGTTAAATACTTGCAGGAAACACTTTGGATGGATACTGGAAAACTAGAAGAAGAGGTTTCAATAAGGTTGTCTTCTCCGACTTGGAATGAAAACATCTCAAATTCCCAGAGCTAGTCATCTCAACACATTTGTAGGCCACTAAGTTGGGGAAGACTGCCATAAAACAAGGGCACATAAGGCAGAGAAGCCTGACATTTTCTAATAAAGTTGTCAGGTAGAAAGCACTGAATCAGAAAGCATCTCATCTGGTATTTTGTGGAAAGAGAATATAGTCCAACTATATTCCATGGGAATTAGGAAGGTCTGAATCTAAAGATTTGGAAAACAATGGGTAGGAAAAACTATAGTAGATAATATAGTAGTTGTCCAGATACATAAAAGTCTGAGTGGTACACCACAAACTAACGTTTGGTAGAATAATAATAATAATAATAATAATAATAATAATAATAATAATAATAATAATAATAATAATAATAATAATTTATTGGAAGGGACCTTGGAGGTCATCTAGTCCAACCCCCTGCTCAGGCAGGAAACCTTATACCATTTCAGGCAAATGGCTGTCCAGTCTCTTCTTAAAAACCTCCAGTGTTGGAGCATTCACCACCTCTGGAAGCAGGTTGTTCCACTGGTTAATTGTTCTAATTAAGATTATGTTTTATGTTTTATGTTTTATTTGATTTCTATACCGCCCTTCTCCCAAGGGACTCAGGGCGGTTAGCCATGAAGGACTTGGAAAGAATATTCAGATGCCAGGATATACAAAAGACAGAATGGTACAGGCAGTGTTTTTTACTATGATGGTCCGTGGAAGTGAAAGTTGGACTTTGAAATAGCCAGATAGGAAGACCTTTTGAACTTTGATCGTAGAGAAGACCTAAGAATACTTTGGACAACCAAGAAAACAAACACATGGATCATCAAACTAATCAGTTCTGAGTTTTCACTCGAGGCACAAATGATGAGATCTGGAAGATCTGAAGGACTAGGTTGGAGACAGATCCTCCTAGAGAAAATCTATCTGTGATCAGTAAGAGTTAATACTGATTTGACTGAACATAATCATCAATCAGTTTAAGAGATGCTTAACAAGCAATCAGATTGGTCTGTTACAATAATGTATAGGTACCAATTACTTGTCCTCTGAGAAACAAATGGCTTTCAGTCCATTATGACAGTGAAGGGAGATACAGATATATAGTAGGAATTATATCTAGGGATCCAACCAGAGTTTTACAATAACTGGTTTTCTTAAGTTACTTAGGATTTTTATAACATCTGCAACAAAGCAAGTCTTTTAGCCAGATGCATCCATAAAGTCACTAGGAGTTGAACTTGATGTGAAGGAAACATTACTCTTAAGAAAGTTTATGCTAAAATGTTCTGACTATGTAAATATATTAGAGTCTGTGTGTCCTCTGTATACTTTTCTTTCTTAGAACAATGCCTTCTGCTTTGGTTTTCTTTGTGAATATTGGTGCCAATAACTCATTTGCAAAAAAGGGAGAGTTTTAAAGGCTGCCATAATTTTTTTGCCTGTTGGCATTTCAAACTTGAAAACTATTTAACATGAAGTTTTATTAACTGTAGCTATAGCAATTTCAGAGACACTGGTTATGTTGGAAACTTTCTTGACACAGTGTACTCATAATGTTCTGAGTGTGTCAAAGGCAGTATGATCTATAGCTTTTAATCAGCTAATGGTTTGATTCTGTCTATAAATGTTGGTGCATTTAGTATTGTTAGAACAGTAAAGATTTGCTTAACTTGGAAGAAAATTAGATTGGTTTTAGACTAAAGCTAGAAAGTAATGTTGAGGCTTTGGAGTGACATAGTAATTAATGTCAAATAATTTCTTTAAATGGTTGATTTGCATTTTACACTAAAAGCCACAAAATTGTTCAATCACAGTTTGTAGTTTAGGTCCACAGTGAACCTGGACCACAAAGAAACCCTGTGAGTCATCCTTTATATATTTGCTTGACATCTTGTGAGGTCTTCAAATCTTGCAAGATTCTGACATGATTTCAGTGTTCTTATGTGAAAAGATGATAGCATATCTCAGTAGTAAGACTTATAAGAAACCTTTTAAGGTGTTGTCCATTTCTATAAATAAGATATAGGCCTCACTTAGTGAGTGCCTTGTTTAACAGTGATGAAAAAGTAACTTTATGGCCAATCCTCACATTTACGACCTTCGCAAATCTGAAAAGCAAAGAAAATCTGAAGTAAAATCATAAGCACAATAATGTTTTAACTTAGTGACTGCTTTGTTTAGTGATGGTTGCTGGTCCCAACTGTAGTAACTAAACAAGGAATGATAGTGCCAAGATCCTGAAAAGGTTATTGACTGTTGACATGGTTTATTGAATAAACTATAATAACTGGGTTTGTACAACATACATATTCCAAGATTAATAGAACATAGTGGCTGGACTTATATTAGGAGAAAACTCGCCTCCAATGTGTGAAGACATGGGTCACCTTAGAATATTTTAAACTTGGGCCTATTACTCTCAAGAGATCTACTCTCAAGAAGAAAGCTTTTCCTGTTATGCTAAAAGAGCTAAAAGAGCTAAAAGAGCAGAGTGCCATTAATCAAGCAGAAAATTTCACCTCTGAAATCAGAGATGGGGAAGGAGTGATATGCATTTGATAGCTTCTTGCTACTCCTCATTGCTTAACTGCATGGAGTCATTTCATTTTATTGTTTACAATCAGGGCTTTTTTTCTCATAGAACGCTCAGAACGGAGTTCCGGCAACTTTTTTGGATGGAACCTTGTAGCATAGGCAAGGCGGGTTGTATGCAATGTGTGAGTTCCGGCACCTTTTTCTTTTACAAAAAAAGCACTGTTTGCAATGCAATGTGCTCAACAGCCTCTGTCTCTCAGGGAAAGGGTGGATTGAGGCACTAGTATAGAAGGGGAAGAGGACAGGAATTTATCAAGCAAAGCCTACAGGGGTAGTATCCACAGATGTTGATCATGACTGAATACAGTATGTGAGATGGACTTTAAGGCAATTGGGGAAAAATGATTAAGAACAACTGATTCTAGACCCAACAAAGTCTCATTTTTGGAGTGCTGGTATTGCAATGCCTTCTCTCCATCTTCTCTCAAATGTTCAGGATGGCATAGGTTCACATCACGTTATCTTCACAGCACATCTTCGAGGTAGAGTTGATACAAAGCTAAAACAAATAAACAAGCACAAAAATATCTAGAAACAATACATCCAACAGGCAGCCTAGACTAAATGCTCAGCTAACAAAAAAGAGACCATTAAACAATGACCAATATCAACCTCAGTCCTGGGACCAAAGCCACGTTTTCAAGGATTTCCAGAATCCTAGGAGAGAGGGCACCATCCTTTGGAGAGATCTTGTTCCAGAGGATGGGGGCTGCAAGAGAGAAGGCATACTTCCTAAATTTCACAAGATGGCAATATTTAATGGAAAGGCTGCTGGAACGCACTGCTGGGGCCAGAAATGATTGAATTACCCAGTTTCTCAGGCATCCAGAACCTATGCCATAAAGGGCTGTATACATAATAACCAGCATCTTGAAATACACTTGGAAGCCAATTGCTAATCAGTATAGTAGTGGTGAACATGTGAGCACAAATTGAATCAGCTGTACTTCCAGGTGGTCTTTAAAGGTAGTTCCCTGTAGAGTGCATTGCAATAATCCAAATGTGAAGTGATTGGACATGAGGGACTATTTGAAATAGGAATTTCTCTCATATTCTCTCACCCCCATTCTTGTCTCTCTTATGCGAATGTGCACACACACACACACACACACACACACACACGTTTTGAACTTAGATATGATAGTACTTCATTTTTCTTGAACTGATCCATTGGTCCCCTCTGCTAGTCAAGTTTTCCTGCATTCCTCAGTAAATTCTGCTGTACCGATATTTTTCTCCCCTACAGTGGAGAAAGATCTCCTCTTGGTTCTAATAAGTCTGCTACATTCTTTGTCTGCACTTTCTGACTTCCAGCAAACCCCTTTATCTGTTGCTTGGAGCTTCTCTGTCTTCCTGCAGTATCAGGTTTTCTGTTGTTTTTTTATTCCACAAAGTCTCAAAATGACAGAAGTATGTGGACAGGGTGATGCTAGGTAAGAGAATATCCCTTTCATCTGTTGCTGCTTTTGAAGCTTAAGTGCCCACTCTTACAAAGTGTTGCTTCAGGCATCTGATGCTCTTGTAAACCTCCTCATGTTGGGGGGAAAGCAGGATGGAAACACAAAACAGAACAGAACCAAATGGAAATTGTAATAAAATATTTTGATACAGAATACTTGAGTTCATGTTTCCAACTAGCCATGTCATTAATCTTAATTCCACTCCTTCCAATTAATTATCATTATCAAGGATGGATGGAAGGGAGCTAAAAAGGTAAAGATGATGGTTGTGGATGCATATGAGAGGGAAGCTTAGATTTCATGGTCATGGCCTTCTTGATAAACATGCAGACTCACTTGCAGATATTTTCAATAACTATTCCATGAGAAATGCTCTCATTGGGCTGGATTTTGGAATCTCCACACTATTAGATTTCCTTCCTCCAACCATGGCTGTGGGCAACATGATAGCAGTGTTCCAATATCTAAAGGGCTGCCACAAAGAAGAGGGGACCAAGCTATTCTCCAAAGCACCTGAGGGCAGGACAAGAAGCAATGGATGGAAACTAATCAAGGAGAGAAGCAACCTAGAACTAAAGAGACATTTCCTGACAGTTTGAACAATTAATCAGTGGAACGACTTGCCTTCAGAAGGCAAGGAGGTTTTTATGAAGGGATTGGACAACCATTTGTCTAAAATGGTATAGGCTTTCCTGCCTGAGCAGGAGGTTGAACTATAAGACCTCCAAAGTCCCTTCCAACTCTGTTATTCTGATGCTGCAGCTAATTTGTGTATCTTTGTAAAGTTGGAATATGCAGACCTTACCTAACAATTTAAGGACTCCAAACAATACGGTTTTTATTTGTATGTTTTCTCCTTTTCTTATTACTTTGTATTTGTTGTTGTTGTTATTGTTATCTTTCCTATCCTTGTTTCACTAAAAAAAGGGAAGTTAGAAAAATAGACTTAAGTGGTAATACTTCAGAATCAAATGGTGGCTGAAGCAGAGCAATGGTCCAGATAGCTGAGAGGTGTTATCGTCACATTGTCTTGAACATAAATAATTGGGTGAGATAGAAAGAAAACAACTAGCAACAAAGAATCATGAGTTAGAATGCTATTTGCCAGCGATGGACTTTCTGCTTCACCTCATGTGGAGATGATCAGATGATGGCAAATGAAAACTTCACTTTTATTTTCATATAGTTGAAAAGTCTTCAAGCTGAACTTATCTTCTCTCTATATACTCTGGGGCGATGGTACTGGAATTGCTACAAACTCTGAGAGTGGGAGACATTGTTAGCCTACAACAGGGGTAGGCAACCAGGGCTCTTTTATGACTTGTGGACTTCAACTCCCAGAATTCCTGAGCCAGCCATGCTGAGGGGAAAGGGAAAGTTTCCAAGCCGAGCCATGCTGGCTCAGGAATTCTGGGAGTTGAAGTCCATGAGTCATAAAAGAACCAAGGTTGCCTACCCCTGGCCTACACATAGAGGAAAAAAAATCTGCTTCCTCAATATATCCTCTTTACTGTCCTTCCTATTTTGGTTTTCCCAAAAAGCACTGAATGAGCATTTGAAGAATTGCCACCTGTGCCTGTGTCTGCACTTGTTCCATGAATCATAAGAAGCTTCATATTTAATGTGCCTGCCAATTTTAGAAGTTTCTATGTATAAGCAGAAATTGTGTTAAGACGTAAGGTGGTTGTCACTGTACTATCAATACTTTCTTCATTGACTTCAATTTTTCCCCCTTTTCTTTAATGGTGATATCTCAGTTGAACATTTTTCCAGATGTCAAAGTGGAGTTTACCCAGTCTATTTAAAAAATGTCTGCCTTGTACGTTTTAAGTGCAGAAGTGCAGAAGTGAGTGTCTCAGGAAGAATATACTTTAATTGATACAAACCAACCTTTTAGATACTATGTTTGCAAGCAGCATTTCTTTCTGCCCTCTGTTAACTATGTCACTTTATTCTCATTCATTCTTGTGGAAGTTGCAATATGTAAAATAGAATTCTGAATAATTTGGTTGCCAAAAACAAGAAAGGAGAAGAGCGTAATCAGTTGAAAATATGATTCTCTATAATTCTCTATTTTGATTCATGATTCTTTTCTCAGTATTTATATTTGTTCTTATTGTTGCAATACTGTGTACTAACCCTGTCAAGCAATTTTACTTCACAATTGATTATTCTTAATTTGGAGAGAGAAAATTCCTATTGGCTGGACTAACCTTTCACAGGTTAGTGTCTTCCAGATGTGTTGGACTACAGGTGCTAAAATTTCCAGATGGCATGGCCAATGGCCATGATGTTTGCAGAACCTGATAATTTTAGATCAGTACATATGCAAGCCATGCAAGTTTGTAGAAGGCTGAGCTAGACACGTAAACTTTCATAGCATAAGAAGCTGCCTTATACAGAATGAAACCACTGTTTCATCTGCCCAGTATTTTTTATAGAAAGGAAAATGCTGCCGGCATCAACTTCCCTCCGTCCAGTGCGCTCCCACAGAGAGGGCTTCTTCAGGGTGCCTCCGATCAAAGAATGTTGATTGGTGGCCCCCAGGGGGAGAGCGTTCTCTGTGGGCGCGCCAGACCTATGGAACCGCCTTCCGGTTGAGCTCCGGATGGCCCCCAACCTGCGCTCCTTCCGGCGTGATTTAAAAACTTATCTATTTGAACAATCTGGCCTGGTCTGATGGGTTTGGGGTTGGATTTAAACAAGTTTTAACACATTTTTAGTATTGTATTCTTGGGCATAATTATTTAATTCTTTTTAATCTCTTTTTTAACTTTTGTATTTACATTTTGATATTTATTGCCCTGTACACCGCCCTGAGTCCTTCGGGAGAAGGGCGGTATAAAAATTTAATAAATAAATAAAAATAAATAAAAATAAATCTTTCTGGTGAGGGCCATATTTTCTTAGGGATGATCTGTTTAGCATCACATGTCCATGAGAAAAAGGAACTGAACTTTGGTGAGGGATCAGAGTTTAAAAGAGAATTAAAATTTGGAAAAATGAGTTTGCATCTAATTATTACAACTAGTTACCAATCTACTAGTTGCCATAATGTGTGAACCCATCCAGGGATGCCAGAGAACCTTGCTGCATTCAAACATTCAGGATTGGTTTATTCTGGTTCATTTACAAACATCTTCCTTAATCTATTCTATATGTTTTGGCTCCCATGTTACATTTTATGAAATGCTGAAATGTTAGACTGAATGACAACAAAGATAAATACTCATGGATGTTTGTAGTTTCATGCCTCTTTGTGCTTTTAGTAGCCCCGAGCACAGTACAAAAATGCTATGCAACCTTCCCTAAGGGGAAAAAAAAACTTCCTAAAGCTATAAACTGGCTTTTAATTTGAAGTGCTAGCTAAATTGCTTTTTGGGTTTGTATGAATAATATTATTATAATAACCCATTTAATGCACACCCATCTCTCCAGCTGTTCTATTTACATTGATGTATGTTGTTATTTGGACCACCTGGTCAAAGAGAGCATCTGTTTAAAATTGGGCTCCCCATTCTTGTTTTTTGTCTTTAACTAAGAGGCTTCCGAGACATTTTCTTCGCTTTCTTCCAAATCTTTTCCAGTTCTTTCAGTCTGACGGCCAAAATGAAGCAAATCATCTATCAGATAAAAAGCAATGTCATATTGGAACTGATCTACAGTAAATCCTGACAGAAAAGATGCAAAGAATCTAAATCCAGCAACTTTGCCCTCTATTTTTCGGCAGTGTTATAGCAAAAGAAATAGGACATTAATTGAGTGAAGCAATATGGTACATATTATCTAGCACTGAGTGACAAAAGGTCGGAAGAGATGAAAGAAATAGGAAGTATTCGTTTCAAAATTTAAGTAAATTGAAAACTTCTGTCCTGGCCAAGAATTGATGTAGCAGATTCTGCAAAAAGATCACTGAGTCTAAGTTAAAATGTATTCCTTGTTAAAATGTGGTTAGATTGGTTTTTATTCTTATGCGTAAGGATGAAAGACATATCATAAGACAAGCTGACAGCTAATAAGGAAAAAAAGTATATACAGTCAATTCAACATAATAAACAGCTGCACAGCTGAAACAGTGGAAAGATTAATAACATACATCAAGAAGAAGTTTAAATTTGCCAGCAAGAGAAAGATTACATCTGTGGTAGTCACAGTTGATGTTGGATTCATATCTCTTATCAGCTTCAATAAGTATAATCAGTAACCAATACTCCAGTAACATGGAGAGACAGCAACATGCTGTCCACCTTAGCCACATGGGAAGGGAATTCAATAATTGGTGCCATGGTGGCGAAGTGGCTAGAATGCAGTATTGCAGGCTAATTCTGCCAACTGCCAGCAGTTCGATTTTCACTGGCTTAAGGTTGATTCAGTCTTCCATCCTTCCGAGGTTGGTAAAATGAGGAGCCAGATGGTTGGGGGCAATATGCTGATTCTGTAAACTGCTTAGAGAGGGCTGTAAACCACTGTGAAGTGGTATATAAGTCTAAATGCTATTGCTATTGGGGTAATGGTATAGAAAAGAGGAAATCAGCTGGTATAGTAGTTAAGGCATTAGGCTGGAAACTGAGAGACAGAGAGTTCAGGTAGTCCTCAACTTACGTCCACAATTGAACCCAAAATTTCTGTTTCTAAGTGAGACATTTGTTAAATGGGTTTTTCCCCATTTTATGACCTTGCTTGCCCCAGTTGTTAAGTGAATCACTGCCAATGTTATGTTAATAATACAATTGTTAAGTGAATCTGGCATCACAATTGACTTTGCTTGTCAGAAGGTCACAAAAGGTGATCACATGACCTTGGGACACTGCAGTCGTCATAAATACGAGACAGTTGCCAAGCATCTGAATTTTGATCATGCGACCATGGGGAGGCTGCAACAGTCATTAAGTATGAAAAATGGTCATGTCATTTTTTTCAGTGACATTGTAACTAAACCGTCACTAAACAAACTGTTGTAAGTCAAGGACTATCTGTATTCATTCTGACTTAGGCATGAAGTCAGCTGGGCGACTTTGGCCCAGTCACTTTCTCTCAGCCCTAAAAAGAAACAGCCAATGACAAACCACTTCTGAAAAATGTTGCCAAGAAAACTGCAGGGACTGGTCTAAGCAGCTGCCAGGAGTCAAAAACTGACTTGAAGGCACAATCCATACTATAGAAAGGACATATTTCTTTATATGTGTCAGAAATTGTTAGATCTCTCTCTGTCTCTGTCTGTCTGTCTGTCTGTCTGTCTCTCTCTCTATATATATATGTAAATTCTTTGGCTTGCTAACAAAGAGAGACCAATATGATCATTTCAAACTTATTTGTTCTCATCAGTCAGCCATATCCTTCTGAGATTCGAACCTGGGCTGACTGCGTCTTAAGCCAGTGTTTTTCAACCTTTTTTGGGCAAAGGCACACTTGTTTCATGAAAAAAGTCACGAGGCACTCCACCGTTTTCCGCACCGTTGGACCTCCCCATGGTCGCTACACGAACGGTCGTAAGTCGAGGATGGCCTGTGTTCTCAAGGGGTTGGACTAGATGACCTCCAAGGTCCCTTCCAACTTCTTCTTCTTCTTCTTCTTCTTCTTCTTCTTCTTCTTCTTCTTCTTCTTCTTCTTCTTCTTCTTCTTCTTCTTCTTCTTCTTCTTCTTCTTGCATTTCTTTTTAATTTATCTTTCTGTATTTTCTTTTTTCTCTTCTTTTCTTTCTTCCTTCCTTCCTTCCCTCTCTTCCCTCCCTCTCTTTTCTTTCTTTATCTTCCTTCCTTCCTTTCTCTCTCCCACTTTCTTTCCCTCCCTCTCTCAATTTCTTGCTTTCTACTTGTTGTGGAAATCGGAAGCTACTTGCATTTCTTTTTAATTTTTCTTTCTGCATTTTTCTCCTTCATTTTTCTTTCTCTTTCTCTTTCTTTCTTTCTTTCCTTCTTTCTTTCTTTTCTCTTTCTTTCTTTCTCTTTCTTTTCTCTTTCTTTCTTTCTATCTTTTTTCCTTTCTTTCCTGCCTTTCTCTCTCCCACTTTCTTTCCCTCCCTCTCTCAATTTCTTGCTTTCTACTTGTTGTGGAAACTGGAAGCTACTTGCATTTCTTTTTAATTTTTCTTCCTGCTTTTTTTCCTTCCTTCCTTCCTCCCTTCCTCTCTCTCTCTCTTTCTTTTCTATTCTCCTTTTTTTCTTTCTCCCTCCCTTTTCCCCTTCCCCCTTTCTCCTTTTTTCCCTTCCTTTTTTCTTTCTTTCTCACCTTTACCATCAAAAGCACTTCACTCCAGAGGGGGAGGGGAACCCCAAAGTTTTTTAATTGCTTTGGTCCAAAGGACATTTTATTATGCAACGCATCAAAAGGACAGGTTAAAAAAAAATCAGCCATGTAATTTTTCAGACGCAAGCGAAGCCTCCAAGAGCGAAGCGGTCAGATCCCTCTATTTCGGGCTGGGGTAAGGGGTCGCGGCGAGCAAAGAAAGCGGAGCCAGGCAGCCGACTAGGCGGGAGTCTCGCATCCTCAGCCGCGCGGGGAGTAAGGAGTAAGCGGCGCGTGCTGGGGAAGAAGAGCTTTTTCGAACGTTGCAGGCAACCAACCACGCGACAGCTCAGGCGAGCCGGGCTAGCCGCCCGTCCGTCCTCTTCCGATAAGCGAGCCGGTCGCCTCTCCCCAGCTTCTCTCTCTTCAGCAAGAGACCCTCCGAAGCCAGAGAAGGGGGCGGAGCTATGCTGCCGTGGAGCCCTGGTGCCTAGAGAGGTCGAGCCCACTTCTTTTCCCGGGCTTTTGCTTCCAGCGAAGTAGGGCCGTCAGCTTAGCCAAGGCTCCGGTGCCCAGTGCTCCCTGCCAGAGAGTCTTGCAGCACTGCTCCGCCTGCGGCTGTTCCTCCTCCTCCTCCTCCTCCTCCTCCTCCTCTCGCCGCTGTCTCCTAGGTCAGTGTTTTTTCAATTTTTTCAATTTTTCCCACAGCACACCAGGCAACATCTCACGGCACACTAGTGTGCCGCGGAACAGTGGTTGAAAAACACTGTCTTAAGCAGTTGTTTTAACCCCTAGGCCACAGGCTCTCTCTCTCTCTCTCTCTTTGTTAGCTGAGAAGCAAGGAAGATATGTGTTAAATGTTTGTTAAGCATTCAGAATACACTTGCTTATTCCCAGACACGGGACAAATCTTATTTCCTGTTTCAGCTGCCACTGCTGTGGCTACTGCCTGTAGATGGCCTTGGGCTAGGGCTAGGCTGAAACAGAAAATAAGATTTGTGTCTGGGACTAAGCAAGTGTATTCTGAATGCTTAACAAACATTTAACATACACACACATACACACACACACACACACAGAGAGAGAGAGAGAGAGAGAGAGAGAGAGAGAGAGAGAGAGAGAGAGAGAGAGAGAGAGAGAGAGACTAGCTGGTGCAAGATTTGCTCCCCAAAATATTGTCTTATATGATTCCTTCTGGTAAATGTTGAGCAATTGGCAACTACACGGTCATTTTGTCCAATTCTTGCTTTCATATTAGAAAAATGATCATGCAAAGTTTAATGGGCAATGCAGTGCAGGAATTAAAATATTATTGGAAGAAGTTGGTTGGCGGTACATTTCTTCTGCAGGAAATATGCAGTGCCTCTATTGAAAATAGCTTAGCTGGTCTGCAATATTCATCAATGAAAGAATTGAAGATGAAGAACAAAATTAAGACAGGGTAATGACATTGAGAGCTTCTGCACTGGAGACAAATCCCTTGTGTGTCTCATCTCACTTGGCCAAATAATAAAGTATTCTGTTCTAAATATTCTATTCTAAAGTATTTTCCTCTACTACACTACAGCTGTTGATTATTACTGTTGTTGATGATGATGTTCATTTCACAGTCAGCCAGATGTTTAGACTGGATTTGACATTTTTATCCACCTATCAAATCCTTTCCAAGAACCTGGGGTAGGCAAATGTTGTTGCTTGATGGTGCTACAAGTATTGTTGCAGGATATAATATATTCCAGGTAAAGCTGCCTTTGGAATTGACTGATAGCAATTTTATCAAGGCCAATAGTATTCAAATGATGCAGATGTTTTGGGATTGCACCCAGGATGCCTATTAATATTGGTATTATCTTTGCTTTCTTTTGCCACAATTGTTCTTCTATTTGCAGAACTTTATATTTTTATTATTATTACCAACATAGCCAAACTTCAGGTTTAAAGTTTGGTCAGTAGCATTTTTTTTTGGTTATGTCACAGTGTTAAAGCACAGACAAGGCATCTCAGTCGATATTTTTCAATATTGATAAAAACTTTAGAAGACTCCCTTGATACATGTTCTTTCAATATTATCGACCAAACCCAGGGGAGTGTAGCAGAAAAAGGAGCAATAATTTAAAATATATTTAATATTCCTTTAATTAAAAGACATGCTTAATGAAATGTCACAACAATGATATAACAATTCTTGGCTTATTGCAAAATATTAATTGGTAAAGAAGCTAAATTATACTAAACGTTGATGAGAAGTGTATCTACAGTATTTTATTTATCAAATTACTTTGTATACTGTGGGAGAAGGAGTGGCAGAAGGGGTGAAAAGAGGGATCAGTGTAGAATCCTTATGTAGCCACAAACAAACTAAAGCCAATCCTCCTTGAGTTCCATTGACCCTTATCTAACTCTAACCAACTCTAACTATTAGGTGAAAAGATTCTTGTGCAAAAGCTATAGCAATAAATATGTTTAATTGAACCTTCAAAAGAGTACCCCCCAACACATAAGGGACTGTAGAAGTACACATAATCAGGGCTTTTTTACTCATAGAACGCTCAGAACGGAGTTCTGGCACCTTTTTTGGATGGAACCTTGTAGGGTAGGCAAGGCAGGTTGTATGACATGTGTGAGTTCCGGCACCTTTTTCTTTTACAAAAAAAGCACTGCACATAATACTGTAATTATAACAATGAGGCAGGATTGTGACAAACACAATCCATAGTCAAATCCTTCCAGAAATTACTATAAACAATAGTAAACCTAATAATAGATGCACTGATGATAGCTCTTAGCTAGCTATCTTTTGAACAGTTCAGTTTTGTTGTGTTTTTTTAAAAAAAACAACAGAATATTTTGTTTGTTTATTAAATTTATATGTTGCTCATTTCCCCAAGAAGGTAACTTTGGGTGGCTTATAGATAAATAGAAAAAGTTAAAAATTTAAACTATGCAAATTAATTTTTTTAAAACTATGCAAGAAATGAGGAACCAAGGACAGTACAGAGATGAGGTCTTGCTACCCTGTCAACCACCTCCAGTGGTGAGCACCCCTCGGGGCCCCAAACCAAGCAGCAAAGCCAAGTTTTAATACCCTTCTGGAAGCCCAAAAGGGTGGGTGCAGTTCTTCCATCCTTAGAGTGGCCCACAGGGCTGGGGCCACAATGAAAAAGGCTTTTCTCCTTCACTCCTCCCATTGGAATTCTTTGGGATATGGAGTCTGTAGCAGGCCTCTTCTACTGGTGCAAGAGGCCAGGCTAGTCCCATTGGGTCAGATACCCTGAACCCATGCCGTATAGGCTTTAAAGGTAATAACCAACACCTTAATGGAATCCAGAAGCAAACTGATAGCCAAAGCAGCTCACACAATCACTGTGTTACGTGTGCCCCCCCTAGGGTGCCCAGAATGGTGCACACCACTGCAAGTTGCAGCTTCCAAATACTCTTCAAGGGTAGTCCCATGTAGAATGTTTTGCAGTAATCCAATCAAAAGATGACTAAGGCATGAGTAACTGTGCCCAGGGCCTCATGATCCAGGTAAGGGTGCAATTCGCACACAACACAAAGTTGCATAAAGAATGCAGAAATTTGATGATAGCCTTTTTCAGTTCAGTGTTCCTAGATGTGTTGGCTTATGCCTTGGCCTGGGACATTCAGTATGTTAGTTCAGTGTTATTTAGCAGATACTCACTAGGAAAATATTTGTAGCTTTGAGAACAAGAGTCAGAGCAGTCCGAGTTCATTCAACATGCTAATTCAAAACCCACATTATGGCTTAGTATCTTGAGTGTTCCTAGCCAATGTTTTCTAAGGCACAACGTACATTTTCATGTTTATCAATTTGCTTCTTATAGCTACATGTAAGACACAGAACTATATTTAAGCAAATTGTATCTTAATATGCTGTATGAGTCCAGATAGTAGGCATCTATTTTCTCGCTAAGCTATCTACCTCTCTCATATGTTACTTCACACAGCCCACTCCCCCATCAGAAGTAGGCCCTGAGGCCCCAACTCTTCCGAACACAAGATTAACGTAAATCTGCATGTACCTTGAAATCTGCATGTACCACTTGAAAGCAGGATGATGGAATCTACATAAATTTTGAATGTGGATTAATGAACCAGAAACAGCTATAATGAATAAGTGCTGCACCTGAGCACAATTTTTGCCACTACTAAGTCAAATTGTATGGTTCTGTGATAATACTTTTCATTACACAGCTGACAAATGCTTTTCTTATCAGTTGTGTTCTTAAAGGCCCCTATGATGTTTCTGCTATTTTTCACTCAAGTCCAAGATGTATATCACTGATTGAAAGGAACTTTTTCATGAAGCTGTAAGGTCCATAGTGCCTTTTTAAAATAACACTTTAAAATGTCCAGCATATACATTATAAAAAAGAGCTGATTTGTGGAAATGCTCTTTCCTTAGTCCACAGGACTGTGAGTAAAAAGATGGCTGATATCATTATATGGTCCAGTACAGTTTTTTTATTTTATTTTTATTTTAATTCCATTTATATCCCGCCCTTCTGGAATTCGGCCTGTAGAATGTCCTGGTAGATTTTGTTTCTTGTTTTACAGTCAAGTTTCTTTAGTTGCAGCATCTCTGTGATGTATTTCTTATCTCCAGTGTCATTGCTGTCACTAGCATAGGAAGAGAATGGACCATCTGGACAGAAATGAAACTCCTGCCAAAGGAATCTGCAGTTTAAGTATTTTATTCCATCTTGACAGAATACTATGTCATTTTCTCTCTCTCTGTCTCACTCGAAGAAATGCACAGAATCAGGAATATTTAGTTTAAAATTAGTTTAATAGTCAAACATACTTTGAGACTGTAAAAATAGAGTGCAATTCGCCTTTTGCTGTCTTCTCTTTCTGTTTGTTTACGAACAGACACACTACTGAAATCATAAGGATGATGGCAACAATAAATATCAGCGCATGATTTGCAATCAAATAACACCCCAAAGGGGAAAAAAAAAGCTCAGGGTAATAACGTGGTTGAGGTGTTGCCCTAGAATAGGCAATTCCTACATATCTAAAAGAGCTCACGGAATGATACAGTTAGTTACTTTCTCTGATCCTGGTCAATTCCACTGAATGAAAATACTACATTTGATCTTCGCCCAAAGGCCAAGATCTGACATATAGAAAAGCTAAAACATTTTGGATACAAATACGTGTATTAATTCAGAAGATTTTAAAGACTGGAGTACATTTGAAACCAGAGCTTATCTTTTGGGACGGATGAACAGGGAACTAGAAAAAAAAACTTTGTTTCTATACAGTGAGTTTATTATGGTATGCTCTAAAGTAGAATGGTTCAGCAGTGCCCACTTCTTTCCCATGGAGGAATGGTTGATAAAGATGGAGGAACATGCAGAGATGGTTAAATAACTTCTTTGATTAGAGGAATGATAATAACTACATTTATGGCTGACTGGAAATCCTTTAAAGACTTTTTGCATGCAACAGGAAAAATGCACTTATGACTTGTGGTTTTGATGATTAGGAAAAAAAAAAGTAATAAATATGAGCTTTCTGTTGCAGTCATAGAGTAAGAGATAACTTTGTGACCGAATTTGTATTTTCTGCAAAGGAAATTGGAAATTTCTTTCTTTTTCTTTCTGTTCTTTTTTCTCCAATACATTTATCATTTCTTTCTTCTTTCTTAGTTTTCTTTATTCTATATTAGTTTGTGTTAGTATTTATGTTCTCTTTAAAACTTTTCATAAAAATGTATACAAGAGCAAGATTTATACAACAGCCAAGGGAGTTCCTTGCTCTCCCAGGAAAATAAGATGTGCTCACTTTTTTTACTTATAGTTGCTTACTCTTCTAAAAATGCATTACATATGGAATTTCTGCTTAAGCAAAAGAAAAAAACCAATGTTAATACTTTAAGAGCATAATTTATAATTGTGACATTTCTGTGAGACACAATTAAATGTTTCTATTATTCCTCTATAGATATTTTTTTTAAAAAAAAACCCAAATATTGTGTTTTTAAGCTGACAATCAAACCATTAAAAAAACTTGTCTTTCTGTGAATTCTGTTTTTATCTACCTGGTCAAAAGGGCAACTAATAAATAGATTTGTGAATCTTCAAGTATATACTGGTCAATGGTGTTTTGTATTTATTCTTAGATAAAGGCAGAACACTGGAAATAGGAAAAAAAACATAAGAATTTATCAAAATCACAAGAGAAATTAAGAACACAGATTTAAACCACTGGTCAATGCCAGTTTCTATCTTCTTTCAGATTTAAACTACGTTAAATTATTGAAAATAAAAATACAGAAAGAGGCTGGACCATTCTTCATTCTTCTCTTAATGATCAACTAGTATCAAAAACAGGACAGAAGCACATTAACATTATTCAGCTAAATTAGTATATTTCTTAGTATTTTGATAGATAACAATTGAATATAAACATTTTTCTAGTATTTCTACAAATAACAACCACATCAATATAAAGCCTCTTTTCTAATTGATCATCTTAATTACCTCGTCATAAATCCTGTTTTCAAAGTTCTTATTTAGATTTGTATTCCCCGCAATGTTCAAAACATTCTTACCAGTTAAGGTTTTCTCAGAGTTAATTACAGAGTTAAGTATTTAAATCTTTTTCCTCATACAAGCCATCCCAACAATTTTACATTTCTCATATCTTAAAAGAAAAGAAAAAGAAAAAAGAAAAAAACAATATACTACTTGAAAAACATGTCCCCCTAAAGCTAAAATATTTGTATGTCCAAAATTTTTCTATTCTTTTTAACCATATTCAAACAAATATTTAATCTTTAAATATTCCATCTAATAAATCCAATCATTTAATCTTTGAAATCTATTCAAAACATTCTTATCAATTGAAATTTTCTCAAAGTCAATTACACTTAAGTATCTAAGACAGACATGTTAAACACAAGGCCCGGGGGCCGGATCCAGCCTGTGAAATGGTTTCATGTGGCCCGTGAAGCCATCCTGGAAACAGTGAGGGAATGGCCCCCACTGCCTTGGCCCTGGCCCAGAGATGCTCCTTCTGCCAGAGACCCTCAGATCTGTCCCACTCCTGCCCAGGCCCCCATAGGCACCCTTGATGTGAATGATGTAGAGCTGGCCATGCCCACCCAGTAGGCCATACGCACTCTAGCCACGCCCACCCAGTAGGCCACGCCCACCCTGGCCATACCCACCCAGCCCCTTGAGGGCAACCATAATGCTGATGCAGCCCTCAATGACACCCCTGATCTAAGACTTTTCCCTCATATAAACCATCCCAACATTTTTATATTTCTCATATCATAAAAAATACTGTTACTCGAGGGGCCCATCCCTCTTAAACTAAAATTCATTTATATCCAGATTTTTTCTATTTCTTTAACCATATTCAAACAGCTGTTTAATCTTTAGATATTCCATCTGATAAATCCCATCATCTAATTTCTTAAATCTAACTTTAGCCTCCCTTTTTTCCCAATTTTCAATTTTTCAACATTTTTATCAGCTACTTGGAATGTTATTTTAATCTCTTTCTAAAGCCAAGCAATGCATCTTGAAATTATATTCTGTAAAGATTTAATGGAAGCCATTGAAATTCTACTGGGCTTAAGTCTGCCTAGACTTGATGGTAAATAAACAGCTTTATTAAATGTACACTTAAATAGTACTTTGGTTGGAGAAAGATAATTAGCAAGATTGGAAAATGTATGGAACAGGAATACAACGGTTTTATACTGGTTTTTGCCCACAATAGGGAAGAAAACATATTTCCGTGAAGAATCCTACTAAGTGAACTCTATAGGACTCATATTTATATTGCGGCCTATGATTTGGGACTCAGGTTTTGCCTTAGTTTTTACAAGTCTGGAACACATGCTTTGCAAAGCTCTTAAGTTTTATAGTAGAAATAATCAACAACTGAAACCACACCAGCCATCAAGATTGATTATTTTCATATCAAAGAATCTTCAAGATTTGTTTAGCAAACACTCTAGAAAAAAAGAAAAGACGGGGTGACCGACACATAGAATGAAAAGCACTCTGCAAATACACTGTTTCAAGTAATGGGAAGAAGGATTTTTTGTTTTATTTTCTATATAGTTTTTCTTGGTTTTCTTTTGGTCACCAATTTACCCAGATGTACATCTTCTTATAGAAAAAGTGCATTTCAATTACTGTACAAAGGAAATAATATTTTCATTCTTTCTTTTAAAAATTCAATTATGTTTCTCATTTGTTTAGTCTAAAATATTTTCTTCATTAATTTTAGGGTTAATACCTTTAAGAAGCCTTAAGGGACATCTGGATTCCATATGGTTTTCAGGGCTATTATTCTTTACTAGATAAATTCACATGTCACTGGTAATCTCCTTCAGTACTATAAAGTAAGATGATCTTATTTTAATCAATCAGACTTATTTTACTTTTTATATATTTGTACAGTTATTTAATATTGTGTTTATTTATTGGAAATAAATGAGATGATAGATGGCATATTAAACAACCATTGCTTGATTTTTTTTCCTCTAAAAGGAAGTGTCTAAGTAACAAAGAAAATTATATAAACTATATTTACCACTGCATCAAATAACATATATAATATCAGTTCAAGGAAAGCTACTGTGTGGATTATGGAATTATAGAAATTAATTGTTATTGAATGTTTTTAAATATAAACCCAGACAACACACAGTTTACCAAATATTAAGGTGATTATGTTAAAAAATAATAAAATATATTAAAAAAATGTTGAAAAATGATTTAGAGAAATTCTCTCTAAAAGAAAGATTAAGCAGAGAAAGAGAAATGATAATAAAAAGTAAAGCTTTCCTATTTTGAAAATTAATGATGTTTTATAAATGTACAGTATTGTGTAAGGCAGACGTGTCCAGCCTGCAGCCCGTGGTTTGCATGTGGCCCTGGACAGCTAGTTATGTGGCCCTACAAGATTTTAATAAAAATATAAAAAATAAGGGAGTTTGTTATTTACATATATTAACTATATTATATATTTTATATGTGGCCCAAGACCATTCCTCTTCACTCAGAATGGCCCAGGCCCACTCAGAATGGCCCACTCAGAATGGCCCAGGCCCACTCAGAATGGCCCACTCAGAATGGCCCAGGCAAGCCAAAAGGTGGGACAACCATAACTACATTCATGACTGAAAAAGAATGCTTTTTAATGCCTTAGTTGAGAACACTGAAACAAGCATTTGTATTCAGTCTTCCTAACAAATATTATTATCAGTATAATTGAAACAACAGCTATACAGTACATAAAAACTTGGAAACAAGTGCCATTGAATGAAAACTTCCATTTGTATTTTCATGCACAGAATTGTGTTGCAAGTATGGTTTGCATGGAAAGACAACAACCATCCCACACAGTCTACCACAAATATATTTGGTGAGTTCCAGAAAGAAAGCTGATCAAAAGTGGGAGGTGGGGAATACTCTAAAAATATTAAAGTGGATACGGAAAATAATCCATAATGTGTCTAGTAAAATATATAAGACCCTATACAAGCTTTCAATAAAATTTGAAGCTGTAAAGCTAAGTTACAAATTAAAATATTGAGTAGGCTGTTCACTGAGGGCAACAGAGAAAGTAAGATGTCCAATTATGGATCTCCAGAAAAGATGATTATTAAAAGGAGGAAAAAAGAAGACATTAGTGTGTGTTTATGTTTATGTTATAGATGAGATCAATTTTAGAAAGGTTCCTGAAATTTAAATAGAAATAAGATATATTTTGGTATAGTAGGAGAAGCTGTGACCAAAGTATCTATATGTGCACACTAAGCCTGTTGTCCATGTGCTAATGAATCACTGATGGTCTTTCAGATAAAGAATATTTTCAACAAACTTTGCCCTCAACAATTCTTCAATTCTAGACTGTTTTCTGAAAAATACAGCTATTAGAATTGAGAGACAGAGTTTCTCAAAGTAAAGATTTTAGTTATGTAAACCACCAATGCTTTCCCAATTTCAAGTCCAAAAAGCACAAAGCAAATAGTCCATTAAACAATGGGAAGAATGGGAGGAAAAAGCATAAGAGAAGAATATAAAAAAAGAAATTGTAGAGGGCAGTGAAAAGTTTCAATAAATTCTTTGTAGTATACAATAAAGATTCTTATCTTGTCTGAAGACCTTCATCCAACTGTGATCTTAGATAATAGTCATGCTGTGCTGAGCTGAACATCTGGGAAATATGTCTGAGATCTTGACAGCTCAGAACCAGACAAGAGTATATGAAAACTATATGAAGAATTAGCTTTATGTATACTGTACATTAAAAAGTTATACTTTAGCAACTTTTCAGATTTCTTTGTGTATAGAAATATAATAGGTTAAAATATATTTTCAAAACATTTTTGATAAGGTCTGTAAAAGTTGTGGTTGTATATACATAACAGCAATGAGAACCATTGAATGTAATAGAATTTTGACGTGAATAAAATTGTCTGGTAAGCAAAATTGTCAGTCATGAAAGCATATGGATGGGCAATCTGTAGCCATAGGCTGCCTATGCCTCTTGTCCTTTGAAACCTTCTTGTATATGTTGCCAAACATTGGTAGAACGATTGTCAAAAATTACTTTATGGGTGGGTAGCTAATTAAGCTGGAAGGTTGGACAAAATCAACTGTATGGTTATGTGAGTACTGCATTGTTTTTCACCAAAGAAATAAGATTGTTTTATTTAAATTGTTCATATCAACTAGGATGTCAACTAATGTAATGAATTTATGGATTATGTCCAGTTGTCCAGAAGGATAAAATTCAAAGCAAACTGTCAAGAGCTTGAAAAAATTATGTTCCTACAACAGAATTATGAAGAACGTAGATAAATGTATAATAATACAAAAATAATCTAGCCTTCATGTACATGATGGATATGGGAAAACTCTGTAAGCATGTATGAAGGTTGAGGAAATGAAAGTCTTAAAATATTATTCAATATTCTGAATATTTCTGGCCATAGAGCAGAAAACGTGCCGCGGCAGCTTTCTCAAAGAGCGGCGCTGCTGCCCGTTCGCGCGGAGGTACGCGCGCACCTCTCCAAAAGTTTGGGGAGATGCACGCGCACCTACGGTTGTTCGGAGAGGTGCGCATGCACCTCTCGGAATGGGCAGCGGCGCCTCTTCTTGGGAAAGCTGCCGCGGCCCGTCTGCAAAGCTGCCGCTTTCGGCAGCCTGCAAACGTGCCGGGCAGCTTTCTCAAAGAGCGGCGCCACTGCCTGTTCGCGCGGAGGTATGCGTGCACCTCTCCAAAGGTTTGGGGAGGTGCGCGTGCACCTACGGTCATTCGGAGAGGTGCGCGCGTACCTCCGTGCGAACGGGCAGTGGCGCCGCTCTTTGAGAAAGCTGCCACGGCATGTTTGCAGGCTGCCGAAAGCGGCAGCTTTGCAGACGGGCCGCGGCAGCTTTCCCAAGAAGCGGCGCCACTGCCCATTCCGTCGCCGTCGCGCAACCGGGAACCGGTTCCATCACACATAAAAGAAATGGCAACCGTGCGCGTCCGCGCATGCGCAAGAAAAAACTTTTGCACATGCGCAAAATGTTTTTTGTGCATGCGCGTGCATGGACGCACGCACGCGGCTCCCACTTTTTTTTATGTGTGATGGAACCGGTTCCCAGTGGCTCTTTTCCTTTTTCAGGTTGCCGACCCCGGGTCTAGTTTAATGAAAAGAAGGACTAGGGATGACATGATAGCAGTGTTCCAGTATCTCAGGGGTTGCCACAAAGAAGAGGGAATCAGGCTATTCTCCAAAGCACCTGAAGGTAAGACAAGAAGCAACGGATGGAAACTTATCAAGGGGAGAACCAACCTAGAACTAAGGGGAAATTTCCTGACAGTTAGAACAATTAATCAGTGGAATGACTTGCCCACAGAAGTTGTGGGTGCTACAACACCGGAAAGTTTCAAGAAGAGATTGGACATTTGTCTGAAATGGTATAGGGTTTCCTGCGTGAGTAGGGTTTGGACTTGAAGATCTCCAAGGTCCCTTCCAACTCTGTTATTCTGTTACTCTGTGTTTATATTTGCCTGGAATCATGAAAAATCTTATAACAATATTCTACATGAATGGAATACATGGAGGGACAGCTTGGAATTCCCAAGAGTACTAAGGGCTACTTTAAAAGGACCACAGTGATAGAAAGAGGGAACTAAATTCATCCTATTCCTATTTACACCCCTTCTTTCCAGAC
Source organism: Vipera ursinii (assembly GCF_947247035.1). Taxonomy (NCBI): domain Eukaryota; kingdom Metazoa; phylum Chordata; class Lepidosauria; order Squamata; family Viperidae; genus Vipera; species Vipera ursinii. Next base: position 66,817,724 of record NC_139515.1, on the reverse strand, counting down.
TCTAAAAATTATTCAGTGTTGTACTATAGAAATATACATTATTTTTAGTCAACAGATTGCCCTTTTGAACCAAAGCTCCACAGATGTTAGGGTCATAGAAATGAGTTGTAGAAATACAGCAGGAAAGCATTACAAAAATAATGAAATAGATGCAGTCAAGGGTAACAAATCCAAACTATTATCTGCTTCAAAACAAATTGGGTTCATGAGAAATAATCTAATTTCTTTCTGGCTCACTACTTTCCTTTTTTGCCTAACAATAAAAATATGGAATGGAATGCATGGAGGTAGGCACAAAACATATAAGCATAATTTTCTGCCTAGACATGTCTATATCAATCAATTTCTCATGAGCCATAGAAATTGATCAATTTCATAGAGTGTAGATCAATTTCTATGAGTCATATAAATACAGCAGGAAAGAGTAGACATAGTAGGTACACTATTCAAAAAATTTTCAGCCAAGTCTACTTAGCGAACGGTGCAGTTGTATGTAAGGCTAAAGATTTATGCCTACCTTATGGGTGAAAAATGGCTTGCATCTTTTGTTAACACCTGTTTGGAAGGGCCAGACTTTAAAAGTTTACAGCACTGCAGGGCTGAAAATAACAACGTGATAACTTCTAGACAAAGCATCATATTGGTCTACCTCCTACATAAGTCTTGGAAGCATTAAAATAATGTAGGGGCTCCTTTTTGCTTTTTCTCAAATAGATATCTTGGCTTAGACAGAAAACAGTATATGCTGCTTACTTTTGAACATTCCTTGTTGAAGAAAGAGTTCCTCTTGCCTTTTGAAACTGCATTGATTTTGGGTTGGTTTTTTTGATATTCTATTTCATCTAGAGCAGGGGTGTAAAACTCAATTTCATTGAGGGCCGCATCAGCATTACGGTTGCCCTCAGGGGGCCAGGTGGGTGTGGCCTGGGTGGGCGTGGCCTACTGGGTGGGCGTGGCTAGAGTGCGTATGGCCTACTGGGTGGGCGTGGCCAGCTCTTCATCGTTGGCATCAAGGGTGCCTATGGGGGCCTGGGCAGGAGTGGGAGAGATCTGAGGGTCTCTGGCAGAAGGAGGGTCTCCGGGCCAGGGCCAAGGCAGTGGGGGCCATTCCCTCACTGTTTCCAAGATGGCTTCGCGGGCCACATGAAACCACTTTGCGGGCCGCATCCGGCCCCCGGGCCTTGTGTTTGACATGTCTGCTCTAGAGGGAGATGACATGGAGCCAGAATAGAAGCTTCCACAGAATGGTCCTACATGCAAGTTGTATCTGTGTCAGCCATTCCCATTCCAGTGGTGTACCTAATCCATGTGCCAGGACTGTAACAGACTGTATTTCACCAGGCTGGCAGGGAAATGGAGAACCTAAACATTTGAGAAATTGATCAATAAAGATAGTTTGTCTAAGCAGAAAATTATGCTTAGGTTCTATGCATTCCATCCCGTACTTTCATTCTTAGCTGGAGGAAAAAAGTAAAGTAGTGAGCCAAGAAGAAATTAGACTATTTCTCATGAACCTTATTGGTTTTGCGGCAGATAACACTTTGGATTTGTTACCCCTGACTGCATCCATTTCATTATTTTTGTAATACTTCAAAACACATTTAATTCAGATTAACATTATTTCCCTATAGTTTGTGTAGAGAATTATAGCTATCTTTTTGTTCTGTATATTTTATTTTAAGTTGCCATTAGGAGGACTAAATGAATTGTCATTTAATTGCCAAATGTGCAAAAGGTGTGCCAGAACTGAAGCAAACACTGATGGTGATGATAAATTTTCTGGCAGCAAATAAAAATAAGGGCTACTGTTCTTTTTCCCCCAAGGGCTAGGAGACACTAAAGAGTAGAACAGTATTTATACCAATATGACTGAAATAATTTTTTAAAGATAAATACAGATAGTCCTCGACTTACAACAATTCATTTTTTTTTAATCCCATTTATATCCCGCCCTTCTCCGAAGACTCAGGGCAGCTTATAATCTAAGAAGCACAAACCAATGTGCTTAGCAATAGCCTTCATTCTATGTATATGCCTGCTTATTAGGGCTTTCGCCCGCCCCCCCCCAGCGGCATTATTACAAAGTCAGCTTAATTGCCCCCAACAATCTGGGTCCTCATTTTACCTACCTCGGAAGGATGGAAGGCTGAGTCAACCTTGAGCCTGGTGGGACTCGAACCTGCACTAATTGCAGGCAGCTGGTGTTACTTAAGGAGGCATTAGCCCACTACTCCACCAAGGCTCTTTTTAGCGATCGTTCAAAGTTAGCATTGAAAAAAGTGAGTCATGACCATTTTTCACACTTATGACCGTTGCAGCTTCCCCATGGTCATGTGATTTACATTTGAATGCTTGGCAACTGGCCCAGACTTATGGTGGTTGCAGTGTCCCGGGGCCATGTAATCCCCTTTTGCAAACTTCTGACAAGCAAAGTCAATGGGCAAGCCAGATTTACTTAACAACCATGTTACTAATTTAACAACTGCAATTTGACAAATGTGGCAAGAAAAGTCATAAAATGGGGGAACATTAGTAATTAACAAATTACTCAATTAGCAACATAAATCCTGGGCTCAATTGTGGTCGTCAGCCGAGGCCTACCTGTAAAACACTTCAAGTTCGTTGCTTGCTTAAAAAGGTTTCTGTTTCCTTCCATTTGTTATTATCATCATATTACTTGGTCACTGACATTACTATTTCCTTGGTCTAAATGCATGGTTACTGAACCCTCCACTGTAATATTGCTTCAGCGAACACTATTTTTGTTAGGAAATCAATTTCATTGCATTATTAATCTTGGGGAAATTGTAATGTAATGTATAATATTGTATCTTCCATTAGGACAGTGAAGCCCTGCACATGCTTTTGACATCTGAGCAGGTCTGTCTTAGCATGTCTCACAAAAAGCTCAACCATTATTCACAAATAGTTTTTTGTGTTTCTCCCTACAATAAATCCCCAAACCACAGAAAACCTACTCAATTAACCAGGGCTTTCCCCCTTAACTTCTGTAATTCAAGAATAAGCTTATCAGTTCTAGTGGTTAGTATCATTGAAAACAGAAATATTATAGTCAGTATGGTCTAGTGGTTAAGGCACCAGACTAGAAAATTGGAGACTATGAGTTCTAATCCTGACTTAGCCAGCTGAGTGATTTTGAGCCAGTCACTATTTCTCAACGCACTTCATTGGGTATTGTTCTGGGGCAAATAAAGGTGGAAGGAATATTAGGTATGTTCACTGCTTTGACAAATTTCTAAAAATAGTAAAAGTGGGATAAAAATAAATAAATCATCCTTGGAAAATGGCAATACCTAGAAATGCTTGATTGTGTTTTACATCTATAGATGAGCAATTCATATCTTGTTGTAAGTGGTATCTTAAAGTTATTTTAAATATTTGTTTCAGTTTCATACCATATAGTTATTTTACACTGCAGGTCTCATTCCTGAGACGCTGAGCATGGATTAGGGATAAATTCAGATGCTAAAATTAGATATGTTCCTTCCTTCCTTCCTTCCTCTAGTTATACTGAGAGAATATTAGAGAGAAAAGAACCAAGTCAAAAGAAAGCATATTTCTTCATTTGTCCACCTGTGAAGATATCAGTCAAAAATAAATATTTTTCTTGACATCTGCCTTTTCAAATCTAGCAATCACTTATTATCTAAGCCTAGCAGCCAAGTATTAAATATAAAATATATATTTTCTCTTCTGCCTAGTCACATTTCTTTTTCTCCCTTTCATTTTTGTTTGAAGTTTGCATAGATTTGGTTGCATTTTGGTTTGCATTTCTTTCCCTGATATTTTCCCATCCATAATCAGATACAACAGTCTGTTGTCACATAGATTTGCAAAAACAAACATAGAAATAACCTATTTTTTCACAGTCATTCTAGAGATTTGCATACAAGGAAGGAAGGAAACAAATGAAAAAAATATTGCAAATGGTGCAAGCTTGATTGCTGCCATATTCTGATAATCTTGTTTCTCTCAAGTGCTTATATTTTCAATATCAAGAAATCATTATTTCTAAACCCCTGATGTTAAAATATGGAAGAAACGCATGATTAATTAAATGTGGCTGTGTTCCACATAACTAAATAATACTTGCAGTGGAGAAGTAGGGTCAGCTGTTTTCCCAACACAAGGATGTATAGACAACACACAAACAAACATACAGTATCTAACAAATACAATGTCTAACAAAAAATTCCCCCATTAGATGCTATCATAATGAGACTGCAGTTGGTATCAATAGCAGCTTCATTAATATTTTAGGACCTAATCCCCAGCATAAACCCCTCTCTTTAAGACCAAAAGATTGGAGAAGTGATAGTACCACTTTACACTGCACTAGTGAGGCCACATTTGAAATACTGTGTCCAGTTCTGGTCACCAAGATACAAGAATGATGCTGAAAAAAGCAACAAAGTTTATAAGGGGTCTGGAGGCTACATTATATGATGAATGTTTATGGGAACTAGGTGTGTCTAGTCCAGACATGTCAAACTTGCAAGTCACATGACGTCGTAATGACATTGCAAGTCACATTGACGTCGTATGGGAGCTTTTTCTCCATTGCTGGCAATGAGTTGGCCACGGTCCTGGTGACACATCCGGCCTGTGGGCTGGCAGTTTGACACCCCTGGTCTAGTCTAATGAAAACATGGATTAGGGGTAACATGATAGCTTTCTTTTGGTACTTATGGGGCTCTCACAGAGAAGAGGGAGTTGACTTATTCTGCAAAGCACCTGAGGGCAGGAGAAGAAGCAATGCTTCAAAGAGAGATCCCATCTGTAAAGGAAATTTCCTGACAGTGAGAACAATTAATCAGTGGAACGAACAGCTTGCCTCCTAGAGTTGTAGATGCTCCATCAGTGGAGATTTCAAGAAAAGATTGGACAACCATTTATCTGGGATGGTATATGGCCTCCTGTTTTAGGCAGGGAGTTGGGCATCTGTGTTGCAAATTCATGAAAAGAAAAATGGGGAGAGGTGGAATTCCAAGTGATATGATTTACTTATTTCCTGTTGTATCATTAATTGCTTTGAAAACATGCAATGCTTAATGTGCATTTAGCATTAAAAGAGATACATGACTACAGCAAAGGGAGTAAGATAAAAAACTAACAGCAAACAGCCCAACAAAAGAACCACCAAGACCACTCCATTAACACTGACAGGGCAAGCCACTAGAGAACATAAATTGAGAGCAAACCCTACTCCTTACTAGCGCTGATGTTACCTGATGATGTTGGATAGTGAAATATCTGCAAGAAAACAACCAAGCTGAGAAGGTTCCAAGGACCCTTCAACAGCCTTTGTTGACAATTGAAATTTCCTGAGTAATTCTAAAACTGGATTAAGCCTATTTTTTATTTTGCTATTACAGGTAGTTTGACTTAAAGCAGTTCAGTTTAGTAACTGACAGTTGTATCTGTGTTTAGAATAGTTTAATATGTAACAAGCAATTTGAACATATGAAAATGGAAGGAATCTGAAGCAGTTGGTATAGGTAGCCCACAGTGCAGTTTGGAAGTTTCATCTGCATGATTTCAAATTTCTACAATATACAGGTGACTGACCACCATTTGTTTAGTGACCATTCAAAGATACAATGTCACTGAAAAAAATGACTTATATGCATTTTCCACACTTGTAACGGTTGAAGCATCCCCACGGTCACCTGATTTACATTCAGGTGCTTGACAACTGGTTCATATTTATGACAGTTGCAGTGTTCCGGGGTCATGTGATCATCTTTTGTGACCTTCTGACAAGCAAAATCAATGGGGAAGCCTGATTCATTTAGCAACCATGTTACTAATTTAACAACTGCAGTGATTCACTTAACAAATGTGACAAGAAAAGTTGTAAAATGGGACAACAAATTTCTTACTTAACAACATAAATTCTGAGCTTAATTGTGGTCATACATCAAGGACTGCCTGTACTTACATGACTTAAATCTCTTATTTCATACTTCCTAGAGAAAAGGCAGGATACTGATGGCGGTGGTGATGGAGATAATGGAATAGGAGGGGGTGGAGGCGGGTGGGAGAGACAGACAGCATAAAAATGGAAACAGCTTTTTCTCAGGAGCAATGGGAAGACTAGGCCTATGTTTTCTGTTGGCTGGACATTTCCAAAATCTATCTTCATTTATAGCAGATGAGATTACAAAAGATGCCTTCTCTAAATTTCTAGTTGAAAAATGAAGGCCTGCTGTCCCTAGAAGAGCAGACACCTCTAAGAAACAGATGTGGTCGCTGCCCTGGGTCAACATCAAAGACAGAGGCTTTCTGTTGGAGAATTAGTGAAGCATCTTTGATGAATTAGGAAGGCAGTTGAAGTTCAGAATCTTTTCATTACACATCTCTGAAATTCTGCAAAAGATGGTACATAGACTAGATTAAAAATTTTATGTTGAGAGACCTCAATGTGTTTTGGATAGTTGTAAAAATAACTTCAGTTACATAGAACAGAGGCCCTCAACCTTTTGGGCACCACAGACCGGTTCCATGGAGAGAGGTTTTTCCACAGACTGAAGGGTGCGTGGTTTTGTGTGCTGCCTGCATCTCACAGATGGGACTTTGCTTGTTTGTGCAGCCCGGTTGCTGGCATGCTGCGGCCCGGTACTAGTCCACGGACCTGGGTTTGGGGACCCCTGACATAGATGGTATTTCCAGAAAAGGATGGAAATAACTAGAAGGGAATTATTTGGCAGAAAAAATTAAAATGGAACGATTGCTATGATAGCCCCACACAAAGCCTTAAGTCTGATAACACCTCTAAAACTCAGAATTAGGCTGGCCTTTGACTACATATTATTCTTCTCTTTGGAATTCAGAGTGATAGTTCCTTTAAGGGAGCCAGTATGACCTAAACATTTATACTGCTTTGTTATTCAGATTATGATGATATCCCTACAAAAAGAGACTGAATAAGCAGAATGATGTCTAAATTTGACATGGAAAATTGTGTCTTGAATATGCAAACTAACATTTGTTCCACTGATATATTGCATTACAGTGTGTTTTTTTCTTTTGCACTCAGTCATTCATGAAAAACAGGTGTGTGTGTGTGTGTGTGTGTGTGTGTGTGTGTGTGTGAATTAGTATTTCAACTGAGAAAATGTAGTTCCAACAATTTCACTGCTGTTTATTTCAGTGACATAAGAATGGATTTATATTGCTTTCATGCTAACAAGGAGCAATCTGTCTTTTTCCTCTAATTGCTTCTTAGTTAGAATAAACAAGATTGGAAATAAGAGGTGCCTCATTTGTTGGATTATTAATCATACAAATGTTTACTGTGACAGACTTCTTTATCTTATGCAGAATTTTAAAAAGCTGCCAATCAGATGCCTCCATGCAACTCAGTGGTTTATTTAGATTTAATGTAAAGGGGTGTCTGAGTAGCATAGTCCCATAAGTAGAAATGTGCATTTGCAATGAATTAATGTACTCTTTTTGTGGGGATGCTAAAGCATGCAGGAGCATGCATCGTAATGCATGGTTAAATAATAGATTAATAATTCCTTCTTCATTTGCTCCAATGAACAAGTGCTGTATGTGGATTACTATACCATAATCCCAACAGGAATATAGATTAAATGAGTTTTTGTTTGTGTCAGCTCTTGTCTTGTTCTAGACACCTATCTTTGCAAAAATCAGTGACCAAGCTGTTGGAACACCAGAATGCCCAGCCAATTAAAGCCTTCTTCAACTGACAGCATAACAATAATCTCAATAGATACTGTAACAAATGAGCACTGCGATCTCTTCCATAAAGTCGGAGAACATGGCCATCCCATGGTAGTACAGGGATCTCACCTTTTTACCTACTTTATTTTTATTAATTTGATATATTTATATATTGATTTTCCTCTAGCAGCTCTAAGATGCATTTTGCCCTGCATATTTGACATACAAAGCCCTACATGGCATGGGTCCGGATTACCTACGGGAGCACCTACTGCCAGCGTCAACACCCCTCCGTCCTGTGCGCTCCCACAGAGAAGCCCTCCTCAGGGTGCCACCGGTCAGAGAATGCCGGCTGGTGGCCCCCAGCGGGAGAGCATTCTCAGTGGGTGCGCCAACCCTCTGGAACTGCTTGCCTACCGAAGTCCGGATGGCCCCCGACCTTTGCACCTTCCGGCGCGACTTAAAAACCTACCTGTTCCAGCAGTCCGGCCTGGCCTGATAGCTCTTGGGGTTTCATTTGTTTTTTACTATTGTTTAACTGTATACCTACCTTGCTCTGTACACCGCCCCGAGTCACTCGGGAGAAGGGCGGTATATAAAAACAAATAAATAAATAAATAAATAAATAAATAAATAAATAAAATAAATAAAATAGGCAGCCTGTTGAACTGAGAGCACCTGGCCCAGGTTCACCCAGTGAATTTCTGTGCCTAAGGATGGATTCGAGGTCTGTTTTCTATTCATCTCCTAGCCCAGGGGTCAGCAACCTGAAACAGTGAAAGAGCCACTCGGAACTGGTTCCCTCACAAAAGGAAAAACTGGGAGCCGCAAAAAATGTGTGCGCATGTGTGTACATGCGCGAATGTGCAGAACAGGGTTTGACTGAAGAGTGGAGCCAAGGCAAGATATGCACCTACCCTGCATATTTGAATTGATTGGTTAAACTTTTTTAGTCCCACTTTTTTTTTTGGACTGCACATGGCAGAGGACTGGGAGCCGCAGGAGACGGCTGAAAGAGCCGCATGCGTCTCCGGAGCCGCGGGTTGCAGACCTGTGTCCTAGACAATTCTTTAGCCACTAAACCACACTACACTTCCTGATTCCTTGACTGCCTGCTTGACCCATCACTCAGTTAGCCAGTTACAACGTACTGAGATTGTCCATGTTTTTATCATCTTTCTTCAAGAGGCATATACTTTGTCAGGCAAAAGTGCTTAATTCCAGAATGCTTACTTTTATCTCTGGTACAGCAGCAACAGTTCTAGGGTTGTGTGGGTCAAAAAAGGCAAGATGGTAATTCATGTAGAATAGTTGAAGCCCTGTCATATTATATCTGTACCATGTTAACATATCAACAAGTGGGTAACACTTTAGTTGCAATGCCACAACTGATATCTTACCTCTTGCAACATCTCTTCTTTCTGCAATAGAATTAACTTTTATGCAGAATACTGGATTACATCTTTGTTGTTGATCTATTGTACATTTTTTACTGAAAAATAAAAAAAAATGTTAAATTTTATTGAGAAAATACCGTCCCCCCCCTCAAATTCTCCTTTTGTATTTTTGAGAAGAACATGTTTATTTTAGATCTGCTGTTCTTTATAGTTTTTATAAAGCTATTCTTTAGGTCTTTATGAAGAATTATTTTTCCTGAAAAGTTTCTACTGCAGAAACATAGTGTTCTTAGAGTTCATTTGCTGTCATGGTCTGGTAAAATTGAGTTTTTGCTTTAATCTGCTACCCTCTGGTGTGAGGAAGTTTAATCACCTCCTACCTCACATTATTTGAAGAGATGTGATGTCTAAAAAGAAACACACGTGACATAGTAATAACAAAGCACTGGAAAAAAAAGAAATACAGAATTCAAAACAAGTAGAGGACTCTTATTTATTAACATGTGCATACAGCATCATTTCTGAATAGGAACATTGGAGTCAATTTAAGATAATTTCAACTAATTTTTACAACATTTGCTTATTGTAAACCAAAGCAACATGTCTAGATACACTTTAGCATCTTATGATTTACAAACCTATCTTACTACTAAGGCATTATTAAATCGTAAGCAAAGTTCATCAGTGATCCATTGAAGTGTTTCATCGAAAAATGTTTCTACAGGGAGATTTCACTAAAATTAAATGCTTCATTTATTTAAAGGATGTATATCCCATCTTTCTGGCAACAAATGACACTCAGTACAACTAACAAAAATAAAAGTGGTATAATTAGAAATATAAGTAAAAGTATAAGTATTTAAATTCCACCTCTGGAATTTTCAGACATGAACAGGTATATGTTCTTAACTATTAAAAACATACACAGAATAGCAGAATATTTTCTGAAATTCTACAGCCTAAATACATTTACATATCAATGATCTGTTTAAAAATATTTTGCCTGCTGTTAATAGAATAATTGAAAGAGGAACCAACCCACTTCTTTTGCTAAAGAGTTGTTAATTGTGAGAATTCTGAAATATTGTATATTGTAAAGTAAGACAAAAGTGGTCTCCTTCAGTCAAGCTTGACTTCTGATGACTTCACGGAAATTATTTCCCAAATGTAGAGGTCAGTAGTTCACTAGTATTATCAAGTTAATATTTCTAAACCCCACTCATGATTAGTCATTTCCTTATTGTAAAGACCTGTCTTTACTGTTTGGTTTGCTACCAACATCATGCTTCATTGTCATAACTGGCAGGAAATAGTCTATATTACCACAGTGTCTAGGTTAGCAAGGTAGGAAGCTTTGTCACAAAGCAGAGAACGGATACTTCAAATTGTGTCATGTCAAATATGAAAACAAAAGACTTTTGTAGCAAATCAAGACCCATTTTAAGTCAACATTTATATTTCTAACAATAACAGAGTAGACAACCAATTCTTCTAGCAATCATTATGCACTGTGAAGGACTATTTCACTAATTCACCTTCCAGTTAGCATCAGGGTCATTTTTCGTTCATTTTCTTTGTACCATGCCTAATTTTATACAATTGTTATCACTTCCCCTCCCCAAACTAATGGATTCCAATATTTTTGATGGGCCCTGATCATCTTGCTTAGTCTCTTCCAAATTTCATTCAGTCTGCTGTATCTTTTTCCAATGTGGTAATAAGAACTGTATGTAGTATTCCTGGTACAGATGTAGCATATATTTCTATAAGGGCATTCTGGTGTTGGCAATTTTCAGTCACTTTCTCAATAATCCCTAGCATGGCAACTTGACTTTTTCATAATCACCATGTACAGAGATGACATGTTCATTGATCTATTCACTATGACCTGGATAGTTAGAAAAAAACACATCTGTGTATATCCAAAGTCAGTGGGATTGTCAATCTTTCAAGGGCAGAACAGGCCACGTAACAGAAACCAAAGACAGAAACTTATTTGATTGATATAAACTATAATAACAGAACCTTGAAAGCCCAACAGGTTCTCTTTTTTATACTAAAGAAAATCAAGGCAAGACAATCGTAAGTTTCTTTTTCACTCTCCGCACTTAAGGATCTTTCTGGCCTCATAGCTCTTACTCAAAAAGCAGGTAGAAGCTGTGGCTAAGTCTTTGTACAAAATCTTGTATATCAATTGTAACATACTGCATCTTGTCATACAAGCGTTGTGTGATTGTATGCTTGGCATGGGATTTTTTTGCTATTCAACTGGTCATTGAAAAATGTATGAATGTAAGAAAGTAGATTTAGAAAAATATATATGATAAGAATAGGTTTGAATTATGGAAATTTCTCACGCCTGTGGAGAATATGGTCTCTGAATTGATAAGAATATTATGTAATGTAAATAAACCATATACTTTATGAGCATATTTGGAGTACTTAGACAATAAATAAATAAGATTAATAGTTGTTGAATGGTAAAAAATAAGAGCAGAAAGAAAAAACTCTGAAATGTGGAGAAATTTTAAAGTATGCCAATTCTGAAAAAAGGCAATGGACAGGATATGGTCTGTTGTGAAGAACTAATGTTTGTCAAAAGAAATGGAAATATCTACAGTATGTATACGAGTGTACTTTTGCATAATTTGTTACATAGATGTGGGAGTTGGATATATCAGAAGAAACCTGAAGGTGGATATAGTGAGAATATGGTTCTGAGAAATATTTGTGATAAAACAGGGTAAGGTCAAGAATTAATGGATGGTGAATAAGCTATGAGCCGAAGTATGATGCTCAAGCATGTAATGCAATCCTGAACAACACTGATCAACAAATGCAGTTCTAAGTAATAAAGTTATCATTCAATTACATAAGTTCCCAATGACAAATGACACCAGGTTCTATTATTAAAGGATATAAAGATGTGTCAGAATCTTTGATTTAGAAAGACAGATAAAAACAAACCAGTAATTGCTAGGGAAACAAAATAAATTTCTCATTCTGCAGCTGCATCATTTGCTGGTATCCTCCTGGGTTCAATTCAAGGTATAAGGTAAAAAAGCATTTGTGGCATGGGGACAGGTTATTTGAGGGACTGCTTTTCCGTAATTATCTCTGCCCATTAGGTCCAGCAGACAAAGCTTGCTTCAGGTTCCCTCTGCTAAGAAATACCACCTATCGGGGCCAGGAAGAGAGCCTTTGAAATATGATTTCCCCAGAGATCAAATTGGCCCTGACTCTGCCAGCCTTTTGTAGGGCCTTAAAGATTGGCTTTGTCTCCAGGCTTAGGGATCAGGAAGTAGGGCTGAGCCTGTGGATTGATTATATTGATTTCTGACTGATTAGTCTTGTTTTAACCCAGACTGCCGTTTCTTGTATTTTGTTTGTTTGGTTTTACATAGTTGGCCACCTAGAGTAATACATTTCAGATGGGTGGCCATATCAATGGAATAAATAACTAATTCAAGTTTGGAAGCCTTGAATGTCTGCATGTTTGTCAGATTAAGCTGTGTGGCTGAGGCAGGGAAAAATATACAGTTTATTAAAATTATGCTGAAATAAAACCTTGGAATAGAGAGCAGACATAGTCAGTAATCACTTCCCCCTGGGTTACTTAATTTTCAGTTTGAACAGGTCATCTTTAGTCAGTATTTTCTGGAAAGAACTCATGTGGATACTCGTGCAGTTTCAGAGTGAATGTATGGGTTTACAGTATCTCATATATCCTTGCTGTCATCTGTCAGTGAAATGGAACTGAATGTGTTGCTTACACAACCGTTCTGACCTTATTTCAGTTTAAGCAACTATTTCTTTTTCTCACACGGACTGAATTTTAGTGAGTCACCTAAGTTGGGACAGTCTACTAAACTGTTCTCATATGTGGCTTTTGCCAAACTTCTGTTTTTTTCCCTGATTGTGCTTTTTAGTGTGCATATATATTTGGGGTTTTTCTATGTATTTGACAGATTGAAAATTAGTTTCTTTGTGTAGAAGCTGTGCCCTGACCAATTTCTAATTATAAAGAAAAACTAACCCTTTGGAACAGCCTCTGGAATCATAAACCACTAACCTACATGCCATATAATTCATAATGTGCAAGTTATAATTTTTGCACTCAGAACAGCTGGTGCATATGATGAGCTCATAATGTGCATGGCTCATGAAGTTGGTTAGTGGTAGCTAGTTAGAGCAGGATAATAGAGAGCTGTCATAGAGAATCAGTATTTTGCTGTATTTTCTTTATGGGATTGTGTGAGGAAATTAATGACCAAGGGACTAAAACACTTGCCGGGTTGAAATACCATAGAAACTAGGCTGGAAATAATTGTTTTAGGAACTCACTATGGATTGGATGAGCTGTTTCAAATGTATAATTTTATGCTGCACAGTGGGCTAAGACCCCAGTGTTCTATATTTATATATTTTTAAAATGCATTAATTAAGAAGTCCTGTGATTAAATCTATTTAGTTTTAACTTCCCTGCAGCATTTCCTGGACTCATAATAAAAAACCCAGTTTTAGTAGTAATAAAATATGTACATTATCACTCTTTCTATGAATCTCTTGCTTGTTGGCTGAACATTTAAAAAACAATTATCAGAGAAGTTAGGTGGCCCATTGTAGCAAAAGCAATGAAAAAATTCATCTCCCCTTAAAAGCTTTCCTATTAATTCTCCAGAGGCATGTATAAAAGCTTATATACTATAACCATTATGTTCATTTTTGAATATTTCTCAGAATTTTTTTTAGTATGCTTCTCTACACAAAGTTTACTTGTATCCTTCAGAATATATGATTGATGGATGGACAGGAATTCATTCTCAATATAAAGATTTATTGAAGGTGGGGTTGAAATAAAGATTAGACATAAAGATTAGAATCAGTTTTCTGATGTGCAATTCTGCTTGCACCAACCTGTCAGCATTAGGAGATGTCGTGATGATGCTGGCTTAGTATATTTAGCTCCTGATAACTGCTTCCAAGGCTAGGGTAGTGTCCACATTTTTATCTATTATCTACTATGCAAGAGAATTGGCACTTACTTTATTTTCAGAGATTAACCTGGATAATTGCTATAAGTGCAGGGTGCTTTACACAGGCAATGGTGTTTGCACTTTCATCAAAGAAGGCTAACTGCTTATGAGTTAGAAGAAAATGTGTTGTTCTTCCGTTGATCCAGAACAAGAATATTTTAAGAGAAAAAGAGGCGAATTATCTTGTGTAGAATTGATTTTGCAGGTGTCTCTGTTATAGCTCTGTTAGGCTTTGCTTTGCAGCTATGAAAAATAGGGTCACTCAAACATTTCTCAGTCATGTTTGTATACTTACATTGAAACACATATTTCAGGATGGAACAGTCACCTTTTGATTTGGAAGATAGATGGTCTTTTGAACTATTGTTTAGTCAAGCACATACAGTGAGAAACAATGAGATATACTGTGAGCATTGAGGTCCACAGGGAGAATGGACAAGTCACAAAATATGTGCCCCGGTATAAACTATGCCACTTAGGTACTTGCACCCGACATCACATGTATGTACAAAAGTGAGAAGCTTGCATTGTGATATAATAACAACAACAACAACAACAACAACAACAACAACAACAACAATATGTTGGAAGGGACCTTGGAGGTCATCTAGTCCAACCCCCTGCTCAGGCAGGAAACCCTATACCAGGCATGTCAAACTCACGATGTCACATGACGGTGCACAATGTATTGTGACTTTTTCCCCATTGCCAGCAATGGGGTGGGTGGGGTTTTGGGATGATGCATCCGGCCCACGGGCCATTCTCCGCTTCTGGAGGCAGGTTGTTCCACTGATTAATTGTTCTAACTGACAGGAAATTTCTCCTTAGTTCTAGGTTGCTTTTCTCTTTGGTTAGTTTCCATCCATTGCTTCTTGTGCTGCCTTCAGGTGCTTTGGAGAATAGCTTGAGTCCCTCCTCTTTGTGGCAGCCCCTGAGATATTGGAATACTGCTATCATGTCACCCCTCACTCTTCTCTTTGTTAAACTACACATACCCAATTCCAGCAGCCGTTCTTTATATGTTTTAGCCTCCGGTCCCCTAATTATCTTTGTTGCTCTTCTCTATACTCTTTCTAGAGTCTCAACATCTTTTTCACATTGTGGTGACCAAAACTGGATGCAGTATTCCAGGTGTGGCCTTACCAAGGCATTGTAAAGTGGTATTAATACTTAACGTGATTTTGATTCTATCCTTCTGTTAATGCAGCCTAGCACTGTGTTGCCTTTTTTGGCAGCTGTAGCACCCTGCTGGCTCATATTTAAATGATTGTAAACTAGGACTCCAAGATCCCTCTCACAGTTACTACTATTGAGCAAGGTACCACTTATACTATACCTGTACATTTGGTTTTTCTTGCCTAAATGTAGAACCTTACCTTTTTCACTATTGAATTTCATGTTGTTAGATAGCGCCCAATGTTCAAGTCTGTCCAGATCCTCCTGTATCTTAAGCCTATCTTCTGGAGTGTTGGCTATTCCTGCCAACTTGGTGTCATCTGCAAATTTGATGAGTTCCCCATGTATCCCCTCGTCCAAATCATTGATGAAGATGTTGAAGAGCACTGGGCCCAGAACAGAGCCCTGGGGCACCCCACTACACCCTTCCCTCCATGTAGATGCAGTTCCATTGAGGACCACACGCTGAGTATGGCTGGTCAGCCAGCTACGAATCCATCTGGTGGTGATGCTGTCTAACCCACATTTTTCTATCTTACCAAGTAGGTTGTGATCTACTTTATCAAATGCCTTACTGAAGTCCAAGTAAATTATATCCATAGCATTCCTCTGGTCCACTAATTTGGTCACTTGGTCAAAGAATTCAATAAGATTTGTCTGGCATGATCTGTTTTTGACAAACCCATGTTGGCTTTTAGTAATGACTTTGTTTGCTTCTAGGTGTTCGCTGATTCATTGTTTGATTATCTTTTCCAGAATCTTCCCAGGTATTGAGGTCAGGCTGATAGGTCTTTAGTTTCCTGGATCCATTTTTTCCCCTTTTTTGAAGATGGTAACTACATCAGCTACATCTTTCCAGTTCTGTGGTAGTTCCCTAGTGCTCCAGGATCTTTGAAAAATATAGTTCAGTGGTTCTGAGATCACATCTGCCAATTCCTTGAGAACCTTGGGGTGTAATCCTTCTGGTCCTGGTGATTTGAACTCATCTAGGCTGGACAGGTGCTCACTTACCATTTTCTTGCCTATCTTAACTTGTGTTTCTAATCTGTTTTTATGACACACATTTCATCACTTAAATGTTATCCTGGTTAGGAACAAGTAGCTATGACTGGGAGGGAATCATGGTTTGGTGTCAGAGCACATGCTTTCTCCATACCAGGTGCCTGATTTGATCTCTTGTCATCTCTAGTTTGAAACAATGTCTGGATAGAAGGGCTGAAGTTGAGCTGAAGATCTTAAAAGAATAAGAATAAAACTTCTTTAAATCCCACTGGCAATCAAAATACATAGTATTAGGCTTGATTCAACAATACTGTGTCTCTTATTGTAGGACAGCATTGTAGATTTGAGTCTGTTAAACTAAAAACCTGGCAGCTGTCCTGATTTTATAACCACATTGAACTTTTTGTCTTCTCTTCTTTCTGCTTTAACACCAGGTGTTCCATGTCTGCCAGAGAGTCTGAATCTTCACAAAGAACAGCAAAGGTCAAATAAGCCAGGAGATGTCCAGATGTTTAGCCAATCAGAATTGCGAACCATCGAGCAGTCACTGCTTGCTACACGGGTGGGAAGCATTGCAGAACTTAGTAAGTGCACATAATGTTTTGTAACTGTTTTCTCCTTTGGATTTTTGAGCAACCACATCCCATTTTATAAATACATACCCCGCAAGAGAACAGGTTTGTGGTGAGTACCTACTTGTAACGTCAATTCATATTCTTTTGATGAAGTTGTTCAGAAGACAGGTTTTGAATCAAAATGAACCTTTTTGCCATGTAAGAAAATAAAGTACAGGATGAACCAGAACAATGCAAATTTATTTTTTGGTTTGCTAGAATATTAAGATTACCTTGGAATATTAAGAATATTAAGATTAGAATATTAAGATCAAATTAAACATAAATAAAGATTCCCTTCTGGTTCAAGGTCACGGAGCTGAATATAGTATGTTTGAGGTTAGGAAGATGACAGATAAGCAAAGAGTTATGTATATGTCACAGAGAGTAGGACTTTGCATTCAGCCTTGAAAAGCACACATCAAATTGTTTATGTATAGGTATGTGTGGATACATGTAGTCCTCGACTGAAAAACTATTCAATTAGTGACTGTTCAAAGTTATAATGGCATTGAAAAAAGTGTCTTGCAGCTGATCCACATACTTACAACCATTGCAACATCCCCACAGTCAATATTTGCGTTCTTGCCATCTGGCATGAATTTACAACAGTTACATTTTGGGAGTCATATGATATAGCCATTTGCAACCTTCTCAGCCATCTTCCACCAAGCAAAGTCAATGGGGAAAGTTGGAATTACTTAATGATGGCCTGGTTCACTTAACAACTGCAATGATTTGTTAACCAGCCGTGGCTAAAAAGATTGTGAAATTGTAAAACCATCTTGGTAACAAGAGCAATTATGTGGGAGTGTATTTGTGTGTATAGTTCCACACATATTTATAAGCAGAAGCACAATGATGTACAGTTAAAACAGTTCATTTAGTGCAAAGTTACAATGACACTGAAAAAGTGACTTATGACCATTTTTCACACTTACAACCATTGCAGCAATCCCCATACTCATGTGATCAAATCCAGATGCTTGTCAACTGACTCATATTTATGACAGTTGTAATGTCCCAAGATCATGTGATCCCCTTTTGCGACCTTCTGATGAGCAAAGTCAATGGGGAAGCTGGATTCACTTAACAACCCAGTTACTAATTTAACAAGTGCAGTGATTCACTTAACAACTGTGGTAAGAAAGAGAACTGTGGTCGTAAGTCAAGGACTACCTGTATTTGTATTTGGCTAGCCCTTCACCCAGCAAAGTGCTGTTCTTTCTAACCGTCACTGACAGCCTTCTCTGGGCTCCCTCCAATACCAAGCGTCACTGACTGGCTGATTCCACATGTCTTCAAAGAGACAAATAAACTGTCATGTTTTATTGGAAGCTACTACTGTGCTCTGCAATGTTCAGCTCAGATGGATTGAGACCTGGGTGAGGCAGGAAACAAGCAATAGGATTTAAGAGTGCCCCTTAGCTTCATTTTACATCCTCTGGCTGTGTGACCAACTTGGTCTTGAAGGCATGAGGCCTCATGCCTTTGTTTACACAGTCCTATACCCCAGATAAGGGACGTGGTGGCTCAGTGGGTTAGGACACTGAGCTTGTCGATCAGAAGATCGGCAGTTTGGCGGGTCGAATCCCGAGTGACGCGTAGCAGAGTGAGCGCCTGTTACTCGTCCCAGCTTCTGCCAACCTAGCAGTTCGAAAGCACGTAAAAATGCAAGTAGAAAAATAGGGAACACTACGGTGGGAAGGTAACAGCGTTCCATGCGCCTCTGGCATCTAGTCATGCCGGCCACATGACCACAGAGATGTCCTCGGACAAGCGCTGGCTCTTCGGCTTTGAAACGGAGATGAGCACCGGCCCCTAGAGTTGGAAACGACTAGCACGCAAGTGCGGGGGAACCTTTACCTTTTATACCCCAGATGGTTCTGCCTGACAGACTAAGAGACTGGATTGGGCCTGTTTTGCTGCTTCTGGACCAGGATGGCTTGCCATCATTGATGGAATTATGGATTTTGAATTGTACTAGCAAATTCTATAGGAAAATGACAAAATATTTGTCTGTGAACTAAAGCTCAAGAGAAAGTGGGTCATGCAGCAAAACAACAATCCAAAAAACACAAATAGTGTAAACAAAGACTTATTAAAGCAGAAGAATGGCCAAGTCAGAGTGTTACCCTTATTCAATAGAAATTGTGAAAGGACCTGAAACAGGCTGTTTGTGCAAGAAAGTCCATCCCCATCCTGGAGCCATTTTTAGATCATGCTTATGCGGAAAGGGCTTATGCGAAAATTCAAAAGGGCTCACAAACTTTTAAGCACCATTGAACATACAAATATCCACATGAATGCCCATCCTGTAGGACAAATCTGGATGGACAGCTAACTTTAAAGCGATAGCAATAGGACTTAGACTTACATACCACTTCATAGTGCTTGCAGCACTCTCTGAACAGTTTACAAATGCCAGCATATTGCCCCCAACAATCTGGGTTCTCATTTTACTGACCTTAGAAAAATGGAAGGCTGAGTAAACCTTGAGCTGGTCAGGACTGAACACTTGGCAGTGAGCATGGTCAGCCTGCAATATTGCATTCTAACTACTTTGTCACCAGGGCAATGAGTAAATGAATAAAAACTGACATCAAGAACTGATGTGTGTTGAGGAGTAAAGGGATAACCACTAAAACTGTCTGCCTCCTGGTCCATACTCTTCTCTAGATATCGTCTTGGGATCTGCAGATTTTATTGGATACAGCAGCTTCTAATTTGGAGTATAGACTTCTTTTTTCACCTTATCTGCCAGCTAAGTGTCAGTTCTCTGCAGATTACAAATGCTCAGTATTTTGATGTGGGCCATTTTTTCCTAGATTTTCCTTATTTCAACTTAACTTTACATTTAATTGCAGCCGCACCCCCATTTTAGCTACTGTATTGCAAAGATTGACTTTTTTTGTGCTTAACCCTCTTGTGTTAGTGTTATCATTGGAAATAGTAATCAGAGTAACTGATATACATTAAAAAAAAGATACACAGCTATAATAATTTGCTTTCCCTACTTGGAAATTTTGTTCTGTAAATGCTTGATTGAGGACTTGCTGTTGCTAGGCAACCATAGTAGGAAATGGTCCCTTGTTGAGATTGCTTTGGTGTTAAAAGAAAAGCAAGACAAGATAGAAAGGGGAATAAAAAGACATATGATATGAATAACAAAAGAATAGGGGGCAGAACGCTTAGGGCCTCAGACAAAGCATTGTCAAGAGCCTAATGTTATAAAGATAAGAAAAAGAAATTTAACTCCTAAAAATGGTTACAATACTGATTTGTATCAGTTTCTGTTAACTTCTGTTTTCAAAATTGGTTTTTGTTTGAAAAGAGGAAGCATTGCATTTATCTGGCATGGGAACCAATTGAGCATCAATCATTGCTAAATCTATATAGAAAAATCACAAGGAAGTTTACAAGTTAATTGTTTTTATCAGTCATCAGTTTGCACAAGATCTAGCTGATTTTATGAAATGTACATATTGTTGGATTTCATCATAAGAATCTGATAAACTAACCCAGCTATGAAGTGGCACAGCTCTATTTTCAGTATAGATTCTTCAGTTTAGATAAAAATGCTAAATATTGTTTTCTTTAACTGTGATTTATTAACTGAATTCATTAAACATGTTAAACCATAAACATGTTTAATGAATGGTAATGACTAGATTTATACAGCATATGAAACCATTTTAATGATAATGACATTTGAAACCAACATATATTATGGTTTAGCATATGTGAAACCAAATCTGTAAGGTTAATTAGAAATTGTATATAGAAGTGTAGGGTTGTATGTAGAAGTTCTAGAGTTGTTCAAAAGGAGAGAAAATATCATCTCTTTCAGCGTTTTGGATGCTGTGCATAATTTTAAACAAACTCAACTCTTTTTTCTCAGTTTATAAACATGTAGAAAATCACTTGCTTATCTGAATCAGTTAATTAGTTAATTAAATTAATTAGTTGGTTTAATTAATTAGCACCACACATTCATTCCATACTCTCCCAAATCTAAGTTTCCAAAAGTACTAAATAAATATTTGATCTAGATTTTGCTCTTCTACATATATTTTTTAACCAATCTCACTATGAATATAGCAGATTGGTTAGAGGGTTTTGAAGAGTAATTAACTTTCATTCAATGATCCTGAAGCATTTATTTATGGTTGCATAGAAGCAAAATATAAAACAAATTAAAACTGTAAGAAACAATGTAGGCTGTAAACAATGACAATAACAAAATGTTTGTGGTATGGTACCCATAGTTACTTAGGGCTGAAACAATACTAATTAATTTGTTAGCAAAATGCACAAACCTTTGACTCATTGACATCTGTTCTTCTCTTCCCTGAACTCGTAACTGGAACCACTCAATCAGGTAGGAGTGAAACTACTACAACACAGAGTTTCTAACTCCCGACCTTTACAGACAGTCCATAATGATTCCATAGTCAATACAGTACTTAACATTGCTAAGAGGTTTAATTGGACTTAGAGGGATCATTCCCCAGTTCTATAGAAGATTATCCACCTGCTGACCAATAGCATTTCTGTCCCATTACAAGACTGGTTCTTGATTAAAAAGAATTTGGATCATACATCTTGGATGTATAGTCTTGGATCCATGGTATATGCTACCACTACTTCCCTAAAAAGAGAAATCAGACAAAAATGATCAAACATCATCAGGAAGGACCTCATGGCAAGGTACATTATGTCTTCCCTCAGAAAATATAGGCTATATCTCAAATTCACTCACTTGCTTCTCACCTAGTCACCTGAAGTAGCCAGGAGAGGCATGAGGCAAGTTTGAGACTTTATCTCACCATAGTGGATTCCCTCCAACTAGCGTCAAACCAAGAGTTCAACTGTGTGAAAAATTCATCCCTGATGCTTGTAGGATCATTGTCCTATCTTTCATTAAAAAGATTCAGGTTGCTCTGAACAGCATCACTGGGTGGTAACCTCTTGATGCAATAAGCAAGGAAAAGAACTGATAATTTGATGATGTTATCACCACTCTGTAGGCTCAAACATGAGCTCTTACTTGTAGCTTTGTTGTTGTTGTTAGTTGTGAAATTGTGTCCGACCCATCGCGACCCCATGGACAACGTTCCTCCAGGCCTTCCTGTCCTCTACCATCTTCTGGAGTCCATTTAGGCTCACACCTACTGCTTCAGTGACTCCATCCAGCCACCTCATTCTCTGTCATCCCTTCTTCTCTTGCCCTCAATCTTTCCCAGCATTAGGCTCTTCTCCAGTGAGTCCTTCCTTCTCATTAGGTGGCCAAAGTATTTGAGTTTTAGCTTCAGGATCTGGCCTTCTAAAGAGCAGTCAGGGTTGATCTCCTCTAGGACTGACCGGTTTGATCACCTTGCAGTCCAAGGGACTCGCAGGAGTCTTCTCCAGCACCATAGTTCAAAGGCTTTAATTCCTTGGCGCTCAGCCTTTCTTATGGTCCAACTTTCACAGCCATACATTGCAACTGGGAAGACCATAGCCTTGACTATACGCACTTTTGTTGGCAGGGTGATGTCTCTGCTTTTTAGTGTGCTGTCTAGATTTGCCATGGCTTTCCTCCCCAGGAGCAAGCGTCTTTTAATTTCTTGGCTGCAGTCCTCATCTGCGGTGATCTTGGAGCCCAGAAAAATAAAATCTGTCACTACCTCCATTTCTTCCCCATCTATTTGCCAGGAATTGAGAGGGCTGGATGCCATGATCTTGGTTTTCTTAATGTTTAGTTTCAACCCAACTTTTGCACTCTCCTTCTTCACTCGCAACAAGAGGCTCTTTAGTTCCTCTTCACTTTCTGCCATTAGAGTGGTATCATCTGCATATCTTAGGTTGTTGATATTTCTCCCAGCAATCTTAACTCCAACTTTTGATTCGTTTAGCCCTGCCTTTCTCATGATGGGCTCTGCATAGAAGTTAAACAGGCAGGGTGACAGTATACAGCCTTGCCGGACTCCTTTCCCAATTTTGAGCCAATCAGTGGTTCCGTGTCCTCACTGTTGCTTCTTGACCCGCATATAGGTTTCTCAAGAGACAAATAAGATGGCCTGGTACTCCCATCTCTTTAAGAACTTGCCACAGTTTGTTGTGATCCACACAATCAAATGCTTTAGCATAGTCAATGAAGCAGAAGTAGATGTTTTTCTGGAACTCCCTAGCTTTCTCATGATCCAGCATATGTTGGCAATTTGATCTCTAGTTCTTCTGCCTCTTTGAAATCCTGCCTGTACTTCTGGTAGTTCTCAATCCACATACTGCTGGAGTCTAGGATTTTAAGCATAACTTTACTAGCATGTGAAATGGTGCAATGGTGCGATAGTTTGAACATTCTTTGGCACTGCCTTTCTTTGGAATTGGAATGTAAACTGATCTTTTCCAATCCTGTGGCGACTGTTGAGTTTTCCAAATTTGCTGGCAAATTGAGAGTAACACTTTTACTGCATTGTCTTTTAAGATTTTGAATAGCTTAGCTGGAATACTGTCACCTCCACTAGCTTTGTTGTTGCTCAACTTTCCTAAGGCCCATTTCACTTCACATTCTAGGATGTCTGGCTCAAGGTCAGTGACCACCTCATCATGGTTATCTGGGATGTTATGCTCATTCTTGTATAGTTCTTCTGTGTAATTTTGCCACCCCTTCTTAATCTCTTCTGCCTTGTTAGGTCCCTGCCATTTTGGTCCTTTATCATGCCCATTTTTGCATGAAATGTTCCCTTCATCTCTCCAATTTTCTTGAAAAGATCTCTCGTCCTCCCTATTCTATTGTTTTCTTCTATTTCTTTGCACTGTTCATTTAAGAAGGCATTCTTATCTCTTCTAGCTATTCTCTGGAATTCTGCATTCAATTGGGCGTATCTTTCTTTTTCTCCCTTGCCTTTCGCTTCCCTCCTTTCCTCAGCTATTTGCAAAGCTTCGTCAGACAGCCATTTTGCTTTCTTGCATTTCTTTTTCTTTGGGATGGTTTTAGTTGCTACTTCTTGTACAATGTTGCGAACCTCTGTCCATAGTTCTTCAGCCACTCTGTCTATCAGATCTAATTCCTTAAATCTATTTGTCACCTCTACTGTATATTCATCAGGGATATGATTTAGTCCATACCTGAGTGGCCTAGTGCTTTTCCCTACTTTCTTCAGTTTAAGCCTAAATTTTGCAATGAGAAGCTCATGGTCTGAGCCACAGTCAGCTCCTGGTCTTGTTTTTACTGACTGTATAGAGCTTCTCCATCTTTGGCTGCAGAGCACATAGTCAATCTGATTTCTGTGTTGACCGTCTGGTGATGTCCATGTGTAGAGCCGTCTCTTGGGTTGTTGGAACAGAGTGTTTGCTATGACCATCGTATTCTCTTGACAAAATTCTATCAGCCTGTGCCCTGCTTCATTTTTTTTTTTTTTTTTTATTGAAAAGTTTTAAAAAATACAATTTTCCTTCAAGAAACCCCCCTTCCCCCTCCCTCCTCCCCTCCCCACCCCCCCCATCTCCCCCCCTCCCCCTCTCCCTCCTCCCTCCCCTGCCTCCCCCCCTCTACTTCCCCTCCTCCCCCCCTCCCCCCCTCCGACTTCCCAGAGCAAAATACAAGGTATATATCTAAAAAGCAATCATAAACAATCATATACTAACCATTATAAACTCTAAAATCCATCACTCTCTAGCTTATATAGAGTAAACCAATCCTTAACAATACTAAATATATATAAAAAACTAAAATAAAAGAAAACTAGCATCATTCCCATCTATGTTCTTCCACCTTTCCCTATTACCTAAACATATTCTCATTTACACATCACAAACACCTATCCCTATTAACCTCTCTAGCCAAAATAGACTATAATAGATAGTTCTTACACAAATTAACCCGCATTAACCCACAAAACTTTCTTCCTCTTCCTCTGTAATAAATTGTCCATTAATTCCAAATTAAAGATTCTGTTACCATACATATCATCCCAAAACTTTTAAAAACACAACTACCACTTGTCTATAAGTATATTGTGGAAGTTCCATAGATTTCTGCTGGTCTTATTTTTTTGTCTTTTTTGAGCGTTTTAAGGCAGCACGCGTCACCCTCTGTTCTCTAATATCATCCAAAAGAGTTGCAGCTTGAACTCCTCCTGTACCCTTCTCGTCTATCTGTCCATCTTCATCCTCTTGATGTTCTCCTTCTCCAGATCCCTCTGCAGCTTCCAGAAGTGTTGATGGGGTTACATTTAAAACATTGTTGTAAAAGTCATGCGCTTGTTTCACATTACCCAAACAGTACCTTTTGCCATCATACATGAAGCTCAACCCAGCTGGGATCTCCCATCTGAACCTTATATCTCTTTGCTTGAGCTCTTGCACAAGAAAAATAAAATCCTTCCTTCTCTTTAAAATCTTTGGAGGAATTTCTTTTAGAACCAAAACTTCTTGACCAGCAATCACAACTTTGGTATCATAGGCAGCTTGTATAACTTCATCTCTAACTTCCCTTTTTACAAAATAAACCACCACATCTCTAGGCAACTTTCTCTGTTTAGCAATCCACGAATTCACACGAAACACTTTGTCCATACCTTGTTTTATTTCAGATGCTGGATGATTCAATACCCCCTCAAAAGCCTCAGAAACCAGCTGCTTTAAATCTTCCTTAATATTCTCTTTTAGGCCTCTAATTCTCACAGCAAACTGCATCTGGTAAAATTGGGCCAGACTCTGTTCACAATCCATTTTGTCTTTTAAATCTTCAATTTCCAAAACTTTTGCTTCTAATATAGCATTCTTTTGAGTCAAGTCTTGCACTTGGTCATCCAGCACCTCCACACATTTAGCAACTTTATGCACTGAGGACAAAATGTCTGCTTTCATCTCTCTAAGTTTCTGTTCCATCCTTTCTTCCATTCTCTGCTCCAATTTCTCCAATTTCTCCTCCATCTGTGCAAATTTAGCACCCATTGACTCCAGAATTAACTGGGTATGTTTTTCAAGATCCTTCGAAGTCAATACATCAGGAGAATGCAATGCCTGCAGTAATGATTGTTGTTGCACCGGAGAATTTCCAGCACTCCGAAAAGTTCTAGGGGGAGGTTTAGCCGCCATCTTTTACTTACAATTGTGACGCACTTTCACTTTAAGTTTTAAGCAAAGTCCATCAAGCTTGAGAGTAAAATAAAATAATCTTCTTCATCTCTTCATCTTTCCCTCTTGTACTGCTCTGCCTGCTCTTTTCCTTTCATAGTCTCTCCTTCAAGCAGGGATGGTCGCAGACGCCTGGCTCTGCTCCATAAAATCCGGAGCAGAGACGCTAGTCAGCTGGGAGCAGCCCAGGCTACGGGGGAGTTCAATCCTTCAGCCGCCCAAGCTCCAAGCTCAGGCGGCCCCGGAGAACTCAACCCCCACCTGGGGGCTCACCCCCTCCTCTTCTCCCGAGGAGGGGGCTTCAAATTCGCCCGAACAGCTGATCGGCGCTGTTTCGGGCGAAAAATCACACAGCTGAGCTGCGGGCAGCCCGGGAAGGCTGTCTCCGGCGCCGCGGAGCCACCAGAAGTCCTGCCCTGCTTCATTTTGTACTCAAAGGCCAAACTTGCCTGTTATTCTGGTTATCTTTTGGCTTCCTACTTTAGCATTCCAATCCCCCATGATGATAAGGACATCATTTTTTGGTGTTAGTTCTATAAGGTGCTGTAGGGCTTCATAGAACCAGTCAATTTCATCCTCTTCAGCACCAGTGGTTGGGGCATAGACTTGGACTACTGTGATATTGAATGGTTTGCCTTGGATTCGAACTGAGATCATTCTGTCATTTTGGGTATTGTATCCCAGTATTGCTTTTCCTATTCTTTTATTGACTTTGAAGGCTACTCCATTTCTTCTGAGGGATTCTTGCCCTCAGTAGTATACCTGATGGTCATCTGAATTAAATTCACCCATTCCTGTCCATTTTAGCTCGCTGATTCCTAAGATGTCGATGTTTAGTCTTGTCATCTCTTATTTGACCATGTCCAGCTTTCCTTGATTCATGGATCTTACACTCCAGGTTCCTATGGAGAAAAACTCTTTACAGCATCGGACTTTCCTTTCACCACCAGATACATCCACAGCTGAGCGTCCTTTTGGCTTTGGCCCAGTAGCTTCATTCTTTCTGGTGCTACTAGTACTAGCCCTCTGATCTTCCCCAGTAGTATATTGGATGCCTTCCGACCTGAGGGGCTCATCTTCCAGCATCATATCTTTTTTCCTTTTGGTACTGTCCATGGGGTTTTCATGGCAAAGATACTGGAGTGGGTTGCCATTTCCTTCTCCAGTGGATCACGTTTTGTCAGAACTCTCTGCTATGACCTGTCCGTCTTGGGTGGCCCTGCACAGCATAGCTCATAGCTTCATTGAATTACTCAAGCCCCTTCGCCATGACAAGGCAGTAATCTATGAAAGGGTACCTGTAGCTATTCACTTCTAAACCTTATTTTTGCACTGTAGAAAAACTTCCCTCTGGTTCTTAGTAAGCTTAGGAGTCACTTAGGGTTGGCAAGTGGTATGAAGTTTCACGGGTGCAATATCATCCTGTGCTCTGCTTTTCCCCATATTCCATTAACCAGGCACAGGATGGAACTGTCTGGAGAAGGTTTTAGAAGCACCCTCTGGAAAGCCTCCTTACTCATTTGATGCTGGGGTGGATCATTTTAATAGGTTCACCCAGAGGAGCTTTGGAGCCTCTGCGATGTGCAATTTGATAAGGAAGGGGTAATGAAAGCAATTCATTGTGAAAAGGACAGTTGTTGATATCCTTAATTTTCAGATCACAATTTCTCTGCAATAGAGTAAGGAACAGGTTTAGTGGGTACCTTCCAATATAGGTTGTGGCTGCATTTGTAGTAAGCCCAAGGTCATTGTGGAATCCATGAACAGCACTAAATTATTTCCCCACAGTATGGAGGCTGAAGAAATGAAGACTAGTGGACTTGTGAACTTCAGTGCCAACTCAGAACTGAGTTCCAAAGGCTCAAGAAAGGCAACTGCTGGGCAGGCAATTGGTTGATATGCAGCCAATTCCATGACATGTCTGGTGCAGAGCTCATCATCATTACAAGGTCTTGCAAAATTCTCCTACTTGTCCTTGATTAGGTGACTGTTGCACTTAGAACCTGAAATATAAATTGGACATGTTTCTAATAGGGCAATATCCTTCTTTCTAACACATGCCAGATCTGCACACTTGCCTGTCACCATATCATATATGGATACAAGCCTATCATGCACAGACCTGTTGTTTACCAGAAGCAGGAAACCAAGGTATCCGAGAATTTAACCACCTGGACTTAGGTCCTGGTGGAAGAACCATTAACCCTAGGTTGCCCTGTATTTTTCTTAAAGTTTGATATAACTTTGCTAAAATACTATTGATTTTCAGGGAATTGTTATGCACTGAGGAACACATCCATTTGGAGTTAATTTTGCAGGTTGGCTGCATATAGGATCGACTTCCTGCTCATCAAGCCACTGAGAATTACAGACTTCTAAGAAGTATAGGATTCATTCTGAGCATAGTAATTTCCTACCAGTAGGAAAAGAAAAATGAATTCTTTAAAATGAAAGGTTTGAGTCACAAGATATAATGGAGTAAGCAGAACGTACAGTACACTGGAATCACAGCCTCTGTTTGTTTTTTCCATCCAGTGTTCCCTCACTTTTCATAGCCTTGCTACGTATTTCACTAGGAGCAAACAGTAGCAATCTGTCTATAAATTATCATGCTGTTCTGTAGCTACATATAGACTATTGTTCATTAGACTGACCTTCCCTATTCTGGCAGCTAGCAAGTTCAGGGTAGAATTTGACATTCTTGCTCAAATCCCTGTGAGCTGCAATACCAACCAATCCAGAGGGCATAGGAATGGGAAGATTTCTTTTGATTTGCATTAAAAAATCCCAGAGATATTTGAAAAATAAAATAGTTGAGTGGTTATAGTCCATGTTTGTTCTGGAGTGTGCTGTGACACACAGGAAAAAAAAGAAAAAACAAAACATGGAGATGTGGACCTGAACATTTTTTTTTTACCATTTATTAGGCTGATTAGAAGATACAGGCCTAAGATTCAAACCCAATATAGGATTGAGAATCAAATCCTTGATATTGTATGATAGCCAGTAGTACTTAAATTGTTGTCCCTCACAGCTCTTTCACTTGCAGTTATTTGTGTTAGCATTGCTATTATTCTAAATCCCATGCCACGTTGCATGGAATATAGTGCCTGTTAAAGATTTCAGGAATCTCCAGAAATCTCAGTTATGCAATCCTAATTTTCGACAGCAGATAGCAGACACAGAAACAAAGAGGAGACTCTCTTAAAATAAAGGGGGGAACTTGGCCACATGCTTTCTGTCACAAGCAAAGCAAATATTATGTGCTGCAATGAATTTCTTGCCAGGCGCAGCATGTTGGAATGTGTCTGGCTTCTTTTGCTAAAGAAAATCATCTGCCTCTGAAAATGTGTTTTATGAATAATACCATTATTTTCTATTTTAAAAACTGTGGTTTTTTTTTCAGTTGGCAAGACTATTTAGAACAGGGGTGGGGAACGATGATTCCTTTATGACCTGTGGACTTCGACTCCCAGAATTCCTGGCTCAGGAATTCTGGGAGTCAAAATCCACAGGTTGTAAATGGGGCCATCATTCCCCCATCCCTGATTTAGAATGTATGTTGTAGAGGAGTATGTTTATTTGGTAGATTTATCTGCATATTTGCTTAATGCCATATACTGTATGTATTCTCATTCTATATTTTATTTGCTATTTTATTCCATTCTTTCTCTTAAAAACAAACCAATTCCCCTAAGGTAATCATCTAACGTAAGAAGTAAGAAAATGGTCGAGAACTGTGAGCATAACAGTAAAAAAAGACCCAGTTGGCAATAAATAACAAATTTGATCAGTACATCAACTTTAAGATCCCCCCAATAAAGCATAACCCAATATAGAGCAGCATAAAGGTTTTTCTGCCTCAAAGGCCTCTCAAAAAAGAACCGTGACTTGGCCAGGAGTGGAAAAGAACATTAACAATGACTAGACATAGTTATTTGTTGAAGGCATTATCCATGGTATTGATCACAACTGAAAAGATCTCATTTCTTTTACTTCACGCTGGAGAGGAACAGAGATCAAGGCAGTGAGGTATTTATAACGCAGAGGAGATGACATACAGGTTAACCTAAAATAGCTATCTATCTAGATCTAAGGAGATTTGGATTTCAAGGCAAAAACAACATTTTCAATTGGATCCAAAAACTAACTGATAACAGATTGATTAAGAATAATGCTATTTAATTAATCCTAGAATAATATATTTTAAGTCGTTCTTGGCAATAGATAGGTGAAGGTATTTAGAACCAAAGGAAGTTCTATTTAGGGGTAACTATGTCTCCATTTTAAAAATATCATTGAATTATATTTAGCATCATAGATAATCAAATCATAATTATCATTATAAATAATCTATGTGCATTAAAGCAATTTCTCATCTTTCAATGCAAGCTAGAGAATACTAGAAATTAAAATCCAATTTTTTCTAAGAGCCCTAATTTAAGATGGCTATTGTAAAGCATAATTCTGCAGCAATAAATGATATGTTATCTAGATATAATCTATTCCACAGTTTCCCAGAATGTCCTAGTCCAAACCTTTCAGGTTTACATAGCCAGAAGAACATCAAGTTGGTAAAAGTTTGGGTTAATCCATTGTAGAGAAAAGGATTGTTTCCTAAGTGGAAAACAAAGACAAAAGGTACAAGTCTTTTTTGAGTTGGGGCACCCTTAGTGACTATCTCAACACAATTGTACAGGTTTTTCCAGCAACAGTGTAGAGGTTTTCTGCCACTGTCATTGCTTTCTTCTATTGAAATATTGTTGTTATTTAGATTTATTATAGTCACCACTCCAAAAGACTCTGAGTAATTTGCAACATATTTGAATGTACAATTAAATGAACTAAAAATATAACACCAAAATATAATAATCTGAACAAGAAAACTGAAAATGTAAAGAAAACACACAGCAGAGTGTCCACTAACACCCTAACCTCAACCTCTCTTAAGATTTGACATTGCCTGGGTACAGAATTGGGTTTTCTGGAACCCCAGGAGACTGGCCACCACGTATGTCTCATCTCTGGGAGATACAAGATTGTAAGTTCAAATAAATTCAGCCAATTCCATTACCTGCTGAGATGCTTCTGGAGTACCTTTCCATGTTCTGAATGATGCAATCAAGGGCCTGGGGCAGAACAACAAATGTCTTTTATATTTGTGGTGGAGTGAGGGATATCCTACTG
Organism: Vipera ursinii; assembly: GCF_947247035.1. Taxonomy (NCBI): domain Eukaryota; kingdom Metazoa; phylum Chordata; class Lepidosauria; order Squamata; family Viperidae; genus Vipera; species Vipera ursinii. The sequence continues at coordinate 66,786,476 of NC_139515.1, read as the reverse complement.
TTGTTTTGAAAGACCTTGAAAACTTGTCTCTTTACCCAGGACTTTGGCAAGGCTGAGTTATGCCCCCTTGCATTATGTGTTTTTGTTTATTGTTTCTATCCAGTTCTTGTCACATTTTCTATCTCTTTATTTTCTTATTTTTGCCTCTTAGTGTATTATTTTATTGTTTGTTTATTTATTTTACTTTTGAGCCACCCAGACTTGTTGGGAATTGGTGGCATATAAATTGAAACAATGATCTTGAACACCGTTGGCATTGGAAAAATCATCAGTCAATTTGCATAAGGCAACTTTACTTAGAACAATTACATCCTGCCATAATAACTTTCATACCACAAACAAAAATTACTTATCTTAGGTCCTTGAGGAGGACTCAACAGGTGGACAATAATGCTAAATCCAATCTAGACATCTGGCTGACTATGTGACCAACCACGATAATAGGATAGTGTTTCTGCTTCTTAATAAATCTCAAGCTGTAACTTTCATGCAGTTCATGCACTCTCTGCTTTTATATATGTCATGATTAGTGATTACCAAGAAGGAAGGCTCTACTTGAAGTAGAATAAGAAAAGCCACTTAGTGACTTGTTTTCTCCTTTTCAGGTGACCTGGTGTCTCGGGCAATGCACCACCTCCAGCCACTCAGTGCAAAGCAACATGGCAACACGACACCCTTGCATCACCGGCAGGGGTCACTGTACTGGGAACCGGAGGCCTTGTACACCCTGTGTTATTTTATGCACTGCCCACAAATGGAATGGGAGAACCCCAATGTGGAGCCTTCCAAAGTCACATTACAGACAGAAAGGTAATGTTTATATTGAATGGATCCACAATTTCTTAATTACTGTATTTACCCAACACACTTGTCTTAAGGTTATTTTAAAAAAGATTAATTAAATAATATACTCTTAGTAACTCTACCACAATCCTTTCATTTTAAGGATACATCATCATTTAGAAAGAAAATCTAGTCTTTTAAGTAAATATAGTAGTTACCAAATGCTGCTAAGTACTGTAGGTTTCTTGACTCCAAGTTATTTTGGTTGGAGTTGCTTCTTCTTGCTGGAATACACTTTGTTTGCCATAAAGTTCTCTGTGGCTGATACAGAATATATCAAAAATGACACCAAGTGGCTACACAGGCTGCTGATTGGTTCCAGATGTCTCTATTGGAGTGATCTTTTCTATATATATTTGGTTACTTGGCTGAGTCTCTGTAGTGGAAAGGAAACATATTAGTTCTGTTTGCAAAAGGTTTGGTCTTAAATGTATATTTTTTACAAATTTAATAGACTTCTGCATCTGTAATTTGAGAATGGCACCTGAATAAGAGTCATCATCAAAAGAATAAGTGTCACGAGAGCAGCAGATAGCTAATAAAGTCTGTTGAAACACAGAAGTGACATTGAACAAGTTCATCATTCATACTTTTTTCTGATTATATCTCTAGATTCAAATCTATGATGCCCGTAGCCAAATTTGTTCATTCAGCAGAACTGTTCCAAATATATGTTTTCTGCTGGGATTTCTTTTTTCTCACTTAAAAGAATCTATTATTGTGCCTTTAAAGGATCTATTGAAAACCATCCAGTGAAACTTTCCTAATTACTCAGTAATTTTGCCTCTTTATTTCTTAGTATGTTTTTTTCTATTTTAACATGTGAGAATATCAAAATGATGGCCTCCTTCTTGGAGTTCTCTACAATGCCTTGATGTAACTTCTTCCTGGGTTGTATATGGGACCATCAAATTGATGGATTCCCACTTGCTTGCTTTAAACCAGCTAGAATTGGTTTGTTGCTCACCCTTGCAGTTTTGTGAATCCATGACACTAGGCACTCTTTTTGTTTCTTCTTTTCATTGATGTATAGTTGTATTCCAGAAATTAAATTACTTCCTCTTCTTCTTTGCTGCCTCCTGCTACCCCCAAAACAAAAGATAAGTAGTTAGACCTCAGTAAACATACTGTAGTAATACATAGTATTGAATAGTACCTTTTATGAAAAGTGGTCATCCCAACAATCTCAGAATAATACTCCAGATAAGAAAAGTTAATACTAACATAGTACATTGAACATCAGTATACCGTTACTATCTACTACTGTATATATTTAGTGATAGTAAAGTATACTAAGTAATGTAGAGGACACAGGAATGGTGTGAAAAAATTAACATTTAATCTACACATATTTTATTTTCAAATTGCCTCCTCTATTTTTATATCAATTTTATTTCCCACCCACCCACCCCCCAAAAAAATTCTGGCCAGGTAAGTTAAAAAGAATGACAGACAGCAACCTTATTCCATAATCTAGTTATATTTCTCTGCACATTATTACAATTTTAGCAGTTATGAAGTAATTGGAACTATATTAAAACCAGAGGAAGGTCTGTTCCTTCTTAAACCTATTTGACAAATTCCCTTTCCCTGGAAAACCACTTTAGGAACTGCGGTAATGCGGTTAAAGCCAGAATAAGCTTTCTGTATGGTTGCCAGGAACTTGTGGTTGATTTGGAAAGAGCAAAGATTCCTTCTGCCACTTAATCAGATGTGCCTTGGTCTTCAGCAACGAAAATCTGGAGTGGCCCAGATCTCTTTTTAATGCTTTTCTTTTTAGCTTCAGTTCTCATGCAGCCTCACAAATATGATTGGTTAAAGTGGTTTCTATTAGTACTTTCAAAAGTTCCTTTTGTGTTTTAGTTTTTCCAAAAAGATATCATTATTTCTAGCAGATGATTTACTGCTAGCACTTTCCTTTCTGAACAGTTCATTTCTTTCTTTTATTTCTTTTGGGGGGATGTTTACAAGAAGGAATTGTTTTTAGCTTTATATTACTTGCTTTTATATTAGGAAGGGAAGGAGGGAGGGACGGAGGGAGGGGAAGAAGACAGGGCAATGTCTCATCACCAGCATCAAAGTTCAGTACAGCTGCTAGTATGGTTGCTTTCCATATGTGGGTTGCTTTTCTGTTTCGTCCTATAGAGGAGTATTTTGAGTTACTCCTATATTTAAGTTCTGAAGATTGAATGTGAAAGATGCACATCTGCATCTCCTGGTTGGTGATGCCAATAACATCTGAGGGATATAACAAGTTCATGTAAAATGTTCTTTGTCTGAGTTTCCTTTTCCCCAATCCCAATGGTCCTTAAAAAGCTTCTTGGATGATAAGCAAAACATCTTCCCAGGAAAAACAAAGTCCAGTTGCCTTTTGAAAAAGCATCTTTGGGACAGTCATGACCTGGATGACTGAGAATCTCCATAGGTATTTCCCGCGAAACTGTTAATGATTCTGTTGCTCCTTTGCCTTGGTAATTGATTGGTCTGTACACTATTCCATTCTTTTCTATGTCCAGTGCTTGAGTGTCCTGAAGTTCTTATAGGGAAATGCTTGGACTTAGTTTGCATGCCCATGGTGTACAGCCTGAAGCCCAACCTCTCTTCTCTTATTTACAGCCCTTGATAATTAATGCTGAATCCCTCATAAAAGCTTCTACAACATGGGTGTCCAATCTTTTGGATTGTTTGGGTTGCATTGAGGGAAGAGGAATTGTCTTGGGGTGCATATAAAATATCTAATATAGTTAATGTATATAAATCACATTATAGTGTTATTTGGGCCCTGAGCTTTATGTTGAACACACCTGATCTAGAATCTTGTGTGACATTTCCCCACAATTAATGTTCTCAATTTGATTCTTAATTCTGCAATTTGTTATCAGTCTATTATTAGCCCCATGGAAAAGTTAAAAGTAGAACAATGTAATCTTAGTGAACAATCAGTGCTTGGTACACATTCTTTCTTTTTGAAAGGTGCTGCGGCAAAATGCTAGTGTGGAAATTTCCTGTTCTCTGTGATTTCACTTACAGTTTACTTTATATGGATTAACTAGTCTCAGGATATTTAATCTCTTACTTTCTTCCAACTTTGTGCATGTTTCTCATTTCCATTCAATTAATAATGGAAAGACAAAAAAAATGCATTCAAGCAGAGAGGATTTGCAGAGCTTTAATACAAATTGATAAAAATCATGTAATTTTAAAATATTTTTTTCCTAATATGTAAGCAAAAACAGGGATGGTTAGGAATGCAGTCTGAAACATTTTTATCATTCCGTTGATCTTATTATATAAACTTTCAACCAAGGAGTCTAATCATTTCCTCTGGGCAACCAGGCACCCCAGATCACCAAATAGATTCTTTTGAAAGGTAAATGAATTCAATCTTAATCTGCTCACTGAAAACCTGTTTTATAATATTTCTTCAGTGGAACAGAGATTTTTTTAAAGTCAAATAACAGTAAGCATTCATTCCTAGGAACATTAGTACTCACTTTGAACTAAAACTAGGCAAGTTATGACTATTGGGTCATCCTTTATTAATATTTAATTACCTAAAAATATTTAATTACCTAGAGCCATGGCAGCACAGTGGAGAGACATAGTAGCTCAGTGGTTAGAATGCAGTATTGCAGGCTAATTCTGCCAATTGCCAGCAGTTCAGTCCTCACCGGCTTAAGGTTGACTCTGCCTTCCATTCTTCTGAGGTCACTGAAATGAGGACCCAGATTGTTGGGGGCAATATGCTGACTCTGTAAACTGATTAGAGAGGGGTCTAAAGCACTGTGAAGAGGTATGTAAATCTGAGTGCTATTGCTATTGCTAAAGAGATAAACAAAATGACCATGGCAAAAAAAAGTGGGAGTGGAAGTGACTTCTGACTTCCTGTCTGCTTCCCCATTGACTTTGTCTGTAGGGAGCATTGAAAATCACAATCATGTGACTGTAGCTGATTGTGGCAGAACTGCAGCAGTCAAAAGTTTGCAAATACAATAGATTTGAAGGTCCCTGAAATTTCAATTCCACAGGAGTAATGGGTTCTGGGTTTTGTACACATTCTTTAAGTTAGCATATTTGAGGTATTTTGATTCAAGAACTGTTCCCTATGATGCATTGCTTTGGGCAATTAAAGGTTACAAATAGATAATAACAGAGGAGAATTTTAGTAATATATTGTTTATGTTTATGTTTATGTTTTATTTGATTTGTATACCGCCCTTCTCCCTAGGGACTCAGGGCGGTTCACAGGGCATATATAAATAACGATACAAAAGTTAAAAGAAAATTAAACCAGTGCCCAGTTAAAAAACAATAATACAATACTAAAAACACCAATTTAAAAACCCATAATCCCCCCTCAGGCCAGACCAGCTAATTCAAATAAATGGGTCTTCAGGCCGCGACGGAAGGTTCGGAGGTCTGATGTCATCCGGAGCTCCACCGGCAGTTGGTTCCATAATGCCGGAGCGCCCACAGAGAAGGCCCTCCCCCTGGGGGCCACCAGTCGGCATTCCCTGACCGGAGGCATCCTGAGGAGGCCCTCTCTGTGGGCACGTACTGGGCGGAGGGAAGTTGACGCCGGCAGCAGGTGGTCCCTGAGGTAACCCGGACCCATGCCATGTAAGGACTTAAAGATCATAACCAAGACCTTGAACCTCACCCGGAAGACAACTGGTAGCCAATGCAGCTCGCGGAGCAAAGGTGTAACATGGGAGTACCGGGAAACTCCCAAGACAACTCTCGCGGCCGCATTCTGTACCAGTTGGAGCCTCCGAGTGGTCTTCAAGGGAAGCCCCATGTAGAGAGCATTACAGTAGTCAAGGCGAGAGGTCACGAGCGCATGAGTGACCGTACACAGGGCATCCCAGTCCAGATAGGGCCGCAACTGGCGCACCAGGCGAACCTGGGCAAAAGCCCCCCTAGTCACGGCCACTATATGATCTTCCAGGGTAAGCCGTGAATCTAGGAGGACTCCCAAGTTGCGAGCCCTATCCACAGGGGGTAAGAGCTCACCCCCCATAGAAAGTGATGGAACATTTTGAATGTCCCGGGATGCCGGGATGTACAGCCACTCAGTCTTGTCAGGGTTGAGTTGAAGTCTGTTCCTCCCCATCCAGACCCGAACCGCCTCCAGGCAATGGGACATATTGATTATTTTTGTCAATATGACTAAAATCAAATGATGTATTTTTATTATGACTCCAACATGATAATATAGCAAATATCCCTGAAAAGAAGATAGAGGTTCTTTAAAGAGCCTAGTATATATCTGTTTGCTTTTTCATTGTTCTTCTGAAATCCCTCAGCCACCTTTTATGAGATGTTGAGGGAAAAGTCTTCATCAAGGCCCAGTCCAAGCCAGGAATAAACAACATGGCGACTGCTTTAGAAAGAAGGTTGTATTTTATTGAAAAAGAGAACCAGATAGAAAGATGGCTCTAGAAGAAAAGAGAGAGAGCACATGTAGGGAGTGGGTTTTTATACCCTCTGGAACTCTTGAAGTTGTTTCCTGTTCCTGTTTGAGGCTTTGTATTTCCTGTGTCATGTACTTTGACCAGAGTCTGAGTGTGCCCCTTTGGCATCTGTGGGTTAATCCTATTATGTCCTGTCTTAGAGTTTGGGTGGGGTATGTAGATTTTAGGTGTCTTTGCCTTTCCACAGAGATAACTGGATCAACAAAATCTTTTATCACATAACTCATTCTATAGAACTCTTTTCCTATTAATGTCTCAATGAAAATGTATTTTAATAGTTTCTTTATCAGGGTTAATTTTACAAGGCAGCTACATTACTTTCTCTCTAGAGACTAACCCCAAAGTCCTTGTGCAAAAAAAAAATCCTATTGTTCTACAGGCTTTAAATTTGCTGCTCGAGGTTTAATATCTTTGCCCTTCAATTTCCCCCTGACTTTTAATTTTCAGCTCAAGGGTTAATGTGTAGGGAATTTATGAGAGTGTGTGCAGCATGCTGAATATTGATCAACTCCATGTAAAGCCTGCCTTCACATATATTGCAAGTATATTTATTGTGTTGATGTTCCTTAGTCTCTAGTACAGTATGCACTGTAAAATATGGGAACAAGATGTTGAAAGTTCAGAAGTTTAAGGGCAATAATGTTGGGAGAAAATTTAATTATCAGCAAATCATGGTGAGAGAGTTCTGAAGATAAAGGTAGTGAGAGACAGAGAGAGATAAACAGACAGCCACATGCATGACAGCTTTCTCTTCAGATGTATTGGGGCTGCATAGCCAAAATGTGAGACATCTGGCAGGCACCTGTTGGGGGAAGCTGATGCATACAAATATAATACTTTTATGCTGTGAATATATTGGCAATGGCTAACTTCTTAGACATTTTAATGAATACACACAAATATACAATAAGGAGAGGAGACACTGTCCTTATGCCTTTCAAACGCATCCATACTTAACCACCACAATCATCTATTTCCCAATAAATTCTTGGAGAGAAAAAAGAATGAAAAAGAGCAGAAGAAAACTAAAACAAGGTTTGGAGAGATGAAAGAGAAAAGGGATCACAGGGACAGCAAAGAAAGAGATACCTAGAAAGCAAATGAGAACATGACAAAATAAACTTAGAAAATGCTTTATACCAGGCTGTCCAATCTTGGCAATTTTAAGACCCGTGGACTTCAAATCCCACGGTCGAAGTCCATAAGTCTTAAAGAGACCTGGTTGATATATATCTTTATACCAAGACACAGGATTGATAAATCTATTTCAATGTTGCCTACATTAACTAGTAGCAAATCCTCCCTCAGTCAGACAGAAGACCTTCTCAAATATACCTAAGATGTTGGAGACTGAATGGAGATACATTTGCTCCTGTTGTGATCTGATATAGGCAGGTGGTTCATCAATTTTTTAAAATTTCTCTATAGGATGCTTCTGATTTGCTTTGTACAATAGGCTTCTAACCCAGCTAGAAAGCAGCACATAAATCAGGGGTCTTCAAACTTGGCCCTTTTATGACTTGTGGACTGGCTGAGGAATTCTGGGAGTTGAAGTCCACAAGTCATAAAAGGGACAAGTTTGAAGACCCCTGACTTAAATATTCTTGTTTAATCTCAAAGTACCTAAGCAAGGTAATTCTTGGATAAGAGAATATCAGGAAATCCCACAGTTTTACCAAAAACCTGGATTGTGGAGAAAGGGAGTAACAAACCACTTTTGTATTATTGCCAAGAAGTTGAGTTGAAATTTTATTTTTATCTCTTTTAACATATTCTCTTCTTGCTTTACTTTAGTAGACAAGCAAATTACTTTGCAAACTTGTATAAAAATATATGTATTTCTGAATAATCTTAAAAGGTTTTCAATTGGCCATTCTCATTTGATGGCTTAGCTTTACTGCACAATGTTCTCATTGTTCTTACAGCAGTCACAAACTTCAAAACTCCTCCCAAACTATCTGCATATCACCCTTTGAAACTCATGTTTCTCCTTCCCTAGAGACCATACCAAAGCAAAGTCATCCTGTTCTTATAGCCGAGGGCTTTTTCATTGGACAAACTGCCTACCTGACCAAGCGAATTAAAAGAGAATTAAAAGAGAAAAAAGGCACATTTATTCCCTTGAAATACTTATTGGTCTAAGACATTTTAAAACCTTCCTGAAATGAACATTGTTGTTTGTTTTTGCTTTGCTGCTTCTGTCTTTGTGAAGGACAAGGAGAGGGTCAATTGTTGTTCACAAAGCACTAAAGTGTGATTGTGGGAGGGTGTGAACTCAGCAACTAGCAGCATTGATTGAATAGCTGCCAAAGACCAGGCTTAGTAATCAGAGGTAGCCACAGGATACGGCAAAACAAAAGTTAAGATACAATGGCCAAGTACAGTGTACATAAAAATGGATGGAACTTAGTTGCATTGTTGAGGCCGCTATCTTGATTTCTTTGATCATACTTTGTAAACATCCCTCTTAGTGGGAGGAAGGATGTACTGAAGATGCTGTCTAGAAGTTTAACTCTGTGCCCTAAATCTAGGATCTCCAAATGGTGAGAACAAGGTGGGGAAAATTTATTTATTTTATTTTTATTACATTTATATCCCGCCCTTCTCCGAAGACTCAGGGCGGTTTACAAGCGTTAGCAGTAGCCTTCATTCTATGTATATGTTGGTTTTAAAGGTAGTTTGAGATCTGCAAATAGATTACATAGATTACAGATTATGTGAGCCAAACCTTTCGAAGAAAGATAACCACATGTTATGAACCTTGCAGTTTAAAATTATAAATAAAAATGAAAACTTGATTTAATCCTGTTGATTCAGTCTTGCTAATGTAGCCCCAGGTTCAACCAGCCTCTCCAACATATTATTTATTTATTTATTTAATTAATTAGTTTTTTATACCGCCCTATTCCCGAAGGACTCAGGGCAGTTTACAGGGCAGCATATAAAAGACAATATAAAAATAATATAAAATTAAAATGAATTAAATTAATTAAAGCCCAACAATTAAAACAATATTAAAAAGCTAAAACCCCTTCAGTCCAGGCCTGATAGATCGAAAAGCCAGGTTTTCAGGTCCCGGCGAAATGAACGCAGATCGGGGGCGGTCCAGAGTTCCACAGGTAAATCATTCCAAAGGGCAGGCGCGCCCACAGAAAATGCCCTCCCTCTGGGGATCACCCGCCGGCACTCCCTAACCGGCGGCACCCTAAGGAGGCCCTCTCTATGGGAGCGCACAGGACGATGGGAAGTTGATGCTGGCAGCAGGTGCTCCCTAAGATAATCCAGACCCATGCCATGTAGGGCTTTATAGGTCATCACCAGCACCTTGAATCTCACCCGGAGGGCAACTGGAAGCCAATGCAGCTCGCGGAGGAGAGGTGTTACACGGGAGTATCGGGAGACTCCCATCACAACTCGCGCGGCTGCATTTTGCACCAGCTGAAGCCTCCGAGTGGTCCTCAAGGGCAGCCCCATGTAGAGAACATTGCAGTAGTCTAACCGGGAGGTCACGAGTGCATGAGTGACTATGCGTAGGGCATCTCGGTCCAGATAGGGCCGCAACTGGCGCACCAGGCAAACCTGGGCAAAAGCCCTCCTGGTCACGGCTCCTATGTGGTCTTCTAAACTGAGCCCTGAATCCAGGAGGACACCCAAGTTGCAGGTCCTATTAGACATATGAGTTATGTTTTTGACTCCTTAGCATTCTCATATTTCTTTTTTTCTTTACTTCCGAATAAATTTATAGAATTATTATTAGCCCAAGCAGCTTTAAAATAAAAAATTTAAATCTCTTAATGATGTCAGGAGATAGTAAATATCACACTGTATCACACTGAAGTGCTATTCAGTGTTTGCCCAAATAGAAAATTTCTATTTCTGAATCTTGGAAGAAAATACTGAAATATGGGCTTCATTCTATGTTGTTTGACTCTCTTGCTGATATTACCTGAAACCAATATTCCTTCCTTCCTTCCTTCCTTCCTTCCTTCCTTCCTTCCTTCCTTCCTTCCTTCCTTCCTTCCTTCCTTCTTTCCTTTCTTTGAATAGGCACCTCTGAAAGATCTGGGAATGACTTCCCATTTCTGGAAGTGAAATCTTCTGGAATGGGAAGTGATCTGCAGCACTGTAAATGTAGTCTAGTTAAAGGCTGTAGGAGATGGTGGAAAACAGGAATAACTATGGGAAGTTGAATATGACAGTCCATAATGGAAAAGTCTAGAAGAGTATTAACTAATGCTAATCATGTTAGAACACAGCAATCCATCATAGCTCTTATTTTGATGATTTTTGTCAGGTTGCATGCCAAACCCTGATTTATAGACGTGATTCATATCACACTAAATCCAAAGTAACCACAGTAACTTGTAATACAGTATATGAACCATTATGTCCAAGATGGGGGAAACGGTGAAAGGATTTGAATGGAGAAGAGGTTGGCTCACATACTGAGAAATGGTATAATTTATTTTAAATGAGCTCAGACATAGCACTCAGCAATGCCACTGTGAGAGGTGCACTATGAATAAACCGGAAAATTAGGGATCTCTTGCTAATTGTGCTGTAGGGAAGACCAGGAAAAAACAGGGACAAAATATGCAGGGCAGGTAGTTCTCGACCTGCAACAATTGTTTAATGACTGTTCAAAGTTACAGTGGAACTGAAAAAAGTGACTTATGGACATTTTTCACCATTTCAGCATCCCCTCGGGCACAAGATAAAAATTCTGACGCTTGGCAACTGGCCTATTTATGACTGGATCATGTGATCCCCTTTTGCAACCTACTGACAAGCAAGATCAATGGGGAAGCCAGATTCACTGAGCAACCAGTTACTTACTTAACAACTGCACTGAGTCACTTAACAACTGTGGCAAGAAAGATTGCAAAATGGGGCAAAACTCACTTAACAACCATCTTGCTTAAGTAATGGACATTTTGGGCTCAATTGTCATTGTAAATTGAGGACTACCTGTATAGTAAAAGAGAACCTATTTACATGGATTAGTGAGAACGAGGCAGGTGTTGCAAAGGAGAAGAGTGAGTCTAGCTCAGGAGGTGTCCAAATTCTTCAGCTCATTGACCCCCTTCATGAAGTTTCAGATTGTTCATGACACCAAACGTTACATGGAAATAATTTTAATTAATATTACTGTGAATAACAAGAATGATAATAATCACCCACACTTTAGTTAGACCAATCAAACCTTGGGGGTTAACATTGACCACTCTGAGGAAACTTGATCTAGCCCATGTAACATGTGGCCTAGGGAACTTCCTTTGTGCCCGCTAGATTCCTTGTTGCACTTAACTGTTTTAAAGATTATTTTAATTAATTAAATCACATAGGGAGGTGACTTGCCACATCTGCCTGTAGCATCTCACAAATTTGCAGGAATGTCTTGGAGCCTCTTAAATTTTCTCTAGATTTGTACATAGCATCTTTGGAGCTAGTTCTTCTGGTGAAGGAGATTTTGGTGCCATTCCTACTACTATACAGCAGTCTTTTTGTGAATAAACAATTCTTTCATGGCAGCCCCTTTGTAAATCCAGTCTTCACCCACCTCTGCAACTAAATTTAGTTGCAACAAGCACAAATTAAAAGCAACAGTTTGGAGGCATTATTCTTTAAAAAATTGAAATCAGAATCCAATAACCTTGTTATCTATGTTTTCACTATTGTATTTGTTTATTTTTGTTTCCCAGGTTCTTGCTGTAATTTAACTTTCAAGTGTTTAAAAAAAAAGATTTAAGAAAGCTATTAAAATAAGCTTGGGAAACAGAAGTAGCTAATTACCATAAAACAAATTAAAATATTTTTTGTTTTTGTAATAAGATGTGCTATTGATTCACCATCTTTCATTTTAGCTTCACAGTAGCCTTAGAAAATAAAGCATAACTAATTAAATTAATTAAACTGGCAAAGTAGCACTGGCTAACTTTCCCCATTGTGTTTCTTTCTTGGACTTATTTCCTGCCTTTTGTCCAAATCTTCCATACATATTTGTGCCTGTTGAAGTGTTTCTCAACCTCAGCAATTTTAAGATGTGCGGACTTCAATAATCAGCATTTCTAAGAGTTGAAGTACACGTAACTTCAAGTTGTTGAGGCTGAAAAACACTGGCCTATATGGATTTTGCCATTTCTATTATTCTTGCTTTCCTGGTATCTTGGAAATGGTCAAATTTCATAAAAAATAATTTAAACAAAATTTCTTCACTACTTATCTCATAGAGGCCTTTGTCCCAGAAATGCACTGTAACTAATATCAAAGAAAATAGTTAGATAGACATGCACACGTAGACACAGATATATATAGACAAAACACACACACACACAGAGAGTCACACACAGGCAACTCTCACACACAAACACACACACACACACACTTTAACCAAACAAATAGATCCAGTTGGTGTTAGAATAATATATCAATTACTTCTTTTTTTTATTGAAAAGTTTTATCATACATTTTATCTTTAACAGTCCCCCCTACCCCTCCCCTATCCCTCCCTCCCTCCCCCTCCCCCCCTCCCCTCCCCCCCCCCGACTTCCCAGAGCTAAGTACAAGGTATAAAAAACAAAAGAAAACAATCATAAGCATCCATATGCTAACAACCATAAACTCTAAAATCTATCACTCTCTAGCTCATATAGGATAACTACAAACACTATTAATATAAAGTATATAAAAAAACAGGAAAAAAAGAAGAAAGAAAGGAAGACTTATTCAAATGCTACATGAAACTTCTTAGTCCCATATTTGTTCTGGATATACTCAATCCATTTTCTCCACTCCATAATATAGCGTTCTTGCGAGTGATCTTTCAAATATGCCGATATCTTTGCCATCTCTGCCAGGTCAGAAACCTTTAAAGTCCATTCTTCTATAGTCGGCAATTCCTCCTTCTTCCAATACTGACCTATTAAGAGTCTTGCTGCCGTAATTAAATTCAGCATCAACTTAGTGTCCACAACTGTAGCATCTGTAATTATTCCCAACAAAAAAAGTTGCGGACAAAACTTTATCCTCTGCTTAAAAATCTTCTGCATATTCCACCAGATTTTTATCCAAAAAGCCTTAACCTTTTTACAAGTCCACCATATGTGAAAATATGTTGCATCTTCATCACCGCACCTCCAGCATTTAGGCTGATAATTCGGATACATACTTGCAAGCTTTTTAGGATCTAAATGCCATCTGTAAAACATTTTATAAAAATTCTCTCTTAGATTTTGAGCTTGTGTGAATTTTACGTTCCTCACCCAAATCCTTTCCCACATATCCATTGTAATAACTTCTTGGATGTTTTGGGCCCATTTAATCATACAATCTTTAACAAGTTCTGTTTCTGAGTCAATTTCTATCAATGCAAGATATATCCGTTTGATATGTGCTGGGCCCTGATTTCTAATTTGCTTTATCAGATTTTCATCAGTCATTGTAAAACCAATTTTCTGATCTTCTTTCCACCTGGCCCGTAGCTGAATATATTGAAACCAAGTTTGAACAATCTTCTCATCTCGCAAGAGGCTGTATGGTTTCAGACACCAGACATTTCTTTCCAAGCTTAAAATCTCCTTATACGTAGTCACATCATGTTTAAAACCAACATTTATATTTTCTATTGCGTGTTTTGGAATTGCCCACAATGGTATCTTGCAGTCTAACTTACGGTATGTCTATACTTCTTCCAAACCCTCAACAATGCCTGTCTTAAAATATGCACTCTAAACACATTGTCTACCTTCTTGTCATACAACAAATATGCATGCCAGCCAAACAACAAATCGTGGCCCTCAAGATTTAATAATCTCTCTTGTGTCAAATTAATCCAATCACTTATTCCTGCTAACGCAGCAGCTTCATAATATAATTTAAGATTGGGCATTTTAAGACCACCTCTCTCACGAGTATCCTGCATAATCTTAAGTTTAACTCGTGGCCTTTTCCCTGCCCAAACAAATTTATTGATACCTCGCTGCCATTCCTCCAAATTAGAATCTTTCTTAAGAACCGGTATCATTTGAAATAAAAATAAAAATTTAGGCAGGACATTCATTTTCACTGCTGCGATTCGCCCCAACAAAGACAATTGCAGTTTTTCCCAACTCTCCATTTCTTTTTGAATTTTCCCCCATAGTTTAATATATCAATTACTTCTGAGTGACGAAAAACAAACTGGTACTTTGGTCCATTTTTTAAAATAAAGTTTGAAAGTCCAGGAAAGCAAAATTTCCCAAGGGTTTTACAGATTGTGATGCAGCTAAGAAATTTCTGGTACGGGAATCCTTTCTGAGTAATGCATACTGTAGTATCTACAGTACTTAACTCCTACAATGCAGCTCTTACCAGTGAATCCTATTGCATCTGTCATTGCCTTTGCCTTCACTAGCTAAGTTTCAGCAGGAAATTAAAGCATGATTAATTAGAGAGTGAGCTAATAAGAGGTATTGACTCAGCTCATAATTAGTCTGGACATTTCTAACTGCAGATTATGCTGCTAACTATTCAGCTGCTTTTCTTTGCATCATTTGTCATCACATATTTATTGTGATCCCCAGAGTGTATCATATATTACTCACATGCCATATCACCAGATGTTTTTTACACAGGCTGAATAGGCAGAGTTTAATAAGCTGCCTTTTTGGAGTCTGCAAGATATGTATGTGTGCCTCTCTTTTAAGTAGCTAAACCAAGCCCTAAGCCTTTCTTTTGAATTCTAGTATTTTCTGTCCTGTTCTCAAATCCTGTATTTCTAATGAGAGAGTGCAAGTCTTGTCCTTCTGCCAGAGGCAGGACAGGTTGCAGTGTTGGAATTAAAATAAGAGACTGCTGAATTTCGAATAAGGAAACTAGTGGCTGTCATTCTGAAATTTATTTTATTCCAAAGTACTTGCTGTGGACTGCAACTTTAAAAGCAAAATATTAGTTATTCATGAAAGAACTATAACTTCTCAAGGTCATTGCATTTTTAGTATCAGGCAGACATGTTGTGTTCAGGACACTGAATATTAAGATTTATGTTAACATCACACACCTTTCAAAGTAAATATTTCATCATTCTTTCTATCAGATTGGTTGAGAGGAAGGAGGGGGCTATCCTATTACTCTGGTTCTTTGTTTATATCTGAAAAACAAGCTTTGATAAATACTATCCCTCTGACTTTAAAGAAAATGAGTAGCTGTTTTGACTGTGAGTGGGATTTAAGTTTTTCTTAGTATGGAATAAAAGTGTGCAAATCCCAAAGGAAATACAGATGGATTGGAAACTAAAACAGAGACTCATGTGCAGACATTTGGGAAATGTTATTACAAGGAAAGGAAACCAACTTCCATAGAAGAAAAACCATACTTTTTAATAATTTAATCATATGCTATTATTTTATAATAACCAGAGTCATTGAGAGTTGAATAAATTATTGGTATTATTCCACTATATAATAATAATTATAGTAATCCCAGGTCCTTGGGAAAGATTTGATAGGTGGATAAAAATACCAAATCCAGTCTAAACATCTGGCTGACCATGCAACTGACCATAGTAATAATAATTGGAATGTAACAATACATTATCATTGCTATTTATTGCACTATTTGCTTCACTGTGTTGTTAGGAGCTTTCAGCATGTCTGAGAATCATGGGCAGATCGTGATTTGCCCAGGGAAACCTGCTTCTTTGTTTTGCTTTGCAGGCCGTTTATAGTGCTGCCCCCTCTGATGGAATGGATAAGAGTCGCTCTGGCTCACGCAGGGCACCGTCGCAGTTTCTCGGTGGATAGTGATGATGTACGGCAAGCAGCCCGGCTCTTGCTTCCAGGAGTTGACTGTGAACCTCGGCAGTTAAAGTAAGTCTGTGCAAAGCAGTGACATTATTTGATAAAGAAATTGGTATGCTGTAACAACACAGAACAAGAGGTCAATTGCATATGCAGATCTAAATCTCTTTACATTTTTTAGCCATTTCATGACATGCATTTCTTTCCATACAGCAACTGAATCTATGAGGCTGATATGCTTGCATGTTTACCTGGATCAAGCCTTAAGCCCTTCCCTTTGAATCCTTGTTTGTTTTTCTCACTTGTTATCAGATGCTATTCTTCTTCCGAGAGACTGAAATGTTCATCTGATTTAGCTCAAGCTTATTCTGCCTGTTTGCAAAATTTGGCGCTGCTGCTTCAAAGGCTGTAAAATTGCTCTCTTCCTCTTCCTTGCTGTAGCTGGGCCCTTTGTCCACTTAGGTCCTGCTATAAGATTTTGCTTTTCATGGTGCTGTCTCTTTCTGAAAAGATGCAGTGTTGCTATCAGTTTGGCTTATTTTTAATATAATAAATAAAAGGCACCATTTCATCTCGTAATTTCATAATGCCACTATATATTTTATATGTTGGCTTTTATAAAGAAGGCTGTTGCCATGGTTCTCACATATGTGAAAGTTTAAAAAAAAACATAAAAGTCGATGTATTTTGCATTCTGAGAGATTTCACCCACCCCGCCCTTACACAAGATGACTTGGTGTTTGGCATTAAGAATCTGTCAAGGCAGGTTGCTGAATATCTTCAGAGGAAAACAGAAATGTCAGTTTGGAGGTCTTCTTTGGAGATCAGTGATTTCAACCCCAAACATGCATGAATATTTTTGTCAAGATCGTCACAGTCAATTACAAGATCTTCTTTCGCTATATGAGAAAAGGATAATTTACTGTGTATATGTTAGCAGATTTCAACCTTTCTTGTATCAATGCTAAAAAAAATTTCTAATGATGTTTTAAAGCATAAGACTTAATATATGCCACAAGTGGGTGTTTGGATTATGGGTGTTAGTGTGTTTTTCATCATATCTTATAAGTGATGAACTTTGAAGCTAAGTAAATAGCCAACCTCAGATTTTATTTATATTTCAGTTAAAAAGTTGAAACTCTTTATTGTTTATTGGGCAGTCACAGGTACTGTCAGTGCTTTTTTTGTAAAAGAAAAAGGTGCCAGAACTCACGCATGTCATACAACCCGCCTTGCCTACCCTACAAGGTTCCACCCAAAAAAGGTGCCGGAACTCCGTTCTGAGCATTCTATGAGGAAAAAAAGCCCTGGTTACTGTAGAATAAACAGAAATTTGCCAGATTTTTGCTTATTCCTAATATATGCAATTACTTATGAGAACTTGGTGTCATGTTCATATTCTAGAAATCCCTTATTCATATTCAGGTCTTTTACTAGAATGAGATTAACTTCTCTCCCACTGATCAGATGATGTTGTAGCTAGAGACTGAACATTGCAATAAATTCGAAGTTTCTTTGTTCTTTCTGAAAAATGAAAGGAAACTGTTTCAAGGGAGATTTGCCACTCCTCAATCAAGAATGTAACATTGCCTTGCTTTGAAGACACAATCTGTGTTTCTTGCTCTTCCCTTCTAGCTGTTATCCTATTTAGGCATGCTGGTTTGATAAAGAAGTCCAAATGTTGTAATACTTGCCTGCCAGCAGTTTTAAAATAATACACAATTGCCACCATGCTTGCGCATATCCTCTCTTTTTCATCTTTTTTCTCTTAACTGGGTGAACAGAAGTTTGTATTTAGACACAAATGGTTGGATCAAAACAGTTGTCACTGGTGGCTGATTACTGATTGGCAGTTGTCTATGCTTGGATATTTACCAAGAAGACCAAGTCTTGAGCTGTTTAATATTCTGTAGAGGAGTTACCATGATGCTACCATCAGATAGCACAGTGATTTAATAGGATCTGAAGGTGATAGATCGGTGTTTAGATTCTAAGAATGGCATGTAGTTGGATGACTCAAGAATGGAAAGAGAGTAGACTATAATTGTTATATATTTATGAAAAAACACTTATGTCCATGATCCTTTTATGCCTTCCCACAGAGAGGGCCTCCTCAGGGTGCCTCCGGTCAGAGAATGTCGGCTGGTGGCCCCCAGGGGGAGGGCCTTCTCTGTGGGCGCCCCGGCTTTGTGGAATCAGCTGCCGGTGGAGCTCCGGATGGCACCGGATCTCCGCTCCTTCCGGCGCGGGTTAAAGACCCACCTACTTGAACAAGCTGGCCTGGCCTGATGGGGAATTAATTTGGGTTTTAAATATTGCTATATTTTATTGTTTTATCGTGGGCATTAATTTAATTCTATTTTAACTTTTGTAGCTTTGTATTTTTATTATATGCCCTGTACACCGCCCTGAGTCCCTTGGGAGAAGGGCGGTATAAAAATTTAATTAAATAAATAAATAAATAAATAAACTTACTTCCTGAGAGTCTAGTTTGGGTAGATGTAATGAGCAAGCTGAATTGACTTAGAGAAAGCATTAATAACCTTACTTTATTTAAATAAACAAGGAAGAGTAATAAAGTAAAATAATATAGAGCCAAAAAATACAGTAAAACAATATAGGTTTCTCCAAAATAGTTTCAATATCCTGTTCATATGTTTTTCTCCTTGAGTGTCCTTGTCCGCATCTCAAATTTTGACTAATTCTCTAATTTCAGCCATGAGAGCTGCAATAATTAGGGACAAAAATATCACCCCAGTGTGTGGCTGTAAACAAACTCCTTGACAACCCAGCAGTCTTCTGATGCTGATGATTCCAGAGGATGAATAGGATTTGCAAACTTACTTGATAGGAAATTTGTCTAGATATTCTTATGTTTCATTGCCCAGCCTGAAATGCAGTTTTAAGACTTTCTGAATTGAATCAATATAGCAGAAGAGTGGTGAACTGAGGCCCCTTCCGCAGACCCCATTTCACAAATATAATTTGCTTCCCCAAACAGTTTTGCCCTACCAGAAGAAACAAGATACCAATATATTTCCTTAACTTTTATGCAGTGGCCTGTATTAGGTGCATTAGCTTATTAGAAATTATGTTCAATGCATCTGGAAGGCACTAAGTTGGGAAATTATTGTATGGAAGCAATCCAGTGCATGAAATGTGCATCATCTTGTAGGTCACTTTGCCTCGTAACAATAATAAGAATTTGCTTTCATTCTGTTGCAGTTTCCCTGTATAACTCAAATATAGTCATAGTAAGAATTAACCTAAATGTTATCTTAGCTGCATGTTGCTTGCCTTGGTTGCCCTATCCTATAGACACCTACTCAAATTGTTAGTTCTGACCCTTCAATATAGAATTTTGCTAGCAATGAACATAAGTTTTATTCATTTCCCTTTCTATGTTCCTGATATACAGTAGTTCAGTCCTTTTCAGCAATATCTGCTATCATAATAGCTATGCTGCTATTAATCATTGTAATAATCCTTGATTTACAACTTTAATAGAGCCTGGTCATTACAGTTGTAAGACACTATGGTCATAAAGCAGGTCATCACAAGATCAGATCCAATTTTATGATTTTTTGCAGTGGTTATTAAGTGAACACTGGGGTTGTAAAGTGACTACCATAGTAGTAAAGTGACCACCACAGTCAAGCAAGCCCATTGTTTGCTATATGTAAGAGATGACTAGGCTGACCCTGAGGGAGGGGTCAAATGTATCATTAGTCTTGAGTCATTTCATACCCACAAAAGATATAAGTCCAGCCCACCTTGAATTCCATTAACTCTTATCTACCCCCAATTTGCTTTGACATTAGTACATCAGGTTCTTGTAAAGAGCTTAAGCTTACAATAAACCTATATATACATTTGAACTGCCCGGACTCCTAATTTCACTGTTTTACAATGAGAAAGCCTCAGAAATGAAAGTAGCTAAATTTTATCAGAATTGGGTCACTAATAAAGGAAAATTAAGTCCTGAGTATGAATTAGCTCTAGTTTCCAAGATACCACTTCAGATCAAAACTGCATCAAAATAATTCAAAATTATGAGGGGGTTGTGCGATTATGCTGTATAACTTCTCTACAAAATGTGATAAGCAATGAGAATGGTGCCACAACAATCATTATAAATTTATTTTTTTATTGATACCAATAACATAACTTTGCATTAATTTATCAGTTTTTCTTGTAACATTTTTATGCTTTTTAACTCTGCAAGAGGTCCCACTGTTGTAATCTGGAGCCAGTGATGGGATTCAGCCATTTCAAACCACTTTGACAGAACCGGTAGCTAATTTTTTGTTGCCCAGGCCCTGAATGGACTTCCAAAAGTGACATCCACCCAGAGAACCAGTTGTTCACATATTTGAATCCCACCACTGTCTAGAGCAGGGCTGTCAAACTGCTGGCCCTTGGCCTGGTTGCATCATATGGAGGCCGCACCCACCCCAGCTCTGCCAATGAAAAAAAAAATCACGATACATCCTGACACGTCACATGACGTGACGAGTTTGACTCCTGTGGTCTGGAGCCTAATAGCTCTGCCTTACTCTTAGGCAATTCCAAATCATTGACCAGGTCATTTAGTTCACTCTGTGAAATTAGTTGTGGTTCAGAAGGAGCATACGGTGGGCTAAAGTTTGGGTCCACTGACATCAAGGGCCATAGATCAGCTGCATCTTTAGCATCATCTGAATCTAGAGAGTAAGATTCTGGTGGATCTGGAATTGGCAAGTCATCACCATGGGGTATAGGATGCAGTGCGGATGGAATGTTTGGATATTCCATGGTCTGCTTCTTTCTTGAGATCCCTTTTGCAACTGGGGGAACCATGTGAAAAGATCAGTGGCTACTATGAATTGGTGGGTTCCTCCCACACTATTAGAACTGGGAAAGACATGGACGTTTTCTTCTTGTTTACCCAATGACAGAGATAAGTTGCACTTGTAATGCAACAATAATGACGGGCCCAACTCTTGTCCTGATCCCCTATTTTGCATCCAAAATATAGGTGGTATGCCTTTTTTACCACTGCTGTCATACTGCACTTTTGAGATGCAAATGTAACCTCACCACAGAAGATGGTAGCAGAAGATTTCTGCATTGTTTACACAGTTTTGAGGGAAAATATCTGTTCCTTGGAAATGTTAGGCAATGACACTTTCACAAGCCACCAGATGTAACTATATGATGAATAGATCTGACCAAGACAAATGTACTTTGCTATAAAAGAACAATAAATTACTATTAGGTAATAATCTTTAGTCTTAAAGTGAAGATAAATTTATACACTTCCATGTGGTACCATTTTCACTGTTCTACCGTACTTTGTCAAGAGGTTACGGGGCATCATGATCATTAGATGCCTCCTTCCCTTATAGGGAAATATACTCGCCTGTATATAAATCTTTATTGTGAAATATCTTGAAAACTTTAGCTAACCAGCACCTTTACCACCTGTTTTTTAATGCATCTAATCAAAATATGTAAGAATTAACACATTTTATCTAGGAGGTTGATAATTTCCTAAAATTTGTAGATCGGTGTTTCCTGCATTTGACACAATAGGGTGTTTTTAAATTAACTCTTTTCAGTATCAGAGGTTGATAATATAAGCATCAACTATTTTTATGTATGATAGGAATTCATAGGATAAGAGTTTTGGAGGCAGTGTATATTTTTATAACAATTTTTTGGAGTTCTTCATTATCATTCTGGACCTGTTATTACAGTTCATTCTGCTCTGGCAAAGCCAATATTGAAATTTGGTTATCCTTTGCATTGCATAGATGTGATTCTGTGGCCTTTGCAAGTGATTCTTTTTCCTGTTAGTTGAAGTGTTGTTTCACCTTGTCTCCCAACATCTGGATTTAAACCAGCTTCTTCCACTGTATTATCCATTCGCCTTAGCTACTGCTAAGCTTGTAAGCCACCCTGAGTCTTCGGAGAAGGGCGGGATATAAATGTAATAAAAATAAAATAAATAAATAAATAAATAAGATTAATATCTTATTGCTGGAGTGCCCAATGTGCATGGATTGTTCAGAAATTATATTTCTTCTCCCTAGTTCTAAAGGTCCACAACCTTTTGGGCACCGGGGTGGAGAGAGGTGTTTCTGTGGACCAGAGGGTGTGTGCTTTTGTGTGATGCCTGCATCCCACAGATGGGGCTTTGCTTGTTTGTATGGACCGGTTGCTGGCATGCCACGACCTGGTACTGGTCCACGGACCAGGGGTTGGGGATGCCTGTACTATACTATACACACAATTATGGTTTTAATTATTGAAAAAATAACTTATATGCTGTTATTTCACCTTTGGAAGTCACAGAGGCTTCTTAAAGGCAGAGAGCAACCAAGAAACCATTTTCAGACTTCAGCACTTCTATTTACATTTTTGCAATCCACTTTCCCTAACATAGCTAACCTTCATACATAGATATGATCTGCATTTCAAGGACGGCTGAAATTTACACTGACAATAATTGCAATTCTGTTTCAAAGAGCTTTGTGAGGGTTCACAAGATAAAATTGTTCATAGTATGGAAATGTCCAATGACTGTGAAATTTCAAGGCAGTACACAACTATATTTAGCACTATATAATCACAAAATGTAGGCTCTAGGAATTCAGATTAAGGTAAAAAGCACTCCTAAATCCCAATATTATAAATTGTCTAATTTTGAAAACGATCAGGGATAAGATGCTAAAGTAGCTATTTAGAAAAGGAGACAAAGATCACTTTAAAGACAATGATTTAATTAGACCAATTAAGTGCTTATGCAACTATTTGCACAGTTACAGTTTTACATGAACAGTCAAAATGATTTTACAACGTCTAAAAAAAGGGAAAGAAAAAATGGCCCTAAATTACAGTCCTTGATAAACTGTAGGAAGTCTGCAGAACTGCAAGAGGGCCCCATTAAGTGCAAAAGTAATGTTAAGATGCCTCAAGGGCTTTCCAAAGTCATGCTTAAGAAGAGGGAACAATAAAATGATTGCTGGATCCCATCCCCAAGTTGCTTTTTCACCAGGCAACTGGACTTTCTAGTTTTTCTTTGAAAATGTTTCGCTTCTCATCCAAGAAGCTTCAGAGCTGAAGAAGCTTCTTGGATGAGAAGTGAAATATCTTCAAAGGAAAACAAGAAAGTCCAGTTGTCTTGTGAAAAAGCACCTTTGGGATAACTATGACCTAGAGCAGGGCTTTTCAAGCTTTTCAACCATTGTACCACTTTTAGGATATGGAAACATCTGAGTACCACCAGTTGCCTAGCAAGATGTCAAAAACTTGATGACCAAAAAAAAAAAAAGGAAAAAAGTGATGAAGTACAGGTAGTCCTCGAGTTACAACAGTTTGCTTAGTGACTGTTCGAAGTTACAATGGCACTGAAAAAAGTGCCCCCCAAGCCACAGTCAAGCAAGACACCCGCCTGCCTGCCCGGCGGCACTCTTCCTCCTGTCCGAGGTTTTCATTGTTGTGAGCATTTCTGTTGAGCATTGGCAGCGGGGTTGGGGTGGGGTGTTTGGTTTTTATTTCCCCCCCTCTACTGGGTAGTTGCAGCAGGTTTTGGTCACTTCACATGACCCTGGGACACAGTGACCGTCATATATATGAATCAGTTGCCAAGCATCTGAATGTAAATCACAAGACCCTGGAGATGCTGCAACATTCCACCTGATCGGCGCTTCTTCTGGGCTCAAAACGCCAGGATCAGTGCCGAGCTCCAGCTGGAGCCTGGTGCAGATCCTGGCACTTCCACTGAGCCCTGACAGCTCCGAAGAAGCATCGATCAGCTGGAAAGAGGCACTGATCCTGGCTCTTCTGCTGAGCCCTGACAGCCCTGCAGCTCCAGCCGTCTCTCGCTCAGGCTTGTGCGGTGCTGCCACCGGTTCAGCTCATTCCCCTCCCCTGCTACCACTTTTCTAGGATGGTCGCGTACCACCTGCCAGGTGCCAATGTACCACAGGTGGTACCCATACCACTGGTTGAAAAGCTCTGACCTGGATGACTGAGAATCTCTATAGACATTTGCTGATCCCATGTTTGGTATAATAAAACCTAGCTGTTAACACTTAGCTGGTTTCATCCTGTTTCCTTCCTTCCATAAGAGATAGAAAACAAAACTGACAGCAACCAGGCAGACTTTCTGGTAAAAGACTTGATGTAATTTTTTATGTTTACTAGGAAAGAATTGTTAATAGAGGCCAGATCTAGAACAGTCATTAGAAATTAAAGGAAATAGCAGATGTACATCTCTAGAGTATCACAGGTTGAAGATTTATCTTCTACATTTGGGCAGTAGGGCTTAATTTATTTTCAATTTTCTGTATTTGTGCATTTTGACATTTATGTCACTGTTCACCGCCCTGAGTCCTTAGGGAGAAGGGCGGTATACAAATCAAATAAATAAAATAAAATAATAAATAAAATAAATAAATAAGATGCTACGGTACTTGGCTGCGTGCAAGATGGAGTTTTTCCTCTCCTTTAAATGCTTCCATCCTACAGTCTACTTTTTTCTCATCAGACAAAAAAAAAGAGGGGTGGGGTGGAGACTCTTTCCAGCTCCGGGAACCAGTATTTTATGTCTGAAAGCCTCACCTTTAGCCCAAATCTAAAGGTCTCTGTCTATTAGCTCTAATCTGTCTTGAGTTCTTGCTTTTTCCTGACAATTACTGGGCTCCTTTAAAATTTAAAATAACAATCAAATGTCATACTGTAGCTGCAATTCTATATTAAGGGAAAGAAACTCAGGGCAAAAATGTGGCACACCCATCTAGAAGAACCTGGTAGGAATAGTTGTGGTTTTGGGGGTGAGATTTTCTCTACGTAAATCCTCCTTGACAGTACATTATTCAGGTTTTCTGTTGCAATGGCAGTGTATGTCATTCAAAGGCAAAATGTGGCAGTGGAAAAACGAGTGGCTAAAATCTCTTTCGAAAGAATGTTCTAACGCTTTTCTTCGGTTCGCAGGATTGATGACTGCTTCTGTGCTTCTCGGAAACTGGACGCAGTAGCCACAGAAGCAAAGTTCAAGCAAGACCTAGGGTTCCGGATGTTGACCTGTGGCCGAACAGACCTGGTCAAGCAGGCCATATCTTTACTGGGGCCAGATGGAATTAACAGCATGAGTGAACAGGTATAAAGAATTATAAACCATGTAGGAAAAAAAAGAGACTTAGCTTTAAAAAAAAAGAAAAGCTTGAAATTAAATATCAATTTTCTGAACAGCTCAAAACAAAGCGCCTAGGGGAGAATGAGTTCCTTTTACTTGGATGGGTTGCTTATGTGGGGAGTTTATTATAGACATATTCATGATCAGACATTGGTAACATAGATGGAATGCCTAATTAAAATAGTTCTTGGGAACAACTGTACATCCCTCCTTTGTAACCACTGAAACTCCAGGAATCTCACAGCCCAATAATAAGGGTGAGTTTCCCTGTTCTGTTTTCACCAATAAAGAAATAATAAGATTGTATACGCACATTATTCATATTTGCTTTTAAAATATCTAAAGAAACAAAACAAAAACTATAAGAATCCTGAAACATTGAGGAAAACTTAGCCCTACCATAAAAGAGAGGTCTCTTTGCAGAATGGAAGCAAGTTATTTTTTTCTTGCTCCATCCATTTGTTGTCTTTTTGGTGCATGCACCTCTCTTTAATTCAAACAAAAAAACAAAAGCCGAGTTCTTTTTCTTTCTTCATTCATATTTTTGGGTAATGATTAACTCTCCCTTTCTGACACATTTGTGCCTAATGCTGTCAACGAAATATTAATCACAAAGGATATCTTGATCAGCCGCACAGAGTATTTCAGATTAATATAATTTTTCAGCTAGAGTCTCTGTAGTGAAGAGCCAGTTAATCTAGTTTTCCTCCAAACAGGGCAGCATTTCCCTAGAGCTAGGAACTCTCAGCAGAGCTGCCTGGCATTTCATTTCAAATTAAATCAGTATATATTAAAGGCAAGCATAGCAAAGCTTCTACTCCTCCAATTGCAGTTAGTAGTTTGGGCAATTAATATAAAGCTCCAGCCTAAACTGTTAAAATAACCACATAAAAATGATGAAGGACTACGTTACAAAATAAATGCCTAACACTAGAGTGGAGTCCAGACTCCTTAAAGGTCTTGAGATTAAAACCTTCATCTTGGCAAAGAAGTTGATCAAAATTTAATAAATGGCTGTTTAAAAAGAATGCTTTACTGGTAGTCCTTGATTTACAGCTACTCATTTAGTGACCGTTTAAAGTTACAATGTTACTGAAAAGGTAACTCATGCATAACTATCGCAGCATCTCCATGTTCACAGGAGCAAAATTCAGGCACTCGGCAACTGCCATGTGTTTACAATGTTTGCTATGGTTGCCATTTGTGACTTCACAGCTGGTTTCTGACAAGTAAAGTCAATGGGGGAACCAGGATTCACTTAACGACCACATGATTCTTTTAATAACCGTGCCAAAAAAGTTTGTAAAAGCAGTTGTGACTTGCCTAACTACCCGTCTTGCTTAGCAATGGAAATTCTGATCCCAGTTGTGGCTGTATGTTGAGGACTACCTGAACTCATCCACATTTTGAACATCGCACATATGTTTTTCTAAATAAAATTTGAAAAAAAGGTTTGATGAAATAAATGGGCAAACCCAGACACACAGATCAACTTCATATTTCATAACGCTATCATTTGACATAGAGACTCATGGACACTTATGGGTATTTCTTGTGAGATTATTTTTCCTGCCTATCATGCTAGTGATTAGGTTAGCTATATAGTTATCTCCGGTCAATTTTTCCTCACGTATCAAATAACACTAAATAAAACTTGTCTGAATCAAATAATATTAAATAAAACTTGTATGAATCAAATAATACCAAATAAAACTTGTATGAATCAAACAATATCAAATAA
This sequence comes from Vipera ursinii, assembly GCF_947247035.1. Classification (NCBI taxonomy): domain Eukaryota; kingdom Metazoa; phylum Chordata; class Lepidosauria; order Squamata; family Viperidae; genus Vipera; species Vipera ursinii. The sequence goes on along the minus strand of NC_139515.1, from coordinate 66,759,461 downwards.
AACTTGTATGAATTAAACAATATCAAATAAAATTTATCAGAATTAAATCATATCCAATAAAACCTGTCTAAATCAAACAATATATTTGTGGACTGATAGCTGTTTGCACATGGTCTAATATCATGCTTCTTGTATTTGAGCTCTGGTCTGGTCACTAGGGCCTCACCTTGTGATCCTGAATAAAATATAGGTTATAAATCAATGATTATGAATACTGCTATCCACACAGGGTATGACTCCATTGATGTATGCTTGTGTGAGGGGTGATGAGGCCATGGTCCAGATGTTACTGGATGCTGGAGCAGATCTAAATGCTGAGGTGAGACTATTCTTATGATTGCATCTGTTCTGGGAAGACAGGTTAAAAACGCAGGAAGCCAAAGATAAGGGCACTCATGTTTTAAAATGCTGCGTGTCTTTGTTAGAACAGCTAAAATGTAAAATCCAGGTTTAATCTTTTTTTTTTTGAACCATCATCAGGAACATTTTTACCCTCTGATACATGTAACACTCCCTCTCTTTAATAATGGTTCTTTCATACAGGGATGAAAAATAGAATCCTTGAAAGCCAAAAGTTATTGAGCAAAGCAGCAATGCTCATTCAGCAATGACATCAAGACCTAGTATTTACTGATAGTAAACTCAGGGGTTCTCCACCTGTGGTCTGTGGACCTCTGGGAGGGCCTGTCATCATAGGGGGTCCGTGAAGGCTTTAAGAAATGTTATGATTTAAAACTTGAGTGAAGTCTTGGGGGTCCTTGGCTATGGTCTGTGGCCACAAAAAGGATTTAAAAGGGGTCCATAGTGAAGAAAAGGCTGACAACCACTGCTCTATGGTATCTTCCAAATGCATCACTTCATATTATCAGCAGTATTATTTAATGATCAAAACATTTTAGTTCCTAATTTGTTAAACATGGCCAGACAAATCTTATTGCATTCTTTGACCAAGTGACCAAATTAGTGGACTGGAGGAATGCTGTGGATATAATTTACTTGGACTTCAGTAAGGCATTTGATAAAGTAGACCACAAACTACTACTTGATAAGATAGAAAAAAGTGGGTTAGACAGCATCACCACCAGATGGATTCGGAGCTGGCTGACTGGCCAGACTCAGTGTGTGGTCCTCAATGGAACTGCATCTACATGGAGGGAAGTGTGTAGTGGGGTGCCCCAGGGCTCTGTCGGGGCCCAGTGCTCTTCAACATCTTCATAAATGATTTGGACGAGGGGATAGATGGGGAACTCATCAAATTTGCAGACGACACCAAGCTGGCAGGAATAGCCAACACTCCAGAAGATAGGGTAAAGATACAGAAGGACCTTGACAGACTTGAATATTGGGTGCTATCTAACAAAATGAAATTCAATAGTGAAAAAAGTAAGGTTCTACATTTAGGCAAGAAAAACCAAGTGCACAGGTATAGTATAGGTGGTACCTTGCTCAATAGTGGCAACTGTGAGAGAGATCTTGGAGTCCTAGTGGACAATCACTTAAATATGAGCCAGCAGTGTGCTGCAGCTGCCAAAAAAGCCAACACAGTGCTAGGCTGCATTAACAGAGGATAGAAGCAAAATCACGTAAAGTGTTAATACCACTTTACAATGCCTTGGTAAGGCTACACTTGGAATACTGCATCCAGTGTTGGTCACCACAATGTGAAAAAGATGTTGAGACTCTAGAAAGACTACAGAGAAGAGCAACAAAATGATTAGGGGACTGGAGGCTAAAACATATAAGGAACGGTTGCTGGAATTGGGTATGTCTAGTTTAATGAAGAGAAGGACAAGGGGTGACATGATTTATTTATTTTATTTATTTATTTTAATTCCATTTATATCCCGCCCTTCTCCGAAGACTCAGGGCGGCTTACAAGCTTAGCAGTAGCCTTCATTCTATGTATATGCCTGCTTATTAGGGCTTTCACACAACCCCCAAGCGGCATTATTACAAAGTCAGCTTAATTGCCCCCAACAATCTGGGTCCTCATTTTACCTACCTCGGAAGGATGGAAGGCTGAGTCAACCTTGAGCCTGGTGGGACTCGAACCTGAACTAATGGCAGGCAGCTGGTGTTCCTTAAGGAGGCATTAGCCCACTGCTCCACCAAGGCTCTTATGATAGCAATGTTCCAATGTCTTAGCGGCTGCCACAAAGAAGAGGGAGGCAAGCTATTCTCCAAAGTGCCTGAAGGCAGGACAAGAAGCAATGGATGGAAACTAGTCAAGGAGAGAAGCAACCTAGAACTAAGGAGAAACTTCCTAACAGTTAGAACAATTAACCAGTGGAACAACTTGCCTCCAGAAGTGGTGAATGCTCCAACACTGGAAGTTTTTAAGGAGAGACTGGACAGCCATTTGTCTGAAATGGTTTCTGCCTGAGGGTTTTCTGCCTGAGCAGGGGGTTAGTCATCACAAAGTGAGATGTTTGAGGAAAACTGCTGTAGTGACCAGAAGAAGAAAAATAGGCATAGAACCAATCTTAAACTACAGATAGAAAAAGAGCCAATAAGGTGGTTTGCTCACCTGGAACGGATGGCACAGGATTCCATACCATACAAGACATACACAAAAACGTCAAAGAACAGGGGTAGAATATTTAGCCTCTTTTCAACATCCAGCTGAAATGAGTTGCTCTTTCTTTTACAGTCATTATTTCTGTCTCTCTTCTGCTGCATCCTGTAGAACAGCATCTTTTTTTCAATCTATTAAGTTTTGTGTCCTTGTTTACAAAGCTCTTTGGCAATATAAAAAATAGGACCATATGAGAGTGAATGATACATACCGTAGTTTCCGGCGTATAAGACTACTTTTTAACCCATGAAAATCTTCTCAAAAGTCAGGGGTCGTCTTATACGCCGGGTGCTGAAAATTTAGGGACAGGCTGGCTGGAAAACCTGGAGCGGATCTCCCATTTAGTCTGCGCAGGGAAAGTGGGACCAATTGGAGAAGAAGCTGCAGTCTATGATTTTTTACAGGCTGGGGTCTGGGCGTCTTTCTTTCTAAAGTTGAAGAGCAGCTGTAGTATATCCCAACTTGAAAGGCAGGTGGGGAAGGCAGCAGTCAGAGCAGTGGCTTAGCTCTAAGGACACATTTGACTCAGGAACTGGGCGGGCTGGCTGGAAAACCTGGAGCGGATCTCCTATTTGGTCTTTTTTTAAAAATCCCATTTATATCCTGCCCTTCTCTGAAGACTCAGGGTGGCTTACAATTTAAAGCACAAATCAATGTGCTTAGCAATAGCCTTCATTCTGTGTATATGCCTGTTTATTAGGGCTTTCACACACACCCCCCAAGCAGCATTATTACAAAGTCAGCTTATTGCCCCCAACAATCTGGGTCCTCATTTTACCTACCTTGGAAGGATGGAAAGCTGAGTCAACCTTGAGCCTGGTGGGATGCGAACCTGCACTAATTGCAGGCAGCTGGTTTTACGTAAGGCTCTGCACAGGGAAAGCTTTAGAGTGAATTAGGAAAAGTGAAAAAGTGAATTAGGAAAATAGGGAACGGTTGCTGGAATTGGGTATGTGTAGTTTAACGAAGAGAAGGGGGAGGGGTGACATGATAGCAGTGACCCAATATCTCAGGGGCTGCCACAAAGCAGAGGGAGCCAAGCTATTCTCCAAAGCACCTGAAAGCAGGACAAGAAGCAATGGATGGAAACTAGTCAAGGAGAGAAGCAACCCAGAACTAAGGAGAAACTTCCTGACAGTTAGAACAATTAACCAGTGGAACAACCTGCCTACAGAAGTGGTGAATGCTCCAACACTGGAAGTTTTTAAGAAGAGACTGGACAGCCATTTGTCTGAAATGGTATAGGGTTTCCTGCCTGAGCAGGGGGTTGGACTAGATGACCTCCAAGGTCCCCTCCAACTACTACTTCTTCTTCTTCTTCTTCTTCTTCTTCTTCTTCTTCTTCTTCTTATTATTATTATTATTATTATTATTATTATTATTATTATTATTATTATTATAGTTTAATCCACTTGCACTGTTTTATGTTTACATGTTTGATGACAAACAGCCTTATGTTTATAAGTGACAGTTTTCCTACTAAGCACCTGCATGTCATAAGCATTTGAATTAAAATTACCATATTAAAATCAAATCTGATGTTTTTTAATTTTTATTTGGTGTGCGTTGGAAGAGGGGTAGTCTTATACGGCGAGTATAGCCCAAACCCTATAATTTAACAGGAAATGTAGGGGGTCGTCTTATACGCCCAGTCGTCTTATATGCTGGGAAATACAGTAATTTCAGTTCAATGTCTATGGAGATTCTCAGTGATCCAGGTCATGGTTGTCCCAAAGGTGCTTTTTCACGAGGCAGCTGGACTTTCTTTTTTCTCTTTGAAGACATTTTGCTTCTCATCCAAGAAACTTCTTCAGCTCTGATTGGATGGTGGGGAATGGAAGGATTTATGCTTCTTGCAGACAGCTGGTCATTTACATTCATTTAGAGAGTGGTTGATGCCTCCTGGAGGCTTATCTGTGTTCTCAGGGTCACCTGAGTAGTGCAAATGGGTATGGAGCCTTCTTGGAACTGTTGAAAGGATTGTGTTGTAGACTGAAGATAGATGATGTCGTTTCCCTCCCTCTCTGTTGAGACAAGGCTATTCAGTTTTGATTTAGATGGTCTCTTTAACCCCTCTTTCAAACCAGCGGTCCTCTTTGTCCAAAATGTGAACTTTGCTGTCTTCAAAAGAATGGCCTTTGTCTTTTAAATGCAGATGGACTGCTGAATCTTGTCCTGATGGGTTTGTTCTCCTATGTTGTGCCAACCACTTCATAAATGTACGGCAGGCTCTTCAAATCTAAAAGATCCAGAATCATTGGGCTGGGATGAAAAAGATGATGCAGCATTTTTTTGTTTACTTTTTAGCTTGCCCAAGGCTACCCACAATACAATGAATGAATAGTAGCTTGTTTCAGAGAATAATTATGCTTTCTATTGCTGACAGTGCAGTGAAAACAGAAAGACTTAATGATGGGAGATTTATTAATCTTTGATAGCTTCTGAAACTTTATCTAATAGGCTGTGACCATTGTAGATATATGACAATCTCCATATTAAAGTAATATATATCGAAGGCTAATTGAAGATAATTACATAATTTTCATCATACAAGAGAATACTGAAAGAAAATGAGAATAGAGGAAAGAGTGGTTAAAGTTGATTTAATCATGCTTTGTTGTAAATCATGCTTTGCTACTTGCAGAAATTATGATGGAGAAATGGGGTAGATTAAGTTAAGGTAAATGTGGTTACAAAATGCTAAAATAGGACCCAGTGCTGGACTTTTCTGTTGCTCTGCTAAATATCTTTTAGTAACTGAAAATTGATGCAATCTGGTTTGCCACTTGTTCAAATATTTAAAATTGGTTTTTCATGATGTTTGTACAACAGAGGCTCTGGTGGAATGCTTCATTGGAAAATAAAGTCAAATTGGAATAGGAAGAAGAGTGCCTTTTAAAAAATAGAAAATATTTACTCTGGTGTGAAAAATTGCTGTACCAATATAAAAAACCATCACCTTTAAAACATTAGTATTGCATTGCAGTACTGAAGTAGCATGTTGATATCAAAGAGCCTTGTCATTAGCTGCAATGGGATATCTGTAATGAGACAACATTCATTTTTAACCTTCAAGTCAACAAAAGCAAACCATGCTATAGAAGGGATTGAAGAGCCATTTGTATTTCCTTAAGACTAGTTATAAAAGAAGGGACAGAAATTCTATAGCTGGGTGATACTATTTACTAGTTATGAAGTCTTATTTATTTGTAACAAAAAGGAGGCAGTAGATTCTGACATAGAGAAAAAGTGCCACTTTGGTTTAATAGTTAAGGCACCAAGATAGAAACCAGGAATTGTGAGTTCTAGTCCTACCTTAGACAACTGGATACCTTTGGGCCAGTCATTCTCTCTCAGGGTTGTTGTGGAACGTATTGTGGAACTTTGGAAAGTGATTGAATAGATGTATAATTTTAACCTTTGTCCACATGGTATAAAGTTACAAGCTGGCAAAATCAGAATTTGAAAAAGTAAATCTGGGGTGCAGCCAAAAATATTTTTTTGTTAAAGAAGATAATACTACCTAGTTTTTTTTATATAGGATTAGCTCTTTATTGATATGCAGGAAAGTTTAGTTAATATTATCTCATGTAGTCAAGGTTTCATGCTATGTTTAAAACCTGAGCTGTGCATTATGATAATAGTTTTTATGTTTTGTTCATTTGGTTATGGATTAGGACTTTTTTTAAAAAAATGATATGCAGCAATTTATATCTTTTTTATGAGTTTATGAGATGCAGGGATTTGTCTATTCAGAATTTCAGATACCTCTGCATTATGATGTTACTTCTTGTCTTGAAACAAGCTGAAGTGCAGATAATAGAAATTATGCTATTATGCTATTATCGAAATATTTTCATATTGAGCTGGTGAGAATTTCATTTGAGAACTAATTTCCAATATATAGACACTAAATATTATGGTGTCTTTTTAACTTCCTGGTCTAACCTTAAAAAACTCTCAAGTAGCCTAGCATGAGGCCGTTCCTGTGTGAAGCTGACATTTGTAGGCATCCTTTTTTACATGTTCCAACAAATAATCAATTACAGCTAGTACGGTGTTGTCCTTGACAAGTTTACAATTGATGATTGACTAGATAGTAAAAGCTATCAGAGTGTTTTCCTGCCAGCAATGGAATAATGAAGATTACAAAGAAAAAATCGAGATGGTTAGTTCAAGATTCTAAACTTAATTGAAATCTGCTGAAGCCAATCCTCGGCTGTTTAGGATGGCCAGAACAAGAAAAATGTACACATTGTATAGATCATGGCACTCCCCCCACTCCAAGCCAACAATATCTTTTTAGGGAATTATTTCAGGCATCATAGTAAACCATCTTTAATGTTAATATAATTCACAATCCTGACTTTAAGTTAAATTTACTTATTATATAGTTAAAATTAACTATAGTTTAAGGTTCAGACTAGAGAATGGAGTATGGTAGAGAGCTGGGAAGAATGGCAGAAGAGCCATAGAGCAGAGGTCCCCAACCTTTTGGGCACCAGGGACCGGTTCCATGGAGAAAGGTTTTTCCACAGACCAGAGAGTGTGTGGTTTTGTGTGCTGCCTGCATCCTACAGATGGGGCTTTGCTTGTTTGTGCAGATCGGTTGCTGGCATGCTGTGGCCCAGTACCGGTCCACAGACCAGGGGTTGGAGACCCCCACCATAGAGCTTTCAGCACTCTATCTGATGCCATAGCAGAGTAGAATAGGCAGCAGAGAATGGAGTATTCCCTGTCTCTGCTCTGCTTAAGCTGGTGATGGTGCCACAAACCATATCTAGTTTAGACAGCCCATTGAACTTCTTCTAAATTTAAAGTGGGACTCTACTGTTTATTTCTGTCTATTTAATAGGAGAAAAAGGGTGTGTTTGAGACCAGGGCTCTCAAAAACCTTTTCTTATAATGTTGTGTCTAAGTCAGAGCATTAACTGATTTCTGAGGAGCTCATAGCCTTCAGGTCCACTTGGTATGGTAGAAAGGTTGTCCAACATTGTATGAGTGTGATTGTGATACTTTGGCAATGAGACGGAGAGTAGCATCTCCCTTTATCTTTCTGTTTGTTGGAATGTAGTTTGAAGCTACTGCTGTACTCATGTGATCATCAGATGAATACTAACTGTAAGAATCATATCTAGGTGGGTTAAAAGGATCTAAGGGAAATGGTTAAGGAAGTCTATTTTCTTGCCCAGGAAAATTTTGATTAGATTAAAAATAAAACAGGGTTTTTTAGAATTTATTTTGCATGCTTTTTTCTTTTCTCTGTATCTTAATGTGTCAAGCATTCTGGCAAGTTTGTTTTGATTACACATACAATGGCTTTTGCTGAAGAGTCATATATAAAAGAAACCTGCTTTATCTGTTTATAGGTTGTCAATACTCCTCATAAATATCCATCCGTCCATCCTGAGACCCGTCATTGGACCGCCCTGACATTTGCTGTGTTGCATGGACATATTCCTGTAGTCCAGGTATTACTGTATTTCCCTTTTGCTCCATCTCATAGTTTATTTCTCATGGTTAGTTTTTAATTGGCAATCATACCATACTTGGCAGACATTTTCATATTGGTTTCTTTTGCTACTTCTTTCTTTGCTCTGTAGATATATAATAACTCTATTATATACAACTACAAGGCTGCAATCTTAAGTATATCTATTAGCAAGTAATCCTCATCGGATAGCTAGAATTAACTCTGAGAAATCTGCATGCAATTAAGGGCTAAATCACTGCGAAGTGTAAATAGGGCAATTAAAAATGAAATTATACCAATAATATCCTATTGGCACTTTTTGATAATTTTTGACCATGTGTTTTATGTACCTATTTATTTATTGTTTAATAATATATTATCATATCACATTATAATATATTATAAAAGAAAGGTACCTTTCTTTTCCTCCTTTTGTCCAACCTTGTTTTAAAAAAGAAAAATAAACATAAGGAATAGAAAGGATAGTACTGTAGGAGTTTAGGGACCACGTAGAGTAGTTTTGGGTTTCTAAAAACCCTCATTCAATGAGTTTCATTGACTAAAACTTTATATTTTCTTTATGCTATATAGAACAGAATAATGGATTCATGGCTATCAATGCTAGCTCCAAGTTCATAAGATGATGAACGATGATGACAGTTTCATAGAGGATACGTTTATCAGTGGTCATTATAAAAACTGGAAAGAAAGTTTGCTGTATCTCTAATTACCAATATTTGGAGAGAAGCAAAATATGACTTCTCTATGATATACTGCTTCTGAAACTGAAAATAGCGTGTCATTGTTCATTCTCTATTAGCAAGATCTAGGAAGAAAGTTCTTACATTATTCGTAGGTTAAATATCAGTGTGGCATTATATAATGGGCAGTGGTCTGCATTCTAGATAGATGTTTTTCTGCCTTTCTGGAATTCCTGTATTTCTTTGTAATTTAGAACACCACAAACACTTTATTTATTTATTTATTTATTTATTTATTTATTTATTTATTTATTTATTTATTTATTTATTTATTTATTTGATTTGTATACCGCCCTTCTCCCTAAGGACTCAGGGCGGTGAACATTGACATAAATGTCAAAATGCACAAATACAGAAAATTGAAAATAAATTAAGCCCTACTGCCCAAATGTAGAAGATAAGTTAAAACCACAATTAAAATTAAACCCGTCAGACCAGACCGGATTGCTTAAATAGATATGTTTTTAGATCGCGTCGGAAGGAGCGAAGGTCGGGAGCCATCCGGAGCTCAACCGGTAAATGGTTCCATAGGTCAGGCGCGCCCACAGAGAACACCCTCCCTCTGGGAGCCACAAGATGGCATTCTCCGAACTTTGGTGTCCGAAGCAGTGGACAGTTATGCTTTTACCCACCCAGCTCTTTCTCATATATAGAAGTGAATTGAACCAGCAACTGAGATTACTTCAATGTTGCTGACAGAATAGTGCCTTCCATCTCACTTGAGGACAGCAGTCTAGTGCCCTCAGCTGCATCTGAATACAAAATAATTCTAGCTTATAATAGGAGAGATGGATTTCAAGTTCAAGCAGGATATCTGGAAGGCTGATTGCTACTTTTCAACATCTGTTGTCTCACATTGCCTAGTGGCAGTGCTGCTTTTGGTGGAACTGATAAGGAAGGCCAACTGCAAGACCACCATGAGATGCTTATGGCTGATGCAATCATCAGTGCTGTTTATTACTGCTCTCTCTTTCAACAGCAGGATTCCTTTAACAGCGTCAAGCACATTGTGCTTTCGTGGCTCCTAGTCAAATGATTTTAATCCAGCACAAGGCTTCTAAAATAAAGAAATGGACAGTATCCATTTAAAATCAGATAGATTGAGCTCTTTACTAGTGATAGATAATATACATCAATGTATGTATGAGATAATGGTAATAGTTTAGCATAGCTTAGTCTAGAACAAACTAAACCAATTGTTTGTTTAAATTTTGCTTTGTTGAATCCGTCTTGAAATGTTACAGATTGTGAAGCTTGTATTGGAAAGACTGGGGAAAAACTCTGATTTGAGTTAGGGTTATATAAATAAGGAGCAAACCTTATCGTCTTCTAGCACTGATGGTGTTACCTAGTTGGATAATGAAACATCTACAAGAAAACAACCAATTTCAGAGAGCACCAAAGGACCCCACAATTCAACCTGAGCTACAAATAGTTTCTTCTATTATATCAGAGTTGTTGGGATGGATCAGATGGGGACAGTTCCTTTGGCAACAACAAAGAACATGGAATGGGTGAATAATTCATCTGGCATCCACCCAATAACAATAAGAACATAAGTGGAAGATAGGTCTTAGATTGAATAGTTATGTTTCTGAATCTTTGGATTTTTTTGGGGAATGGATTAAAAGTTGCAGTGGTAGAGGTTATATGGTGCCCTACATCTATGATACCACTTCAGGTTCTTGAAAAGTGTTGCCCAGTGGTGGGATTCAAATATGTGAACAACCGATTCTCTGTGTGGATGCCACTTCCAGAAGTCCATTCTGGGCGTAGGCAACAAAAAATTAGCTACTGGTTTTGCCGAAGTGGTGTGAACTGGCTGAATCCCACCACTGGTGCTGTCACATTCTTCAGCTGTTTTTTCTCCCTCAGGCTTAAACATATTTAGTTCCCTCAATCTTTCCAGGATCATAATAATCTGAGCTGACGTTTCTGTGGTGGTGAAAATAATTGTTCAGTTGCTACCATGTGGTATGTAGCCTTCTCAAACTACTTTAGGATAATTTGTGGTTGTATCATAAATTACTGTTTATTTTCATGATAGAATCCTCATGTGTCTGCTCCTCCCGAGATACAGGGACGCTAAAGATGTTCTATTTCTGAAATTCTTGAACTTCTCACCTTTGGTATTTGTTTTAATGTATAGTCCATTCCAAACACCCCCAGTCTCTGAAGAATGTATTACTCTGAAATCCTTTAGGTTTCTCCTAACATAAAATTCTATTTATTGTTTGAAAATGGAATATTAGGTTATGTGAAAAGAGAAGATTTATGGCTGGGCTGCAGTTCCTAAGAACTCTCAAGGAAGGCACTTGCCCATCCGCTTTACCGTCGTTGGGAAAACATAATAGAAAGCTTTTGGGAAGCCAATCATAAGCTTGTTGAAGCAAATATAAATCAAGTTGGTAGATTAACGAAGAAGTCATAAGAGAAAGCAGGGAGTTGACCATTCAGTGTTTGGGACATTTTTGGAGAAAAAAAGAGAAGAAGGGCTGATCCTTTAGAGACCATTATTTGGAGTGATGACTGTGAGCATAACACAGTGGATACAGTGTCCTCACTCTTCACCAAAATATTGCACATTTACTGTTGTGCAGTATTCCTGTCTCAGCAGTGGTACAAACGAAAAAGAGGTGTTAGGGGGGAAAAACTGCAAACAAGTTGAATAACTGCATGTTCCTGTGTGACTCTATGGTTCATTTGATACAGAGCATTAAAATTTGGCTGTTCTTATCACCTTTTCTCTTGATATTTAATGCTTTCTTGGAAACCAAAAATGACAAGTATCTTGTTTTGTGAACTGGCCCCTAATTTGATGGCCTTTAACCTTGGACTTCTCTACTTATTTATTTTCTGTAACCAAATTTGAGCTGGAATATGCACTAAGTCGTACCAAAGAACTAGACTTTCTGGATCACTTTGTTAGTTATCTGTTGGTCATCTGGATTTTTGCAACCCATATGCAATAGGGTCCGGTCCGGGTCTGGATGGGGAGGAACAGGCTTCGGCTCAACCCTGACAAGACTGAGTGGCTGTGCGTGCTGGCATCTCAGGAAACTCAGATCATTCCATCTCTTACTATGGGGGGAGTGAGTTATTACCCCCGTAGATAGGGCTCGCAACTTGGGAGTCCTCCTAGATTCACAGCTTTCTTTAGAAGATCATATAGTAACTGTGACCAGGGGGGCCTTCGCCCAGGTTCGCCTGGTGCGCCAGTTGCGGCCCTATCTAGACCGGGATGCCTTGCGTACAGTCACTCATGCGCTCGTGACCTCTCAGTTAGACTACTGCAACGCTCTCTACATGGGGCTGCCCTTGAGGACCACTCGGAGGCTCCAACTGGTGCAGAATGCAGCCGCACGAGTTGTGTTGGGGGTCTCCTGATACTCCCATGTTACACCTCTGCTCCGTGAGCAGCATTGGCTTCCAGTTGCCTTCCGGGTGAGATTCAAGGTGCTGGTAATTACCTACAAAGCCCTACATGGCATGGGTCCGGAGTACCTTAGGGAGCACCTGCGGCCGGCATCAACTTCCCTCTGCCCAGTTCGCTCCCACGTAGAGGGCCTCCTCAGGGTGCCACCGGTCAGAGAATGCCGACTGGTGGCCCCCAGGGGGAGGGCGTTCTCTGTGGGTGCGCCTGACCTGTGGAACCGTCTACTGGTTGAGCTCCGGATGGCTCCCGACCTTCGCTCCTTCCGACGTGATCTAAAAACCTATTTGTTTGAACAAGCCGGCCTGGTCTGATGGGTTTGGGTTTTAATTATTGTTTTTAAGTAATTTATTTATTGTATTTGGGCACTATGGTTTAATCTGTTTTTAATTTTTGTATTTTGGTATTTATTGCCCTGTTCACCGCCCTTAGTCCTTCGGGAGAAGGGCGGTATACAAATTAAATTAATTAAATTAAATAAATAAATGGCCAGAAGTTTTGGGGCTGCAGATTCTGGCTAAGAATTATGGGGCTTGCAATAAAATGGATCTCAACACTGCATTGAAGAAGATTGCTCTTCTGTACTGGATGAGCATTTTAGTTCTTGTGTAGATTTTTTTTAAAGAAAAAACAATGGAATTCTTTTATAGCTACTACTGGATGCAGGAGCCAAAGTAGAAGGTTCTTTGGAACATGGTGACGAAAATTACTCAGAAACACCCTTGCAACTGGCAGCAGCTGCTGGTAAGGATTATCTTATCATAATATCTTACTTCATATTGTTTGACTGAAGACAACAAGAAGCAGACTTTGTAAAAAGGCTTTCATTGTTACTGATTTGTAGGAAATTTTGAATTGGTTAGTCTGCTTTTGGAGCGAGGTGCTGACCCTATGATTGGAACAATGTACAGGAATGGAATTTCCATGACTCCACAAGGTGATATGAACTCCTTTAGCCAGGCTGCTGCACATGGACACAGGTATAATTGGTATGCTTTTAGTTAAGTGCTGAAACAATGCTTGAATAGGATGTTTAAAGCATATGACATGCAATTCTTGTACATTAAGATTCACGTATATAAATTTGCACTCAATTTTTTCTTAAACATTATTTTTTTAAAATAGATAAAGTATACATTCTGTGAATGGTTATTGTCCATGAAAACTAAACAAAAGTAAAGAGGTAGTATGTATAACATTAATAAGGCAGGAACAGACCCCACTGAGATGCAGTTGAGTAGCAACGAGTTACAAGTTGGACATTGGTATTAAAACAAGTCAAAAATCAGGATAGCCAAGAGTCAGAAAAAATATTATTGTCCAGGCAAACTCTTACCTTAAATGCTTAAAATATCTATTTTACTCTTTAAACTTCCTGCCAGATCAAATTAAATGTCCCATTTAGGGAATATTTGCAGGGCTAGATCAGTTTTCTTAAGTGTAAGGTACTCATTTTGCTCCTTAAATTATCTACAAAACAAATATAGCTAAAAAATTGGCTGCACTCTCTTCTGATATCATTTTATTATGAGGTCAGTTCTGAGGCTGCCAGACTGGGGACAAAGACAAAGAATTGACCAGTAGGCCAACTCAAACAAGGATCTATCTAGGACAGGATAGAACTTTTAGCTCTCCTGATTTTAATAAACTGCAACTTGTATCGTCCAATGCTATGGTCCATGGTATCTAGGGCTGATGGGTTAGGAGACAAAAAAAATCTTGAGTAAATTAATTTTCTTTCACTTGAAATTTGTTTCAGCTTTATAACTCAGCTGCTCTATCACCTGAAATAGCCTTGCAGGAGCACCTTTCAATGAGATTTCAATGAAAGACAAAGACAGAAGTATTTCTGGAGTTAGAACCGTTGCAGTAGAGAGAAGTCTCATAGATGTACAACTTATATAAAGCACAGGAAAGAAATATGAGCTACTAGTTTTGATCAGGAAATAGTCCAGATGTTCTTCAGATCTGGTGGAATCACAAGGAAAAACAAAATAACAGATCTGCCAATTTTGTTGGAAATAGCCCTGGCCGTAGGGAACTAATGAACCATTAGGCAAGTAACAAAGGGGAAAGAATAAGAACCAGCTTGTGAGAAAATATGACAAGTTTAAGGCAGGAGAGTAAGCATGCATATATATGAATCAGAAAGGCACAAACCAGGTAACACATGATTGTAAATCATCTTGTTACTAAGCGCTTAGTGAATGAGGTGTCTAAAAATGCCATTAAGTCATACAAAATTTCAGTCTGTGCTGCTAAACTCAGACATCTTATTTGCACTTATAAATCATCCCTTGATGATGCAGTCATTGGATAATAAATAATCATGTGTAGAATTAGAGAGGAAATATTAGTATTTCTGTATTAGGGCCAAGAAAATATATGAGCTGAAGGTACAAAAAATAAGCCCATTGAAAGGCAACTGTCTATGATTTGTGGTAACACAGGATTGAATAGTTGTCTTTGCCACTTATAATGTTTTTCATTTACCAAGGTCTTCTTCCATTATGCCATTATATCCTTTAGTTTTAAAGATCCAGGAACTGATTTCAAGTGACTTAGTTATAGTGATATCACTATAGAGATTTATGTAGATTTAATATAACTATAGAGATTTATATAGAAATTTATAGAAATACAATTATAGAGATTGATGTTCCTGTGAATGGGATGCACTTGGACACTTACCTATCCCTTTGGGATATAGATACTGTAGCTTAGCACTCCCTTCCACTGATTGATGCCATCCAGATAAGAGGAATCACAGCTCTCATAATTTCAACAACCCCAGAACTCTTTTGCAAATGGCTTTATATTTCCATTATAAAAATAAGGATGGATGGATTGATTCTGTTCAAATTGGGAAATAACATCTGAAGTTTAAGATGGAGGAAAGGTTAGATCTGGGGCACACTCAGTCTTCAACTTGATGCATCTGTCATAAAACAAGTCAGCCAGATGTTGAATAAAGAACTCATTGTATAACTTTTTAAGCTATGAGTTACTATGAGCTACGACACATTTAGCTATTCTTGTCTTCACCTGGAGAATTCTGGATTGCAATTATCAGAGGTGTTTTCTCCTTTTATTGCATAGCAAAAAAGACACATTATTACAGATAGCAAAATAAACACCCTCCTCCCTGTGTAAACAAACACAGAGATACATACGCTTAGCCCACTTGCTTTGGATACATTGCTTATTCTATCCCCCACAGGACTGAACATGCGCAGCTAGCAAGATGTAAGCGTATCAGGTAGGTGGGAGGTAAGGGAGAGGAAACACACTTGGGTTCTGTTGCTTGTTTCTAATTATTTGTTCATTGGGAGCAACTCCATTGAACATTAATGGCATTTGGATATAACCCTGTTGATGGACAGGATGTGGGGTTTTTGAATTTTTGACTTGCTACTATAGCCTCATGTACTATACAGAAAAGAAAAGAAAAGAAAATACTTTGTTTACTAGATCTTGTTGGATGAATTAAACAGAATTCCTATTAGCCAGATGGCTAGTTGTCTTCTGTTTCACTGTTAACAATTCCCATCTGGTGGCCTCTGCCCTTCCCTTTTCTGTCTTTTGGTTTGTGATTGACAGGAATGTGTTTCGTAAGCTTCTTGCTCAACCGGAGAAGGAGAAGAGTGATATCTTATCCCTGGAGGAGATATTGGCTGAAGGAACTGACTTGGCAGATAGCACGCCTGCTCCTTTATGTGCAAGCCGCAACAGCAAAGCCAGACTCAAAGCTCTGAAAGAGGCAATGTATCACAGCGCTGAACATGGATATGTGGATGTAACCATTGACATCAGGAGTATAGGTCAGTTTGGGTTTCCCCTCTCACGAGAAATGACTGGTCAGAAAAATGGTTTGATGTAAGAGACCCTTGTCTGTTGAACTGAGAATTTTTGACTGCTCCCGAGTTCTTGTCAAAGCCGAAAACAGGCAACTAATAAACATACTTAGGAATACCAGAAATCAAGTGTTAAAAACAACTATTTCTTAATAATTATGGATTTATTATATGAGAAAAAGTACAGCTCCCACTCCATAAATTTATAAATACTGTATTTATATTGTTGCAACCTTCTGGAGCCAAAGTGAAATACATTTTGCTCTTGGCCAAGAAACCAAGAGTAGCTGGGAACATTTTTTACAATCATGACCACAGCAAGGGGGAAGGTGTTAGATCCCATCCAATAAAGGAGTAGATATAGACTGTTATTTTTTCCCCTCTGACCACCCCCCACCAAACCCCTCCCCAAAAAAAAACCCTTTCAGCTCAACTAGGGCTTCTGGTTCTGTGGTTTGAAATGTGTACATCTGGAGATAATCACAACAGGTGACATTCATTTTCTGAAAAGACAGAAAGCAAATGAATTTAATAAACTGAGTAAAGAATTGTGGTCCTCAATATGTTGCTGAACTATACCTCCCAGCTTTCTTCACCATTTTGGTTGTGACTCCTGTAGATCGCAGCTCAGCAGTATATGAAGGGCTTCTGGCTACTCAACTCTTCCCTAATTAAAAAGTATTTTAAAGTAAACAGGTGTGCATGTTTTTGAAAAAGATCATGCTGGTTTCAGTAGTACCACAAAACATCCTGCTTTTAAGCAAATGCCCCAGTCTATCCTAACAGATGACAAACTGGGGTGCTTAGTAGGTAGGAAGACGGTAGTTTGACTTTACAATGTAGAATCTTTCCACAAGTAGCAATTCTGGTTTAATCCAGTTCTTCTTTGAAGAGCAAAGAAGCTGATTTTAACCCGGGAAATGAAATTGACTAGGAACTGCTTATGAAAAAACAAAAAACTTGAATGGGCAGGCTGGATGTTTGGACAAAAACAGATGCTGCATATGTTTAAGAAATACAAAGAAGACAGCTGGGAGGAAGAAAAATAGTATATGCCCTTTTTCAGAGCAATGCTTTTTCAAAGGATACGACATATGAGCAATTAAGAAATATCCATATATAGTATTTGTTAAATGCATACATTATCCAACAGCATCAATAAGTACCCTAAATTGCATGCCTATCAGAAATTATAGTTATTTTTGCCCTGAATTTTAAGATACTGAATAGGCCAGAAGAAGTTCAACAATAAACATCTTCTCTTATTATCATCAAAGAACATGCTGCTAATGTTGCTCTAAAATCAGCATCTCAGAATTTCTATTACATAGTTGAATTCATGAGTTATTTTGGTGAACAGGAAACTGGTAGCAGAAAGGAAAACATTTAGTCCTCCCCATTCTTAAAATGGGGAGGATCATGAGGCCCTTTGGAACCCTGATCATTTGGGATTCCAAACTGTGACATCCCACCAATATAGGAGTGACCTTGCTTTTCTTGGTAACAACAGGGACAACATGGCACAAGCAAAGGTAGAGGTGAGAAGTGTGGCCCCAAGCAGTGCAAACCACCTTGTGTAAAAAATTATCCTGGCAGACAGTAGGCAGTTCTTACTATTACAAAATAATTATATAAAATTTCAACACCAGGTGCTTTACTTGCATAAAGCCACAGCACCAGGGGTTCCGTGTGGAATTTGTCCTGCCTTGTTTATTTCAGAAAGACTCATTCTCAATTCTCCGATGGTTACCCAGTTCTTCTTCCTGCACTTTTTTTTAACTGCAGAAATTCTCACTTTTTTTAAAAAATGTGTGGAAGTGTTCAGTTTCTGCAACTTACAATTATTCTCCCATTTCTTTTTGAGAAGTGCAATTCTGATATGGCGCAATTATACTTCAGGCAGGTAAACATTGCAGGGTACCATTTTACAATCCTTTCATTTCTTTTAATTATCCTTTTAGTTAGGACTAAAAACACTTTTCCTAATCAGAAAAACTTTTTGGGCACATGTCTTAGAACAATGAAATAATAATAAAATGATTCTGTTTTATCATTGTCACTGCAATGTGTTTTTTCTAATTAAACCAGCTATTTTGTAATCAACTCTAAAATGCAAGTTACCTGTTTGACATTCCATGGAGAATTATATTTAAATTACGAAACATTTAACAAACATTATTGTTTCAAATGGCTGCTCAGGTAAATAGAGTTTTGTCAGTTAGCAGAAGTGTGGAAAAACATAATAAAATAAACTTGAAATTTGCAATATCTTGATTGTGTAGAGCAGATTTTCCCACATTAGGTTCCTTCCAGATATGAAGTTTACAGTTCCATTAATGCCTTAACCAGAGAATTCTGGGAGTTAAGGTCAACATACATGGAAGATGAGATCGAAAAAGACTGCTATTAAAAGATAATTATAGTGGCATAGTGGTTAGAATGCAGTATGGCAGGCTAACTCTGCCCACTGCCAAGAGTTCAACTCTGAAGGTTGACTCGGCCTTTCATCCTTCCGAGGTCAGTAAAATGAGGACCTAGATTGTTGGGGACAATATGCTGACTGTAAACTTCTTAGAGAGGGCTGTAAAGCACTATGAAGAGGTATATAAGTCTAATTACTATTGCTATTGCTATACTTCTGGTGGGTTTCCAAAAAATGAACAGTAGATCATTATTTATTGGTCATGATGGTTCCAGCTTTCAGTTTTAGTCCTTCAGGCAAGGTACTTTCAGCTAGGCATTCGCTCTCTCCAAACCATTTTCTCTTACCGCTGTTGCTCTATCCATCTGGCTAGGTTTTTGGATTTCAATGTCCACCATGAAGCCATTGTTACTCCTCCTTGTTCTTTTCACAGGCTGCTTGTTTAATAAAGGCAGATGACCTGGTAACTGTACTCAAAAGGAAAAGCACACAAAGCCATAAAAATTGGCAATGGATTCTCCATTTGTGTTATTGGCCCAGAATCAATGCTATTAGGCCTGATAATGAGTCCCAGGAAAGAAAATAGATGCAGAATCACATTCATAAGTCAAAGACCTGCATGTTATAATACTGATTCTGATTTTTTAAAAAAATAATCAATGGAAATTCTTGGAATACTTTTTGTTTTAAATAGGTGTTCCGTGGACTCTCCATACGTGGTTAGAATCTTTGCGAACTGCTTTTCAACAACATAGAAGGCCCCTCATCCAGTGCTTGCTAAAAGAATTTAAATCTATCCAGGAGGAAGAATACACTGAAGAACTCATCACACAAGGATTGCCTTTGATGATTGAAATATTGAAAGCAAGTAAGGTAGGTGACACTACAGACTTGTCATTTTGCAGCTCAGATAATAATAACTATTTGTAATGGGCTTTTCTGCTTTTAAGGCAAATAGCTTGTACAGCAAAACAGAAGCTTTTTACAACTGCAAAGATACAATTAAGTGTAACAGTAAAACTTTCACCAAAATATTGCCATTTAAGGCAATCTTTATAGCAGCAAGCCATCAAGTTCTACAATCCAGGGAAAATATTTTAGTCAGAAGCAGATTAGACAGTGTATTCAAAACGCTCTGTCATGCTTTTGTGTTTCAGATTACACTGCCCTATCTGGTTATCCTCTCTCTTCCTCTCCCTTATTAAGTAACACTTATTTTGTTAGTTACTTTATGTAATACACTTTCACACTGAAATTGCAAATTAGTTTCACTGTGATCTGCAATATTAGTGTAGAGGGAAAGCAAACCCAATTGGTTGCCAGTTTGAATGTAATGGGAAACAATTTGGGATAGCACAAAAAATGAATAATGAAGGGGATCATACAAGAAGAAAAGTTAGGGGGATCATAGAAGCACTGCTCCATGAATGGCTTCACATTGAATGCCATCCTGTTTGAATAACCATGCATTATTGAACAAGCAACTATTGGTTGGGTTCCCATGACATCAGAAGTCAACCCCTGAAAATTAAGCCAGCATGTACGGCATTTAGTGGGTGTAACCAAACAAGCCTTTTATCATGCAATAACTTGTCAAAATTTCAACAATTATGTGGGACGCAACTGGCATTTCTGTTTGGGAACATTTATTTTTTTCTTTATTCCTACCATTTGTGCCTACTACTTTCACATTAAGAATGATAAGAAAGAGAAGACATAACAGCTGCAGGATTTTTGACTAGGGCCCTCCTTCTGGAGACACCACCCTCCCAAATGCATAATGTATCCTACCTGCTACAAAATAAATATGGCAGATAAGTCAAGTAAAAGGATGTATGGATAAAATTGGCATTTTTAAAAAAAACACAAAACCTGAACAATCTACAATGGAAGTGAGCCCTGGAAATGTAAATGTGGAATTGTTAGGCTATTGTGGAACTGTGATGTGATATGTGATGCTATTGTGGGTTATATTTATTCTGATTTAATGGAACTGTGTGAGCTACCTAGGAGTATTATGTATAAGATAGGCAGGCATATATGTTTTCTAAATAAATAAAAATAAATCTCAGGTTAGAATTCCTTAGAAGAAGAAAGGAATGTATTTAAAGTGAAGACATTGCGAATGGATTAATCTGATAAATCAGAAGTTCTCAATTCTTGGAATAGATCCATTCAATGCAGTGCAGCAAGGACTGCATGTTGTATTTAATATCACAGATTGTTAAATAGATTTCTTAAAACATTTATTTTTAAGGATTAAATTTCTCTTTTCATGGAAAACAACCAGTCCCAAGCAATGTTCTGCTGGTTAAAAATGAACTGTGTACAGTAAAAGCAATTAATATTAATAATTTGACTAAAAAATCAGATTCTAAATAATTTGTACAATTTTTAATTATTTTAAAAACTTTTAACTTCCAGACTAGAGTACTACGTCAGACCTGGAAGATATAGCAGTCTATATCACTGTGGTTTAATGCCTTAAAAGGAAAATAATAATAACTGAAATGCATATTTGGTTTCCTAGTATTATTTTGATAAAATATGCCCTTTGAAATATAAAACAGTATAATAATGAAACATGCATTATTCAGAGGAATAAAAGATTTTGGTTGTTAATACATAAATGCTGTTTCAAGGAAATATCCCATCTATTTTGGAAAGTACCCTGGTGGAGATTTGTTATAATTTGAAATTAAATACACTTTTGTCTAGATTATTCATGTCTCCATCTCTCTCACCCAGACAGATTTTTTATGGTCTAGTGACTATTGTAACCTATATATTACTTGTCATCAATGTCAGTACTTCTGTATCTAAACAGTTCAGAAAATCCAGGATCCTCAATCTTCATAAATGTGCATCTTGCATTCTCCATATGAGAAGCAAACATCAGGTACACTAGTGTGGCATGCCAATATACTCATAATTAACCAATGTCGCATAAAATAATTGATTAGCATGGTGTTGTCTAGAAACTAACCTTGGATTTGATGGATTTGCGTTTAAATCCTTACAAATGATTCCTCCTAAAACATAGTTCATCAGTGACCCTTCTGTTTTGTTTTGTTTTTTTACGAAAAGGAAATATTTACTGAAATTTCCCAAAGAACCAAGAAGTATTGATTCTGGATCTTGTATGCCGTCTTTTGATCTGAAACATTTTCCTGGACCTGAATTTTTGAGGCACCAATTAAAAAAAACACTTTTTAAACTGAAGTCTTGGCATTATTCCCAGTAACCACTGAAAGACATTTTATGTATCTCATTTGATTAATGGTATTCTCTTTGGCAGGGCTATAATTTAGTTTTGTCAAAATAAAAATCTATTTCCTTAAAGTTGACATTGCCTCTGGCTGTTCTCTTCAGCATCTTAGATTCCCTACTTTACATATATTGACTAGTATTAATGATGTATTGAATTTAAAATCTTCTGGTAGAGGTTTTTCAAAGTAGTATTTAATCATGAAACACTGATACTGGAGATTTTCCCCAAAGACAGTTTAACAAGTTTGTGGCAATCCTCCTTTTTGTGTTAACAATACCATAAGTTCAGAACGGTCTCAATAACATCTACTGGAAATCTACTTTATTAATTTATGGCATAATAACAGAATCTTGAAAGCCTGACAGAGATTCTTTTTCTTCATCTTATACTAATGACAGTCAAGGTAGGGCAAACTTGAATTTCTGGCTTAATCCCCCCTCACTTGCAGGTTCTAAGCTTATATTTTTGTAAAAGTTGTTGAGATCTTTCTTCAAGGCCACCTTCATACTCCTCTGGGTGTGGCTGGAAGAAGATGATAATCACATTTGTGTGGCTTATGACAAACTGAAACTCCTAGAATATAGTTATCTTTTAATCAGTAATCTCCCTTTCCCAGTTTGTTTTTTATTCACATATGGACTGATTTCTCAGAGACAGGAAGAAAAAAAATGCATGCCTCATTACAATACATAATGCAGTTGTCTTATAAAAACTCAGGAATTGCTCAAAGGTTGAAAGCATGTTCATCTGAACAATATTTATAAAGGTTCTACTGATATCAACACAATCTTCATCATCATTCTTTCATCCATTCATTTTAATATTAGATGGCTCATATTTCTTTAGTTTACAACCTGTCTTTCTGCCCATTTCTGAAGAAATTAATTTTGTCTTGACAAAAATAAAAGATATTTTTATGTCATCAATTCATGGTCACCAAAACTTAAAAGAACTGAAAAGCAATTTGCTTTGAATGACAGTGGCTGTGTATATTGTTAGTTAGGACAAAAGTAGGATGAAAACTATAATTTGATTATTTGGGTTGGTTATTGCATTTGGATTCTAGCCTTGCAGTAAGAATGCCTCATTTATAGACCAGAAACCTCCAAGTTCATAGCTTCAATGGACTATTCAGCAATAGAGAGTTATTTTCATCTGTCTTGCTGCAGCCATTGCTCCTTCCTCTACTAGTTGATTATTTGAAATCACTGGCTACAATAACATATACCTAAAATGCATTTATTAGCTTAGTATATCAGAAGAACATCTACCTAGACTTTTGACACTCATTATATTCTCTTTAATAAAATGGTAAAACGTGCACTATACTACTGTTAGATGAGCTCACAATAGACCACATGACCTCACTGAAAGACTGCTTGTTAATTGCTCAATTTCAGCTCGGACAGCAGTATTGTACAGAGTGTCATAGAGTTCTTTTTTGGGGCCTTGTGCTATTTAGTAATTTTATCAATGATTCTATTGAGGAAGTTTGAGAGAATGCTTTTCAAGTTTGCAGATAATGCAAAGCTGCCAAGGATGAAGAAAGAAGAGAGGAAAAAAAATGAAAAAAGATGTAGACAGGCTTGAGTGATAAGCTGAAATGAATAGGGTGAAATTTATCACAGAGAAATGTAAAGGTCTGTGAGTAGAAAGAATTGGAGGTAGGAGGAGAAAAGGATAAGAGAAACATGTAAAAAGGACTTGGGTGTCTCGGTTAACTATAAGTTAATCATGTGTCTGGGGTATGATGCAGCTGTTGGGGGGAAAAAAGTCAAATACTGTCATGGTGTGCAAGAAACATACATTCCATGTCATGAGAAATAATACTACTCTGTCCTGATTGTATCCCACTTGGAATACAGTGTGTGTGTGTGTGTGTGTGTGTGTGTGTGTGTGTGTGAGAGAGAGAGAGAGAGAGAGAGAGAGAGAGAGAGAGAGAGAGAGAGATTTCAGAGTAGCGTCATCACGATGGGAAGGAATCAGGAAACCAATTCTAATGAGGAATGGTTAAAAGAACTGGGGATGTTTAGCCTACAGAACAGATGATAAGGAGAGATATAAAAACTTTCAAATATCTGAAGAACTGTCTAATAGAAGCAGGAACAAACTTATGTATTGTCCCAGAGGTTAATATCAATACCAGTGGGTTAAAACTTATGAGGAATAGATTAAGCTATATTATCAAGGAAAAACTCTTGACTGTACATCTGTAAACTAGTGAAATAGGCTACCAGATTAACTGGTACCAATTTCTTAACCAAATGCATATTTTCCTGGGGTTATGCTGCAGCAGTGGAGGAGAGAGACAGTCATGGGAGAAGATGCAGCTGCTTTAAGGAGTCACATGTGATACATGAATGTCCTCATATGCTTTTTGAAGTATGGCATAGCACATTTGTGTCTCTCCTTGGCAGCCAACCTTCAGTGCCTGATGCATGGATATATGCTGTTAATCCCCTTTTTACTAGAGTTGCCAGGAAACGAACATATATTTACAGTTTTATTGAGCTGTGAAGTTGGCTTAATTTCCTCTGAATTCTCAGGTGAAAGGCATAAAAACAGATTTACATTATGTGGTTTTATCAGAGTATCATTCTGCCTGATGAGGCATAATTACCTATAGCAGTCGTTCTCAACCTGTGGTCCACCCCTGGGGGGAACACAATGTCATCACAGGGGGCCCACGAAAGATTGAGGAAATGTTATGATTTAATCTTGAGTTAAGTCTTGGTGGTCTGTGGCTATGAAAGATATTTAAAGGAGGTCTGTTATGAAGAAAAGGTTAAGAACCTTAGTAAGTCAATATCTGCTCACATTTTAGATCCTCAGCAACGTATAATATTCATCATTTCCTGTGATTGAACCATAAAACATTTGTGTTTATTTTACTGCATTTTCATTTCAGAATGAAGTGATTAGTCAACAACTGGCTGTCATTTTCACTCATTGCTATGGACCTTATCCTATTCCCAAGCTTACTGAAATCAAACGCAAGCAGACATCTCGTTTAGGTAAGTGTGCTGCCTGGGATCTTTGGTTTCACACTCACACAAACAAAAGAAAGTCAGCAGATGAAAACAAGCAATATACACTATTCAATATAACCACTGGAAAGCTCAACATCACTATTTTTCTTTCCTTCCTTTCCATTTCCCAATCAAATCCCAGTCATTTATTTCACCAATTTTCTACTTTGGAATATGGGTAGACTTTAATAATGATTTTTCTCCTAGAGATCAAGCTAAGAGACAACACATCATTTACTCTGTTTAGCAGAACTTACATTCGCAACAGTGATATGCTGACAGTTCTGTTTGAGTTTAGCAGCCACCTTTTTCTTTAGAGTAGTTTAATATGTAACAAACAATTTGGACATATGAAAATGGAAGGAATCTGAAGCAGTTGGTATATTTGTATGTTTGTATGGGTAGCCCAAATGGAAGGCATCTGAAGCAGTTTGGAAACTTCATTTGCATTATTTTAAATTTCTGCAATATACAGGTAGTCCTTGACTGAGCACCATTTGTTTAGTGATTGTTTGAAGTTACAACAGCACTGGAAAAGTGACTTATGATTGTTTTTCACACTTATGACTGTTGTAGCACCCCATGGTCATGTGATCAAAATTGGACGCTTGGCAACTGCGGTCATGCGATCAACTTTTGGGACTTTCTGACAAAGTCAATGGGGAAACCAGATTTGTTAAAGACTGCATGATTCACTTACATAAAATGGGGCAAAAACTCACTTAAAAACTATCTCACTTGGCAACATAAGTTTTAGGCTCAATTGTGTTCATAAATCAAGGACTATCTGCATTTTCCAGATTTATTTGTTTTATTATTATTAATCTTCTCTAACTTTGTATCTTCTGTAAGCTAAGACTGGCATGATCACTGTTATTGAAGCTGGAAACAAATTGTATTAAAAGAGACCTGGCTTATATATTGATGTAAAATATATAACCCCACCCAACTCCTTTCTCCAGACTTTGGCAGTTCATAATCCTCCCTGCAGGAAAAATAAAATAATGTATAACATTCAGTTTTATTATTTAGCATATGGCAATCTTGAATATAAAAATACGGCACTCCAAAATTTATCACTGTGCTCAGAAATGTTGCAAAGTGCAACTGTCAGTTTGAGCCTTTAGACAAAGCGAAGAAATTGGTTTTTTTTAATACATATTTTATTAATTTTCTAATTTTACAATCATGAGTACTTAATTAATAACGTGTTATCTGGGTCTATTGGTAATTCAGTGGTACATATTAACTTTCTCAGTCTAGTTCCAATACTACACCATCCAGTGCTTCCTTGGTCCTGTCTTCTTCCGATGATAAGCATTTTTCCACACTGGGCAAATACAATTCTTGTTACTGTTAATACATATACAATTAAATATAGACATCTTCATCACATTTTTCTGGTATTATACATAATATCAGTTTATTATATCTTTTCTAGCCAGAACATATCTCAATTGCATTTGCACTTAAAATCCATTTGTTCTATCAATATCCTGTTTTTCCCACTTTAAAAAAGAATTAATTTCCCATCAATGTTCAAAATATCTATATCGTTTGTAATTTTCTCATAATCAATTATATTTGGGTAACTAAAAACTTCCCTTATTCAAACCCTTTTAGAATTTTCATATTTCTCATCTCATAACAAAGTATATTTTAGTTACAAATCCTACACTAATTATAATAATACTTTTATTTCTAAAAGTTATCTATTTTCTTAACCATATTCAAACACCTGTTTAATAGTATAATATCCCATCTAATAGGTCAAAACCTCTATTTTCTTCACTTACTCTATCTTTCTTCCTTTGCCAAATAACTTTCCAAGTCAGTACATTTGAATCATCAAGTAATTCTTCCTCTGTTTTTGTATATATTGTTTGGAATGAGGAAGACAATTTGATTGAAGTATTTTTGGAAGAATGCTCAACCCATTTACCTTTATTAAACAGCCTCCATCCTTTTCCTTCAGTTTTTCTTTTCATTTCTTGTTTGTTGATATTCAGCATTTCTCCTACAGCTTTCTCATCCATTCAATCAGCTCTTCTTCCTTATCTTCAAATATGTTCTGAGATCTTGACAAGTAAGATATCTTTTCCATTTCCTGTGTTATCACTGCATCTTCTAATTTTTCATTTGTCTGTATCTGTCTGTTAATTCCTTCATTTAGGGCCTCCATCATTGGTTCAGTTTCTTCTAATTTTCCTTCTGTTTTCTGGATTACTAATTCCTTCTTTGTAGTCATTGTTTGGATTTGTACCGTATATACTTGAGTATAAGCCGACTCGAGTATAAGCCGAGACCCCCAATTTCACCCCCAAAAACTGGGAAAAGTTGTTGACTCGAGTATAAGCCGATCCGCCGTTCTGCAAGCCTCCGCCACCGGCGGAGGCTGGATCCGCGCTCTGCAAGCCTCTGCCACCAGCAGAGGCTCGATCCGCCATTTTGCAAGCCTGAATACACAGGAATACCCTGTGTGGCCGCGGCTCTCGGGGAAGCCCTGGCTGTCCGCTTCCTCGCTCCAGGCTGCCATTCAGGGCCCGCGCGTTCCCCGGGCAAATCGCGGCGCCCAGCAGGCGAGGAAACACGCCCGCTCCAGTCACCCCCCCCTTCCCTCAGGAGACGTGAAGCAAGTGACCGCCCGGAGCTTACCGAGGACTTGCACGCGGCCGAGGCTTCGGTGCTTCCAGGATCGCGCGCACCTCTCCCAAGCCGTCGCCGTCCGGAGACCTGCCGAAGTTTGGGGAGGTTTGGGGAGGTGCGCGCGCACCTCCCCAAACCTCCCCAAACGTCGGCAGGTCTCCGGACCTCCGTGCCCTGCCTGCCTGCTTCTTTCCGCTTTTAAATAGTTTTAAAAGTTTTTTTCCCTTTTCCCAGCTGCAGTCTGCAAAAATAAAAGTTTCCAGGAACAACAAAGAGTCTTATCTAAGTCTGGGCTTCTAGTCACGTTTCCTTTAAGCGTACTAAACTGTAGTGCCATGATTCACCACTAGATGTCATTGACACCATCTTCCAGTTTTCCAAATCGAAGCCTATTTTACAGACTTTCAAATATCTTTTCTAAAAAAGTCTCAAATTTAAAAGCTATATATCTGTATTAATTCCAGATTGATCTTGTAGTTTTCTCTATTTTCTCCCAAAACAATTAATTCATTGATGATCTTTTCCTGAGGGAGTGGGGCAAAAACTTCCCTTCCCTCTCTCATCAGGGAGGATTCTTTGCTTTGGGCATTCATTTTTCCAGGAGAGTAGTTTTAAGGTCATAAACAGAGGATAAAGTCTCACCCAGTTCCATCCACATTGCTCAAAAATTGCTAGTTAGTGGTTATCTTTGGTTGCCAGCAGCTTCTGACTGGCCACATGAATGTAGCCAGTCTTTTCCCTGCTGGTTTGGAGGGCTTCCTCAGATGTAGCAGAAGGGCCGCCCCCCTCCGTGACCGACGAGGGTCCCCTCCTTCGTTGCCTCTCTGGGGTGACTTTTGACCCTTTTTAGGGTCCCCAGCAGGGTAAAATCAAACATGGGAGCCCCGTCTTCCTGTGCCTGTCACACCACAATGCCTAACCGGAAGCAAGAAATTGTTTTCTTAATACTGGCCTTGGGTGTCCTATAAAGGTAGCAAACAATTATTTTTACATTTTTATTTCATAGGAAAGATGCTTGTGGGGTTGTCTTCCCAAGCTAGCACAATAATTTGATTATTTGGGGTGCTACGGATGGACTTGGAAATGGGGAATCATTTCTCCTTCTGTCTTAGGTAGCACAGTATCTTAGACTGCCCTGAAGCATGTCTGTCATCTTTAAAAATAGTTTTAGAATCTCTTTCAGTGGCTTGGAATGCATTTTGGATGACAATATTTCGGTATATGCCCTATGAAGAACATCCTACTTGAGCAGGGGGTTGGACTAGAAAACCTCCAAGTCCCTTCCGACCCTATTAGTTTATGTTCTGTGTTTTTCAAAATAAATTCAAAGGTGTATTCATCTTAAATTACGCTTTTTTGTAATGAGGACCAAATATATTGGTGTTTTAATTTACTCCAATTAAAATGTCTTTCTCTTGTTTTTTTTGTTTGCTTTTTTTCTTTGGGGTGGTTTTTTTTAAAAAAATAATCTGTTGTTTTTTTGTTATTTCAGATCCTCATTTTCTCAACAATAAAGAGATGTCAGATGTTACATTCCTTGTGGAAGGAAGACCATTTTATGCACACAGAGTATTACTATTTACTGCATCCACTAGGTATTTATACATATTTATAGATGAATATGGCATAAATTTGGTTTTAGTATTTTGGATTACAAAAGGCAGATAGATTTATGAGTTACCCAAGAGGTATTTGCAATTAAGTTTATATTTCTTCATTCGCTGAAGAAATTGCTGGCTGAAAAGTGTGCTAGAATCCAGAAAGGGACATGAAAAGCACAAGGAGAAAGAATACAGATCAGTCAGTAGTTTGGTAGTCTTCTTAGGGAAACTATGTTCATCAGTCAAAATATGTTTCTGCTCTAATGCTAAAAGTCTTACGCTAAAAATCAGTATTAACAATTCAGCTCCAGATTAAAGTTGGAGAAATATGCTTGCCATTATGAATGTAGAGTCATTGTGGTATGCATGATTAGACACTAGTTTTCCTACTAGCTTTGGAGCTGAATAAAGATAGACCTTCCTGGACAGTACTCCAGCAATCCTTTTCACAACTGGAAGGATACTACCAATTTTTTTACAATTATGAATATAAGGCATTGGGAGCCAAGCATAATTTTTCCTCTTTGCCAAGGCCTTTTCTTCTCTGAAGAAGAAAGGTGGGCTGACTGTTGCTGAAGGTACTTGAGATGACCTCAAGAAGCTATTGCTAATTACTATTCTCTTACCCTTCTCTGAAGCACTTCAGTTCTTGGCTACCTTCTTCTTAAAAAGGGCGGTGGAAGTGAAGAAATTAGATATTTCTTTAATATCTAATTTGGCCTTTCTGAGTCTTCTGCCTTCAAAATGAGATGCCAGAATGACTACTTAGCACAAAAAATGACTATTTGAAGAAGGCTAGCTAGTACAACTTGTGATCTGGCATTCCGAAATTAAGCAGTTCATAGCTTTGGCTGCTACTGACAGACCCTGGAGTATACCTTTTCTGCATTAAAAAATGCAGAGTAAATGAGTCTTCAATACAAGTATTGTCCTTGTATGTGAACTTTATACCATGCGGTTGCAAAGGCTAGTTTTTACCCCAAAACTTTTTTTCCCTTTTCTTGGTGATGGTGTATTTTTTACAAATTTACAAATTACAAATTGTCTTGAAAAAGCAAATATATTTGGATGTTTCTGTTTAAAGGTTTAAAGCCCTGTTGTCCAGCAAACCCGCATCTGATAGCACTTTCATTGAGATCAGCTATGTGAAGTATCCCATTTTCCAGGTAACGTGAAGAAATCTCAATATAAATAATAGAACAAGAGAAATTTCCTGAAATATGGACTCTAATTACTGTTTTCAGCTTTGTTATTAACTGGAACCAAACTGCATATGAATGACATTGATCTACTTTATGGCCTGGTTATAGAATTAAATATTTTAACATTTATATAGGAATGGTGATCAGGTTTAAAAAGTGAAATTATTAACAAAGTTTGAAATCTGACTTTTATCAGACCTTAATTATTTTGTAAATAGCTCAAGGCAGTGAACCTACACCAGGGGTGTCAAACATCTGGAAGCCACGCCCACCCCATTGCCAGCAATGGCTAAATAGTCCCGATATGTCTTGCGAGATCAAGTGACATCGCGAGTTTGACATGTCTGATCTACACAATACCCCTTCATTGTCCTCCTATTTCCCCACAAAAACAATCTTGTGAGGTGGGTTAGGCTGAGAGAGAGTGACTAACCCCAAAACACCCAGCCATTGTTTCACGCCTAAGGCAAGACTATACTTACACTCTCCTAGTTTCTATACCAACAGCTTAAACACTACACCAAACTGCACTTTTCATCTGTCCACCATAATTGCTTCTAAAGAATTTCTTAAGTATCTGGGGCACCATCTATCCGATCAGGAATATATCTAAATGTTAAGAAACCCAAGAGAGGCTCTTTTGAACATACTTTCTTGCCTTTTTCCCTGTTGCTTTCGTGCCTTCTCTCATAAGCTGCATTTGGTTCTCACTTAACCAGCAGTTCAAAGCCATATAAAGATGCAACTTTTTCACAGACTTTTAATTCTTCATTGATTTTATGCCACTTCTAGTGCTTATTTCAGTTTATGTTTTTAGTTTTTATATTTTGCTTTTTAAATTTGTTTGGCTGCCTTTAGCAATAATAAATCAATCAAATGAACATTTTATTTCAGAAGTGAGCTCCTTCAATTACTGACATTACACATTTCTTTTTTAATTTCTCATATTGAGGTTTTCAGCAGTATGAATAATTAAGTGTTCCTTAATTATTTTGAAAGAGGTATGTTAAAGAAAAGTTGGCAGGTTTAACTTGCTTTTCATAGGATCATGCCTGGCAGAGATTTACCAGGTGAAGACTTCTCTTGTGTTGCATTTGCATACTATAGTGAAATTTTTCCTTGCCCTGCTTTTGCATATCAAATTTCTTCCCACAAAACTGCTGCTAAATAGAGAATATGAGCTCTCTTAAGAGGGAAATTAGTTGTTAATTTTCCGGTTGCAGCCAGTAGGTTTCCTTTATCAAGAATCCTTGAGTAAAAATAACAGAAACAAGAATTACTCACCAGGCATAAAGAGTTAAGGGTTGTCTTTTCAATATATCCTAAAATGTATTAATACTATTTCATTCTTTTCTGTTTTCCATTTTGGAATAACATTGCTTTATCATTTTTCCCTTGGCGTTCAACAACTTCAAAAACAAATGTATTTTTGTAATTTATGGATTTTTTGTGGTTTCAGCTTATTATGCAGTATCTCTACTGTGGAGGTTCAGAGTCTCTTCTCATTAAAAACAATGAAGTTATGGAGGTAAGAGGCATCTTGTACTAAAAACTGCTATTATTATTGTGTGTGCTAAATTACTAGATTTGGCTGACTGAAAATATTTGGAACTGACATCAATGATAAATTAATTGAATTGATTTAGCAGCCTGGAGTTTGATGAAATGGGCATCTGTGTAAATATGATCAATAAATAAATTAATAAAATCAATAAATTAATAAAAAATCTTTCCTACATGTAGAATCTTTTTGACTCATAGATTTTTTTATTCCTTTCGGTGCCCACAAAAATGGTTACCCTCCCCAAACCTGTAATAATCTTTTTTCTCATTTTTCAGCTCCTATCTGCTGCTAAATTTTTCCAGCTTGAAGCATTGCAACGTCACTGTGAGATCATCTGTGCAAAAAGTATCAACACAGAAAATTGTGTGGATATTTATAATCATGCCAAGGTAACCCAATATTACTGCTCATATATATTCATTGGTGCAAATATCCATGCTCAGCCTCAGTAGAAAATATCCTTGCACAGGTGTTAAGGTCTAATTGTTGCAATCCTGGCCTAATTTTTGCCTCTGCTTTGTTGCATCTTCCCGTGCCATTACAGTGAGAAATTGCATTGGCAAAAAACCCTAATTTTTCCCTTGCCAGAAGTATTTAATATTCCAGAAGGAAAGATAAAATAGTTTTTTTTTCTGGTAAATTAGTATCAGGAGGTCAGATTAAATTCAATGTTGTTTGTTCTAAGTGAGACATTTGTCACATAGACTGTAATACCCATGAAGTTGTACCTTAGTTTGCCAAGAGATATATTGGATACTGTTGAATAAGCCTAAAACACAGTGAGCTGAAGAATTAGCTTCAGTGAGCAGTTACATTTTGTATATTTATTTGTGTTTCTTTTTCTCTTCCTACCCTTCATTATCCATCTTCAGTTTCTTGGAGTCACAGAACTAGCTTCTTTTTGTGAGGGTTACTTTCTAAAAAATATGATGGTCTTAATTGAAAATGAAGCTTTCAAACAGTTGCTGTATGACAAAAATGGAGATTCACCTGGCCAAAATGTTCTACAAGATTTACAGAGGACGTTGGCAACACGGATCCAGTCGATTCATTTATCATCCTCGAAAGGCTCCATTGTATAAAGTTCTGGAAGTTTTTGAAGTTTCATCAGAGACGCTGCACGTGAAATGTTGCTGTTGTATTATCTTAAGCAAATATATAATTCTTTTCCTACTGGAATATTACATTGCGGTTATGGGCCAAAGGTGCTGCCACTTACTTGAATCTTCTTTTGGGCAAGATGTTGTGGTACAAGTGACTCCTGGGCATTTTTGGAACTACAAGGGTGCGTTGGTGTCCTGTGAATAACTGTTATTCACATTCTGGATGCAGAAGTGCTGTTGTGTAGCTAATGCCAGCAGAAGATGGGCTAAGTGCTGATAAGAGCAGAAGCCCTGAAAGAACAAGGATGCCATGGAACAATTCTTTGACAAAACCAACACATCAGGTTTTTATTATACAATGTTCTGTTCTGTTTGTTATTTGCTTGTTTGGGAGGAAAAGCTAAGTCCTGTAATAATTCCCACTTTCAAAATCTATTGTATTACACATTTAAGAAATATAGGACTGGATTACTTGCATATTAGCAAAAAAAAATGATAAGACTGTTAAAAATGTGAAAACATATTTTCACAATTTGTTAGTGGTGGGATTTTTTTAAATGGTTCCTAAATACATGGGATGGCTCTAAATTGTTTTCCCCAAAACATATATTTAAAATTGAATGTAATATGTTATGTTTGGTTATTCTTGTTTTTAATGGTGAAACATGCAGTGTAAACATATATATGAAAATGGATCGGTTCATCGGCTTTCTTTAAAACTGATATAATCTTGCCCAAATGTTCTGATTACACCAAAGAGGTGCAATTACCAAGAATTTAATATTTGGGGTAGGGGGAAAATCTGCATGCTAGTTGTGGTTTGGGACTTAAAACAGCAATGAAATTCAACATGCATTTTGCATGGTAATGGTACTCGTGAAATGTTGTTTGTGCTTAATTTTTCCAAGCAAAATGACAATGCAATGTTAGTTCACTGTCAATTCCATTTGTGAAGTTATATTTCAGGATTTATTTTCTAGATGCATACAGTTCCCACAGAGCAGAGATTTAAAGATGAAGATTTCTAATTATATATGAAAGGTCAATCCTGGGTCTTTATTAAGGGAAAAGATGGTATTTTGTTACTAGGAAGAGGTTATGATCAAGATGATTTATTTTAATTATATATTAAATATATGCTATAGAGTGATTTCTTGCCATAAATTCAGAACAAGTCAACTATATGCTTATAGAGGCCTGTACCAGGCCTTGGATTATTCAGTGACAAATATTTTTAAGACAACTTAATAAGTGCCACACAAACTCGACAATGTTGATTGGATCAGTTGTTATTTTGTGGACTGCAGGTGCACTAGATTCCATCAGAATCTTTTATCATGCTAACTTTCCTTTGATAAAAATGAATTATGGCTGGTTCATAAGCTTTGAAATATTCGTGATGATGATGGCGCAAAAGAACAATTATATTCTTTTATAAAGGTGCTAGTTCTCGTTTAAAGATTTTTTAAAATATATATATATATACAGGAATCCAATTTTTGTAATTGAACGTAAGAAAAGAAAGCTCTGGACAATCCTCCTTAGTTGCTACATAAACCATTGTAAGCAACAGCACTTTCAAAAGTGCCTAAACTACCTTAATGTTCCAGAGGCACAGTTCGGGGACTGAACAGTCTTGCCCAACTCTGCTATGTGTTCTGTAATTAGCCTCTTCCTTTCTCTGAATGTTGCAGTGCTAAAGAAGTAAGAAGCTGACCACTCTTGTGGCTGCCTTGTTGAAATCTTTCCCTTATGGCTGTGCTTCCTAGAAAGTAAGATAGCAGATGGGCTGTTGTAACATCAATCTGAAAGCCTCGTATTCATTAATTGCCAAGTTGCCAAACAGTGGTTTAGGATGTAGGATCATACAGCACTAAAAGTGTATAATTTATTATTATTATTATTTCAAACTAAGGATGCATTTTAAGGCCAATTCTCGCAACATGGTAGAACCAGGCCAACACAATGAACCACAATATGGTTTGTTTGGGCATAGCACGTTATAAGAACCCCACCATTTATTTTGTGAAGTCAGATTTAGAACTAATCTTGTAACGAGAATCTAATTTAATCTAAATAGTTATTGTGATTAACATTTCTGAATATAAGAAACAAAACAAATGGTTTTTAAACTGTGTGCATGTCCTGTTCAGCCCTGAGGGCTTGTTCTGTTTTGAAAGGAAAAAGGAATGATAAATGGCATTTGTGAGTTAAGACATATTTCCATCTTAGCGGTACTGGCCTATAAATACCAAAGGAAGTGGGGCAGGGAAGAAGAAAAGCTTATAGATGGATCCTCTTGATAAGAAGCTTAAAAATCCAGAAATACAGAGACTGTTGCACAAATCTTTGAATTCTCATATAATGGAAGAAAGCTACAGGTAGTCCTCAACTTACAACGATTCATTTAGTGACTGCTCAAAGTTACAACAGCACTGGAAAAGTGACTTATGACCATTTTTCACACTTACCACCGTTATAACATCCCCATGGTCACATGAGCAAAATTCAGATGCTTGGTAACTGACTCATATTTAGGATGGCTTCAGTGTTCCAGGGTGATGTGATTATTTTTACGAACTTCTGACAAAGTCAATGGGGCAGCCAGAGTCATTTAACAACTGTATTGTTACTTAACAGCTGCAGTAATTCACTTAACAGCTGTGGCAAGTAAGGTAATAAAATGGGGCAAAACCCATTAAAAAACTGTCTCAGCAGTAGAAATTGTGGGATCAATTGTGGTCATAAGTTGAGGACTACCTGTACTTCTCTACTTTTTCAGTGTGGCTGCCAATGGCCTCTCCCCTCTTATTGACCCAGGCCTTGGAGGCTTTCAAAAGCACCACCATGTTTAAGGAGGGCCAAGTGAGATCCTTTCTGGGCTACTCAGCCATGGATAGCAGCAATTACATTCTTTCATCCTTTTCCGACAGGAAGAGCATGCTGCAAGACAATGCAAATTAAAATTGCCTAGCTACAATTCGCTGAGGGTTTGTCCAACTATACTGCTGTGGCTTTTCCATGTTGTGCAACTGTCTTATCACATAAGTTCTTACATTCTGGGACTCCTGGTTATCTACAGGGAGAGAGAAAGAAGGTGTTTATTTTTCTTTCTTTTTCAATGCAAATTAATAACAACAACTATTTTGGTTACTGTTCCAGAACTGATGTCATGTTTCAGTGTCAAATTTCTATTTTACATATTTACATTTCTTTGAAATTGAAAGTATACTTACCTTTTATTGAAGTTACAAACTGATTGAAGGATTTAAAATGAAGATAGTATTGGTTTAGTATTTAATCCGCATGTAATTAATTTTATCTATTTTCAATGAGCTGCCTTTTGATAGACAATGAAGTGGATGTTTCATATTTTATGCAACTCCTGTTTGGTATGGCTACAGGTCTCCAAAGACTTACAATTCTGCCACATCAAAATAAATAGACTTTAAAATTCAGCATTCAGGTTTTTCAATGCACCAATGTCTGCAGTTTAAAAGACCCATGACATTTCTTCACAATAAAAGTGATGTGTAACGGTGAGATATGATTTCTTTTCTTAACAAGCTGACATTAGCCAGCCATTACAGACTATATACACATTTAGTTATGCGCACACATATTTTGTATACACATACATATACATTTCTCAGATACCTTTTTTGCTGAGTTAGAATAGAGACGACTGGAAATGACACGTTTCAAAGATTCATTACCGTTAAAGAACTGACTAGAATAAAGTAATCAAAATAAGACCAAATTCCAGCCATAGCTGTCATACTGCACTAAAGATCCTATCTATTTCCTGTCTCACACTTTAGTATGATGCTGTAGAATATTCAAACCTCAGTGTGGCTGTGTTCAAAATGCAGTTTTGGCTACATTCAAAATACAGTTTTGAGAGTGAAGTAATTTGCTAAAGGTCTGTGTTATCCAAAGCTCTCCCTTTTCCTGGCAGTAAAAATAGAATAAACAGTTGGAAATATAATGATACCTCAAATCTGCTGACTGAACTGATCTTGCTTCTACTTTTTTCTGTCTCTGTTCTCTGAAGTTACACACAGTCTAGTCTTAAAGATCAAAAAATATACTATAGCAATAGCTCAGGAAATATCCTAAAGATCTCTTCCATAGATACTTGGATACTTTTTGAATAAGCTGAGATTTTCTCCAATACATTGCAATCTAAAATATTAAACTATCATATGAGACTTGTACAATTCTATGTACTATATGTACAATACATAGATCAGAATAACAGAATAACAGATTGGAAGGGACCCTGGAGTCTTCTAATCCAACCCTCTGCTGAATGTCAATTTCAGACAAGTTGCTGTCCAGTCTTTGCTTAAAAGCCTCCAGTGATGGAGCACTCCAACTTCTGAAGGCAAGCCATTCCAATTGTTCTGTCAGGAAATTTCTTCTTATTTGTAGGTTGCTTTCCTGCAAAGCACAGAGTGCATTGATAATGTTATCTAATTGGATAATGAACTGTCTGGAAGAAAACAACCAAACTCAGAGAGCAGTAGGATCCTGGAATTTGTATGACCTAGATGGGATTTTCTCTGCTTAGCTCAGTAATAATGAGGCCAATCAGAAATAAATGCATTTTTGATTGCAAATTGCTATGGCAAAATGAAATTGAGCATTACATATCCTGCTATTTTTGTCACTATCAATAATGGTGCATTGCATTCTCCTGGACAACCTTCTCCTCACATTAAAATTGTGATAGACTTAATGCATTTGGGACCAATCTTATAAGTGTGCACAAGTCAACCATATTAAAGAATTGCCACAAGAAACAAACAATAATTGTAACCCAATATCCCCCAAATTACTGATGTGTTGATGTAATTTAGCCTCTGGCCAATGAGATGAAGAGAAGATCCACACTTTGGGTTCCTTTAATTAAACAGTGTCATTTATCCAGAACCAGGAAGTGTGCTTTTTCTGTTGTGATCCCTGTCTTCTGGAATGTAATTCCAGAATATAAACTCTGAACACATATCAAAAATGTAATTCCCTCTCCCCCTTGAAAGTTCATGGAAATTATATTCATGACAGGAACAGAAAAACTGTAATTTTCTTGTCTTACTCGTTGAACTCTGTACAGGATTCTGATGATGTCATCCTTTATTAAGGTGCCTCAAAGTTTTCCACCAAGACATCCATCCTCTGTTATCAGCAAAATCTATTATGGAGGAAAAGATGAAAACAGTTATGCAATGCTCTATTTTTTGTAATAGAAGCACTTTGTGATTGCCTTTAGAAAGCCACATTTACTTTTGGATGAGAGTAAAATGCAGAGAAAAATATTTTTGTCTTTGCTTATTTTTACATTAATAGAAAAACCGAACGTGTCAGTAGTGCAGAAATAGCACCAGGCTGATAGCATTATATTTGGTTGGATTAAAAAAAACAACACAGCATATCTCTCTAGAATGTCATTATAACTTCACTGACCTTCAAACAAAAGGGCTACTTTCACCGATGTTTCTGTCATATCCTAGTTTGAACAATGTCACAGCAAGTTTTGTAAGGTTTTTTTCAACCAGTTACAATTAAAGCAATTAAGAAGGCAGATAGAATTGTCAAATGATCGGGAAAAGTAAAGGGAAGGTGAGATCTTGCTAGGGTGGCATTAGAGGTTGAAGCCAATAGTTCAGATATCCTGAACCCAAGGTCCACAGAGCTCAGCCATAGCCATTAGAGACTAGAGTATCTGCAAATTTGGAAAAATAGGGCAGATAAACAAAAGTGGTCTGCATCAATCTAGGATTCAAATGTCAACTCAAACCATAAAATTTAGAGCAAAAATAAAGGAATAAGGTTTGACATTGAAGAATGTCTATAAAAAAGCAAGGACCTAGAGATCCTTCTTAAGCAGATGTGGTTCAGTTAAATGCACTATCACCCTTGCATTCTGAATAGTCAAACAGGCCATCTTGGCTCTCTTCTTTGAAGTTGCCAATGTCTCCTGAGGCTAAGTTAAAAAGAGTTGCCTAAGACTTTGGAGAACTACTTGCTTTATGTTGCCCTCTAATTCCTGTATTGTCCAGGCCATGCTGACTGGGGTTAATGGAAGCAGGTTCAACATTGGGAGGCAACAGGTTGGGGAGGTTTAAAATAGAGAGTGCCAAATAGATGGACCGGTAGTTTGTTGTTTTACCAATTTGCTGTACACATCTCATTAAAATATTGTTTCTTTAAGATGTTTTTGACTACACCATTGGCTGAATTGATATAATCAACATTAGATTACAGTTTAATATAATGTGCTAATGCAATTAATATAAGGCAGTCATATAAAACTCAAATATTGTGATAGAGGCCAAGCAGTAGATGATGGCCTTTCTCTTTTTTTAAAAAAATTGTTATCTGAAGAAAGGAAACATTAAATACAGTGATTTCTCAGCTGAGTCTAAAATGCTTCCTCCTTTAAACTAGGAAGCATGTTATCCTGCTTTGCAGGCACACTGGGATGTTAAAGATATAAAAGTGGATTGGCTCATCCAGTATTCAATAAACTCATGAGTCATGCAATATCCTGCAAAAGGAATACATAATTCTAATGAATGATCTAAAGTTAAAAGCTGAAAGCAAATATGGAATGTTTCTTTTCCTAAAATGTGAACACTTTTAAAATAGTGTTTTAATATATTTTTAAAAATATATTTTTTAAAACCCAATTTTAAAATTCGATCTTGCAACTTTTAAAATAGCTCATTGTAACAACAAACCAGTAAAATTAGGATTATATTCCTCTGAGATCTAGCAGATATTTATCCAGACTCCTTATTAATAAGCATATATAACATGATTTAGGATCTACAGCATTAATTACTCTGATGCTTTGAGTGATTGGGCAGACTCTCCTAAAACTGCTACAGTGTATTTCCAAGATAAATATGCTTACAATACCAACAGACAAATAACTAAGCAAATAGAATAGGAGCTGGAAAGTATATTTGACTTATTTACAAGATTATGCTCTCAGAGATACTTGTCAGAGATACTTCGCTCTTTTCTGGGGGGAAAAAACCCTATCCTTTCATCCTGCAAATATTTCATCTGTCTCATTGCCCTTGTTCTAAACTAGACAGTTGGCCATTAATATGGTGCCAAACCAATAAAATTATATTCCAGCAGTTATGAAAATTTGAAGGGGGATTTCTATATTTTTTCACCAAAAAGAATAATATAGGCATGCTAAACCTCAATTTAATGCATTTCAATTAAATTCCCTCAACTCTAAATGTGTCAGATTCTCCTCACTACTTCCAGTGCTGAAATCTTGTATCACATATCCTTTGCACTCTAGAAAACACAAGAAAAACTATTTGAAAATAATTTATTCAGTCCTGCCCTAAATTTATATGATCAAAAGATGGTTTAGAAATATTGTTATAGTATATATAGTCTTTATTTAAACTGATTGATTAAGGCTATATAATACCAGACAATTTTTCTTCACCAGCAATAGATAGCAAAATATGTCCTTTGCTTTGGCAGAATAGCCCAGAACAATTCATCGCCCTGATTCTCCTCATTTTTTATGCACTTTTCTTCTGTTATGTACTATGGTATGGAAATAGTAAAATAAGATTGCGTTAATCATGGTCTGGAGAAAAAACATGAGCAGAGGTTAAAACTTGAGTTGCCAAGTCAATCCAGCAAATCATGGTGACACAAAGCTCTGGATTTGTATTCATTTTCTGTCTATAAATAGACTTATTTAAAAAAATCCATGGTGTTAGTAATGAGGTTTGAAGCTCAATAAATATTACAGATTGAATAGGGTTCTATTTCTTAATTCTGGAACTGTGTTTTAAGCTGCTAGAACTTTTAAGAGAACCTGCAGTTTAATGCATTCAGCCTATTCATTGTTTTTTGGGGGACGGGTAAAAGTGCAGATTTAGGCATGTTTTAACAGCTTAGAGCAGTGTTTCTCAACCACAACAACTTTAAGATGTCCAGACTTTAATGCCCAGAATATCCCAATCAGAATTGGAAAATTTAAGTCCACAAATCTTAAAGTTGTTAAGGTTGAGAAATATTGACTTAGAGAAATCAACATTCCACTTATTAAAAGAGAAACAGGGGCAATAGTAATTGTGGAAGATTAGAGAGATGTTGTAGGAGGGGAATGAATTTTAAAATAATGGATTTTAAAAGAAATATAGTGCTTGATTGTCCCCAAGGTGCTTTTTTTACAAGGCAACTGGATTTTTTCTTTGAAGAAGTTTCAAAGAAAACAAGAAAAGTCCAGTTGCCTCGTGAACAAAGCACCTTTGGGACAGTCATGACCTGGGTGACTGAGAATCTCCATATACATAGTGCTTGATTCAGAATAGGTTGGTATTTTTTCCTGAATGATTTTTAGTGAATTCAGACCAGCTAACAATGTAAAGTACATGCAACTTGTGAGTGAAAATGAAAGAGAAAATAAATTCTAAATTGTATCACTGATAAGGCATATAATAGAATGTGATCCACCTCTTCACTGAATTTTTAGTGATATGTAAGAATTATATAAACTTCTTTATTTCAAAGAGTAGCATGAAAATCCATTTCCTTCTACAACAAATACTTTTGTTTCCTTTCATTTTAGTTAACATCAAATGAGTAGTTTTAGTGACACCTGTTGTTCTGTCAATGCAATCTCCTATGTAAAAAAATGTATTAGTTGTAACTATGGGGTTTGTTGCCAAGGATTGCATTGATATCTAGGTCAGTAGTTGGCTGTTTTATGTCAATGGTCTTGTGGCACAAGAGTTAAGCTTTTATAGCTGTACTCAAAGTGTTAATTTTTGTCAGCTTCAAGTTTCAGCATGATGGCTTAATTGCTGTATAGATCTTACATATATTGATTTTGCAATAAAAGATAGAACAAAAATTTGTTAGGAACACACCAGGGTAATAAAAGAAGTAAAATATGTTGCATCTTGATATTTTTTAAAAAAATGCTTGTATTAATATGCATTCTCTATCCTGCTCAATTGATTGTTGGTGCTGTGCACTACTGAAGGAAATCCAGATTCTTGAGGTTATGCTTCTCAGTTGGTGGCTTTCAACTTTTGTAGTAATGAAAGCCTTTTCTAATCAGTTTCTTTACTGCACAGGACCTGATGGTTTACTCTGAATTCTTATCTTTTGGAAAGGATTCCAAGAGAACTCAAAAGCTACAGAGCAGCCGGGTGCTTATAGAGGTGAAACACTGCACAAGAACTGAGTGTGCCCCCTAGAATGTATCTCATGCTCCTCTGCAATGTTGGAATTTCCTGTAATACAGATTAAAACTCATAATTTTTTGGTTAAAATATGAATGCAGTCAGGCCAAGGGAAGATTTTATGTGACGAAGACAACTTCTGACTTGAAATAATCCAGAATTATAGATCAGAATTAATATTTGTTCGGAGGTGAATACTTGTGTTGGCTTTTCCTGTCCCAATTCTCAACCAATGGTTAAGTGCCTCAAATATAGGGATTTAAGGTTAGATATCTCAAGAATTTATACTGGTGGTCAGTATTGGTAGAAAATACTCCAAATCCTATTTTTGGATTTGTCTTTAATAAGGACCTGGCAGGGCGGAAGCAATGCTTTAATATATTTAGAAGGGACCACAAAAAGAATAACAAAAATACAGTGTATGTATATATTTATCAAATGACTGTTTCTGTATTTGAATGATTTTGGTAGTGTCAACAAGTGATTGCTCCTGTTGTGTTTACTGCTCTAAAATTATTTGCATGACTTCTGGTATATTAAATTCCTTAAGAAAGATATCTATCTCTAACCATATTATCTGTCTATACACACACATATATATAGTCAGCCTGCAAAACATTCTTGTCAGATCAGCCATGTTTTGTGTGAATTGTATATTACTGTTGTGAGCAACAATGGTACATGATCTTTAATTGTTAGAATTAAAATATGTTTTTATGGATAAACTTGTCTTGTGTGATCAGATGGCAAAATCCTATATTTATTAGCTATTGACTTTACAGTTTGACAAAAGACCGGAAATCTTCTTGTGACTGGTATAACTTCAGTTTAGTGTGTCATGTCAATCCTGATATGATGATTAAATTATAGTTGTAACAAAGCATAAACTAACCCAATGAATCAAGGTAATTGGAACGCATTCTGATGAGTCAGAACTCTTTTATGAGAAGTCACTAAAGGAGACATAAGAAAGATGGCAAAGCACAAGGAATAAGGAAAAAGTAAGCAAGAGAAGCAGGAAAACAGGCACAGCCATTTTTAAAGCCTTGATTTGTGGTGTCATAATTGGCTGAGCTTGCAGAATACACTAAATACCAGTTTAAGCTAGAAACCACTTTATACATCTGTTCACACCACAATATATATTAGTATGAGACATGCTGTGGTAAGTTGAAATCTTGTTCACCACAATTTCTAACGAACCATAAATTTATCATCTTTGCTGTAACAGATTTACATACCTACCATTCTGCAAAATTAGACCCTTTGCTGTGTTTGTCATAACAGTGATCTGCATATAAACTATATTGCACCACTTCGGTTTCTGAATTACATACAGTAGTTGCAAGGCATTTACAAAGTCTCCAGGGAAGTCAGATCAGATGTCAGCATTCAAAATTCTGCAGTGCCTTTATTAGAAACAAAACAGCTTAGCGAAACGGTGGGGACAAAACTTTCTTATGTAACATGCCAGAAAATTAGAGTACCGTACAAGTATAATCAAGAATCGACTCAACAGCAACTTCAAATTAAATTAAACATACCCAAAGATCGCCGAGTCCCTAATCAGCGATCAATTCTTGCAACTAGCTGTTTTTGGTTGGCATTATAGGGTACTTTCTGTTACGTGTTTGCATGTGTCAGAAGGTCATATTCGAGTTAGGCGGCCATTTAAATACTTTAAGAAAATAAGTAAGTGTAAGTTTGTGCTACTGCTAAGTTGGTAAGCCGCCCTGAGTCTTCGGAGAAGGACGGGATATAAATGGAATTAAAATAAATAAATAAATAAATAAATAAATAAATAAATAAAT
This sequence comes from Vipera ursinii, assembly GCF_947247035.1. Taxonomy (NCBI): domain Eukaryota; kingdom Metazoa; phylum Chordata; class Lepidosauria; order Squamata; family Viperidae; genus Vipera; species Vipera ursinii. The sequence goes on along the minus strand of NC_139515.1, from coordinate 66,715,483 downwards.
AAATAAATAAATAAATAAATAAATAAAATAAAAACAGTTTTCCTAGTTCAATATGGATCAGAAAGCAAAATGGAAATCAGTCCAAAGTACAGTGGTAACTTAGACATGAGATTTCCCATGAATTTTATTTAATTCCATCCCTTTTGGCGGTTGGGGTAAAAAGCGCGGGAGGGGGAGGTAACATTCAATCTGGTAAGAAGCCGAAACTTGCATAATACACAGAGAAGGAGGGGAATCGCTCCGCAGAAGGTCGCCCAGTCCAGGTTGGACTTAAAAGGATGTCCCTCCCGCCACTCAAATGTCTACCAGTGACGTTGCAGGGTGGGTGGGGCGTTGCTGAGATCTCTTTCTTGATAGCGAAGGGGCGGAGACTCATGTGTCGCTTCTTGATGACCTCACTCCCCGAGGCCTATAGTATTTTGTAGCGTTCTTGACCGGCGACAGGGTGAGCGTTTCGGCTTCATGGAGACGTCAGCTGGGAGACTCGGTGGGCTGAACAGGAAGTCGGCAACGCACGTGTCGGCGTACGGGGAAGCCTTCTTCAGCTGCTCGGTTCCTGGTCGCTTGGAGCCATGAGTCGTCCCGTAACTTGTGTTGCCTGGGTGTCCCAAGGTGTTGCCAAGGAGACGCCCGACAAGGTGAGGACGGAAGAGAGCCCCACCGCCCCTCATTTCAGAGCTCCTACAGACATTTCAGGCAGCAAAGCCGTGAATGCTTTAGTTTAGGCCAGGGGTAGGCAACCTCGGCTCTTTTATGACTCATGGACTTCAACTCCCAGAATTCCTGAGTCAGCTATGCTGACTCAGGAATTCTGGGAGTTGAAGTCCATGAGTCATAAAAGAGCCGAGGTTGCCTACCCTTGGTTTAGGCTAAATTAGTCGCTATGCGAAAACAAACAGGGACGGCAGTGTGGAAGGCGAAAGAAGAGTAGATGATTATATACATTTCCACCTTGTCTCATCTCTGAAAGGAAGTCAGCCAAGTTCGAGAGCACGTATTTCGTATATATTTGTTTTAATTAAAGCTAATTTAAATTTAAGGATTCTAAATTAAGAAAATGGTTCGTATTATTTCTTTTTTTGTTTTTCCTTTGAAAATCAGAAACCAAAAAAAATTGCACGGTATTAGTTTCTGGTACTACTGAACTTTGCAAGGTAGAGTACACACTGTTCTTGTATTTTTCACAGGAGTAATATTTTGTCCCCGTTTATGAAGCCAGTTCATAATATCTTACAATTATGTGTAGTGAACAAAGTAAACTTCCAAAACAATTTTGAATTCAGTAATGTAACAGTATAGAACAGTAATAACTTTGGATTTGGGTTTTCATGGAACACAACTATTTTTTTCCATTCTTCTTGTTTGTATTACATAGTATCCATAATTCCCCAGGTTTTAACTTAATACTTATATGTAATTCTCTGCATTTATAGTTGTCCCTCATATAGAATTGTTTAGTTTACCATCTTTGAAAGGCCTTCCCTCAATTTACAGTGTACCAGAGATTATAACATGATACTTTAACTATTTCATTTTGGTTTGTTTCTATAGTCATTCTTGCACCTAAATGTCTTCATTTGCATTTCCTGGGCACATTTTTTTGTATTTAATAGTTGTCTTTCTAGCGAGTTTTACAGCTTATTTTTTCAGACTGGATTTTTTTTAAAGCAAGCTGTCAAAAATGGACTGTTGGTTGGAATAGAACTGTCATACTTGCAGACCAAGAATATGGGCAACCAGGAGGCAGTAGTAAAGCAATATAAAAAACTGTAGATTTGCCATTTCATTTAAAAACTTAGATATAATTAGTGCTTTTTTTCTAAAAAAAAAAAAAAAAAAAGTGCCGGAACTCACACGTCATACAAGCCGCCTTGCCTACCCTAACAAGGTTCCATCCAAAAAAGGTGTCGGAACTCCATTCTGGGCATTCTATGACAAAAAAGCCCTGGATATAATAATCCTAATTAAAATATGTTGGATGAAACTCATTTCAAAAATGGCTTTGTTTTTCAAGTGTCAAGCATGATATAACTATAGGAGGTTTTATTTTTCATGTTTATGTTGCAGGTACAACTTGACAAGGAAGAACTGAAGCGTTTGATTACTGAAGCTAAAGACAGATTGCAGTATGTTTGGATTGCATTGGAACAAGAGCTTGAGAAAATTGATGTTCAGTGAAAAGTCAATTTACAGCAAAACATCTGTATTTCTTCAATTTAATAATAGTCAAGTTAAAATCTAGTTTGTGTCTAATTAAATTTGTCCAATGTAAATATATAAACTAGACTGAGTGATCTATAGCATAAGTCTAGTAGCATGGAATTGTGGTAGCAATATATGAAAATGATATATGTATTTTTTAGTGTAGAAGTAGTAATGGAAAAATCTTTGTGATTGAATACACTATTTACTGTCAAAAGTAAACCAATCAGTTCAGGTTTGAGGGGGGGAAAGAATAAAAGCAGGGATACTCTATAATAAAATTTTGGAATAAAAACCCCCCAGATAATTACATATGATTAAAAGTGCTGATGTCTAATAAGGTTTTATAACTATTAAAATATATTGAACACACATTCAATACATTGAAACCCTGTTTTTTGTGAGGAAGAGACTGCTTTGGAATGTAATTGTTTTTGACACAAGCATTTTCCAGTTAAAGGAAATAAGTTGTTGATTGTTAAGTCTCTATGGCAGGGGTGTCAAATTGCTGGCCACAGGCTGGACACATCATCAGGATACCGCACCCACCCCATTGCCGGCAATGGGAAAAAAGCTCCGATATGTTGCGTGTTGTCGCGTGACATCATGAGTTTGACATGTCTGCTCTATGGGATTGCAACTGTGTCATTGATCTAAATTTATCTCCAAGTGCATAACATCAGATTTACAACTCAATCCTGTGCTGCATATTTACCTGGGATGCTATACAGTGCGATAGGTGGAACCTTCAAAGTTATTGGCACAGAAACAATTTGGAATTGTACAAACAACTAAATATTAGACAGTGACATTTTAATGTTAAGCTATGCCAAATTCGTGAAAATGTTAACTTCCTTTTTTACATGAAGGACAGAAGATGATGATGGTGATGATGATGATGGGGGTGTACAAGAAGAAACTTCAGGTGCCATGGATGCTGCTGATGGTGAGGAAGCTAGCTCTGCTTCCAAAGATGAAGACAATGATAAGCTAGATAATGATGAATTGGCAGAATATGACTTGGATAACTATGATGAAGAAAATGCAGGTATTTATCTCTCCTTCCTGCTGTACACAAACAGGTTCTCTGTTGAAGAATGTGCAGTTGTGTGTCTTTACAAAAGATGCTACTTGTTTCACATTTATGAGTCTGATCAAGAACAATCTGTTTGTCATATGATAGGTACGGAGGGCATTGGAGAGATCTTTGCAGGGCTTGCAGTATATGGAACTAATGAAAATGATCCATATATCACTATTAAAGATACTGTAAGTATTAAAGCATGGTTTAATAACACTGGAGATTGTTTAATAACATAGTTTTAATTCTGGCTAAAGATAACATTCAATATTTCGAGTGATAGGTATATCATAAGTGTTATTTGAAGAAATTTTTCAGATTAATCAATTTGAAAAGAATTAACATCTGTCTTTAATATTGTAGTATTTCTGGGTTTCTTCTTCAACAACATACTCAATATAAACTGCATTTCTAATATATGTTAAGTACAATGATAAAATAAGAATTTGAAAATTGGACTAAAAATAAATAATATTCAACTTGCATTCTTTTAGGACCAATATGAAAAAGAAGACTTTGTGATCAAGTCAAATGACAATCTTGTGGTATGTGGCAGAGTGGATAAGGACCACTGCAGTCTAGAAGTTCATGGTAGGTATTAAACTGTTGTGGCTTTTAACAAAGAACTATGGATGGTTTATTCATTAAGTTAAGTTAATTCCCTATATTTTCTTTATTCATAACATTGAACTCTATGCTTAAATTCTTCCTCTCTTTCCAAAAAAAGGATTTTATATACAGGACATGGATTGCTGTAGGAGTACAATTGCAAATGTTTTGTATTTACTTTGAGGCCCTATATTTTGAGTTTGATGTGCTATGTGTTACTGTCATATTTTTTGACAGATTCTGATCAGGTGGTTCATACCCTTTCCCCAAAATGAGAACACAAATACTTTGCAATAATATTATTTTTATATTACAGATTAGTTTTGTGTACAGTTGGTATTGAGTAAAACTATACATATTTGTTTATAATCTTTTTCGTATAATCATGTTGTTTCTTGTAAATCACTTCCCCATATTCTCTTAATGCACTTGGTGGGAAAATACTTTTATAGTCTTGCATTTCCTCACAGTTTCTTTTCAATATTTTGGAATAATTTATACATCTTCCATAATATTGAAACATAACATCGAAATATTGCTTATATTCAATTAGGCTACCTATCCGTGTGGTCCAATTGTTCCTTGGAGCCTTAGCATGTTTTATTTCTGCCTTTGAGCTCTGCTGTTTCTTGTATTGCTTATTGGATCATCTCTTGTATAGCATAAGACTAATAAATGCAGAGGTGTAAATAAGTAAATCAAATATGATTAGTATTGATACTGTCAACCTGTGGAGACTTGTTCAAACTGCATTGCTTTTGAGTTCTATTTATCTAGAACAGGGCTTTTCAACCTTTTCACCCATTGTACCACTTTTAGGATATGGCAACATCCGAGTACTACCAGTAGCCTAGCAAGGTGTCAAAAACTTGATGACCAAAAAAAAAAAGGAAAAAAGTGATGTAGTACAGGTAGTCCTCAACTTACAACAGTTCGCTTAGTGACTGTTTTAAGTTACAATGGCACTGAAAAAAGTGCCCCCCCAAGTCACAGCTGAGCAAGACACCAGCCTGCCTGCTGGGCGGCGCTCTTCCTCCTGTCTGAGATTTTCATTGTTGTGAGCATTTCTGATGAGGATTGGCAGCGGGGGTGGGGTAGGGGGTGTTTGGTTTTTATTCCCCCCCCCCCCCCGCTGGGTAGTTGCAGCAGGTTTTGGTCACCTTCACATGACCCTGGGACACTGCAACCATTATAAATATGAATCAGTTGCCAAGCATCTGAATGTAAATCACAAGACCCTGGAGATGCCGCAACATTCCAGCTGATCGGCGCTTCTTCTAGGCTCAGCAGACATGCTGGGATCAGCGCCAACTCCAGCTGGAGCCCGGCACTGATCCTGGCGCTTCCGCTGAGCCCTGACAGTCTCGAAGAAGCACTGATCCTGGCACTTCCGCTGAGCCCTGACAGCCCTGCAGCTCCAGCCATCTCTTGCTCAGACTTGTGCGGTCCTCTTACCGGTTCAGCTCATTCCCCTCCCCCACTACCACTTTTCTAGGATGGTCACGTACCACCTGCCAGGTGCCAATGTACCACAGGTGGTACCCGTACCACTGGTTGAAAAGCCCTGGTCTAGAAATCAGTAAACTGTAGGAGAGAGGGAAGATTACAACATATGCTTGACTATCTTTTTGTGATTAAAAATATAGCTTCTATAAAGGAACTCGGAAATATCTTCCCATATTTTATTTTTGATTTGTGATATATTGATAATGTTAACCTTATTCTTTTCTGAATAACAAGCGTATTATTTGTTTTATATATTTGTGTAATGGGAGTATGATATTTTTATTTACTTAAAGGAAGTTACTTAATTCTTTCAGTTTATAATCATGAAGAAGATTCCTTTTATGTCCATCATGATCTTATTTTATCTGCATACCCCTTAACTGTGGAATGGGTGAACTTTGATCCTAATCCCAATGATTCTGCAGGTAAGTTGGTGTACCATTTTATTTCTAATAATGCCCAGATTAGCAGGGGACATCTATATGAAAGTGCAGAGAGAGACAGTTGGGAACAAACATTTTTTCTTTTTATGTTTTTTTTCTTGTTATCTATCACATATTTTCATTTTCATTTTTTTTCACTGAGCATTTTTTTACCTCAGTAGTCATCTTCAGTTTCCTGATTTTATTTTAGATTGTTTCTCTTCTAAAACTGTAACTTAGAAGTAGATTTTCCCAGGCATTGTTCTTTAGGATTAGGAAAGAGATTAAATGTTACAGTAGACTAGGGAATCTTACTATCCAGTATTAATGATAATCATATTATTTTTCCAATGGCTGTGATAACCTATCAAATGGCTAACTAGGTTTTAGACACTATTTTCTGATGTGTTTTATCTTTTATCTTTCCTGAGGAAGTAAAGTCTCTCAGAATATCACTGTGTCCCATATTATGTAACATAATAAGACTATTGGGAGAAATTATGTGTAGCTTCAGTGTTTAAGCACACATCTCCTTTCCATCTAAATCCAAGGAAAACTGATCAAGTTCCAAAACTGTAACAGATTTCGATAATTAAATTAATGACCAAAGTGAAACTTAAACATGTATTCATCCAGCATTGAATGGATCTGAATGAGCTCCCCTTCAAGATTCATTTACCTCAAACCTTGCAATAAACAGAGAACTTTTCTATTATCTCAAGAAAGCTTAAAGTAACAAAAATAAAATTCATTTTTTACAGAGACATCAGATGATAAATTTACGAGTAGAAATTTACATTGGTAGATGTATGCAGTGCTTTGGATCTGGCATAAGCAATTTTTTCCTGGGCCTGCATGCTAACACCATGGACCTGAGAAAATATATGCTTTATATATATGATTTATGAGGCTATACATTATTAACGTGGATATTTCTTTAGGGAATTATATTGCTGTTGGCACAATGAATCCTGTTATTGAAATTTGGGATCTTGACATAGTGGACTCTTTAGAGCCAGTCTTCTCACTAGGTAATAAGAAGGCAAAAACAAAGAAAAAGAAACAAAAGGTTGGTATGAACAAACCTCATATTAATAAAGTTTAAACTTTTTTAGTAAAAAAAATTGCTTGCCTTTTCAGTCTTTGTCACATATACACAAGCTACAAATGTTACTCTTGGAAACTTTATATTGCCTGCTGCTGGTCACCAAGTTGTCAGGCTTCCTGGAGATAACAGTTGGTGAGATTTATCCCAGCCTGCTGTCTTCCTTAGTACAGTTATCTCAAAAATTTTCTTGAGATAACTATAAGTGTGCACAGGAAAGCATCTCCATACATGTTCCTGTGCGTGGTCCAAGCTGGATCTGGACACTTGCAACGTGGTTCCTGAGATAGAGAAGATTGCCTTTTTTTTACATAGTGTACTTTCAAATTTTCTGTTTAATATTTAGAAATATTTTAATTGTTAAAAAAATGGGTAAAGATTCTTGTCTGGGTCTCAGAACAGTTGTTGCCAGCTGTCATGGAAAATATTGGATTAGAATGATCTTGTATATTTGAGACTATTTAAGATAATCATCATCAGCAGGCTATAGGAGCAAAGGCAAGGATTGGTTCTCAAGTTTGGAAACCTGTGCAAGAGTTATACAATTAATATCCTTTATTATATTTAGAAACTCTAAAAAGTTCTTAATCTTTTTACATAAAGAATTTATCCAGAGAAGACCATCAGGGGCATACTGAAGCAGTGCTTGATCTTTCGTGGAATAAACATCTCAGGTAAAAAAATATATTTAAAGATAAATTAGTATAAATGATGTTTTGTAAAAATATTTTTAATATATTTAATTGAATTTTTAACATAGTCACCTTAATATTTGATAAACAGCATGTTGCCTAGGTTTATATTTAATTAACAACAATTTCTATAAATCCATAATCCACATAGCAGCTTTCTTTAATTTTCTCTTCTTCCAATAATATTTTCTTTTAACAACCTTAAATTAGTACATTTCTTAGTATTTTGATAGATAACAATTGAATATAAACATTTTTCTAATATTTAAAATCTATATAAAGCTGCTTTTCTAATTGGTCATCTTAATTACCTCGTCATAGATCCTATTTTCAAAGTTCTTATTTAGATTTGTTTTCCCCAGTGTTCAAAACGTTCTTACCAGTTAAGATTTTCTCAAAGTTAATTACATTTAAATATTTCAGTCTTTTTCCTCATACAAGCCATCCCAACAATTTTACGTTTCTCATATCTTAAAAAAGAAGATAAGAAAAAAAGGGAAGGAAATAGTATACTACTTAAGAAACATGTCCCTCTTAAGCTAAGATATATTTATATCCAGAATGTTTCTATTCTTTTTAGCTGTATTCAAACAAATGTTTAATCTTTAAATATTCTATCTAATAAATCCAATCATCTAATCTTTTGAATCTATTCAAAACATTTTTATCAACTGAGATTTTCTCAAGATCAATTACACTTAAGTATCCAAAACATTTCCCTTATATAAACCATCCCAACATTTTTATAGTTCTCATATCATAAAAAATACGGTGTTACTTGAGGGGCCCATCCTACTTAAACTAAAATACATTTATATCCAAAAAATTTCTATCTTTTAAACCATATTCAAACAAGTGTTTAATCTTTAAATATTCCATCTGATAAATCCCATCATCTAATTTCTTAATTCTAATTTTAGCCTATTCTTTTTGCAAACATCTTTCCCAATCAGTATGCTCCGCTGGACCAAAAGGTTTTCCCATAGTTTGTAGATATTGCTGTAGGTACAGGAGATAAATCCAGTAACATGTTTTTGTGGGAGGGTTTTGCCCCTTCGTATTCATTCAAAATCTTTTTCTTTCTCTTAATTTCTCTTACCATTTTTGTTTGTTTCTCAAGTTCTCGTAGTTCTCCTGACAGCTCTATAATCCATTTTGTCGAATCTTTTTTCTTGTCCTCAGACTTATATTGCAGTCTTGAAGTGTAGGTTATCTTTTCCATGTCCGATATTTCCTGCAAGTTTTTCTCTGCCTGGGTTAAGTCATAATTCCTTCTATTGTTGGAATCACCTTTAAATTTCTTTCCTTTGATTTATGTTCCATTGTTTGCTTTATCTGATTGCTTTGTTTTTATTTTCTGAGAGTTTTTTTGTTGTAAGTTTAAATTAAAGATGTGTTCATTTATATTTTCAAAGTTGTTTTTAATTTCCTTGTGGTTTGAAATCATTGTCATTTGAATTAGTTGCAACATAGCATACATTTCCTCCTGGAAAGTATTTGTATTTTCTTGATATGTTTTTTCTGCAGATCTCTGATATTCCACGATAACCAAAAATTCGCTGCAAACAGCTTTAGAGTCACAGTTCAATAAGTATTTATAATCCAGGAAGGTCAATTTTTTCCCCTAAGGTTTATAGTTCTCACCTTGTAGGTAGCCCAAAATGTTTTCTTCGCTTTGTTGCAGCTGTTCTCTGTTTAGTTAAGACATTGAAGGTCACTTAAACAAGTTACCTTTTTCTGGGCTTTGTGCCAATTCCTGTATTAGAGCAATTACAGCTGTATATTTTCATCCACCACTAGATGTCAACACCAGTTTGTTTTTTCAGCTTTCAAAACAAGCAATTACTTTCTTCTGTTTTTATCAAGAAAAGAAAATCTTAACAAATTCCACCAATTTCAAAGTTATCCAGATTTAAGTCTTATATTCATTTCATTTCAATATATTTCTGTCCCCCATAAAAGTTTAATTCGCCACTTCCTTCTGTGGGAGAGTGGGGCAAAAGTCCCCCTCCTTCTCACTTTCAGAGGATTTTTGCTTCTTGGGGTTTTTTTCCCCCAGGAAATCAATTATCAAGTAGAAGAGAAAGAATCGATATTCTTACCCAGTTCCAAACATGTTGTTTACGATCAAGCTTAAATTAGTGCTTTTTGGCTTCGGTTGCTTGTTGCTTGGGCTAGACTCTGGAGTGAAGCTAGCCTTTCTTCTGCTGGTTTCTGGAGGGCTTTGCACGAACAACCGGATCGACCGCTGTCTCTCCGCGGTTAGTGGGGCTCCTCTCCTTCTTTGTAGTCTCTGGGGTGACTTTAGGCTCATTTAGGGTCCTCTAATAGGAAAAAAATCGGTCCACAGGTTGCAGAGCCCTGTGACCCCTTGGCTGCTGCACTACTGTACAAAACTAGAAGCCTGTAAAAATATTTCTGTAGCTCACATACACATTGAAGTAATGTGCAGTTGACTTCCATTACATCAAAGTAAATCATAATTAAAGATATCTTTAGGACAATTGCCATGGATGGTGCAATTGTGTCTTTATTTCATCATCTTATTCATCTTCCTGAAGACGTATTTTTGAAATATGCTTTTGACTTATGCAGGTTTATTAATTTGTTTGGCTTAATTTAATCACTATGAAGCCACATAATTTACCTTACATTTATTCATACATTTAATTCATTGGGCAATTTATCTGTCACTCAATTAAAACAAAAATGAGCAGTCTATAATACTTGAATAGTTTCAGGTATTCAACTCTATTCTTTGGACAAGAAAGGTAAAACATGAGTTGACACTGTTTGCAAATCAATATGCTTGTTTCTTTTAGATCTGTCTTGGCAAGTGCCTCAGCTGACCATTCTGTAATTCTTTGGGACATGTCCAAGGGCACAACAGCAGCAACTCTTTCTCTTCACACAGACAAGGTATGTTGATTCTAAAAGCAGAGCCGAATTAATCTATTGCAGCAAAATAACAACAAAATCTGGCACAATAGGATATCATACAGATGTATTGCAATTTTTTTCCTCTAATACTGTTTTTTTTGTAAAATACAAAAGAAAAACCAATTTCATTCAGAGAGTTTGTATCTATTCTAGTTGCCATTAGAAAATTAGCTTCTCATTTTTCTTACCCCTTTCCTGAAAGAGCTTCAGTACTTCATGGTTAGCATCTTCCTATTCCATGTGTAAGCAATATAAGCAAAACTATTTAAAGTTTTTTTATTTGTATGTGTGGTTTTCGAAGAAACGTTTATATTCCCCTCAGATGGTCATTATTCTTTAATAAGCTAGGAAAAAGAGAGAAGGAGTGGGGTATTGAGAGCCTTACTAAGTGAGGATTTATGAACCAACAAATTGTTGCCATGCTGTTGTGCAGTTCATCTGTGAACGTAGAAGTAGCTGTACAATCCCAATCTGGAAGCACAAAGTTTAGCACAATGGAAGTCCATTGTTGTAATAACAGTTTTCTATTAGTTTTTGGCTGTGCCTGTTTTCAGAGCTGGTGGAGACTTCATAACACAGGCTCAATCACAGGGTTCTGTCAATAGCCAGTTTCTAGTTCCCTTGGTTGGATGTTACAGAAGTGTAGAGTTTCCCTCACAGTGACTTTGTAGTGCTTGTGTAGACAACCTCGATGTCTCTTCTCAGTCTCTAGTACATCAGAGAGGAACTGGTGAGGCATATGGTTGCTTGTCCATTCTGATGATGTATCCCATCACATCTGGGCTTTGATAATCAGAAACTCAATGCTGGTGGACTTTGTGAACCTCCAGTCTGGAGATATGGTCTTGCCAACGAATGTCAAGAATGCAGCAGACAGCATGTATGTGAAATTTCTTCTCTTGTTTGGTGTGTCCTCAGAGTCCAGTATTCATAACCATATAGGAGCAAAGGGATAACCACAGCTCTGTAGACATTTAGGTTTGTAGAGATACAGACATTATATTGATTGAGCACTCTAATATGCGGCCAAGCCAGACCCTAGTTGGCCTTGCTGATTCTGATATTTCTTTGTCCAAAGACCCCTCATTCAAAATTATGCTTGCCGTATATTGAAACTGTTTACATTTGTCAGCTGGGTGTTATCACCAGTGATACTTGGTTTTGCAGGGTTTATATTTGAAATGGGATGATAAGTACTTTAGTTATCTTCAGGCTGATAATCAGGCTGAAGAACATAGCAGTGTCTGAAAATTTGTTGAGTATCAACTATGGATCATCATTGTCATTGTGTGCCAGGATCACACAGTCATCAGCAAAAAAAGTTTCTTGAATGACCATATGGAGGCACTTCATCTATGTGTTCAAGCAGTGAAGGTCAAAAAGAGACCTGTCCAATGGATACCTGAAATATATTCCCTTCTTCAGATCTTGGACAGCACATGATAAAATGCAAGCAAAAAAAGATTGAACAGGACTGGGATTGCTATAATAAATATTTTTATTTAAATATTTAGTATTAATATAATAATATTATAAATGTTTAAATATTAATTTAATGAATGTTTAACTATTGAGATTTATTAAAATCTGACTTTGTATATTGTATATTCCATAGTTAAATAAATTTTACCTTAACTGATGTTTAAGCCTAACTGCTGCATCTATGAAAGGATTTGCTTTATGAGTGAGATATGCAGTCTTTAAATTTGATATTTATAAATGAATAAAGAACTAAAATAGAATTGGGAAATTTGATTTGGGGTTTAAAAACTGAAAAGAAAATAATGAAAAAGTCAAAGCAAAATTAGGTTCAAAAGCTCAATATTAATTGCTTTTGAATTCTAAGAGATCAAATGATCAAGTGCTAAGAAGAATGGGACTTTTTATCCATTCTATAAAAAAAGTTATGATAGGCAGCTTTAGGGATAAAAACTGCATCTGTTCTTATGTCCCTATGAAAAGCTCATGTATTTTAACATTCATTAGCCTTATTAAGTACAGGTTTAGTATTATCATATTCCCAGTTTGATGAGCCAAGTAAGTCTATAGAAAAAACTCTCAAATTTTAGATGTAACTGGCTAATTTTGTGAGAAGTTATGCAATCACAGCCCCATGGGAGAAATTAATATCAACTCCTAGTTAACATAATTATTCATTATTCAAACAAGATTTGATCTTCGTTTTCCATGGCTATTACCTTAGATGTTTGCATTCTAGTGAAATGAGCTCTGTAGAAATAACATTTAATTATAAATGTTCCAGCCAATTGTGAAAAAATTATACTGAGAATTATTTAAAATCATGTACACTGTAAAACTACATTTTGATACAAATATATACAGAGCCTTGGTGGAGCAGTGGGCTAAATGCCTCCTTAAGTAACACCAGCTGCCTGCAATTAGTGCAGGTTCGCATCCCACCAGGCTCAAGGTTGACTCAGCCTTCCATCCTTCTGAGGTAGGTAAAATGAGGACCCAGATTGTTGGGGGCAATTAAGCTGACTTTGTAATAATGCCGCTTGGGGTGTGTGTGAAAGCCCTAATAAGCAGGCATATACATAGAATGAAGGCTACTGCTAAGCTTGTAAGCCGCCCTGAGTCTTCGGAGAAGGGCGGGATATATAAATGGAATTAAAATAAATAAATAAAAATATTCCTTATTTTTAGGTGCAAACATTGCAATTTCATCCATTTGAAACACAGACTCTCATTTCTGGCTCTTATGACAAGTAAGAACATGCTTATTCTATTGCATCTATCTATCACACGTTTAAAAGTACAGGTAATATATAAACCATACAATGGCAGAGATAAATAATAAAATGTAATATAGATAGTCCTCAATGTGCGAGTGGTTACTTAGCAACCATTTGAAGTTATGACGACACCCTCAAAAAGATACTTTATGACATTCGATGGCGAGCCCACCCATGGTCATGTGACAGAATTTCAAGCACTCGACCTGTATTATGGCCATTTGCAGCGTCCTGTAGTCACATGACCACAATTTACAACATTTTTGCCAAAACCTAGTGTTCGTTTCATTTTCAAGTCCTATATCAAACAATGGGTTTGGTTTACAGTCTCCATTGTTGTTTAACTGCCACAAAAAGATTATAATATGGGATTGGTTATATGGGTAACCCATTTTATAACTATTATGACTTATAATCATAATAAGTAGATTCTATTACAGTTGTAAGTCAAGGACTACCTGTATTTCCTTCATAAGCTATTTGACACAAAATATTTTGTTAACAGTGTCTTTAAAGCACATACTAGAATTTTGGTATGATTTATAGAAGTGCTTCTCTGTGTATTCTTAATGGGAACGGTCACCCTGATTTTAGCATCAGGTTACATTAGCATTCTGTGCATATTTATTTAGAAACAAGACCATTTGAAGTCAGTAATTTCACTTAATAGGCTTGCCTTCTCTGTTTATTACTTTTATAATCAGTGAGATTGCTGTGTTTTTTACTAATGATTCAGCTGGAATAGAAGTATTTTATTGTTAGGAAAAAATGACCTCTCTGTTCTCATAGTTAATGTTTTAAAAAAATCTTGTGCCAAATTTGAATAAATATTTATTGGTACTTTTCAGATCAGCCATTTTATATGACTGCAGAAGTCCACAGGACAACCATAGAATCTGGAGATTTAGTGGACAAGTTGAAAGAGTGACTTGGAATCATTTTTCACCTCACCACTTCTTAGTAAATACAATACCTGATGGTTCTTTGTGTTTTGTGTTATCCATTCTATTGTATGCACTTATGCCGGCTATGCAGCATTTCAATTCGTTGTACGCCATCCAGAGTCATATTGTTTAGATTAGGCAGCCCTAAAACCTATTAAATAAGTAATTAAGATAAAAAGACAGTGCTTCAAAGGATCAGGGGTGAGTTGCATTGCATTTACATCTTTTCGTAACTGTATCATATAACTTCTGATGCGCTGTAGTGGCACAGTGGTTAGAATGCAGTATTGCAGGCTAATTCTGCCCATAATTAGTAGTTCGATCCTGACTGGCTCAAGGTTAACTCAGCCTTCCTTTGGTACGAGGACCCAGATTGTTGGGGGCAATATGCTGACTCTGAAAATCGCTTAGAGAGGGCTGCAAACAACTATGAAGTGATATATAAGTCTCAGTGCTATTGCTATTATTATAAGTGCACGGCAATCTTTGGAAAAAGTTGATTAAAGGGTTTCCAGTTAGTGACCCTAGCAACAGGTGTCCCTGTGTACTCTTGGAAGCATCTTTTTTCTTTAGAATCTGAAATGTTGCATAACCCTATTATATCCATCATCCAAGATTTTCAAGGCAACCAGCATATTTTAAGATATAAAATAATGTGTAATATAGTAAAACACTAATAAATGGAAGTCTTGCTGCTTGGGATTCGATAATGTTATATTACCTTTATTTCATTAAGAGACGCTTTGGTAATGTAGAGGTTCCTGACAGTGAAGTCTAAAATGTACTCAAATATAGCAAGTTATGCTGCCATAGATAGCAGATCATCCTGATCTGTGGCTTGTTATCAAATCAGGAGTAACAGTACCTGCATGGCTAGAGTTGGCCATCAAACATCCAGCTGTTTATTCTGTGCAGTGTTTCCCAACTGTCAGTTTCCAGAATTCTCTACAATGGCCATTCAATCTGGATGGTTCGGTTCTGGGATTTCATGTCCGTACCTCCGCAAGATCACTCAGATTGAGAAAGGTGGCTTGCCTGTTGATTTTATTTTTAAAATCTCTGGAAATGATTTGTTGTAGGCTAGCACAGAAGATGGATTTGTGTACTGTCTTGATGCTCGTTCCCATAAACCAGTCTTCACAATGAAAGCTCATGATGAAGAAGTATCTGGTAAGCCTTTCTTTTCCCCATTTCCTAAGGAAATCCCATTCTAGTCAGATATCTTATATAGTTACATCATATTTTGAGGCAAAATTATATTTGCCATTCTACAGTGCATAAAGAACATGCGTTATTTGGTTGGATCCTAGTAATAATTAACTCTTTGAGAGATTGTTCTGCTGCCCTTTAAGGAGACATTGTCTTGCCACCTCCTCAAGAAGCCTGTCATGCCTCTATCGGAGCCTGAATCTGCTGAGGAAAATGAGCTGGAACTGGAGCCCATGGAGGTCGAGGTGTCTATGGCAGACATGTCAAACACAAGGCCCGGGGGCCGGATCCGGTCCGCGAAGTGCTTTCATATGGCCCATGAAGCCATCCTGGAAACAGTGAGGGAATGGCCCCCACTGCTTTGGCCCTGGCCCAGAGACCCTCCTTCTGCCAGAGACCTTCAGATCTGTCCCACTCCTGCCCAGGCCCCCATAGGCACCCCTGATGCGAACGATGTAGAGCTGGCCACGCCCACCCAGTAGGCCATATGCACTCTAGCCACGCCCACCCAGTAGGCCACGCCCACCCGGCCCATACCCACCCGGCCCCCTGAGGGCAACCGCAATGCTGATGCGGCCCTCAATGAAATTGAGTTTGACACCCCTGGTCTATGGCTTCAGAGGAATGTGGGGAAGAGCAGGCTGAGGCAGGCCAGGGCCTTTCAGGGTTGGGACAGGATGAACATGAGAGACAGAGCTCAGGCAATGAACAACGGCCACCCCCTCCTGATCCTAGAGCACAGAGTGGAGAGGAGGGAACTGCCTGAAGAGTTAAAAACTTGTGAAACTACTTGCAGCCAGAGGCTGCTGAAAGTGTGTGTGTCTTACTTTGTTCTGGCGCTTGCCCAAAACGGAGCATTTGGGGAAAATTTGGAGCAATTAAAGGGCAGTTTGAACTGCCAGCTGACTGTTGCCTCTGCCGTGCCCTGGGTCATCACAAAGCCACTCCTGGAGCCCACCATACTGGATTATTTTCATCCAGTATTTAACTTTCCTTTTCTAGAGAAGGTTGTGCAGCAGCTTGTATCGGCTGGATAAAGCTAATTATCTGACCCTTTACAGTTCAGATTTTGGGCATTGCCTAATTTGGCATTAGCCACACTTTTGAATTCTCTCTAAGTGGCAGCAGGACAGAGGTACATCTGTCCTTACTCTCTTGACTCGCCCCCCCCCCAAAGGTGAACATTATATCTTTATTCTGTGAGATGCACTGCTTGCCAGTTTGTTTGGGGTCCAATTCTAGGTGTTGCTTTTGATCTTTAAAGCCCTACATTGCATGAGACCATGTTATTTGATGGACCGCCTCTCCCTGATTATAGCCACCAATCCCATGATGTCAGGCAGGAGGGGTATGCGTTGGGTGTCATCACCAAAGAAATTCCATCTGGCAAGACCCAGATGGTGTGCCTTTTCTACTGTGGCCCCTGCTCTGGAACATAATTCTCCCCGAGATAAGGCTGGCCCCATCCCTGTCTACTTTCTAGAAGGCCCTTAAAACTTTCCATTGACTTTGGGATCCCATAATGAGCCTGCAAGATGGTTATGTAATGTCAGCTGATTGTTTTCTTCCACATTCTTGGGTTTTGTAATTTGGGGGGGGGGGTGTTGTGTGTTATATGGTTTTAATTCTTAATATGTTGGTACCCAGAATTATATTTCACAAGCTGGGTGGCTATATATATCTACCAGTAATAACTTAAATGAATTATTCTAGCTTTTGATATATTTGTCAAATTTTTAAGTATCTGTCTTTTCTAATGGCAATAGAAGTTGTTACTTTTCAGTTGGTATTGCTGCACCATGAATGTGGGATGCCTTTAAACCATAGATCCCTTAATGTAAAAGAATGAGGCAAGAGTGTTCTGTTTTCTTCCTGACTTAATACTAAAAGCACCTGCTTATGTTTTCCAGGACTACACTTAAGTAGCCAAATCAAAGGATGTCTTGTAACAACATCTTCTGATAAATGTGTGAAAATTTGGGACATCCTAGGAAACAAGCCATCTTTAGTCTATTCCAGAGATATGAAAATGGTAATTTCAGTTTTTCTGCAGTTATACCTATAAAGCCTTAGTTTTTGGAGTGTGAAGAATCAAAGTGGTGAGAATCTGGTCTGTTAATATTGTAATTTACTAAGCTAATATTGTGTATAATATTTATGTGAAATAAAGTGGGTGTGGCCTTTGTATGATGCTGCAGGCTGGCAGTTTGACACCCCTGTTCTAATACATAAAGTCTAAAGACGTTGTATATGTGCTACCTCTGCTAATTTTGATTTTAGTTCACTGATTTGAATTAGAAATGTGTTTGTTAAAAGATAGCTAATATATTGAGTCAGCAGAAAATCAGAAGAGAATGTGTCTTCTGCCCACAGGGTGCTCTGTTTTGTGCAGCTTGCTGTCCAGATCTACCATTTGTCTATGCCTTTGGAGGAGAAAGGCAGGGACTACAACTCTGGGACATAAGTACAATTTCCACAGGTGACTGTTCTCGTTCATTTTCTAGTTTTGTAATCCTAAGAAATAGGTCAATTTCTTCTTTAAAATTAGAATTTTTAACCTCTCTCTCTCTCTCTCTCTTTGGCATTACAGTGAATGATGTTTTTGGAACTCGACAGAGGCTAACAGTTACCACATCAGGTTCTGAAGGAAGTAATTCTGCTAATAGCAGTAGCAGCTATGGGGAAGCTGCAATGGAATCATGAAATAAGCATATGTTTTTTATTAAGATACTAAGTAAACCATTTTTTTACGTGCTTTTAAGGTCATGTTACCATGATGTTCAGCCTTGATCTTAAAAATTGTCTGAGGTGTTAACCAGCTAGAAATTGGAATATGCAAAACATTAGCAATAATATAATAAATTAATTTTCTGAACATTTTCATTTGTATTAAGATAAACTTAGGCATTCTGATGCATGTAACAGCTACTTAAATCCTTTGACACTATCTGTGGTTTAAAAGCTATTATTTAAAAGCTATTATTTAAAGGAAGCTCTCTATATGGTGGAAGATTTTAAATTCATTATTATTAACCAGGACTGGATACCTTGTGAGAGCATGATTCTCTGATCTTATATAAATATACTATATTTATAGTATAGGCATATGCTAATTAATAACATCCAATTTGGCATAAATAAAATGGCTAAGATTAACAGTATTGAGATTTTCTCTCCCCCCCCCTTTCCATTTGTATTCAATTCTTGGAGACTGTCTATTTTTGTAGAAGTAGATTGCCATTGCCTCCTTCCTAGGGCTCAGAGAAAGTAACTGGCTCAAGGTCACCCATCTGGCTTTGTGCCCAAGGTGGGACTAGAATTCAGTGTCTAATGCCTTAATTACTATACCATGGCTCTCATCTCTTTAATTCAGACCATTAATTTAAACATGCTTCTAGGAGAACCATCAATGTTAGCATACTTAACATTGACTGAAGATCATCATGTATAGAACATTGACTGAAGATCATGTATAGATGAATAAATGGTTTAATAAAGCAAAAATGCTATGATGGAAAAACAATTTCTATATACTGGAAAAAATTGAAAGGAGGGAAAAAAACTAACAAGTACACACATTAAAAAGCAGTATTTTAATTTTCTATAAGAAAACAAATCTTAATGATATCTTCATTCCATAAATACAATAGCAGCATAATTTCCCTTTTAAAATAAGTGGTTACCAGTTGCAGTATAGACAAAGCTATATGAATAGCCTTTGTATGTAAAATTCATGCTAAAACTAAGCTTGCATTTCAAACGCAAGCATTAGCATGCCTTACTGATTCCCATACTGTATTTTTGTTTTCTAATTCTCTGAATGCTCAGTTGTCAACAAATGAGCAAATAATTCACTGATATACTACAAATATCAATTTAATGAACTAAGTTAAATTCCGAGCTTTTTTCCAATAAAAAAGCACTTTAATGAAAAAAGTTTGGTTTGTGCATATTTTCACATTAAAGATATCTTTAGCAGAGACAGCTGATGCTGTTTCAACCGTATCCATCATGCATCCACCAAGTCACCACTGATACCATTTTAATAGATGAACATGGTAATTATACTATTTTTATGTTCTTGGCAATCACTCTGAAAACAGATAAGCCGTTTTCATAGATGAGAATATGGCCACTGAGCGGAAGTTTAAATAAACAATAATTTTAGAAACTGTTTTATTTGTGACAAGAAAGTGTATCAGCCGTCACATACAAAGTGGTTCCGAGTTGGCAATTTTCATTTGTTGTAGAATTTATCAATTCTTCTTCCTCCGAAGAACCTTCTTCCTCCTCTTCTTGGGCTGAGAGACTAGAGGTTGGTCCTTTACAAATTTTTAGGTGGCGAGTAAGGTGGTATTTTGTTAGGTAAGCCTTGGAGCACTTTTCACACACATAATCCCTTTTTCCTTCGTGAGAGTTTAAATGTTTCTTTAGGTGATTTGTCCTTAAAAATAGCTTCTCACATTGTGGGCATTTGATTTGACGCTCTCTAAACAGGAATGGGTATGGAAAAGAGATACAACATTTTAGTCATGAGAACATGAAGACAATTTTTTATATTAGTTCTTTTGAATTTGAAGGCTTATGGGACATAGATTTCACACATTTGTTCAATTCTTAAATTACCCATTTAACATACAGAAAACCACTCTTTTGCATGCATAAGGCTTTGCCATAATCTGCACATTCAGTGAGTAATAGTCAGAGGTGTTCTTTTTTTGTTCATCGCATACTTAGAATTTCAGTATTACAGTGGAAGAATTCCTGTCTATAAAGTATTGGAGCAAACAGACAACATTGATTGATCTTGAAAAGCCAAATGGATTGGACCTAGTAACTATTTGGATGGGAGAAAACTAGGTTATCCCAAGGCTGTACCGTATACTAGAAAGTCAAAACATCATAGAAAGTGGCAATAATGAACTGCTTCCATATTATTGGCAAAAAACCTACAAAGTTAAAGTCACTAGATGTTAAGCTTTTTAAAATATTAGTTTTGCACCTACCTGCTATATCTAGATTTTGCATATAATATTTTTAAATAATCATAATTTTAGTCTTATTACTACTGCATAGTGTTGGCCTGATAAAATGGTTACTGGAAGAATTCCAGATACATAAAAATTATATTAGTGGAATAAGTGAATCCAGGCTAAAATTGGATTGGGTAGTTTATAGTTTAGTGTCTGGAAGTTGAGTCACAGCAACTGGACTTCTTTTCTTTTTGGTTTAAGACATTTCACTGCTTATCCAAATAACTTCTTCAGTCTGAGCATGTTGGTTATATACAATATACACAGTACGTCTTCCAGGGTGGTTTCATTTCTCACTAATTTGAATAGGCCTGTTAGGTGAGTTGGCAGAAAGTCGTTAAGAGTGGTTGTTGTTAAATCTTTTCTCTTGAGTGGGTCGTTAAGTGTTCACCTCTCTGGTGAACCTGTGGTCTTGATCTTCCTGGGGACTGATACAAGAACAGCATAAAAAATGGGTGACAGGTTGTGCCTCCACCTCTATTGAGGGAAGGACTTTCCACTTTGATATAAATAGATTCCTTCACTCCTCTTTCAAACCATTTATGTTCCTTGTCCATAAAGTGAACATTGTGGTTCTCAAAGGGCTGTCTTTATTCTTTTAAATGAAGGTGTGCTGCTGATTCTGGTCCTGTGCTGTTGCTTCTCCTGTGCTGGGTTATCCTCTTGTGTAAAGGCTGCTTGGTTTTCTACAATGTAGAGAACATTCCTTACTGCAGGGGTCCCCAACCCCGAGTCTGTGGAGTGGTTCTGGGCTGTGGCATGCCAGAAACCGGGCCATGCAAACAAGTGAAGCCCCATCCATGGGATGCAGGCAGCATACAAAACCACACCCACTCCAGTCCATAGAACCGGTCCCTGGTGCCCAAAAGGTTGGGGGCTGCTGCCTTACTGCACTGGGCTGCATACACTACATTACTCTTACTCTACATCCAGTCACCTAGTACTTTGGGTAAATCAGGCAATCATTTTAAGTTATAATAAGTCTTTATTGATTATCCCTTGGGCCATAAGTTATAACAATTGGTAGGAGACAGCGTTATGGTAACACAGGGGTGTCAAACTCAATTTCATTGAGGGCCGTATCAGCATTGCGGTTGCCCTCGGGGCCGGGTGGGGTATGGCCAGGGTGGGAATGGCCTACTGGGTGGGCGTGGCTAGAGTGCGTATGGCCTACTGGGTGGGCGTGGCCAGCTCTACATCATTCGCATCAAGGGTGCCTATGGGGGCCTGGGCAGGAGTGGGACAGATCTGGGGGTCTCTGGCAGAAGGAGGGTCTCTGGGCCAGGGCCAAGGCAGTGGGGGCCGTTCCCTCACTGTTTCCAGGATGGCTTCGTGGGCCACATGAAACCACTTCACGGGCCAGATCTGGCCCCCGGGCCTTGTGTTTGACATGTCTGTGGTAACAGTATTAAAATTAAGCATATTCCATCAATTTGGTCTTTAACATTTATTATTTCTATTTTCACAGCACTAATATAAGTCCTCTGTACTACATACATATATACCCCATTTCCTTTTTTATGGATGCAGTCATTCTTGCTTTCTTCTCCTTTATATAGGGGAACAATAAGGCCATTCTTCCACTTCCTTACAAATATTTCCTCAAGTTTAATTACATTTACTGCTAGAGGCTCTTTATTAATTCCTCTTTGTCCATTTGCAAAACCAAATTTTTATTTCCATTAATATTGCTCTGTGTGTTCTCAATTTCATTTTAAGTTAGTTGCTCTTTGATTATTCCTTGCAGGAACAGATACACATTATTGAATATCTTGTCCAGGTAATCATCTGCCACCTGTGTTTTAATCTGTGTCCATCCTGGTTGTTGCAAGGAATAACTGACCACTTATCAGGGAGCCTTTTGCCTCCTTGTGGGAGGGGAGACTGAGCAGCAGCATTGAAGGAAGCCATGGTATTCTGCATTCTGAAGACGTCATCTCTGGATCCAGATGTATTGGAAAACAACTGTTTGGTCTCCAACTTTTCCTTTCTCTGGAATGTTGCCGAGACATTGATGCAGACCCTGGATTAAATACTGTTTTGTCTGGACCTGTTTCAGTTGGGGTTCAACATTGGATAGGGAACATTGGATAGGGAACAGAAATCACAACCGGTTCCTCTCCTTGATGACTTTTGCTGGGATTTGGATGGGATTAGTCAGTTTCTTTTTCTTACATATCCATTTTCAACCAAACTCCTCTTTTGATACTAGCAAAAATGGTCTGTGTCACATTCAGAATCTCTTACCATTCTTGTAAGATCTCTCATTTCTTCATAATCAAACTTATAGTTTTAAGATTTATATTAATTTCTTTTACATGTATATGAATAGCCTTATGCTTAACTTTATAATCAAAATAGACTTTTACTTAAACAGATACTCATCAAACCACCATTTCACGTCTGAATAGCCCATTTCTCTATATTAATTCCCACATTTGTGTTATCTAGCAAAATACATTTTTCCCAATTGCATAAATGTTCACAAAACTCATTGTACTTACATGAGTTATTTCCACAAGACTACATTTTCCAATGAGATTTATATTTCTCCCTTTGTCTTAGTTTCACAGGTGGCACAATGTATCTTTAATTTTGTGTCACAAATTAATTCATGTCCTTTACCATTTACTCCTCTTCTGTTCCAAATAACAGTCTTATATATGCAATGGTCATCATTGATCTCTACCACTCATGGGTTTTCATATGCTTTTTTGATAAGGGAATTAAATACCAGCTTATCAGCCTTCATTTTGACACTATTTACCATAATACTTTTTTCTTCTGATAAATCTCGGTTTCTTCTGAGAACTGTCATTCCTATTACTATCATGAGTCTTTTAAAAAGGACCTCTTTAGTTTGTAGGCAATAAATTAAACACACAAATAAACACACACAAATAATTTGGAATGTCTCTTGAATGACTCACTGTGTATGGGTGAGCACATGCTGCTTGAGATCTTGACGCCGCATAAATAGTTTATCGCAATAATCACATTTCAGATTTTTTTCTCCAGTGTGGATAACCATATGTGTTTCTAGGTGTGCCTTCTGAGTAAAAGATTTTTCACAGAGTGTACAGCGATAGTTTTTTTGACCTGAAGAGACAAAGTTTTATGTAAGATCATTTCATCCCATCCCATTCACACAACAGTAAATATAATTGAAATTCCAAGTTAACATGTTTAATATTACAATAGGGCTATACAATAGGTTGTAGTGGTGTGTAAGTAACTAACAGCATGTAATACGCATGAATCTTATGTTGTGCTATAGGCAAATACACATAACTCTACAATTATTCAAAGATTTCCAAGTTGCTTTTCTAAAATTGCTAGATATTCTGCTCTTTGTTAGGTCCTTTTAGTTTTATGCTTCTTCCAACTGTCTACCTCTAGCAAAAGGACAAAAGAAAAATAGTTTCCTAGAGATAGTCACTTAAAAATTTGGGAGCATCCAAAATCAAAATCCAATTGGTCTCTAAAATACTGTATGTCACACATGATGCAAATCTGAAAAACAAGTGAACACAATTCTCCATTCTAAGAAAGAACAAATAAGACGAGTCTTCACTGACAATATAGTTCAATAGAGGTTCTAAATGCTTGTTTGGAAAAAGAACTTTAAATTTGTTCTTCCTCACTTACCTGTATGAATTTTAAGATGAGTACGCAGATTGCTGGGGTCACTAAAGGCCTTGCTACAGAAATCACACTTGTGTGGCTTCATGCCTATATGCCCCATGAAGTGAACATGAAGCTTAGAAGGTGATATAAAAGCTTGAGGGCACATAGAGCATTTCCATTTCCTTTCCTTACTGTGTCCTGATCCATGGGTACTGCTGTGTTCTTGACTGGGGAAGTGGCTGTGAAGATGACTACTCAGATGGACCTTAAACTCTGCATAGGAGGCACATTCTTTTCCGCAGTGACAAGTGTGCACATCTGGATGCTCAGGAGCACCTTTAAGAGAGGTAATTGTGTATGATGCAGGAGAAAGTACGAACCCCCCCCCAAATAACAGGAATGTAACAAAAGGCATTATAAATTTAAAATTCATAAGCTTCAATCTTGTATTTTGTTGAAGTCTGAAGAAAGGAAATAGCTTATTACTAAATCCAATCAGATCTGATAGAGGAATATATAAATCAGCAGCTAAAATTTTATTTATATCGTATTTAAGCTCCCCACTTGGATCATACTTCCAGAAATAATTTTCAGTATGGTCAATGTTCCAGGTCTAGATTTAGCTACAGTCTAAATTAAAATATTTGGAGAATGCCGTATTTGGAAACTAACTGCTTACCAATCTGCCGGGCATAGTCACGACTATAGTAAAAAAGGAGCTCATGGTCTGGAGGGATGTCACGTGAAGTGCAGAAGTAAATCTTTCCATCATGAGGATAGGCGACCAGATTCTGTTCTTCCCGGTTCCTATTTCACAGAGGGGAAACTCTTAAAATGTAAATTTGATTTTCATCACAAATATCCCTCAATTATTTAATATTCTTAATTGAAGCCAATTTGCAGCAACACCACTGAACAAAACTAAACTGATACTTTTGTGCTGCAGTGCTGGAGAAAACTGAGAACATTTGAACCATAAGAACCAGCCAGATGAAGTAAAATCATATTGCAGACTGATAACACGGAAACAAATATATTCTGGGCATATAATGTGACAGCAAGAGTCATTGGAGAAGACTCTGAAAAAGAAGCCCAAAAAAGACAAGGTGGCTATCCCTGGTTACACAAGCACAAGGTTGTAAGAATTCACAGCAGTAACTGGAAGAGAATCCTGACATTATGTTGCAAAGAATCAAAAAAGTCCAAACAAATGAACAATGAGGTTTCACTGATCTACTTATCAGAAACAATTTATTTTCAACTGAAGGGACAGACTGCTAACACTATTTTATCATACTGCAGTCCAAGTATAAGAAAGCTGAAATGATAGGGGTTTTTTTATTTCTGCCTAGAGACCACCCTTCTTTTACCTCCATGATGAACTTGCAGCTTTTAGTATTTGATCAGCTACCAAACGTGCATTTCATTGCTCGGCTGTGACTTGGGGGGGCACTTTTTCAGTGCCATTGTAACTTTGAACAGTCACTAAGCAAACTGTTGTAAGTCGAGGACTACCTGTACTTCATCACTTTTTTCCTTTTTTTTTTTGGATCAAGTTTTTGACACCTTGCTAAGCGACTGGTGGTACTCGGGTGTTGCCATATCCTAAAAGTGGTACAATGGGTGAAAAGGTTGAAAAGACCTGGACTAAAAGACCTCCAAGATGCCTTCCAATTCAATACGTCTATGAGCCAGTCATCTAAGTTGCTAAGAATTCTACCGAAATGGCTCCAGATAAGCAGCTAAAGAAAGAAAATATCAGGAAGATACTAAGATAACATGAAGACTACATAGGAAGATGCATTTTCCTAAAGGTAATAGATTCAATCTACCTAATCATCTAACAAAATAGTAATGCAAACACATGCTGAATCAGTCCCATAAAACATTTGATCCACTAATCCAATCCTGGAATGGTAGGTTTTGTTGAAATATAAAATGATTTTTCTTACAACTATTCCAGAGAACTAGTTTGGTGTAGTGGTTAAAGGCACCAGGCTAGAAAGACCATGAAAGACCACCTTAGGCATGAAGCCAGCTGGGTCAGTTATTTCCTCACAGGCCTAGGAAGCAGGAGGTGGCAAACCAATTCTGAAAATCTTTCCAAGAAAACTGCAGGGACTTGTCCAGGCAGTCAATAGGAGTCAATGCTGACTTGAACGCATAAAAAAACAAAAAAACCTCAATCCTATTCCAAGTCCAGATTTTTTTCTTTTTATGACAATGTAATCCCTTAATTCAGGGTAAAGTTGGGGGTGACTGGATGGAGCTGAGTATTTACTGGCCAGATGACCTTCCTGATGCCTACATGGAGTTTGCACCAGATATTTTTTTCTTTGCGCCCTAAGAGAGAAACATCTGCCATTATCTGTGATTGAACTCTCAACCTTCCAAGTGGGAGGCCAGCATCTTCACCACTAGGCCAGCACACCACTTATTCCAAGTCCAGAATATTGAGCAATAAATATTTAATCTTATTTTTTTTTAGAAAAATGACAGTATTATGTTATAAAATATCTAGTGAGATATAATATGATTATCATGTAATTACTTAGAAATCTTTGTTGTTGGTTTTTGTTGTTGTAGTTTTATCCTTTTCTCACCTGGCCTTCCGCACAAACATCATCCAGTTACATTCATTTTCATCTGTTGTGATGATGTAGAATTCCAGAACATTATTGTGATACAT
This sequence comes from Vipera ursinii, assembly GCF_947247035.1. Classification (NCBI taxonomy): domain Eukaryota; kingdom Metazoa; phylum Chordata; class Lepidosauria; order Squamata; family Viperidae; genus Vipera; species Vipera ursinii. The sequence goes on along the minus strand of NC_139515.1, from coordinate 66,688,668 downwards.
CTGAAAGAAGATAATTAGAGCCATCTCAGATGGTTAAAAATCTCCCTACGAAGTGCAGAGAGCACCTTAGCAGCTGCATGAAGTTGTTTTGATTAGTCATCACTTCCTTTAGGCAAATAACATAAGCACAAAACATATGATAACAGTCTCCACTCCCTATGACTTTAAAAATCAAAGTAATACGTATAGACCAGACATGTCAAACACAAGGCCCAGGGGCCAGATCCGGCCCGCGAAGTGCTTTCATGTGGCCCATGAAGCCATCCTGGAAACAGTGAGGGAACAACCCCCACTGCCTTGGCCCTGGCCCAGAGACCCTCCTTCTGCCAGAGACCCTCAGATCTGTCCCACTCCTGCCCAGGCCCCCATGGGCACCCTTGATGCGAACGATGTAGAGCTGGCCACGCCCACCCAGTAGGCCATACACACTCTAGCCACGCCCACCCAGTAGGCCACGCCCACCCAGGCCATACCCACCCCGCCCCCTGAGGGCAACCCCAATGCTGATGCGGCCCTCAATGAAACTGAGTTTGACACCCCTGGTATAGACGTTTGGATGAACCTCTGTGCCAGGGGATCATCTCTTTTGTAACAAGATACATTCTCTTCTACCCCAATACCATCCGAACCCTGGTATTTGATAATGAGTTGATGGAAGGAGGACACCAACAGCAAAGACCATAGTGATAAAGCTGATTTTGGACTGCAATGCTTAAGATAACATTCCTTTCCCAAGCACTATTTATTGGGGGGGAAAAACAGGTAAGTGTCTTTGGAATATAGGAACATGAGAGTAAATCCACATATGGCAATTAATCATTTTATTCATTAAAATACTTTTATCACTTATTGTAATAAATGCAGTGTTCCAATTTTGTATGTGCAGAAGAGCCTAATGCATTTAAAGTATTTTTGCTTGGGAATGATTTAAAAAAGAGTATTATACAAACTGACCTTCCAAATGTGATTGGCTGCTTTATCTGTCCAGTCAGCTACTTCTACTGAGTGACTCTGTTGACCAATGAGTGGTCCAAAACAGGTACGGACAGGAATAGTTTCCCGAGCCCACACACCTATGAGTAGTTGGGAGAAAAATCATAGTCCTCTGATTACACCAAATGAAATCTAGTAACAACAAGCAATATAATGTTGTAAGTTTCACTGTTAAGCAAAAATCTATGAAAGCTTCTACAAATTGGAAATCACAAAAATTATATTTTTGTGAGTAAACTTATGATAATGTATTGATCCACTTTATTCTAATATTAATTCATTTGAGGTGACTTTAACATGACCTGTGGAAAGTGAGAGTTGGAATTCTTGCACTCATTAAAAATTTCATGCTGCTTTCAGCAAGAACAGAAAATTCATAATTCAGCTGTAGAAATAGACTGTAATATAGCAAGCGTATATGAATGTCTGTAATTCTACGAGTTGTTTTAAATAAGAGCTCCATAATATTTTATTATAACATTCCCATCTTCAGAAAATAGTGCTCCAAGTACCTCAATAAATGACAGTGCTTAAAATTAATATATAACTAAAAAAAGGTTTCAAGCTTCTTATGAATATTGCTTCAGCAACAATGTTTGATTAAGCACTAATGAAATCACATTATATTTAAATTTCATCTAAAAATAGAAATAAAGCCAAAAAATAATTAAATAAGCAGCTAAAGCAGACATGTCAAACACAAAGCCTGGGGGCTGGATGCGGCCCGCGAAGTGGTTTCATGTGGCCTATGAAGCCATCCTGGAAACAGTGAGGGAATGGCCCCCACTGCCTTGGTCCTGGCCCAGAGACCCTCCTTCTGCCAGAGACCCTCAGATCTGTCCCACTCCTGCCCAGGCACCCTTGATGCGAACAATGTAGAGCTGGCCATGCCCACCCAATAGGCCATACGCACTCTAGCTACGCCCACACAGTAGGCCACGCCCATCCTGGCCATACCCACCCGGTCCCTTGAGGGCAACCCCAATGCTGATGCGGCCCTCAATGAAATTGAGTTTGACACCCCTGAGCTAAAGGGAAAGGACATTTTTGAAAATCAGACTAGTAAAGTAAAATGTAATGGAATATAAATAATATATAATAATAATATATTAAGCATATATAAAAACCCAAGTACAAGTATATTATTTTTTATAAATACCTATTTCCATTCACTGCTAACTTGAGACTCATTGCCAAAGTAAAGGTAATAGTCATACCTAAGGAAGGAGATCCAAGACAAGTTGATAATTGACAATACTGCCCACCTAAAAGAAAGCAATAATTCTTCATTACCATCAATTTGCACATATGAAATTTTGTTATTAGATTGGGAGATATAATATAGTGTTAAAACATATCTTTTCCAGAAACAATTAGACTTTTTAATTTTATGAGGATATTTAACGTAACTGCTATGCCTCTAATAACTGTTTTCATAAGAAAATACATTTACCTGCAAAGATTAGACATTCCTATTAAAGCATTATGTTTGAATGAATTCCCAAGTGAACAAAAACCACAACTTCAACATGGTACAGAATTAAGTACAATATATTTCTGGAAATCTGATTGCATATTTATGATTTGTGTGCAGTTGCTTACACTTTTAAATAAGAAAACATCGGATAACAGGCAAAACTTTGAATTCTCAGTTAATTCAGTACTATTTTTATTATAAAATCATTTGTAAAATCTCTGTACCCTATAATTAATCTGAGTAAAACAATTCCACATATGAACAAAAACTGTGCAAATGCTTATTTTCAACAACCAGGAGAACATCTGAATAACCGTCCGAGTGTTTGAACTGATCCAAGGCAAAACAAGATCTGGAACACCAAGATAAATCTTAGCTACAATTGCCTAAAAGCTATTCAGATCTGCAAAACAGAACTTGAAAACCACTGCAATCTGCTAAAAAGATAATGCAGTAGTTATCTGTCAGCTCACAGTACAGCATTGGTAATACAATAATCATCTGAATGAGAGAATTATCTGAAAGTCCGCTTTTCTCCAAACTCATCATAAAAATCATTATTAAAAAAGAAAATCCTGAATGAAGAAGTAAAAACTGTGTTCTCTGGCCACAGCCATTCAAGATTCATTTGAGAAACAAGAGTGCAACTTTTGGAGAAAAGTTGGAGAAAAAAAAAGACACCTGCCAACTGTTAAGGAGGAGGTAACTCTATTATGCTTTAGTACTGTATAGCAGTAAGTGGCACAGGAAATACTGTGTGGAAGGAAGAAGGCATTTAATTACATATCAGCACATCTAGAACCTAAAGTCAGTGAAGAGTTAGTACTGCAAAAAAGATTGGATGTTCAAACAGATCATGAGTACTTAACAGGGAAGGTACCAATTCTGGAATAGCCACAATCCTCAAGCTTGAATATTACTGAAAATCTGTATGAATAGTTGAAGCCTGAAATGCATGCAAAAAGACCTAAGAATTATTTTGGAGCTAGGAAACTTGGCTACAGAAAATGTTTGGAAAGTGTTATTCCCACCAAAAGAGGTATTACAAAGTACTGAATGAAAAAAAAAACATCTGCATCGGCAATATTCACTATTTTATTTTGAATGTGTAAACAATTGCAAAGAAACAGTAATTGCATACAAATTTGCAAAAAAATATGTTTAACTTTTACCACATAGATTGCATTGTACAGTGTGCTTAATAATAAAGCTCCGTCCAGATTCACAATCTTACACCAGTACAATAGAGACTTCTATTGTCCAGCTACTGTAATCAAATTATGTTTCAAAATGAGAATAAACAATAAACAACCTCTTACCAACTTCAGGTCCCATGACAGCATGGCGGATATTAAGCTGTTTTGGGAGAGAAAGTCTGGCCCTGCTCTCTATTGGAGTGTCAGAAACGAAAGTCACTGGCCCGTGATCTGGGCAATCTGATGGGTAAGCCTTGTCGCACAAGGTGCACCCTGTGGATAAGAAAAAAGCACACAGAATGAGAATTGTTTCTGCCAGTTACTGTAACATAGGGGCTTCCAACCCCTTGTCTGCAACCCTTTGACTGGCCTTAACTCATTTGGAACCAGGCTGCAGGAGTGGTAGGTGAGTGTGCATGTGTGCGCAGGTGCATTTGTGAAAGTGGCACATGCATGTGCGCGAAACCATCCCCTCTTTTCCCCTGCCACCACCATCTCCGCTGGTCCACCAAGCTGGAAAGGCTGTGGAATGCTACTATAACAGGCAGGCAGGATGAGGGTACAAAAAAAACCTCACACAATAATATTTATTAGACCTATGCTTATAAAATGTTTCTTTCCGTGATGCCAGCGTCAAATAAAACTTGCCTTGAAGTGATACAGAAAATTTATAAACATTAGCTTTTGATGGGGAACAGGGTTAGAGACATATTATAACATGGGTTTGAGTGGACAACTAAAACTGGTTAAATATTTTTATAGACTGTATTGAGTATAGTCCATTAGTCCATATATTGAGCATGGGAAGCAAATTTATTTGCAAAATTGAGATATGGACTCCTTCGTGAGGAAACAGGTCATGTAATTGCAGGTGAATTTTCTTCTACAAATTCTAGTTTAATTAAGAGAAGGACGAGGGATGACATGATAACAGTGTTCCAATATCTCAGCGGCTGCCACACAGGAGTCCAGCTATTCTCCAAAGTGCCTGAAGGCAGGACAAGAAGCAATGAATGGAAACTAACTAAAGAGAGAAGCAACCTAGAGGAGAAACTTCTTGACAGTTAGAACAATTAACCAGTGGAACAACCTGCCTCCAGAAGCTGTGAATGCTCCTACATTGGAAGTTTTTAAGAAGAGACTGAACAGCCATTTGTTTGAAATGGTATAGTTTCCTGACTGAGCAAGGGGTTGGATTAGATGACCTCCAAGGACCCTTCCAAGTTTATGATTATTGTTGTTATTATTATTAAATATATTCTTCTTCACATTCAACTTGCAAGTAAGTAAGGAAAATCCACGACGGCAGTCCACCTATTACAACCATAGAACTTAGGAAGATGAGTTTTCTCTCATTTACTTGCAGTACTGACTAATGAAAGATGTGCATAACTGAAGAGAAAGTCATCTTTCTTCTCTGGAAGATTTACAAGTAAACAAATGAAAATTGGTGCATGTATTTTGAATAATTATAATTAAACATTAAATGCAAAAGCATTCATGACATATGAAAAACAGATGCTTATACACATGCCAATTTCTCTGAACTGAGAGGAAAGAAGTGAAAGTTGATCTGTTCAATGACTGAAACCCTGCAAAACAATCTACAGCCTCTTTAATTTTTTTATATCTGTATCCATCCATTCAGAAGAAGCGTTGCCTTCCCCTTGCACCCAGAATGGATTTCCATTGTGTACTAAGCCAAATTATAGTTGGTTTTTCACTTAACGAGCTATGCCAACTGGGATGCGTTAACCAGTTAAATAATGGCTTACAATCCTGTGTAAATTCAACCATTGGTTAAAAGTTTAGTCCCAGTTTTACACATTCTATAAACCTCTTCTATAACTCCATTGGATTTTGTCTCAAGTATATACGGTACATTTAAATGCAGGATAAGTTAAAAAATTTTGAAGTAGCTGGAAAACACTGTTTAAGACATACTGACACATACTCACATATTGTAAACAATGTAGCCATATTCTCCTTATTGGAATTGGAATCTTCCATTTGCAATGATGATGGCACAAAAGCAAGATTGTCTGAGGAGACATCCACATGATTTTGTCCCATGCCTACTTCCTGGTTAATGGAGGATACTGTTACAGGCTCCAAGCTGAGACCCACTTCGTGCAATGAGACAGATTCCAGGGAAGTGAGATTATGTGAGGTAGAAAGCGCAACACTGACAGAATTGCTGCTCATGGCCACTGTATGAATAGAATCCCCAAGTGTTTGGTCAGGCATCCCATTGACACGGCCTGAAATGTGGTCAGTCTCCATAACAACAGGAAGTTCCAAACTGTTACCATGGATAGGGATGACACCATTATGCCTTACAGTTTCTGAGGCTAAACTGCCATCCACTGCTAGAGGCTCATGATTACGACTGCCATTTGCAATCTGTGAATGATCTCCACCTACATCACTCATCCTAAGTTCTTCAGCCATTCTGTCGCTAGAGATTGGACTGGTAACTCTTGAAACACTTTCTATGGTGATTGTTGTATCCAGAGCTACATCATGGCCATCACTGGGATGCAAACTTTGAGTGTTATGTGCATTCACTGAACGAGAATCCATGGACACAATGCCTGCTTCAAGACCTACGGATCCATTGGGCTGGTAGGGATCTAAGTCTGAAGGATTATTGGAGACAGATAAAGCTGAGTTACTATCAACACTGATATTGTTGGGGTGAATACACTGAGGTGGAGGTCTGTCAGCTAAGTAAGATATGAGACCTGAAGAAGAGAAATGAAAGAAAGGCAAAAATAAATACACTGTTTCATACTAACAAGTCAAATTTTAAATTGCTGAACACAAGGAAAATCAGTCTGCATTAATACATCCAATAAGCCTTAGGTTCAGTATTTACACCTCTCATGACTTGCAAATAAAGAATCCATGTAATTTAAAGAATTATTAAGGCATGAGTAAAAGGAATGCACAGGTTCATTTCCACAATCCCAGATCATATGTATTATTGTAATAATTGTCAAATAAATAAAACAGAATTATAAATCTAGAATGTTCAACACATCCCTATTAACCTGTAAAATATATATCCTGTTGCCTATTCAACTGAGGCTTTCAACTTACAGTTGCTCCATATTACTGATCCTAAGATTTTATACAAAATTTATTGTATCACACTACATACCAGGTAGAATGTGTCTAAAGTAGCTGCTTTCTAGATGAGGGTAAGGTGGTGGAGGTAGGGTATAATTTCTCTCTGGTATACCACACATCACTCCTCGATCACCAATGCCCATTGGAAGCATCAGAGACAAAGCAGATGGTAATGAGGGCCCCAAATTTGGAATTGCAACTGGTAATCCTAGTAAAAAACAAAATAATTAGTCTACAACTGATAAAACATTTGGGGAGATTGGATGCACAGAGATTAAGACTGGAAAGGTCATTAGAGATTTTGATTTCAACTCAAATGGAGTAAACCTGTCTTAAAATATACATTTACTTTTGTCCACAATATTCTAATTGTGTCACATTTCTATTGCAAGTTGGCACTGGCTTTTTAATAATGGAAAGATGCTCAATTCTTGAAAATTACATCTACGAGCCAATAGCAAAATACTGAAGAAAAAGTATTAAAGCAAAATCAACTCTCCTAAAGCTGGTTTCAGACATGTCACATCATCTCCCAATTTGAAAAGCACAGAAATAAAAACATCAACAAAATTTCTCTTTATCCTGACTTGATACATTACCTGGTGCAGGTATAGCATTATGGGTGGGTGAAGAGGTCAAAGCTATGTGATTTCCTGCAACAGCTAGAGCATTGCTCACAGAAGAAGCTGCCAGTTGTTCCATCCCCACAGGGCTTAGACTCATTTCATTCATCCTAGACAAGAAAGGGATATTCAAAATGTACACAATACATGACTTTGGCATTTAACAAACAAGGAGAGAAGCAACCTAGAACTAAGGAGAAACTTCCTGACAGTTAGAACAATTAACCAGTGGAACAACCTGCCTCCAGAGGTGGTGAATGCTCCAACACTGGAGGTTTTTAAGAAGAGACTGGACAGCCATTTGCCTGAAATGGTATAAGGTTTCATGCCTGAGCAGGGGGTTGGACTAGATGACCTCCAAGGTCCCTTCCAACTTTATTATTATTATTATTATTATTATTATTATTATTATTATTATTATTATTATTATTATTATTATTGTTATTATTATTATTATTATTATTAATCATTATTATATAGAACATGGTACAAAACAGGGTTTTACCGCTTTAGGTTGAGAACTACACTTTCTTTTGAATGATGACAAGGGGCTGCACTCTAATACAGAAGATCAAGGCAAAAACTAAATTTATTTAAATGTTATTTCAATACTATAAATGAGTATCAATTTCATGATTTTAATATCTCTTTGTATCATATTAAAAATTAAAATTCACTGGAAATTTCTGAAGAGGTTTTAGGGAATGCACATCTGGTGTGGAAAAATAGATCATGCTGTTTTGCTTTTCTTCCTCCGCTCCCTTTATCTTTTCTATTTCTCCAGCCATTTAATAAAAGACTCCAAAGAAGCTGAGGTGAAACTGGGACAGTCAAAGAGCTGAGAAGCAGGGTATTTCAAGACTGTTTGCCAAAGGGAAACCAGACTGCCACACAAATGCTGCAGCATTACAACGCCGCAAAGAAAAAATAGCTTAATTCCAATTTCAAATAAAGTGCAATGGTACAAGATAAAACTGACTCAGATTTTAAAATATCCTGACACTGTATAAAAGCAATCTGGAATTCCAAATCAGGATAAGTATGGAAGTTCCTGCAAGTTAAAATCTTTAAGAGTTTGCTAACGTTTTAATTTCTCATACTTCTGTGTGCTTCTTAATGGTTACCAAAACTAAACTGTAATAAATTCAGTACCAGTAATAGCGGTACCAGTAATAAATTCAATATTACCGGTAAATATAAATCGATTTAAAGAAAAAACATTTATTGGGCACTGGATGCAATGGACATTTCTATCGGGGCATCCCTCAACATAATAGACAAGTTCATTAATCCAAGCAGTTTAGATCACATACATAAATCTACATTACGTACATTGTGACAGTTTACATAATTCAAGTCATATTATCATACAAGTACTATACACCACTCTGACTGACACTGTTCAAGTTAAACAAATATTTGGGAATTAACACTCCACCTCTGAATGATCTGTTAAATCTGCAATTTTTAAAATGTTGCAGGCATATATTGAGCAGATCACAGCAGTTCCAAAAGCAGTTTCATGCTTATAATTCTTATATGTTAACTGCCATCTTTAAAATGTTGCTTGATTATTTAAAAAGCTATTAAGCACAAATAAAAATCGCAATCTTTTTTAGACTGATTGGAACTATAACTTTTAGAAAGAAAAGATATTAATGGATTTTATCCTTATTACTGCCACACTTTAGAACCCACTGCAAATTAGTTGTCAGCAAAACATTTGTAACCCTGATAATTATCTAATCAGAGTTAAACATACAGAATATGTTTCTTCTTCCCTGTCTTTGTTCATTTAATGAATATTTAACTTATTTAGGCTTTGTAATTGACACTCTGATCAACATTGCCTGGATTCACACAACAGAAACACAAGAACTAGGCTCTGAATCAGTCCCTTTTTTGAGCATACCTCCTATTTGAAAGAAAGCAAATTAACAGCAGTGATTTCCAGAGGCAAAATGGCCAATGTCTTCCAAAGACAGATAATTCTGTGCAACAAATGTGAATCAGTATAAGAATTTGAACACATTAAATACAACAATGTAGACTCATCCAGTCAAAGGTCACAGACAGTAAGCCAATAGAGATGTACTCAAAAATTTTCTCAGAAGCAGGATCCCACTCCCACTCGTAATGTCCCCGAGATTAACCACATCTCTCAGGACAGATTTTTTCTTTTTCTTTCTCTCCTCCTTTGTTTCCTTCTTCCTTTCCTCCTTCCTTCCCTTCCTTTCTTTTTCTGAAAAAGGACCAGTCCTTTCAGAGAAGCACAGGCCCCAAGAGGTACGGTTTAGAAAAAGAGCCTCTGCCCAACCCTAAGCTGTGAAATGGACATATGTTGCCATCACTTATGCATCAGACATGAATAAGAGCCCCTTACTGTGTACCATAATGATAGAAAAATCCCAATTATCCCAGGCCCCTTCCTATCAGGGAGGAATTTGATGCCATACTTCATGTCAAAATTCAGTTAACTAGAGTTTGTGGCAACTATATCACAGTCATAAACAGACATGACAACTAGTCACTATCTTGATCCACCCACACATGAAGGATAATAATAATAATAAAATTGGAAAGGACCTTGGAGGTCATCTAGTCCAACCCCCTGCTCAGGCAGGAAACCCTATACCATTTCAGACAAATGGCTGTCCAGTCTCTTCTTAAAAACTTCCAGTGTTGGAGCATTCACCGCTTCTGGAGGTAGGTTGTTCCACTGGTTAATTGTTCTGTCAGGTTTCTCTTTAGTTCTAGGTTGCTTCTCTCCTCGATTAGTTTCCATCCGTTGCTTCTTGTCCTGCCTTCAGTCACTCTGGAGAATAGCTTGACTCCCTCTTCTTTGTGGCAGCCCCTGAGATATTGGAACACTGCTATCATGTCCCCCCTCATCCTTCTCTTCATTAAACTGGACATACCCAATTCCAGCAACCGTTCCTCATATGTTTTGGACTCCAGATCTCTAATCATCTTTGTTGCTCTTCTCTGTACTCTTTCCAGAGTCTCAACATCTTTTTTACATCGTGGTGACCAAAACTGAATGCAGTATTCCAAGTGTGGCCTTACCAAGGCATTGTAAAGTGGTATTAATACTTCACGTGGTCGTGATTCTATCCCTCTGTTAATGCAGCCTAACACTGTGTTGGCTTTTTTGGCAGCTGCAGCACACTGCTGGCTCATATCTAAGTGATTGTCCACTAGGACTCTGAGATGTTCTACGCTATAAGAAATGTAATTGAGGAAAAGATGCCAATTTATCAACTCACTTAGACCTGAGTTTGTGACTAAATCTTCTTTCAACTACAGCTTTAAATATAATTTTGCAAAAGTAATAAAGCTTGCAAATAGAATATGAAGATTTTATATTTCTCAATCTCAACTATGCGTTTTTACAACATTTTTAGCATTGCTAGTATAGGAATAAGTTAGACATAACACTTCACTACTCTACACTGTCTTTATCAATATCCTCATAAGAAATTTATACATTAATATCAACAATAAAAAAGGATTAATCAATCACATTTTGTATAACAGTTCCAATAAAACCTGACTGCATTTCTACTGGCTTCACATCTTTTCAATTTACATATACTTTGGTTTATATATATATACTTTGACTTGCAATTAAGTAGACGTTAACATCCATACTGTTAAGAACCACAGCCTGAAATAACCTGTCATTTGGGAATCTTCTTTCACTTTACTAAAATTTAACAGAAGTATTACTCACAAAATAACAGCAGCTGCTGAATCTTTGAAGAAAACTGGTTCATCAAAACGTATGCCACAATGCTATTAATCTTCATTACCCAATGTTATCTTTTAAAACCTCTGTTCAGATACAGAATAATTTGTGATCTGCATAAATTCCCGTTTCCCCTCAAACTGTAGTCATTCCTGACAGAACTCTAGACATGTTCAGAGACACTCACTAAAAGTCAGACATCAGAAAGAGATTCCTGGGTTAAGCCCCAGAATTATTTCGTCACTTATAAGAAGCCATACACACATGCCATGAATCCCACCTGGGATGCATCTGCCGTCGAGGCCGGACCTACGAGGGCCCCCGTGGCGACAGCCTTCTTTTCCTCCACATCTGGTTCTCCTTTTCCAGCTTTTGTCCTCCAGCACCTTCCACCGCCGCGCTCCAGGAAAGCCAGCATCAGTCTTAAGGCGGACCCAGGCACCTCCCGCAGCACCTGAGCCCAGGCCCCGGACACGCCACCGCCCACCGCCGCCACCAGAACCGCCTTACGAGCTACCCGTCGGCCCTCGGAAAAGGGGGAACGGGGAGAGCAGAAAGAATTGGCGCACCAACTGTGCAGAGCGCCCCCCTCCGGAAAGGGCGGTTGTGCAGCTGTGGACGAGCTCCTCCTCTGAGAGGAAGGGGGCGGGGTCAAAAGCGGTGCGGAAGATTACTTCCGGTTTGTGCCATATCCTGGAAAAGCCCCCCCCCCTCCCGCTCTTTCCCCCAGTAGCCTATCCTCCCTTTGCTCTAAACGCGGACATTACGTTCCGCCCGCCGCGCGCGAGAACTCTGTGTAAACGTCTGACCGGATGCTTTCCGCTGGTTTTTCTTCTCCGCTGAACGTGCTCGGCGCTTCCTGATGCAATTTGCGCAGTGTGGTACTATGGTTGAAATTCCACTGAAGTTTACTGGAATTTAAACCGGCAGTCTGGTGTGCAGTGTTTCTCAACCTTGGCAGCTTTAAGATGCGTGGACTTCAACTCCCAGAATTCTCCAGTCAGCTTTGCTGGCTAGGGAATTCTGGGAGTTGAAGTCCACGCATTTTAAAGTTGCCGAAGTTGAGAAATACTAGACTACACGTCGAAGTTATAGGCTGTTTTGAAGACAAGAAAAGCTTAGCTGTATGACAGATAATGTAATGAGAATGATTTTTCTGACAGAAGACCCCAAGACACCTTAGCTAAATTTCGTTAGCTTATTTACATGCTATGTTAGTTGTTAAGAGTAAAGTCTGATTGCAATTAAAAAGAGTTCCTTTTTAAAATTTTGCTGTTTTTCTATCATTTTTAATTATAATAAAGGATGTCTTCAACTTAAAACGAATTGATTTTTTTAAAAAACATTTTGTTGCATTTTACAAGACAGGCAAATACATTCCTAATACATTTCAGAAAAATATGTATATTGGATAGTATTATGCTATAGTGTTCTGACATAGAATTGGGAAAATCGGGTGCTGAATCCTTTTTAGATCCAGAATGCAGCCAAACTAAAAGGTCGGATCAGAAAGCCATGACCCAACGGTTTCTTGCAGAAATATTTTCCAGACATTACAATAGTATATTTACCTACCTTGACCACCAGTTGTAACTGAAATCACCACATAGGATAGGAAAAACAGTTCCCTTCTTCCTGGAGAGTGTGGTTTCAGGAAACCAACTACAAAAGACACATTACAAAACGTAACAGCTATATCTCTCTCCTCTGACAGCTGAAGGGATAGTGGATTTCTCATAGCAATGTATAACTAGGCCAGGGGTAGGCAACCTCGGCTCTTTTATGACTCATGGACTTCAACTCCCAGAATTCCTGAGCCAGCTATGCTCAGGAATTCTGGAAGTTGAAGTCCATGAGTCATAAAAGAGCCGAGGTTGCGTACCCCTGAACTAGGCAGTCAGCTGGAGTTAAGTTTGTATGTATTATGATCAATTATCTCACATGCATAGAAGCTGCATGCTTTATTTTTAAAAATCTGCACATTTCATTCAGAATCAAACAGCAGTTTCTCCCTAGACATGTTTTTGTGTCTATTGTAATCTGGTCCTGGTTGTCCTCGAAGTTTCAAAGGCAAACGCCAGAGAAAAATGTATATCTATATGTATGTATGTATATATATGTATATGTATATGTATATGTATATGTATATATATATATATATATATATATATATATATATATATATATATATATATATATATATATATATATATATATAAGTATTTGTCAAGGCTTTTTGAATGGACCTTGCTAATTAACTCTTTCATTCCTGTTTTGGCCCGGCTCAGGGCTTATCCACAGGAACTAGTCAACTTATGACAGCTCATTATTTGTGCAAATTATTCAAATTGCTAATAAAGAATTTGGGAGGCTAAGATGATCATTTCGAACTCATTTATGTTCTCATCAGTTAGTCATACCCTTTATCTGAGATTCGAACCCGGGCTGATTGTATATCAGGCAGTGTTTTAACCTCCTGAGCCACGGGGTTCTTTCTCTCTTATATTAGCTGGAAGGCAAGGCAAATGTATGTTTAAGTATTTGTCAAGGCTTTTTGAATGGACCTTGCTAATTAACTCTTTCATTCCTGTTTTGGCCCGGCTCAGGGCTTATCCACAGGAACTAGTCAACTTATGACAGCTCATTATTTGTGCAAATTATTCAAAAGGTCCATTCAAAAAGCCTTGACAAATACTTAAACATACATTTGCCTTGCCTTCCAGCTAATATAAGAGAGAAAGAACCCTGTGGCTCAGGAGGTTAAAACACTGCCTGATATACAATCAGCCCGGGTTCGAATCTGAGATAAAGGGTATGACTAACTGATGAGAACATAAATGAGTTCGAAATAATCATCTTAGCCTCCCAAATTCTTTATTAGCAATTTGAATAATTTGCACACACACACACACACACACACACACACACACACACACACACACACACACATATATATATATATATATATATATATATATATATATATATATATATATATATATATATATATATATATTCTGAGGTTTTCGCGGGTGTTTGTATGTGGATCTTTGGTCATTCGGGTCTTTTCCCGCGTAGAATCAATATATATGGATCTTTGGTCATTCGGGTTTTTCCCCGCGTACAGTTGAAGGTGTAGGAGCAATGTTTCGACGGAATCCCATCTGTCATCCTCAGGCTGGTGGCTTCAGCTTCCTTCTTCTGGGAGAAGCATGTGGTGGTGGCTGTTTGTTCCTCTTTTTTAAACTGCCAGAGGGGGTGTGTTCTGTGGGTGGAGGTGTGCTCTGATTGGGTGGGGGATTAAGTGTGTTCTGATTGGGTGGGAGTGTGTTTTGAATGGTGGGTGTGTTCTGATTGGGTGGGGGTGTGTTTTGAGTGGATGGGCTGGTCTCAGCTGCCAGCCTTAGACCTGAGCTGGTGAGTTGTGCTGCTTTTGTTCGGCTTCGTGTTTGTGGTGGTGCTATGTTTTTATAGTGGGTGTTAGTTTGCTTATTGTGTGGTTTGGAGGGGTTTAAAGTGGCTGATGTTGCAGCTGTAGTTAGGTTTCTGTTTTGTGGTTGTGCGTCGTTATCATTGTGGGTTCGGATTTGCTTTTTGAATGGTTTGGTGGTGGTGTCATGTGATGTTATCATGAGTTTGGGTCTGGTATCATTCTTGGTGGTTGGGACTCATCTGTCAATCAAGGCGGGTTTCCAAATGGCTGGTAGGCGAGAGGTATCATCTCGTTTGTTCATGCTGTGGGGGCGTTTTTCTATCTCAATGGCTTCTCTGATTATTCTGTTGTTAAAATGTTCAATTTTGGCGATAGTTTTGGTTTTTTAAAAATCAATTTCATGTCCCGTGGCTTCAAAGTGTTGGACCAGGAATGAGGTTTGTTCTCCCTTTCTGAGTGAGTTTTTGTGCTCTTCAATGCGTGCACTTATTCTTCTGTTGGTCTGTCCAATGTATGTGGTGGGGCAGGTGGTGCATGGGATTTCATATACTCCTTGGTTTTCTAACCCAATTATGTCTTTGGGGTTTCTTAGGATGGTGGATATTTTTCTGTCTGTGTAGAATGCTGTTTTGATGTTGTGTTTTTGGAGGATCTTGCTGATTCTGTCTGTGGTCCCTTTTAAGTATGGGAGGAGGGCTTTGCCATTTTCTTGTTCTCTGTCTTGGGTTTTTGTGGGCGTCTCTCTTCGGATTAAGTTGGTAATCGTGTTTCTTTGGAATCCATTGGCTGTTAGTACATTAGTGAGAGTGTGTAGTTCAGTTTTTAGGTGTTGTTCGTCAGCTAGGTGTTTTGTTCTGGAGATGAGTGTCTTGGCTACGGAGTTGATCTGTGCTGGGTGGTGGTGTGAGAGTGCGTTCAGAGAGCGGTTTGTGTGTGTTTTTTTATGGTAGATAGTGTGTCCTAGGGAGCCGTTGGATTTCTTGTAGACTAAGACATCAAGGAAGGGAAGTTGATTGTTAGCTTCTGTTTCCATGGTGAATTGTATTTTGGGGTGTAGGCTATTGAGGTGTGTGAGGAAGTCATCCAGTTTTTCTTTGCCGTGTGGCCAGATTACGAAGGTGTCATCTACGTATCTGAGCCAGAGTTTGGGTTTGTGGTTGGATTTTTCTAGAGCGAGGGTTTCAAAGTGTTCCATGTAGAGGTTTGCAATGACAGGTGAAAGGGGTGATCCCATGGGTGCTCCTTCCATTTGTTTGTATCTTTGTCCATTGTAGATGAAGTATGTGTTAGATAGGCAGTGGTTGGTCAGATCTAAGCTCTATGGTCTGCCCAAGATACACAAAGAAGAAACCCCACTCAGACCCATAGTCAGCTCCATAGGCTCACCTCTACAAAATCTAGCCAAATTTCTTGCCAAACAACTACAGCCTTATGCAAATTCCATCACCTCACATGTACAAAACTCATTCCAATTCATAGAGATAATAAGTAAACTAAACTTACAGCCCTGTGACCTACTTGTGAGCTTCGATGTCGTATCCCTCTTCACCCAAGTGCCAATCAAAGAAGCCTTGACAGCTATCCGAAATAAATACAACCCCCCAAAACACATCCTAGATCTAGTTTTGTACCAAATCAACACTTGTTTACAAATTTCAAACATGTTCAGCTCTACTGCTACCTCCTTATCTAAAGGACAATATCTAAACACTATGAAAAATGGGTAAATAATATAAAGGTATCCATGAGCATAAAATGGAGAAATACAATGCTATTATAAAGAAATTTTTAAATAAATGTTTTCTTGGGGCAAATAAAGCTGTACCCCAAATATTCCAAAGGACAAGTCATAATCTACATGGAGAAGAAGAAAGCACAAGGTACATTAATTATACTTAGTATTATTAACTTTGTAGTTAGCAGCATCTGCATAAAATGATGACACCAAAATGATGGTATATACAGTGATGTTTTATTCAGATCCTGTTTTCATGATAATTTAACCATTACCTTCTCCTGCCCTTTCTGTGGCCACCATGCCTCTTCTTTAGATCCAAGTAGCAGAAATTTCACTTCGGTTCATAAAAAGACACCCTTTTTTGTTAAACACTACAAGGATTTCATCAAAAAAGAAAAAAAAATAGAATGATCCATTAAAAAACTGAGTGAAGAGCCAAGATTCAGTGTTGGCTGCATTGAAACAAGGAAATAAAAATTTCTTCTTGCAGTTCTATATTCATTTCCATGCGGAGAAAAGGAAAATAGGAATGGCTTGGGGGGAACCTAAAGAGCTAAGGATATCTTTAAAAAGGAAAAAAAAATACTGACCTAGAAACTGAGTCAACTTACTTAGATTAATATCTAACACAATTACATTTATAATATTTTTTAAAATTACAGTTTGAAGAACAATTCCTTTTTCATAAGCAAGACAGGATATGCTCAGTAGGGTATGTTATTCTGTGATATACATCTGTTTTGAAGTGGAAAATGTTTACATTTCCTTTTGTTTCATGAACAATACCATTTTTAAAGTCTCTAAAGTTACATTTTCTTTTTTTTATTGAAAAGTTTTACAATACATTTTTTAAAAAGACAAAACCCCTCCCAACCCCCTCCCCTCTCCCCAGCCCTCCCCAACACCTCCCTCCCCTCCCCCTCCCCCCTCCCCGACTTCTCAGAGCTCAATACAGGGTATAAAAATACAAACAATCATAATCTACCTTATGCAAACAACAATAAAATATTAAATCTATCGCACTTTAACTCTTATAAAATAACTACAAGCAATTTAAATATCACATTAATATGTATTCAAATGCTAGATGAAACTTTTTAGTCCCATATTTATTCTGGATATAATCAATCCATCTTCTCCACTCCACAATATATCTCTGTTGCGACTGATCTTTCAAGTACGCTGAGATCTTTGCCATTTCCGCCATTCTTCTATAGTCGGCAGTTCTTCCTTCTTCCAATATTGCGCTACTAAAAGTCTCGCTGCCGTAATTAAGTTCAACATCAGCTTAGTGTCCACAACAGTAGTATCAGTAATAATGCCCAGTAAAAACAGTTGCGGACAAAACTTTATCCTTTTCTTGAATATCTTTTGCATGTTCCACCAAATTTTAATCCAAAAAGCTTTAACCTTTTTACAGGTCCAACATATATGAAAATACGTTGCATCTTCACCGCCACACCTCCAACATTTGGGCTGGCAGTTCGGATACATACTTGCTAATCTTTTAGGATCTATGGAACCATCTTCCGGTTGAGCTCCGGATGGCGCCCGATCTCCGCTCCTTCCGGCGCGATCTTAAAACCCATCTCTTTAAACAAGCTGGCCTGGCCTGATGGGACGGGGTGGGATTTTTATAAATGATTTCAATTTTAAATTTGTATTAATTTATGGGCATTGTTTAATCATGTTTTAATAATTTTAATTTTTGTATCTAATTTTTATGTATTGCCCTGTGCACCGCCCTGAGTCTCTTGAGAGAAGGGCGGTATACAAATTAAATTAATAAATAAATAATAAATAAATAAGTGCCACCTATAAAACATTTTATAAAAGTTCTCTCTTAAGTTTTGAGCCTGCGTAAATTTTACATTTCTCACCCAAATCTTTTCCCAAGTATCCATTGTAATGACTTCTTGAAAATTCTGAGCCCACTTTATCATGCAGTCTTTAACAAGTTCTGTCTCTGAATCAATTTCTATCAATGCAAGATATATCCTTTTAATATGTGCTTGGCCTTGATCTCTAATTTGCTTTACCAAATTTTCATCAATCATTGAAAAACCAATTTTCTGGTCTTCCTTCCACCTGGCCTGTAATTGCCCATACTGAAACCAAGTTTTCTTCTCTTAAAATATACATTCCTTTCCAAACTTAAAATTTCCTTATATGTAGTCACATCATGTTTAAACCCAACATTTATATTTTCTATTGCGTGTTTCGGTATTGCCCATATAGGTATCTTATAATTTAACTTGTGTCTATACTTTTTCCAAACTCGCAACAGAGCATACCTTAAAATATGTACCTAGAACACATTATCCACCTTCTTATCATACAATAAGTATGCATGCCATCCAAATAACAAATCATGGCCTTCAAGATTTAGTAATCTCACTTGTGTTAAATTAAACCAATCACTTATCGCTGACAAAGCAGCAGCTTCATAATATAAATTAAAATTAGGCATTTTAAGACCACCTCTCTCACGCGTATCCTGCATAATCTTAAATTTAACTTGTGGCCTTTTCCCTGCCCAAACAAATTTATTAATACCTTTTTGCCATTCCTCCAGGTTTGAATCCTTTTTAAGTATAGGTATCATTTGAAATAAAAATAAAAATTTTGGCAAAACATTCATTTTCACAGCTGCAATTCTTCCCAATAAAGATAATTGTAATTTTTTCCAACTATCTAATTCTTTTTGAACATTTCCCCATAACTTTTCATAATTATTTTTATATAACTTTACATTTGAGGCTGACAAATATATCCCCAAATATTTAACCCTTTTAACTATTTCAAATCCCGTTAGCTCTTCTAAGACAGCCTTTTGTGATACTGTCATATTCTTAGACAACATTTTAGTTTTTTGTATATTAACCTTAAATCCAGAAACTTTCCCATATTGCATTATTATCTCCATCAATTCTACAACTGAATAGTCAGGATGAGTCACTGTAACAACCAGATCGTCTGCAAACGCCCTCAATCTATAATCCTGGTCTCTTATTTGAATTCCCTTAATTTTGTCCGAACCCCGTATTTTAATCAATAATATCTCCAATGTAAAGTTACATTTTCAAACAATTCATTTCTTTTCCTTAAAAAAATAGGAAAATGTATTTTTAAATGTGGGCTAGAACTCTGCATGAAGAGATGCATATAAAACAAGGAATAATTATAGTGGAACAAAAATGATCAATTGAATAGTGACAATGATGCACATAATTTATGTAGTATATTTGAAGTACAGATGATTGCTCCAAAACTCATTACATCTACAATTCACCAGAGAGAACAAGGGAGAAAGGGTTGCGAAATGGGTAAATGGAAGAAGAATCAGATGCCCTTATTGCAGTTGCATATATTGAATTTAGCAAATACCTTCTTTTGCTGCTGCACACATCTTAAAGAATGCTAGACAATTCCTACCAACCTTGTTTGCAAATATGCCTCATCTGTCAAACTCTCAACCACAAGGGAGCACTCTTTCCCTTAATACTCTATATATCATATTTCTGCACACATTCACACACATAGGGACATACACATCACATCACAACTTGTCAGATGCAGTTTAAATCTGCAAACTTCTATGAACTGACTGATGCCATTATTTTTAAACAGCGGAAGATGCAAATCTGCCCCTGTGTTTTGGATTTCAACAAAGAAAGCCCTTGGCTATTTTTTTCAACTGACAGGAGATCCTCGATTCTTGAGGAGAAAGAGGCGGAGCTTTGTAACTCTTTGCAAATGCCTGCAAACTTTTCAAGTTATCCATCCTTTTAGAGGCAGGTAATATCAAAGGACACTGTGGATTACAATATGTGAGGAGTGTTTACTGCCTAGAAGATTATTTATGTTTAGTTTTATCTCTATAGTCATACATCCAAGCTTGAAGAAAAGAAACACAGGAACCCTCTCATTATCTTTTGAAATATGAAGATCAGAGGAAGACCTGGGTTTAGAGTGTGGAGTGATGTTCCTAGAAGCCTGCTTATAAATTAGAAGGCATCCTCATTCACTAATAACAGACTAAGGAACAGAACTGATACGTGGATAGAAGAGCGGAATTTCAGGTCATTTTTACTGCCATGGACCTTAAGCCAATGCCTACTTCTCTGATTACCACAAATTGTGGAGCAGAACATCTGGCGTATTTGACCTTTCCTTCAATGGATAAATTCCAAAAAGCCTATTCTGGAATCTGACCTCTGAATTGCTTCAAGATGGGAAGTAAGAAAGATGATGGGCTCTTGAACAGGATCTCATGTTCAGGACCAGCATCCCTTGGAAGCAGTCATGTTACCGGCTCTCATGGTTTACCACTCAGAGAATCATTTGGCATCCCTCTTCCTTTTGGACAAACGTACTGGGACCATCAACCTTATAATGCGTATTCAGGAAGATTCTCTTATTTACCCTTTTCTGGGTATGTTGGAGTTTATGACTACTCGTTTGAGCCTGCTTTCATTCGGAAAAGGAATGAGAGGGAAAGGCAGAGGGTTCGTTGCGTAAATGAAGGCTATGCACGCCTCAGAGACCATCTTCCCAAAGAGCTTGCTGAGAAGCGTCTCAGCAAAGTGGAGACTTTGAGAGCTGCCATCACTTACATCAAACACCTTCAGAATTTGCTGGAATATCATCCTCTAGGAACAAATAATAAGGCAGCCATTCCAGCTACAGATGCACCAGGAGTTTCTGGTCCTAGTTTAAGAAGAGAATGCAACAGTGATGGAGAATCTAAAACTTCATTAGCTTCATCTCCTTACAGTGAATTTGAGGAAGTTTGTAGTTAGGAAAACAGTCTATAGAAATAAACCATCAATCTCTTTAAAAAAAACAAAACAAAGAATTTCCAATTTTTGGTGGATCACCTGGAGGACAAAAATTCATCTCTAGCAAAAGAGTGGGAAAAGATATTGAGAAGACTGTTTCCAGTATAATTCATTCTTGGCAATCTTCAGGTGTTTATGTAAGAAAAATATAACATTGTTCCTAACATTTCCTTATTTATATTATTGCATATTTTATGACTGAACTATCTTTTCTAAAATTGGAAACATTATTGACTTGTGATCTTTGTTTTCTTTTGGTTTAGTTAAAGACAACAATAAAGTCAGATGTGTTTTTCCACCTCTCTTGTAATAACATTATGCTTATTAAGACACTCTGCCCAGGTTTAGTGAACACTGGACAATAATGCTGTAATTCTGAATAATAATTAGCAGAGGATTATATTTAAATAAAGTGAATTATATTTACACCCCAGGGAACGTTTTGAAACGGGATTAAGTCACCATTATCTTGACTTTAACAGGGTTTAAACTAAATTGTGCTGAAATTGTTTAACTGCTTACAATGGGATTACTGCCTTCATATTTTAAAGTTTGCATTTAGGATGTGCTAGGATTAAAAATGTAAGCAAACTTTTTTTTGTCAGTATGTGATTTCAATGTGTCAGATAATGATTAAAATTAATAAAATGTGTTTAGCTGTAATTTCACTTTAGATAGCTCTAATATAAGAATGAAATACATTGTTTCTTGCGTATTAACAACCAACTTATATGTGCATATAAACTCAATTACTATGGCATTTGGTTGATGACCTGTATATATGTAGGTTTCATGTGTATACATACTAATGTGTCAAAATGGAAGGAGCAAAATGAATACAGGCACATAATAATGGATAATTTTCAAAATGCCAAAATGATGAAAAATATGGATTAAAAAAAAGCTACTGCTACATGGTTTCAGTGTGATGAGGAAGGGAATAAAAACTAAAAAAGAAGATTTGGATGCTAACGTTTACGCTTATGCTCAGATTTCAAACAGCATGTTTGATTTGATTTGGCAAACAGGCGGAAAACTTAGTTGTACTTACTAAGCGAAAAGAATCTGAGTGTGTCTTAAAAAGGGAGGGAAGATTCCCGTTACTGTGAATTAATTATTTTGCAAACCTAGCCAAATGGCATCATAACAAAGGAAGCTAATTTAAAATAAGCCAAATCATTAGTCTATCAAGTCTATGTATTTATCATAATTCCCCCATCCCCATTCATGTCTTACTTTGCTTATACATCACTATGTGACACTAAAGGAACAGTAACCCTAATATCACATCTTTGGGCAGATCATACTCCACCAAACTGCTGGTAAAGAAAAAGGGAACATGAGAACAACAGTCTCTTGCACACAAATCTACCAAATGTGCTTTTCAGAAGGCAAACCGGAGGCACCCTGAGGAGGCCCTCTCTGTGGGAACGCACAGGGCGGAGGGAAGTTGCTGCCGGCGTCAACTTCCCTCCGCCCTGTACGTTCCCACAGAGAGGGCCTCCTCAGGGTGCCTCCGGTCAGAGAATGTCGGCTGGTGGCCCCCAGGGGGAGGGCCTTCTCTGTGGGCGCTCCGGCTTTATGGAATCAGCTGCCGGTCGAGCTCCGATGGCACCTGACCTTTGCTCCTTCCGACGCGGTCTGAAGACCCATCTATTTGAACAAGCCGGCCTAGCCTGATGGGGGATATGTTGGGGTTTTAATGGGGATTTTTATATTGTTATTGATTGTTTTAGTTGGGCTACTATTTAATTCTTTTTAATTTTTGTATTCTGTATTTTTTATATGTGCCCTGTTCACCGCCCTGAGTCCTTCGGGAGAAGGGCGGTATACAAATCAAATCAAATCAGATCAAATCAAATCAAATCAAATCAAACTGGACTTTGGAAAAAGCACCTTTGGGACAACCATGACCTGATGACTGAGAATCTCCATAGACCTTGCACATAGGTGTAACTTTTGAAATGCTTGTGTTCTATATACATGCTGAAAATAGGACTTATCAAGGGGTGTGGTCTAAGGGATGGAGCCAAGAGCATGAAGCTACAGCTCCTTGTCCACCCATGACTTAAAACGGATGGATTTGCTTTCAGGGAAAATATTCTGATCCAACAAATTTTAACTCCAGTGATGTGGAACTTTGAGAAAAGAGTGCCAAATTAAATCAAATCGAGTGGTTGCATTTACCTTCTAAATTTTGTGAAGTGGTTTGAAAGTTTGTTCTTTGTATCCAGAGTATGCATTCTATGGTATGTGTGGGTTTTCAAATTTTCAGAAGCTAGGCTCATATTGTTCTTAGGCTTTTGGGAGAGAACAAAATACTTTTACAGTATTGATACATTTTAAGCTGGTTGTGTAATATTTTCCATTGATTTGTCCAGTTCTTAATTAGTATCTTTAAAAGAGCTCCACGTGGTAGCAAAAATGCTCTTTTTAGTAAAAAAAACAACCCATAGATTTCAGTAACATTATAATGTTTCACTTTGGTAGGTGTTTCTGACACATATATTGTAGTAGTAGTTTTGAAAACAACTTCACCCCCAATCACCCCCAACACAGATACTTTACATGTAAGGATGAAAGCTAACTGAATATTATTCCGTCGAATGTTGATCCTGTCCTGCCATAAAATGATTGCAGCAAAATCCCCAACTTCATATCCAGCAAGCTTCATGCTGGAATTATTTTTAATCCTTATAATGAGTAGCAAGTGAATAGGGTTCTTGTTACAGAAAACAGATAATGATCCAAATTTACACTCTTTGAATTAATGTTTGAATTAAAAACAAGACCAGAAGATGTCTCCCCATGTGATGTGATTACCATTTGCCACAAAAATACTTCACAGATACCCTTAGATACATGCTCAATTTTATCAGTAATTAATTAGCAACCCTAGAATAAATGTTGATCATTATCCACATGTGTTATATCTCAAAGATGGATTCTAATTTATGTCATGATTATATAGTTGCTATTAAGAGTAATATGGTCTACATGGCAGGAAGCTTGTGTGTGTAACATGAGTTGCTTTTTCATTTAAAAGCAATGTTCAAAAAGTATTATCTTTGATTAAAGTACATAAGTACAGAAACATAATAGGAGTGCTGTGAAATGAAATTGGTAATAAAGTACCACGAAGATGAAAAGCTTTAAACAAGTATAATTATAATATATATTACTATTACCAGTAAAAGAAACTAGAGCAAACTGCTAAATATAATTAGATGGATCCAGATTTATGTATGTGGAACTGAGCAAGCTAGAGCAGATTAGTTTGATCCTTAAACCCAACATTGTATTTTAAAGATTCTATTAAGAATGGACTATCGTTTTAGCAGAAGCTGAAGTCTTCTGAAACAAGTGTAGGCATTTGTTCTGTCCAGAGCTTTGCTAAATGAATAATGTAGCCACCTAATTACTGGGATCTCCCTTTGCTTACATTCAGCAATGTAGTCCGTTGCAGAACCTCTGACTCTTTGGTATATTCTCTGGAGAGGTGGAGGCAGAGTGAAGCTACCATGAGAATCTATAACTTGTTTATATTGAGTCCATTTTAATGGCTGTGAAGGTTCTTTAAAATCAGTTTAAGAGGAGATATCACACAGAGTTCAGTCTATAATACTTGTACTTGAACGTATGAAGCTAACTCTTTGGCCCTTCTATAAACTTAAAATACAATAATTAAAGTTTGGTGGAACTGGCACTTTGTCTTAGGGCTACTTTCAACCTCCCCCCTCCAATTATTAGTTATTTTCCTCCAGCCCACCACTTGGAAGAGAAAGGGTGGTAGAAAGAGAGAAGGTAAAAAAATATGGATTTACTACCCACTTTTGGTTGTAGTCTCTCACAGTGCTTTTTCCATCAGCATGAAACCTCTAACACATAAGTGTCAAACTCTCCTTGCTGCGGCTGATGAAATTCAGTTTTCTTTTAGGCATTTACATCTAGCAAGAAGACAACAATAGAACCAAAGACTTACTGTATATCAGGCAAATGTGTATGTTACCCAAATATATCTTTTGTGGCTCACTTAATGGAAAACTATATAATTCAGGCAAGATGAATGAAATTTTTAAGTGGGTAAGGTAGGATAAGATGGGACAAGTTTTGTTCTGGATTCTGAGATTCTGGATTCATTTTAATATTTTCTGGAACTAAAATTTCACATACAATATTACAAATTTTCCAGACATTGTTATCTCCCTTATATCTGGGTGCCAGAATTCTCTGCTAGGTCCAACCTGGCTAGGAAATTCTGGGAATTCCACACATGTGGAGCACATCTAATTTGGGAATCTGCTGTAGCCCTGGGAGTCATCACTTGATCCTAATGAACACAGCTACAACTTAATCATGGCAAAACCCCATGCTATTACTTTCAAACAGATGTTTGTTGACTAGTTATTGCTAATTTGTGTCATATGTCTACTGAATGAAAACTTAATATTTCAATGACAGAAGACACCGAGACCATGTGACTGTTTGCTGACGAAGTTAGCAAGTTTCAAATAAAGCAATGTATACTGAGTCTTTGCCTATATTCTCTTTTGTCTAGACAAATGTTTATTTCAGTTTAGTGTGGAGTATATTATTATTAAACTTTGGCACAGATAACGATCCAATCTTACATATTTTTAATTAATGTTTGAATAAATACAAGACCAGGAGATGTCTCTCCATAAGACATGATTACTGATTGCCATAAAAATACTTCACAGATATCTTTTCATACATGCTCAACAATTTTATCAGTTTGCTGCATGATTTAATCTTCTTATCAAACATTGGGAAAGAAAATTTTCCATTAAATTACAAATCTACAAGCATTTTGATACTATCACTACCCTTAAAATATATAATCCAAGTCATATGATTGTTTGGAAATTCCAAACAGCTTATTGAGTTGATTTTCCCCAGCCTTCCAGTAATAGCTTCACTATGTTCCTTTCAAGTTAAAGTAATCCATGTCAATAAATGGCCAAAGAAAAACAGAAGGAGCCATAATAAAATACACAAAACCAGTGGTGGGATTGAAATATGTGAACAACCGGTTCTCTGTGTGAATGCCACTTCTAGAAGCCGTTCTGGGCCTGGGCAACAAAAAATTAGCTACCGGTTCTGCCAAACTGGTGCAAACCAGCTGAATCTCACTACTGCACAAAACTTGATATCACCTTAGAATTAAGGAACAAGGGCTGGAACAAGAAAATGGAAGGAACATCTGTCTCTGAATAACTACAAGTCCTGAAACATCATAATTCCAATAATGTGTCACAATATTATATCTGAAGTATCATAATTCCTGTTATTCAGGAATGTCATGAAAGCAACTTTTTCCCAACAACAATTTTCCATCAAAAAGATAACAGGTTATAGCTGAAAACATGCTATTTAAAATATATGGCTAATTATAAAAACAAACTACTTCAAATTCCCAGGTATAAAGAAAATGTACATATTTACATTTAAGGATTAAATCAGAACTCTGAGCAGGAGAACAAGAAAAAGAATAAATGAATTACCTTAACCAGAACAGATTAATAATATATACTGTACATTAATACTTCCCTAGGGGAAAGATTATGGTGCCTCTTACTTATACAAAGAACAATCCGTTTTCTAAATATGGTTCCTATGCAGCCAAAACAACCAACGGCCATGGGCAATGGGCAGGTATAACATAGACTGTCAAATGCCACAATTTGCATGAAATTTTGTACTACAAAACATTTAGAACCAACATCCCATTTGAAAAAAATCATGTATTAAACAAAACATCACAGTGCTCTATATTATGCTTGATAGCCATAAAAAGTAAAATACTATTAGAAAACAGAAATGATATAATTTATTCAATTTAGAACTCAGAACATAGAATAATAAGACTGGACAGGACTTTGGAGGTCTTTTAGTCAAGCCCCCTAATGAAGCATGAGACCTTATACCAGTGATGACGAACCTGTTAGAGACCGAGTGCCCAAACTGCAACCCAAAACCCACTTATGTATTGTTGGGTGCCAGGTGGGAGTGGCCCATTGGGTGGGTGTGGCCCATTGGGTGGGCATGGCTGCAGTGGTAATGGCAGACTGGGTAGGACTAAAAAGTTCAGTCAATTCCAACTTTGCAAGATCTTTTTTTACTGCGAGAAGTTGAAATTGATTGATTGATTGAACCTTTTTTTTTTGCACACAGCGGTGGAGGGCTAAAGCGAAAAGGTTTTATAAAACCCAGCTGAAGGCCTAGGACTGGGGCTACAGCACGTGTGCCCACAGAGAGGGCTCTGCATGCCACCTGTGGCACACGTGCCATAGGTTCGCCACCACGGCCTTATACCATTCTGGTTGTCCACTCTCTTCTTGAAAACCTCCAGTGATGGAGTACTGACAATTTCTGGAGGCAAGCCCTTTAACTCTTTAATTGTTCTCATTGTCAGGAAATTTCTCCTTAGTTCTAGGTTGGATCACATTTAATGATCTTTCACCCCATTACTTCTTATTCTGCCCTCAGGTGCTTTGGAGAATAAGTCAGTCTCCTCTTCTTTCTGAAAGCTCCTCAAATACTGGAAGACTAGTATCATGTTACCCCTAGTCTTTTTCTTAGGTATACAAGATATACCTGGTTTTCTCAACCATTCATTGTATTCCTTCTCATCTTTGTTGCTTCTCTCTGAAGTCTTTTTAGGGTCTCAGCATCTTTTTTGTATCATGGTGACCAGAACTTCCCTATTTTTAAGAAATGAAACCAAAATGTTTGTTGAGGTTATATTGAAATTTAGAGAATATATATATCCATGGTGACATAAAATACATAACAATCAAGAGAAAATAAAAATGTTATCTTTCGTAAGCAGAATAGCATCAAGAAATCCCTAACTTCAGTCAGATATAACCAAGTCCAGCTCTACTTAGATACTATATTATATAATAACATTATTCTCATACATTCATATGCTTACCACAAACTCTAACCAATGTTTAAAAAGTATTTGCAATATACAAGTGTATATTGCAAAACTAAAGTAGGAACAGCTAGGAACAATGATTGAAGTGAGATAGTATAACAAGAACACTGGAACGTGAGTTTAAATCTTTCTTTATTTGGCCAGATCAGGTCCATTATTACTTTTGAAACATGCCTAGAATTATCCCACAATGTTATTTTTTTGTAACAAGTCTGTTCTTCTCTGTTTACCGTCAGCTTTTCCAGTACATCTTTCTAGTTGTTTTGAATTATAACTTACATTAATCCTAACCAATAAGGCCAATGGGCAGAAATAATAGGTATATAGTAGGATATATGGAGGAATGAAAGTTTTGGAAGAATGGAATGCTGATTTAGCCAAATTATCAATGACAACAAGATAGGTAAGGTAGTTGTTCGATGTATGCTAAATAATGCACTATGAGATGTGTTACTCATGAGAATTTTGAGGGAACACCCACAAGAGAAAAATCAAAACCATTGTCTACGGTTTCTCACTGGGAGGGATTTATTCCCTCATGAAAGAGTTGGCAATTCCTCTTAAAACCTGAACTTCATCCAAGTCATAATTACATCCGTTTGAAATTCCATAAACTGGGAACTAGCCTTCAGCTATTTAACAAATGTTCCTGTATACCACGTGCTTTAGCAACATGCCTTTGGCAACCATAGAGTTTGAGCTGCTCCAAACAGCCAGCCATTCCTCACTGGATACACCATGAGATCACTGACCTGAATTCTTCAATGTGAGCTGAGGATTCAAGAGAAAATATCTGCTTAGCATTGGTTGCTGGAACCATGCAAAAGCAATTAAAGTTCTTATACTGCATTTATTGAAAGGGAGGCTTCTCTGTATTTCTTGAAAAGGATCACCTCACGGGTCCAAAAAACATTTTGGGAATTCCCTCATGTACACAACTAGTAATAGTATAAGAATTCTAATGCATTGATCACCACAGGAGCTCAATCATTGCATTTTCTGTTTCAGCAAATAAAATCTACTAAACCACTTCTATCTAAAGTTCATTTCAATCTCATGATCAACAAGAATAAAAGCTAAAACATAGCTACTATTTCCCTCAATTTCAGGATCTTCTCTTGTCTGCTGCCTCCCTGCTTTCAAACAAATTAACTACCTTTCATATTTTCAGACAAAAACTTAGCAACCTTTTAGCTTTCTGGTTGCTGAACTAAGGCAGCATTATACTGGAAAAGGAGAAAGACAAGGTGATCCTTCAATATGCTTTTCTCAGAACCAGGATTGGTTCTTCACAGTATCAGGGAGCATGGTGGAAGACTATTCCTTATTTCTCTTAATTTTATATCAGCTATTTCTAATGAAGCACTCTCCAAATCTCTTGGCTTTGCAGCTACCAGAATTCTCAAATATTATGATATGGGATTTACACACATGATCAGCGAAGACAGTCTGGGCCAGTCTGGACCCTTAGTGCATCTACTTGTAGAGACTTCCCTTAATGTCCTTTGGTCCCCCAACCTCATCTTTAGATACATTTGGAATACAGCCATTTACTCTACTCAAAAATTTATCTCAGTATAACTATGGGACCATTATGGAACAGCCAGATTAATACACTCAAAAAAAGATTATTCTAGAATTTCCCAGATCAAAAGTTTATCCTTGAAATGGTGTGTTTTGCACTTTCCTAACCTACAAGTTGTCCAAACTCTTGAACAAATGACAATATAATAGAGATAATTTGCATATTAAGTCATAATTGATTAAAACCATCTGAAAACTGATGCTAACACAGATACATATGCATTCTGTGTTATTGTTGTTGTTGTTCACTTGCTAAGTTGTGTCTGCAACCCCAAGGACTATAGCACATCAGGCTGAAACTCATGTCCATTGCATCAATGACACTGTCTAATCATCTCATCCTCTACTGCCCCCTCTCCTTTTGCCTTCAGTCTTTCTCAACATCAGGGTCTTTTCCAATGACTGTGTACATTGACCGAATTTAAGCACTAATGATGGGGAGAGAGCAAGGAAAAGAGCAAAGTCCAACATAGGCAAATAGCATTTAAGTTGGATTAGAAACTATCATGAGAATATTTTAAAAGTTAAAAAAAGTGGTGGCCTACCACAAACATACCATTTGAAGAAGTGGAGAACAATCTCTGCCAAATCCAGACAGTAAACAGTAACAGATCATTTACACACAAATGAAAGCGAACTTAGTTCTTGGGATTTCCCCCCCCCCCTTCTTTCTGAAGGGGAAGATAAAAAGAAAATTCACTTCAAAAAAGAAAATTTCCATTTGATCTATTGAGAACTCAAAGCAAAAGTGAAGTACCTACTCAGCAGCAGGTCTTTCTCCCAAAGCACATCAAATCATTCCCCCCACCAAGTTTTGATTTTTATGGCTTTCAGATAATAAGAGCCACTGCATTGGTAGTATAACGTATTTATCTATAATCATAAGTGATGAAGGAAAATTGTTAAGGAAAAAAAGAATTGGTCCTTTTTTGGGGAAGATTTTCAGAGGCAGCTTGTCCTTGCTTACTTTCTAGGGCTGAGAGAGAATGCTTAACTAAAGGTCATTTTGTAAGGTGGTTGTTGTTGTTAGCTGCAAAGTCGTGTCTGGCCCATTGTGACCCTATGGACAACGTTCCTCCAGGCCTTCCTGTCCTCTACCATCTTCTGGAGTCCATTTAAGCTCACGCCTACTGCTTCAGTGACTCCATCCAGCCACCTCATTCTCTGTCGTCCCCTTCTTCTATTGCCCTCAATCTTTCCCAGCATTAGGCTCTTCTCCAGTGAGTCCTTCCTTCTCATTAGGTGGCCAAAGTATTTGAGTTTTAGCTTCAGGATCTGGCTTTCTAAAGAGCAGTCGGGGTTGATCTCCTTTAGGACTGACCGGTTTGATCGCCTTGCAGTCCAAGGGACTCGCAGGAGTCTTCTCCAGCTCCATAGCTCAAAGGCCTCAATTCTTTGGCGCTCAGCCTTTTTTATGCTCCATGTAAGGTGGTACTCGAACTCAGTTTCCTGCTTTCTCACCTGGGGCCTTATCCACTATACAAAACTATTTCTCAGATGGTTAAGAACAATGTTTGTAATGAGAAAGTAAACCAGGTCATACCTTAGTAGGCCAAGAGCCACATTTATTCTGGGGCTGTGGACCAATGGATACCAGCTGAAGGATAAAGGTTACTCTTTTATAAATTGAATAAAATGTAACACCAATGAATTGTAACACTAAGGTATGAGGCTAACTGTATCCTGCCCATAAAAGTGACTCACAAATGGTGATCAGTAAAAACAATGTATTATGACTTCCTAAAAGCTTCCCAGGAGACTGGAACTTACTATCAGTAAGAAAGGAACATTGGCCCAAGGTGAAAATTACAAGTAAACAAGATAAGATAGTGACGGATGTAAGGAAGTTGTCAGAATAAGTCTTTTTGAACTGTTAAAAGTTTCAAAGAAGATCTTTTAGAGATGTATAACGACTTCAAAGAATGGTTTAAGTTTCTTAGGGGTGGCATGTATCGTGAAAAAGTATAAAATGCCTGGTTTGAAGCTTGCTCAGCGCGCTCTTGGAACCCAGTCCAACTTGGGAAGGGTCTAAGAGGCCGCGTTTGCAAACGCCTTTCTCTCTTTTTTTAAAAAAATTTCTTTTCAATAAATCTTTGTTTTTGTTAACCAGACTTGTCTTCGAGTTGTGAGTATCAAATTTTGGGTTTTTAAATCTCACACAGCCAAAAAGGGAACAAAACCCCCCCAGGATAGGGTGATGATACAAAATTTATTTATTTATTTATTTATTTAAATAAATTTAAATTTAATTTTAATTTAAATAAATAAATAAATAAATAAAATAAATGATACAAAATGATGGACCCATGTTACAAACATAGCTGGACTAGGGTTTTTATTGCTCCATCACCTGTATTTCTATAGGTTACTGAAAACTACAGTACCTGTTCCTATATTTAAACGATAGGTTTGCTTTACTATTTTATTTATATCCTGCCACAGTTCAGTATGGACATGGCTTCTTTAGGATGTTTATCACAGTATTTCTTGACTTGGAAAAACTGAGAAACCACATCACTGATTTCAACATCATGGCTGGAGTAGGTTTCAGGAGCTGGGTTTATAGTGTGCTCCATTTTGTATTATTGAATAGGGAGGAGATGACCAAACCTATGAATTTTATGAAATATTTGTCTATTTTTGTATTTCTTGAATTTTTGTTGATCGCTAACACTGATTATTGTAAGCATATCAAGTGAATGCTATTGAGTGAACAAATATCACCAAGTACAATGCTTGCCTAGTTTATTACGTAAAGTCATTCACATGTGATATGCCATATTATAATGCCATTGCCTTTTAATACTGCTAAAGACTTCTTGTAATTATTTCTCAGTCTCTTATATTGCTGTGGAGAAATTCTGACCAATTTTTCCATGGTGAACTGCTTCAGCTCAATAACACTGGAGCAATTTCTTGCACAAACTGCTGATTTCAGGTCCTGCCACATTTTTAGATATCTGGACCTTGACTTGAATGATTCAAAACATTGGATTTCTTCTTCATCATTCAGTTTCCTGTAGACATGTTTGAAATGATTGCCTTGTTACACCATGCAGACACACTTTAGTTTTAGGTGACAAATAGCCTGCATAGTTCATTGATACAAAACAGAAGTCAGGCTTCCTTTGATGGCAATTCTCTTCATCCTAAAACACCAAAGCAAACTCCAATTGTATATTTCAACCTTGGTGCTTGACAGTTGTGAAGTGGTTTTCTTGTGGAGTGAATTGTTTAATTTCAGCCAGTCATAACAACTTGCAGATAGCTTCAAAAAAACAGACTTTTGACTCATTGTCACAGAATACTGCATGAGAAGCTGGAGAGTCATCCAGGTGCTTTTTGACAAACTTGAGAGAAATCTTAACATACTTCTTAGTAAGCCATGGCTTCTGCCTTGCCAGTGGCGTAGCGTGGGGGGTGCAGGGGTGCCCGGTCGCACCGGGTGTGACATCTGGGGGGCGCGCTCGCACTCGCAGCTCTCTGCCCCTGCCTGGCTCACTCGCTCTCTCTCACTGCAGTGCTGGTTGTGCGAATCCGATCCGACCCGCCGGGTCGCCGCCCACTGTGGAGGGGGTGTGTGCCAGGCGTGCGGTGCGGTGCGGAGAGAGAGCGAGGGACTATCTGGGGGAGGGACAGTGCAGCAGCCGCCCCGGGTGCTGACAACCTTGCCTTGCCCCAGGTGCTGACAACCCACGCTACGCCACTGTGCCTTGCTATTCTCCCATGAAGCACATTTTCTCCAGCGCTTTCCTAATAGTGTAATCATGAATATTGACTTCAGCCAAGGCAAGAGAAGACTGAACGTTCCTGGGATGGTTCTGCAGTTCTTTGTAACTTCATGAATGATTTTATGCTGTGTTGGCAGACTGAAGTTTATAGTAGCCCATTAGAGAAAATTCAGTCTTGTCCAAATTCTTCACTTTAAAACTGTATCTCTAGATCTGTGAGGCCCAAAAGGTTTACAGAGCTTTTTGAACCTGCTTGGGATCAATTACTTTTCTATAGAGATCTTTAGGAATTAATTTTGAATGCGGTATCTTCTAGAATCTGTGTAATGAAAACTTCCCTGAGAAGAGGGAAGCTAAAGTTTATGAGCCTCAAACAGAGCTGAGCCAAATCAGCCCTGATTATTTAAAGAAATGCTTACATAACTGGTCTTAGTTACCTGTCAGTTGAATTCACTGGATTAGGGGATTGATTAAGTTTTTCACACAAGTACAATGAGAAGGGTTATTTATTTACAAAATAAACACAACCCGCCTTAAACTTTTTCAGATTGATACTCTCTGATTTCCTTTATGTATCAGAAGAATCTTTGTGCAAATTGGTTCATGGCAAATTCTGTTCATGTGGCATAGATATTTAGAAAATCTGCAAGTGGGCAAATAATTTTGACAGAATTACAAATTCAAAAGTAGATAGATGCTCTTACTGAGTGCTGGTTTACTGGAATATATACAGTTTGCTGGAACCAATTTGTGCACACTACTGCAGATTGGAAAGAAATTCTTGCCTACAGCAGAATTGGGAAATTTCCAAGTCTCACTTGAAATCATGCCAGATCTTGTGTGCAACTACTAAGGCCCAACTCAGATTTCCATCTTCTTACATGAAAAATTAATTTTATTCAAGAGGACAAGAGTGATTTTCTGGAACCCAGGAAGCACATCTTGATGTTTCTTAAGTATAAGCTTATTGTTAAAGTCTGTTGGTTGATGATTTGGAAATCTGACTAGAACGACAGGACTCCTGCTTAAGGAGGCAAGTTTTCTGATTCTAATTAAGTGTAGCAACTTTCATAAATACATGCTAGTTGCTGAATGCCCAAATTTTGATTATGTAACCGTGGGGATGCTGTGACAGTTGTAAGGGTGAGGATCGGTCATAAGTCATTTTTTAAAGTGCAACTTTGTATGATTGTTAAACAAATGGTTGTAAATTGAGGACTACTGTAGTAACTGTACAGTTTCATTAACTGTCCCTCACTTCCAAGTTAACATTTTTTTTAATTAAATGGGATCTATGTCTGTGCCTCATACGCTTTTTCCCTATAAATTGTGTCTGTAATTGGCAAAGATCAATTTTCCTCTGATTAAAATTGGAAAGATGGTTTATTTGCCCAGCACATACCGCACCCAGAAAACAGAAGTTTTCAAATTCAAATGGAAAGTTCCTCTGGGAAAAAAAAAATAACAAAATAAAAAACTGAGTGACAAGACTAATTTAGTAAAAAGGTGAAACCCGTTTCCATGGGCATGTTGTGCCAGGCTGCAGTCAATAGATTACTGATTCATTGTTGTGAGGCTACTCTAATTTCAGCCATTGCAGTTAAGATGATAGACTCTTTACCTTATTTGAAAATCAATGCTAGTTTAGGTCTTGGTTGCAAATAAATGAACTTTTAAGTGTTCAAAGCTAGGATGGGCCGGCTATGTGTTTTACTTCACTGAAATCAGCTTCCAATGTAGTCCTTCTGGTTTGATGTTTTCAGAATAAGTTTTTTAATAAACTTATTTAAGCTCTGAACTAATAAGGCTTTCCTATAAAACAAAATCTTTCTAGAAAGAGGGCTTTTTTACAACTTTTGTTGCTGCTGAGTTAGTTCTTAGTTCTTAGTCAGATAGTTCTTTGCTTGCCTAGATGATTGGGTATGTATTGTGTTGTTTTTTTTCCAGAGAAGGCAGGCCATTTGCTTGTTGATAAAGATCTGACATTTTTCTTCTCTGGTAACATTAGTGGAAGAGTTTTGGCTCCAGCCTGAGGATTCACAAAATGATGTATGTTTTCAAAACATGAATGCTTTGACTTCTGCCTTAACTTTATTTGATGTTTTCTGAAACCAGAAAACAATTGAAAATAATTCTAATCCAGTTCAGGCTGTAATGGGATCAGAGTCATTTTTGCTCTGATCTCTGATCAAGGGCTTTTCAGCTCTTCAATCTTCCAACTTCCTTGATCTACACTTACTTATCTGAATCTCAAGTTGCAGTGAGCATTATGGTCCTGATTTACCTTTGTTTATCATCAATAATTGTATTCCCCCTCCCTTTCTACTGCTTTACTGGTGTAAGAATTAAAATTAGTCAGCTACTTTTAGCATGAACTGAATTTTATAGTCTCCAGACAGTGTATGATAGTCATAGAGCAGGACTGAGAGTGATGCATCCAATGGATTATACAGTATTGAGGGTAGCATATAGTTTATAGAATCTCCCCAAACTATTTCCAAATGCATTAGGACTGCAGCTCCTAGAATTCCAAATCTAAATCTGGTTTAAGGATAAGGGATATAAAAAAAAAATCTAGCACTTGGTAAACAACCCAGTCGCACCTTAAAAAAGTTAGTTGTAGTAGTTATTTTTAAATATTTTAAAAATAGGAATGTGATGGCTCAACAATTAAAGATACCTGGTTCGAGACCTGAGTGCAGCATGACGGGATAAGCTCCCATTACTCATCTCAGCTCCTCCCCACTTAGCA
The DNA here is from genome assembly GCF_947247035.1 of Vipera ursinii. Classification (NCBI taxonomy): domain Eukaryota; kingdom Metazoa; phylum Chordata; class Lepidosauria; order Squamata; family Viperidae; genus Vipera; species Vipera ursinii. The sequence goes on along the minus strand of NC_139515.1, from coordinate 66,652,456 downwards.
GTGGAAAAGCATGCAAATGTGAGTAGATACAGTCATGCCCGAAATTGTTGGCACCCCAGAAATTTTTCCAGAAAATCAAGTATTTCTCACAGAAAAGTATTGCAGGAACACGTGTTTTGCTATACACAGGTTTATTCCCTTTGTGTGTATTGGAACACAACAAAAAAGGGAGGAAAAAAAGCAAATTGGACATAATGTCAAACAAAACTCCAAAAATGGGCCGGACAAAATTATTGGCACCCATAACTTAATATTTGGTTGCACACCCTTTGGAAAAAATAACTGAAATCAGTTGCTTCCTATAACCATCAATAAGCTTCTTACACCTCTCACCCGGAATTTTGGACCACTCTTCCTTTGCAAACTGCTCCAGGTCTCTCTTATTGGAAGGGCGCCTTTTCCCAACAGCAATTTTAAGATCTCTCCACAGGTGTTCAATGGGATTCAGATCTGGACTCATTGCTGGGCACTTCAGAACTCTCCAGCGCTTTCTTGCCATCCATTTCTGGGTGCTTTTTGACGTATGTTTGGGGTCATTGTCCTGCTGGAAGACCCAAGATCTCGGACACAAACCCAGCTTTCTGGCACTGGGCTCTACAGTGCGACCCAAAATCCTTTGGTAATCCTCAGATTTCATGATGCCTTGCACACATTCAAGGCATCCAGTGCCAGAGGCAGCAAAACAACCCCAAAACATCATTGAACCTCTACCATATTTCACTGTAGGTACTGTGTTCTTTTCTTTGTACACCTCATTTCATTTTCGGTAAACAGTAGAATGATGTGCTTTACCAAAAAGCTCTATCTTGGTCTCATCTGTCCACAAGACATTTTCCCAGAAGGATTTTGGCTTACTCGAGTACATTTTGGCAAACTGTAATCTTGCTTTTTTATGTCTCTGTGTCAGCAGTGGGGTCCTCCTGGGTCTCCTGCCATAGCGTTTCATTTCATTTAAATGTCGACGGATAGTTCACTCTGACACTGATGCTCCCTGAGCCTGCAGGACAGCTTGCATTCCTTTGGAACTTGTTTAGGGCCGCTTATCCACCATCCGGACTATCCTGCGTTGCAAACTTTCATCAATTTTTCTCTTCCGTCCACGACCAGGGAGATTCGCTATAGTGCAATGGGTTGCAAACTTCTTGATAATGTTGCGCACTATGGACAAAGGCAAATCTAGATCTCTGGAGATGGACTTGTAACCTTGAGATTGGTGATATTTGTCCACAGTTTTGGTTCTCAAGTCCTCAGACAGTTCTCTTCTCCTCGGTCTGTTGTCCATGCTTAGTGTGGCACACACAGACACACAATGCAAAGTCTAAGTGAACTTCTCTCCTTTTTATCTGCTTTCAGGTGTGATTTTTATATTGCCCACACCTGTTACTTGCCCCAGGTGAGTTTCAAGGAGCATTACATGCTTGAAACAATCTTGTTTACCCACAATTTTGAAAGGGTGCCAATAATTTTGTCCGGCCCATTTTTGGAGTTTTGTTTGACATTATGTCCAATTTGCTTTTTTTGTTGTGTTCCAATACACACAAAGGGAATAAACCTGTGTATAGCAAAACATGTGTTCCTGCAATACTTTTCTGTGAGAAATACTTGATTTTCTGGAAAAATTTCTGGGGTGCCAACAATTTCGGCCATGACTGTAAATAGGTACCACTTCCACTTTAACGGAAACAAGTGGACAGGAGAAACCTTTACTTTTTAAAAATAATATGCATCTTGACAAGCTCTTCCCAAATGTATTCATTCCAGATATGAATATCCCAACATCCTTGACATATGTGGTTGAAAATTTTAATACAGTATATGGGAGGTCACTAGCTTGGGAGATGCTGATATTTAGACTTGGAAACTAACACAATCTAATATAAGCTCAGAGGGCTCTAAGCAATGACTACCCTAGGAAGAATGTTGGAACAGGGCCATGTCTGGAGTAGGAAGAATCATAAGCAGCAATGACACATAATGTGCTGAACAGGTCTTTGGATCAACTGATTACAAGGTAGCCGAGTTCCTTCTGTTCCTGTTTCTGAAAAGGGATTTCTTTAGGATGAAAAGACTTCTCTGTGAATGTTATTATAGCCTCTCAGTTTTAGGAAAGCACAAACCATTTTTTTCTGCACAATAAAAAACCAAAAGCAACTGTTTGGCTGCTTTAACTAATCCTTCATAATAATCAGTGGCAGGTAACAGGCTGCTTTCAAAATGACAATTATAACATTCAAAATTATTACTTTTATATTCCTCTCAAGGAAGAGGCAAAATATACTGTTTGTGGGTGGCAAAACCTTGTAATAAAAATATAGGCAACTTATATTTGACTTTATTTTGCAAGAGAACAAAGGGAGAAAAAAATAATAGCACTCTTTTATTTCTATGTCCATAGATCAAGATACCTCTTGGTAATGTATGACTGAAATGTAGAACCCTTCTGATGTTTACAACAAATTTATATGTAAGAGAAAATTGTGGCCAGTTGAAGTTTGGCCTTAATTCATTGGAGAAAGCAGAGATGAAACCCAACTGAAAAAGATGAATCGGATTTATATTTCAGTAAGAAACAGACAGATGCTTGATGTGTGAATTTGTGCAAATCTATTTTACTATTACCGGTAATTTTCCAGTCCATCATTTTTCTCCAACGAAATGGGAAATTGTTTCAGAGACTAGACAACATAGTACTAGGAAAAAAGCACATAATGTACCATTTTAGGTCTGCAATATAATTTTGAGATTCTCATTTTCCTACGCTTTCAGAATCTTAAAAGCATTCCATTAAGCACACAATATTAAGAGGATATAAAATCACAACTCTCTTGAAGAGATTATGAATTCAGGCTCAAACCATGAGGTAGATAGTTAAACAGACAGATATTAAAAAAATATATAGGTCAGTCATCCCAATAATAAATTTTCTCAAGATACACCAATTCAAATTATATGGGACACTGCGAAAGCAGTGATTCGAGGGATAGCAATTAAGTATTCGGCATATAAGTGGAAGAAAGAGAGGGTTAAGAGGTATACACAAACTTTTTAAAATAACAAACATATTAGATGTAACATGTAAAATTAAAATAGTGTACTTATTTTAAAATAAACTGAACACCTTTATTTTAAACTTTTCAAGAGTTTATTCTCTAAATTAATTTATCCTCTAAATCAATTACTCAAAATTTTTTAATGTTTGTCTTCAGTACATATTCATATTGTTTAATACTGCACTGATGCTGAAGCTGAATTTTGATCCGCACCGTTTTATACACTTTTCGGTTTCTTCAAATAACTTTGGGCTCATTCCATGTAATAATCCTCTACCGGAAAGAGTCAAAGCAAAGTACCAGCTACAGACTGGTCTCTTTTTTTCCTCTCTGCAACAGAAGGCTCCCATCTGAAGTTTAATGCACATGCCAGTACATGCTTGACGAAGAGTATTGCTTTGAAGAGAACAGGGAGCTTGTTATGCATGTTTATATGAGAAAGAAGAAAGGTAATAGCTCATCTCTCTTTGCCAAGATGGAGTATGAGACTATACACTGCCACTCAAGTGAACAATAAAACCACCAGTTGTGGGATGGGTCATATAGGAATAGAAAGTAAAAATATAGGATTCGGAGGTTCTTGCCTGTTATGGCCTAAATGCGCTTTGGATATAGTGGGTAGAATTTATGAGAACTACAGTTAAGAAACACTTAGAGCAGGGGTCTTCAAACTTGGCCCTTTTATGACTTGTGGTCTTCCAGAATTCCTCAGCCAGGTACTCTGGCTGAGGATTTCTGGAGGTTGAAGTCCACAGGTCATAAAAGGGCCATGTTTGAAGACCCCTGACTTAGGAGATACCATATTATGAGAACTAAGAACTAGTTCTTGTTCTTAGTTCTCCAAGCAAAAGTTATGATAAAACAAGAAGTAGCAGGCATATAGAGAATACTAAGCTTGGCGCACTTAGATGAAAGAAATACATGCTATTTGTCGACTTCAGTTCAGCATTTAATACAATTGTTCCTCAGTATCTAGTAGACAAATTTGGCCTTTCAGGCTTTAAATACACCTTTGCGCAATTGGATTCTTGATTTTCTTATTGATAGGCTCCAATATGGGTGAGTTGGGACTAATATTTCTAACACCATTTTCTTGAGCACAGGTTCTCCTCAGGGCTGTGTCCTGTCTGCTGTTGTTCTCCCTGTTGATCCATCACCGTTGTGCTAGGTTTGCCATCAACCATATTCTGAAATATGCAGATGATACAATAGTGGTCCTTATTCAGGATAACAATGAGGGTGCTTACCTCAAGGAGGTAGAGGTTTGGTGAACTGGTATAATTAAAACAGCCTTGTTTTAAATGTTGAGATAATTGTCATTTTCAGAAAAGGCAGGCACAACCACACACCTTTGTATTAACGATTCACCTGTCAAGGTGGTTAACAACATCAGGTTTCTGGGTGTGCAGCTAACAAGTAGGCTAGCTTGGTCACTCAACAGACAATGGTGAAGTAGGAACAGCAGCACCTGCATTTTCTGTATCGCATCAGAAAAATACATCTTCCTTCCCGTCCTTACCACTTTCTATGGGACGATCGAGAGCATCCTGTCATATTGCATTACAGTCTGGTTTGGAAGCATTACTGCTTCAGATATGAAGGAGGTGCAGAGTGGTGAGGATGGCAGAAACAATTATCGGTAGTGCACTCCCTTCTATTCAGGCCATAGCATATAAACGATGCTTGAGCAGGGTCTGCAGTATTGTTTGGGATACTACACATCCTCTTCACGATCTGTTTTCCTTGTTGCCTTCTGGAAGGCTTTGTGGTATCCAAAGCCGAACACACACACACACAATGTATATGTGTGTTATTTATGTGTATGGGTATATATTTTCTTTTGAAAGCAAGCAACAGAATTTCATTTTTAATGTGTGCCGGTGTGCCCACAGTAAAACATGACAATAAAGGTTATCTTATCTAACTGAATTAACTAGGTAAGAAAATAAGTGATATTTTGTTTTCTTTGATGTGGGAACCAGAATCATATATTATTCCAGTTAGAAAAAGTTTTTTTTAAAGAATATAGTATGTATGAGTTCTCAACGTAGGATGGTAAAACACACGCACAACCAAGTGAATTCATTAACAAAACCCAATTTATTCATACTGTTCTCCTTCAGTGGTACAAATATCCCTAATATACTGTAAGCCATATACTGTAATTCATCTTTTCTGATGCAGTATTAGGCAAGCAGGCTGGATGGCTAAATCTATATTGTCTTTAGATATACCTGCTGGCACACATAAACAAAAGGAGTTCACATAAATGTAGGAGAGAGATTTTTTTGTCAGTAATTAGAATGTCTAGTTTTTCAGCTTTGTCTTTGTACTAACGACAATGTGATCTTATTTGCAATAGTGCCAAAACAACATAAAGACACACAGAGATTCAACAGACATAAGTCATGCTATTAGCTTGAAGGGTAGATTTTATGTAGCTTTTACAAACTATTTTGTTTCTTTTTATCCCAGGTTTAAGCTTTATTATTAGGCTGATTAAGTTAATTTCAAACTGCTAGTGAAATCAGTGAGTATCAATTTACCAATCTTTTTCAAAAGAATACATAAAGGCCAGGCTGCACTCTTTATCCAGGGTTTCTTTCAAAATTTCTCTAGTAATGGCATTCCTTTCAGTTTATCTTTATTAAGCTGCCCTCTACTGATGGTACTCTGATAAACATTGTACACATTTTACACTGAAGTAGAAAAACGTACGATGGATTCTGTAAAATCAACAGAGATTAGTCCAAACAAACGGAATTTGGAATTGCAGCACCAAACAACTAGAGATTATTTGTAAAGTTCAAATTAAATTACTTATACTACAGAGTAGCAGCAATATCATCTCATCACAGTATTTCAGAACATCCATTTTATTCCTAAATTACAAATACATCTGATTGTCTTTAAATGACAAGGTAACATTTGCAATTACTTCCTTGCAGCTTTAAATATTTAGAAAGTTTCAAGATCTGGAAAAAGATCTTGAAGACAGACTTGGGAGAGTTTCAAAAAAGCATAAGTAAGCAGCCATTTAAATGTATATGATTTCCAGTTTGCCATTTTAAGAAGTAAACTCTCTCTACTCGATCTATTTAGCCAGTGGGAGTAAGAAGATGCAACAAAACACTGTGTTTTTGTATTTTTAATGACAGCTTGGAGGATAGCAACAGCAATAGTACTTAGACTTATATACTGCTTTCTTAGCCCTCTCTAAGAGGTTTACAGATTCAGCATATTGCCCCCAACAATCTGGGGGCAATTTTAATGATCTTGGAAAGATGGAAAACTGAGTCAACCCCGAGCTGATGAGAATTGAACTCCTGGCAATGGGCAGTTAGCCTGCAATACTGCATTCTAACCACTGTGCCACCATGGCTCTTTATCAATATAGCTATTATGTCTGTTCTAGACATGTGAATGGCTTAAAGCATTACTGAAAACTATATAGATTTTCAATGGAAAGCTGGTTTCTTTTCAAGAAAGTAGTATTGTTCCTCCACTAAAGCACAAGTAAAGCTTCAGATCAGGGATACTACTGGCATGTGATGTGCACAGAATCATCTGCTCCTAAAGTACCCACTGTCATGTAGTGGGGATGCAACAGAAACTGCTGAGTCATGGACTTCTCCAGTAAGAATATTCGCAAATTTTCCTACATCCTACAGACTACTAGCTTAGTCAGTCTTAATTTATTGGTCAAAACAAAAACCTGTTTGCCATGTTATATATTATTACTGAAGACTCTATGTCTTAATTAGAGAGAAACAACTGAAGTTAGGGGGGGAAACCCTCCAAGAACTATCTTCTTGAAAAAAGGTGGCCATCAAATTAGCACTGGTCAGAATCTCATTATAGGTATAACGGACCATTTATTAGGATCAAATAATCTTCTGAAAAACTGTTTCACATCTTTCTCTCAAAGAAACTCTGTCAGCTTCACACAATTTGCCATCAGATCAAAACAGCAACATATCTTGATTTATCTGTTCTTGTACCATATTTCTTAAGTCCAAAAGTTCTAACAAACAATTTGTCAGAGTTTCCATCTGAATGGAAACATAATTAACGAGTAGTCTGAGTAGGAAGAGGTTCTGTCAGATTCTGCGAATGGCTTCTTTACCCTTTGATTACTGCAATGGGCCTCAGTTTAATCGCTTTCTTGCTGATGCCAGCTGCATGGCAGGTGTTAACCACATCTGTCACATTCTTATAAGATTCAGGTGCCTAGGAAAAAAGAGATTAAAAAAGGAAATGATATGCTTTGAGGTGTTAAGAGAAACAATTTACCCCAAATTAGAGAAGGAAAAGGGAGCCCTTTCAGGCAGAAATTACAGCATTTAATTTGGTAGATTCTCATAATCTCATATTTTTTTCTTCTGATAATAGATGCTAATACTTTGGTGTGAAAAGAAATCCACCCCAGAAATAAAATTGTCCAAAGAAAGATGAAAGAACTCTCACTTCTTCCATGACTAGTTTGGGAGATGCAACACGGATTGCAATCCCCATATCTGCCAACTTGTCCAAGACATCCTGGAAATCCAAGTTACGTCGTGATTTGGCACGGGACAACGCACGGCCCTGTAGGATAATATATTTCTTTAAGTACCAGTCTTCAAATTGAAGCAAACATTAATAACATGAATGAAGAAAGCAGTTATATGTGGCCTTGGCCATATATTAAAATAAACAGAACAGACTCTTTAAGATTCCTAAATTTCTTAAAGGTTTCTAATATACACACAGTTGCTTAGATATGCTCCATCTTGGACTTTGACAGGCCAGGTCCAACCAAGGTGACAAGGACTCAGTCTTGTATTGCATTATGAGTTTGAGTCAGTAAATCTTGAGGAAGTGGACAGGTTCTCAATTCAGTTACTTGCAGCTACCTCACTGTTGAATCCTAATTAAAACAGCCAGGAAACTGATTTGTAACTGAGTCACTCATGCCCTAGTCACTTTATGGATCAATACTGCAATGTGCTCTATGTGGGGCTGACTCTGAAGATCACTTGGAATTTAACTGGTCAAGAATGTAGCAGTCAGGGCAGTAATGGGCATGCTTTGGTGTGCCCATTTAATACTTGTAAGTCTGTATTTGTTACCAGTATTCTTCTGGGTGCAACTGAAGATAGTATCTCTGACCTACAAAATGTTAATAGGGCACAGAGCCTGGTTATGTGAAGGACCAGCTATTTCCTATGGTATCAGACTGGCTTGCTTGATCTAAGAGGATTAGCATGCTCAGGGTTCCTTTATTAAATTATGTCATTTATTGGGATCCAGGAAGCATACCTTCCCCTGCCTTCTGGCATGAGATCTCCCCTGCTATTGTGTGAATCACACCCTGATAGTATTCTGGAACACTTGTAAAACTGGCTGTTCTTCCAGGCCTTTGGTTAGGCTGGCAGGGGTCCCTGCCAGATTTTATGCAGTGTGGATGTAGTTAGACTGTTCCTCCCTTTGGTTTTATTGTACATTATCCAGAGTCAGTTTAGAGTTGGGATTGAATAAATTAAACACATACACTAAATCTAAATCATCCTGGACATTCCATACTACATTGCCTACATTTCTAAGTTACTATAATCTCTCTGCATCTTCATTTGATCCCACAGCAGTCATGGATTGCTGATCCCATTCCTCTTGCCAGAATAACTGAAGCTTTATTTTAGCTAGTATATTATCCAGATGTACATAAATATGAAGCAAAGACACCATGATTTAGAATAAAGCAAGTTGTTTCCTACTCACTGCTCCATGGCAGGTGGTTCCAAAGGTTTCAGTCATGCCTTGTTCAGTACCAGTAAGGACATAACTGCAAGTTCCCATTGTTCCACCAATCAACACTGGCTGGCCAGTCAGCTGGAGACACACATACAGTCAGTGTTAGTTATGCTGGCATGGCTGCAAATTATTATCAACTAATAAAAAAATGTTGATGAAATACAGTTGGTATATATTTTTTATTAGAATCAGCTAATTTACACTGTCTACTCTAAACTAACCTGCAAAAGAGGATGTGATATGTCTGTGAAGAAATTACATTAGGCTGTGCAGCCAATTAAGTGAAAAACTCCACCAAGCATGCAAAGGGAAATGAAAGCTTATGAATGTTAACAAGACAGAAATCTCAGAAGTTCCTACTTGGTAATCGACAGCTATAAGAGGGTGGTGAGGAGGGAATGCTCTGGTTGATCCTTTCCTATGCACCAACAGGGTCCGTTCTTTGCCATCTACCACGTGCTGTTCTACTTTTGCAATGTTGTGAGACACATCGTAGATTACATGCATGTCCAGATCATCAGGAGTGGTGTTGAAGACTTTAGCAAATGCCTAGAAAACAATACAGGCACACAAAGTAGTTCTAATATGTTTTGGGGGATTGGTATATATGGAAACTGGCATTTTAGTTATAATTATCTGAAATTCTTCCTCCAACAATCAGTTTATCTCAAGCTTCTTGCATTCTAAGTACAGATTTTAACAGCAATTCTTGAGAGACATTCTCTAAACTAACTGATAAATATGAAGAGACAATTATAATTATATTGGTAAAATGTACTTCAGACGATGGCTGGAATGGAACATATAGTTCAGCGGAATCATTAACAAAACCTTTTTTGAATGCTGCCCTGCTGCTCAAGATCGTAAAATCCTTCAAGCCTGCTTTTTTCAAGACAGAAAATAGCCATTATTTATGCAAAGCTATTCATACACACTGTGAGCAATCATCTCAAGTATTGCTCCATCCATGCACAAAATAGGCACGATCTAAATCTAAAATCTTAATGAACTAAAGTGAATTGGCTTTCAACCCTAAAGATCTAGACAGTATGACCCAAATTTAGGGCACATCAGTTTTGGAGAAAAGGGATATAATTAAATAAAAACTCAACTCAGTTGACACTTCATGTTTAGAAACAAAAGCCAAATGTATTCATACCATGGGTAGATCCAACCTGGAAGCCCATATATTGGAAACTGAATCTCAAACTCATCTCTTAAATAAATGTAGTACTTCTGAAATTACTATCTGGTGTCACGAAGCAGAATGCAACTGAGTTTGTATACACTGATTAGCAACATGGTTGCTAACCAATGAATCAACTAACTGTGAGTTATGATTTTACTTCTACCTTCTGTATTCTGCTTGGCACAAACCAGTTAAGCACACAAATGGTAATAACGTGACTGCAGGATGCCACAACAGTTGTAAATATGCACCTAGTTGCAAAGCACCAAATGCTGTGATGGTTGTGAAGGTAAGAATTGATTGCAAAGCTACTTTTGGCACCATTATAACTTTGAATGGTCACTAAACAAGGCAGTCAGTAAGTAAGGACTACCTGTACTTCTTTCAAGATAGATATATCACAGACCAACTTCACGAATCCATGCTTTCCAGTTATTCTGGGACTGAAGTCTTCTCTACACATCTAGAGAACACCAGGTTGGGAAGAATACCTTAGCTAGAGCTCAATTTCACCATCTTAGCCAGTTATGCCTGATTATTTTTAAAGACTGAGAAGCGATGAGCTATCACTGTCCCCTCTTACCTGTCTAGTAAGAAAAGTCATGGAGGAACGATTGACCCATGCATAGTTTCCAGCTGCTGCCATCCCTTTCAAATAATCTTGGCCCTCCTGAGAAGCTATCCTAGCACATGCCAATTGGCGGTCATTCACTATAATCTTGTCCCGTTTCATTGCTTTTTCCATAGCTACTAAGGCATCTGAAAAATATGACCAGATAAATTCAGAAATTGTGATCGGGACCAGCAGGCCTAGAACTTAAATCATAATTTTAGATTCCATACGTATAAGCTAATTGCATAAAGATGTTATATTTTTTCCACATAAAGACTGTGCCGTAGAAACTAGCTCTAATATTATATTGGATAGTCACATTTCATTTCCAGAACGAAAAAGAACATTAGGCAAATACCTGTAGCTACTTGGTGGCCAAGGCCTCTGCTCCCACTGTGGATCATCACACATATTTGTCCCTTATGGTCTATACCCATCTTTCGGGCAGCATATTCATTATAAATGTCATCCACGACTTGTATCTCAGCATAGTGGTTTCCTGCTCCCAAAGTCCCCAGCTGTTAAACCGAAGAGGAGAACTTAGTTTTTCCCAACAAGAAAAATGAAATATTTGTGATTTTTACTAGAAGCCCTGGCAAATGAATGCAATTTAACATCCATTAGTCTTATTAACGGACACTGAGTTTTTCCACATTCCAGATGTTAAGGGAAAAGATTCTCTTTATTTTCTGAACTGTTAAGCTTCTTTAAAAATGTATGTTTCCTAAAAAGTATTAGACTAAAATCAAAACATTAGATAAGATGTAAATTGAAAAATCAATCATACTGAATCACCAAATCAAACATATATATAAGACAATATCTAAGGCTCATCAATCAAAAAGGTGAAATTTCATTATCACAAAGTGGAGTCCTCCTTAATCAATGCAAGAGCCAGTGTGGTGCTATAGTTACAGACTGCTAGACTACAGCAGCCGAGAGCCAAGTCTAATTCCACACTCAGCCATGGAAACTTACTGAGTGAGTCACCCAGAGTATGACTCATGAAAACCAAAAGTGAATGGGTAACCTTTTGAACCATGACATCAGCTAATCAAATCTCTGGTCATTGTTCTGTTATTAAAATCAACCTGATTAAAATTAAATTAAATTCAAATCAGCATTAAATGATCACCCAACATTATATCTACAGTCTGATTACCTGAGGTAAACCCCTTTTCTTAGCTCTTGCCGACACTTTATTTGGATCTGCCTGCAACATCCTCCCATATTCTTCACAATGCTCTTTATCCTCAGCCCAGGCATAGCCTTCTCGTAAGGACCAGTCTACCCCCATCTCTAAAGCTTCCTCCAGGTCCCTGGGTATGAAAGACACTCCAATTAGGAGACCACAGACAAATACAGAATGAAAGCACAGACTCACTCCTACATCTTGGTTCACAATTTTCAGATTACTCCGAGTATAAATACTCTCCAGGTTCCATTGCTTCATTGCTCAAGTGTGGTCATCTAGTGGGAAGTAGAATGTGTCCCTTTTCCATAGAAAACCCTGCCCTCTGGAAGAACCTTTCCCTTGGGATCTGGCAGCTCCCCATCTCCCCCCCCGCAACTTTTAGCTATCCCGAAAGTTGAAAAGGGCTGGCTTTTCTCCCAGACTCTGGGATAGGGTAAAGTTGGAGCCTGAGGATTGCATAGTTTGATGCACTGATATGATGGATTAAGTGCTTAATGTTCTGTTTTTTGTTTTTGTTTTATCATTGTGACCCACCCAGAATTGTGTTCTGTAAGGTGGGTGGCCATGTAAAACTTAAATCAAGCATTCATTAGCCAACACTTGAACTTAGAACACAACTATGTAAAATGCCCTTTCAAATAAGTGAGGTTCATTTTCCTTTTCCTCTATAAAGAAAATGGTGACCAAATCCAGTATATTGTTCTCACACTGCAAACAAAATAAAATAAAGCTAGATAGGTTGGAAAGTTTCCTTTCTCCTCACCTTATAGAGGCAAAAGAACTGCAATGAAGCAAATGTTTAAAGATTTGGCCAGCATAGGAGAAAATAATGAACATCAAGGAAAAACAACAGGGATGTCTCAATTTAAACATGATGTCATGCTTTGGTGGCATTAGACTGGGCTGTTCTAATTGGTCCCAGTCCCACCTATAAAAAGGTTTCCCTGGTGTTTACCTATGTCAGGCCTGCCCAAACTCAGATCTTTAGGAAAGAAAGATCCTCGACTCCATTTGGTTGAAGTGATTCTTTTACTAAAGTTAAGTGCTTGCAGCGAAAGTAAGGCTAGATCTGAATAGTCCCATGCAAAGGTTACACTTTTTCTCTTTGCATGGATCTCTCCCCTTTGACCAGTCTATCAGTGTCCAATAGCATGCTGTTTAGATGTTTTGGGAACCACTTGGTTGTTTGGCGACACTTGATGCAGTTTCACATTCTGTTCCCAGACCAGGTGTCCTTGGTGACTGGTTTACTTTGGCTTGGCATCTCTGGTTTCTGTCAAGACTGTCTCCCCCTCCCATCGTTTGTCTCCACATTCCCATGTCTTTTCTCCCTCTCCCTCCTTGCATTTTACGGCAGGATGCCAGCAAAGTGTAGAAGCTGAAGATGGTAGATCTGACATCCTGAGAGTTCGCTCAGAAATGTCTGAGAGTCTAGTGTTCAGATATTACTGTCTTACAGATTTTAACCTGTTTTCCTGATGATGCCCTTGAACCAGCTGACCATTGCATGCATACTACGGAGTCACTCTGACAATTAAGAAGGCAGAGAAATATATTGTGGCAATTGTTATGATCCCAAAACTTTTCTTGATACTCCAAAATATTTGAGGACTAAGAAACATGGTTCTTAAATAAGTACAATTATCAGTATGAGTGGTTGGTTGAAACATAGAGCCTCTTAGCAGCTATAACCACCAAACTACAAGTGAGTTTACACTAAGACAACTTTTACCTATCTGGATGCCTTCCAGATGCACAGACATAAACTGCCACAATTCCCAGTCAGAATGGAATTCTGGAAATAAAAGTCCTCTAGATATATGATGACTAACCTATGCAAAGCTTTCAAACAGCTCTGAATCAATAAGTGACATTTTTACTTGTTTGCTATCAACAGATCTGTAATGCATGTGATAAGCTACATTTCATTTTCTTTCAGCCACCTTCTCCTTCAGAAATGAAGCAAAAATACAGACATTTGAGAAAATACAAAAATAGCTCTTACTTGGCATTCATGGGGATGACACCCTTGGATCCCACCCCTACAGGAATGTGGTCAAACATGGATTGTGCAAGCTGCTCCTTCACTGGCTGCACATCACACTCATCAAGGTTGGTCCGCAATAATCTAACACCACAGTTAATGTCAAACCCTACACCTCCTGTATGAGTAACCAGAACATACCTTTTAAAACTCAGCTCAACAAGTCATTTTATGCAATTGCTAATATTATGAACTCAAAATACTCAATTATCAGAATATGAACTTTAAAAACTCAGAACTCGTCACTGCAATCAACTGCATTTTTGTCGCAGCTATAATTACATTCATTAAACTTTATATAGTTAGATATTCCGATAAAGAAATATATTTGTATTACATGGAAAGAACAGAACTATTCTGCGCTAGTTCAAGGGTAAACATACTGAAATGTATGTAGATCATTTATTTATCCTCCATAATTTATCCTCCTCCACAAATAAATAAATAAATAAATACACTTCATGAAAGTTATTTCAGCTTAACATTGGATTTTGCACTACAAGCACTTGTTATTTTAAGATAAATCTAATAGACACTGTCCTCAAAAGGTCAATGAGAGCATTTTGCTTTGGCCAGCATATGTATACTGGAAAAATATCCACCTGTTTCTTCAAATCAGTCCAGATTAAAAATATGGCATCAGTAATACAAATTCTTTGGATAATTAAGTTTTTTTGGCCTTAGAACTAAAAACTTCCTAACAGTTGAAAATGTAACATTCTACAGAACATATCACCAGTCAACTGTTACTTACACAGAATGGTTAACAATATCTCTGTACAATTGTCTGAATTGGAGCCTGAAACATCTAAAACATATTTGGAGGTACCTAAGAGTTCTCTTTCCAAACAGATAATAACTATAGCTGTCCATACCTGGTGAAACTACTGCTTCTGGGTCACTCATATCAAAGGCTGCCATGTTGCCAATAGCAAAACCATACCCTGAATGAACATCAGGAAGTCCAATAGATCGCTGAAATACAATTTTTGCAAAAAAAAAGGAAAAAGAAAGGCAATCAATATAACAATTATGAATGATATTGCTATGCTATGAAGTAACCCTAGCCCAGTCATATTCCCATTGCAAAGTATCCAAAAGCAGAGGTTTCAACATTTATATCAAGGGGTGTACCATACTCAAAATGACAACTGGAAATAAAGAAATCATTTCATTTCAAAAATTAATGGCAAATACTCTACTTCCATCATATCCTTGAATATCTGAATTTACTTCAAGAAATTGTTAGGATAAGAAAGTCTCACAGTATTCTTATTGTGAAGTTCTTGATAATTCTGAACTTGGTTGTTAGCTTGTAGATGTTTCATTATCCAACTAGGTAGCATCATCCATCCTTGCACTGATAATGGTACCTACTTGGGTAAGAAAATATCTGCAAGCAAACCACAAATTTCAGAAGCTAAGGGCTTCACTGTTCAACTCTGAGTTATACATATTCTTTTCTATTGGAAAGCATCCTTATTTCTATTTGAAGCAGTAGTTCTACTAGTCTTCTAAGACTTTACTACATAGAAGAATCCACAGCAAAGTCCTTCTATAATGGTTTTATTCTGGATTTAAAATAACAAGGACTCACGTGAACAATACCAGGTAATGCAGCTACATTTCCAATTTGTTTCATGGCTGGAAGAAAGCCACCAGCACCTAAAAAAGGTAGGAATTAATTTCCTGTTTCCTATGAACATGTAACTCAGAATTAACATTTTAAGGATAAAGAACAGTGTTATTCTCTTAACGTTTACTCAGAAGTACAAATGATGGATTTAAATAAGGCTTACCCCTAGATAAGCATGTAGAGGACTATAACTATAACCGCTTGCATATTTCACATGCTAGGCCAGGGGTGTCAAACTGCTGGCCCACGGGCCGGATGCATCATAGTGAAACTGCACCCACCCCATTGCCAGCAACACGTCACATGACACCCCTGTGCTAGGCCTATAGAAAATGAAAATAATGTGAAACCTGAGGTAAATTGGGTATAAAACATATCAATTCAAAATTGGAATTTAAAGGGTACATGTCTTTACATTTAAAAAAGCAGAACTAAAGAGCAAATGGTTATTTTCTCATGCCCAACCAACAATTCTTTGTAAATCAAGACCTTTTCAAAAATGTGTTAATCCAAGCAGCCTATTAACCACAACATATTTATGATAACTAAACATAGAAGAAGCTATATTGGACTTCTAGATATATTTGTTGAATATGTGACAGATTTAAAGGAGAAAAATATTGGAGGCATTAGGAAACAAGGAGATTCAAACAGACGACTGAAAACTCATACATACCTCCACCTCGACATGCATTTCTTAGTTCTTCAAACATCAACTTCTCCAATGAATCATTCACATAAAACACACCCTCCACCTAGAGACAAAATGAAGAAAATTAGGAAAAAGGACCACATATTCAAAATTAGGATGCACCATTCAAACAAATAATTTGAAGTAACTGTATCATGAAAACTAGAATGCTTCCATAATTAGTTATTTTAAAAATATATTCTTCCAGTAAATATTTAGATTTGTTCTTAATAGTTTAAAGCAGGGGTCCCCAACCTCTGGGCCATGGAGAAGTATTTGTCCATGGCCTGTTGGGAACCGGGCTGCACAAGCAGTAGGCAAACAAGCAAAGCTTTGTCTGCGCATGCATGGGATCTATGTTGCATGTGAACCGTTCCCCGCCCCTCCAAATCTGTGGAAAAACTGTCTTCCACAAAACCTGTCCCTGTTGCCAAAGAGGTTGGAGACCGCTGGCTTAGAAGTAGCTTCCTAAATAACCAGAAATGCCCATATTTTGAACGAAGTAAATAGTCCACTTGTAAGAGAAATTATCAATATCACAATTGGTACTCTGATTAGTTACACCTACAGATCAAATTTCTCCCCAGCAGGAAACTGGCAATTCTAGATGCACTATTTATAATTATAAATCACCTTTCACCATTTGAGCCAATATCATTTGACAATTACACAAAATAATAAAATGTAATGGCACGCACTGCAGTAGGCTAAAAATTGAGCAGAGCCAGGCAAGCGAACCCTCGACATTTTCTCTTCGTCGCCCAGAGCAGGGGTGGGCAACCTCGGCTCTTTTATGACTCATGGACTTCAACTCCCAGAATTCCTGAGCCAGCATAGCTGGCTCAGGAATTCTGGGAGTTGAAGTCCATGAGTCATAAAAAAGCCGAGGTTGCCTACTCCTGGTTCAGAGGAACGAAAGGCACTCGGGGGAGCTTTTAGCTATTAATTATCATGCTCCAGAATGAAGTTTAGCGATGAAAACAGCAAGACTTCATCGCTCGCCCCATCGTCTCTAACCAACTCACGTTCATGTTGGGCACAAATCCTTTCTTGATTCGCCAGCTGTTCTTATCCAGTTTATCCAAATATTGCAATTCATCGTTGTAGCTTCGGCTCATGGCGAAAAGCACAGCAAACGCTCCGAAGTAACTTAACAGAACAACGTTTTTCTCAGGTGCTTCTCGGCAAGGGGCGGCCACGTCCACTTACGCCAGTACGGAAGCCGAGACGGCTCTGCACGAAATTCTCTATCAGAACAACAGGAGAGAGTACGGAAGCCGAAAAGGCTCAATTTCGGGTTCCTGGAGTAACGCTGCGAAAACTCGGACGACTGTTGGACGGGAATAAAGGGATACTGCACCTTTGCTTATGTGTAGTGGTCGTCTGTAGTTTTGAAACTACTTTTGAAACGAGTCAGCTGAGATTCCTCTTCTGCCTCTCTCTCGCTCTTTTTAGAAACAGCTAAAAGTTGGTGTTTTTGCGTGGTCTCATATCAAATGAAACAAAGGCGGACACGCTCACAAGAGTCAAATGAGGGAATACGCTATTGAATAAAGGAGAAATAGCCAAACCACGACTCTATGCGTACTTTCACTAAGAGATGGCTATCTATAGATAAACATTAGTTGCTGGAGAATGGCATTTAACTATATAAGATTTCGTGGAATATATAAACATGATAAAAGAGACTACTGTAACCCAGGAATTCATGTAAAAATGTATTAGTCTTTAAGGTGCCACGATGCTCCAGGTTTTTGCTGCAATGTAGTACAAACTGAATATTTTTAATTATTTGTTGTTAGCTGCGAAGTCGTGTCCGACCCATCATGACCCCATGAACAACGTTCCTCCAGGCCTTCCTGTCCTCTACCATCTTCTGGAGTCCATTTAAGCTCACGCCTACTGCTTCAGTGACTCCATCCAGCCACCTCATTCTCTGTCGTCCCCTTCTTCTCTTGCCCTCAATCTTTCCCAGCATTAGGCTCTTCTCCAGTGAGTCCTAAGTGGCCAAAGTAGTTTCTCCAGTGGCCAAAGTAGTTTCAACTTCAGGATCTCTCCTTCTAAAGAGCAGTCAGGGTTGATCTCTAGGACTGACTGGTTTGATCACCTTGCAGTCCAAGGGACTTGCAGGAGTCTTCTCTAGCACCATAGTTCAAAGGCCTCAATTCTTTGGCGCTCAGCTTTCTTATGGTCCAACTTTCACTGCCATACATTGCAACTGGGAAAACCATAGCCTTGACTATACACACTTTTGTTGGCAGGGTGACGTCTCTGCTTTTTCGTGTGCTGTCTAGATTTGCCATTGCTTTCCTCCCCAGGAGCAAGCGTCTTTTAATTTCTTGGCTGCAGTCCCCGTCTGCGGTGATCTTGGAGCCCAGGAAAATAAAATCTGTCACTACCTCCATTTCTTCCCCATCTATTTGCCAGGAATTGAGAGGGCTGGATGCCATGATCTTGGTTTTCTTAATGTTAAGTTTCAACCCAAGTTTTGCACTCTCCTTCTTCACCTGCAACAAGAGGCTCTTTAGTTCTTCTTCACTTTCTGCCATTAGAGGGGTATCATCTGCATATCTTAGGTTGTTGATATTTCTTCCAGCAATCTTAATTTCAACTTTTGATTCATCTAGCCTTGCCTTTCTTATGATGTGCTCTGCATATAAGTTAAATAGGCAGGGCAAAAGTATACAGCCTTGCCGGACTCCTTTCCCAATTTTGAACCAATCAGTGTGTCAGAATCCATTTATATCGCATTCATAAATGTACGTTTAAAATACTGTGCCTTCCCTGGATTCTGCCATTTCTCCAAGGGGGAGAGGAGAAGGTGTTTATTCAGCCTGGCCGGAGACTGCATTCAAAGACCAGGGAAACCCCTTTTGATCTTAGGACAACAAAGGAGGGGAAGGGAGGGGGGATCTGGTTTGTATCTCCATTTGAATCTGAAAAGGAAGGAGGCAATAATCATAAAGACACAGGAAGTTCCCTCTTTCCCATGAAAGGGTTGACACCGAAGTTTAATTGATGTGGGTCTGGCCAAATGGGTTTTTAGGGGAGGGGGTTGAACTGGGAACTCTTTATAAAGTATCAAGTTGTAACACAATGCCAGATCCTGTCTTGTATTTCCACAACCGATCACATCCTAGTAAAACCTCCTTTTGGACAAGACCTTGCTCAAAGAGTTCTTTATTTTCCTAAGATGTGGATTGGGGTGGGTCCTGACAGTGGTTCCGTGTCCAGTTCTCACTGTTGCTTCTTGGCCCACATATAGGTTTCTCAAGAGACAAATAAGATGGTCTGGTACTCCCATCTCTTTAAGAACTTGTCATAGTTTGTTATGATCCACACAATCAAAGGCTTTAGCATAGTCAATGAAGCAGAAGTAGATGTTTTTCTGGAACTCCCTAGCTTTCTCCATGATCCAGCGTATGTTGGCAATTTGATCTCTAGTTCCTCTGCCTCTTTGAAATCCTGCCTGTACTTCTGGTAGTTCTCGATCCACATACTGCTGGAGTCTAGCTTGTAGGATTTTAAGCATAACTTTACTAGCATGAGAAATGAGTGCAATGGTGCGATAGTTTGAACATTCTTTGGCACTGCCTTTCTTTGGAATTGGAATGTAAACTGATCTTTTCCAATCCTGTGGCCACTGTTGAGTTTTCCAAATTTGCTGGCAAATTGAGTGTAGCACTTTTACTGCATCGTCTTAAGATTTTGAATAGCTCAGCTGGAATACTGTCACCTCCACTAGCTCTGTTGTTGCTCATTTTTTCTAAGGCCCACTTCACTTCACATTCTAGGATGTCTGGGTCGAGGTCAGTGACCACCTCATCGTGGTTATCAGGGATGTTAAGCTCATTCTTGTATAGTTCTTCTGTGTAATTTTGCCACCTCTTCTTAATCTCTGCTGCCTCTGTTAGGTCCTCTGTTGGTCCTTTATCATGCCCACTTTTGCATGAAACGTTCCCTTCATCTCTCCAATTTTCTTGAAGAGATCTCTGGTCCTCCCTATTCTATTGTTTTCTTCTATTTCTTTGCACTGTTCATTTAAGAAGGCATTCTTATCTCTTCTAGCTATTCTCTGGAATTCTGCATTCAATTGGGCGTATCTTTCTTTTTCTCCCTTGCCTTTCGCTTCCCTCCTTTCCTCAGCTATTTGCAAAGCTTCCTCAGACAGCCATTTTGCTTTCTTGCATTTCTTTTTCTTTGGGATGGTTTTAGTTGCTACCTCTTGTACAACGTTGCGAACCTCTGTCCATAGTTCTTCAGGCACTCTGTCTATCAGATCTAATTCCTTAAATCTATTTGTCACCTCTACTGTATATTCAACAGGGATAAGATTTAATTCATACCTGAGTGTCCTAGTGCTTTTCCCTACTTTCTTCATTTTAAGCCTAAACTTTACAACAAGAAGCTCATGGTCTGAGCCACAGTCAGCTCATGGTCTTGTTTTTACTGACTGTATAGAGCTTCTCCATCTTTGGCTGCAGAGCACATAGTCAATCTGATTTCTGTGTTGACCGTCTGGTGATGTCCATGTGTAGAGCCATCTCTTGGATTGTTGGAAAAGAGTGTTTGCTATGACCATCATATTCTCTTGACAAAATTCTATCAGCCTGTGCCCTGCTTCATTTTGTACTCCAAGGCCAAACTTGCCTGTTATTCCGGTTATCTTTTGGCTTCCTACTTTAGCATTCCAATCCCCCATGATGATAAGGACATCATTTTTTTGGTGTTAGTTCTATAAGGTGCTGTAGGGCTTCATAGAACCGGTCAGTTTCATCCTCTTCAGCACCGGTGGTTGGGGCATAGACTTGGACTACTGTGATATTGAATGGTTTACCTTGGATTCAAATTGAGATCATTCTGTCATTTTGGGGATTGTATCCCAGTATTGCTTTTCCTACTCTTTTATTGACTATGAAGGCTACTCCATTTCTTCTGAGGGATTCTTGCCCGTAGTAGTATACCCGATGGTCATCTGAATTAAATTCACCCATTCCTGTCCATTTTAGTTCGCTGATTCCTAAGATGTCGATGTTCAGTCTTGTCATCTCTTGTTTGACCATGTCCAGATTGCCTTGATTCATGGATCTTTACAGCATCCACCAAGGAGCCTTGGTGGAGCAGTGGGCTAATGCCTCCTTAAGTAACACCAGCTGCCTGCAATTAGTGTAGGTTCGCATCCCACCAGGCTCAAGGTTGACTCAGCCTTCCATCCTTCCGAGGTAGGTAAAATGAGGATCCAGATTGTTGGGGGCAATAAGCTGACTTTGTAATAATGCCGTTTGGGGGGGGGGCAAAAGCCCTAATAAGCAGGCATATACATAGAATGAAGGCTATTGCTAAGCACATTGGTTTGTGCTTAAATTGTAAGCCGCCCTGAGTTTTCGGAGAAGGGCGGGATATAAATGGGATTAAAAATAAATTTTTTTTTAAAAAAATCAGACTTTCCTTTCACCACCACACATCCACAGCTGAGCATCCTTTTGGCTTTGGCCCAGTTGCTTCATTCTTTCTAGCGCTACTAGCCCTCTGCTATTCCCCAGTAGCATATTGGACGCCTTCCAACCTGAGGGGCTCATCTTCCAGTGTCATATCGTATTGCCTTTTGGTACTGTCCATAGGGTTTTCATGGCAAAGATACTGGAGTGGGTTGCCATTTCCTTCTCCAGTGGATCACGTTTTGTCAGAACTCTCTGCTATGACCTGTCCGTCTTGGTTGGCCCTGCATGGCATAGCTCATAGCTTCATTGAATTATGCAAGCCCCTTCGCCACAACAAGGCCGTAATCCATGAAGGGGATATTTTTAATAGGGGATGAATATCAGCCACCAAGATATTTGCTGAATTTCTGGTAATTAATTATATCAAAATAAAGGAGCCCTTCAGAATCAAGGGTTTTCTTGTTGACGCTCAAAGGTCCAGCAGTGGAAACTATTTTAAAAGATGTGGGCTGCCTGTGTTCTTATACCCCCTGGACTACACCTCTTATCATCCCCAAATATTGGGGTTGATGTGAATGAAAACATGAATACCTGCACTAGCTCTCCTTTGATATTTGAAAATTAAAGTGCTGCTTGGGTCTGCAATACAAATCACTATTTCATGATAAAGTTGGCTCGATTTTGGGGATTTTTTTTTAAAAGGAACATGTCCTCTTTTCCTTAAGGAAAGTGTCTAGTTTCATGCCATAATTCAAGAAAAACAAGAAAAACAAAGCGGTTTTATTAAATCATAATTAGTTTGTGTGTTAATTCCAAGGCATATTTTGAAGATATGCAGTAGTATCTTTGCTGATGTTAGACTGTTCTCTTTCTGGTCCACATCTGGTTCATGACCGTCCATCTGACTCTTCTCTATGTTGTTGTGAATCCATATGAAGGAAGACAGGATAGTGGTGCTGATCTGAAACTGCAGCTCCCAAATTTAAAACCAGAATTCTCTGCTTATTTGGTGATCAATGTGCTTAGCAATAGCCTTCATTCTATGTATATGCCTGCTTATTAGGGCTTTCGGGGGGCCCCCAAGCAGCATTATTACAAAGTCAGCTTATTGCCCCCAACAATCTGGGTCCTCATTTTACCTACCTCGGAAGGATGGAAGGCTGAGTCAACCTTGAGCCTGGTGGGATGCGAACCTGCACTAATTGCAGGCATCTTACCAAAGGCTACATGTAAGACATGACCAATCCAATTTTACGATATTTTTTACGATGGTTATTAAATGAACATTACGGCCTTTAAGCAGACATTAAGCAGTGAACCCATTGTTCACTATGGCACAGTTTGCTGAAAACTGGAAGTGAGAGCTGGTTTTCAGCAACACTGTCATAAAAATTCAATCATGTGAATACCAGACACTGCAAATGGATATAAAAGTGGCTGTCTTGCCAAGTTCCCAAAGTATGGCCTCATGAGTTGAGAGGGCGGATTGTCAGAACTTCAGATCTGGATTGTAAGTCCCTTTTTTCAGGTAGGCTGTAACTTTGGTTGCTAAGTTGTAAGTCAAGAACTACCTGTATTACAGTGTTCATTGAATACAATAAGACTTGCCAGGAAAAATTGACATTGAATTAACAGAATCTTTGTGAAAGTTCAGTGGCTCTTCAAAGAATGAGGAGTCTTATATGCAAAGTGTTGTCTATTTTTATATAATAATTTTTAGTTGGGCAAGATCTGCAATATTGCAGTAATAATATGATGATGAAAATAGTAATTAGAGAAACATTTTTTCTTATATAAGTTAGACACATTGGGCCAAACCATTATTTGTTTAGCCATGACTTATTCAATAAATTACAATTAGGTTGATTTATATAACACATCCAACAATAATTAGATGTAGCATCGTAAGCCAGAACCAAACAAACTAAATTGCATGAATCCAGTCATAGTGTAAGTGAAAAAATAAGTAGCAAACTTCATTCTGCAGTTATATATTGTTTTATCCCAAATAGACAGTGCAGACAATTGAAGCCACTTATTTAGGTTTGAAGTGGTCCGTTTTTGTCCCATAATCCACAGCCAGCTAGATTGCACTCACTTGGAATTATAGGAATCATATCCAGGGGATCTAGAGGACTCCAGTGTAGTCTCTATTACAGAATCTGTTTTTGAGCCGGGTCTAATGTTATACGTAATGGTTGTCAAATCTCTAAATGGGTTATAATAATTTTTTATATATTTTTATCCCGCCTATATTATTTTTATATTTTTATAAATAACTCAAGGCAGTGAACACACCTAATAATTTTTCCACCTCTTTTCCACACAGCAACAAACCTGTGAGGTGAGTTGGGCTGAGAGTGTGACTGTTACAAAGTCATCCAGTCAGCTTTCTTGCCTAAGGTGGGACTAGAACTCAAGAGTCTTCCTGTTTCTAGCCTCAGAAAACTCAGATTTGAGGTTTGCTGTAGCTTCTAGATTTGGCTAAAAAAACAAAAAGAAAAGAAAAGAAAAAGTTTTGCATGTCTGCTGACACCTAAATTTTTGCAGCCAGGCAGCTGTATAGTTACCGTTATCAAAGATTTCTCTTACACAGAAATTAGATTCACTGATCATACAAAATTATAACATGGTTTCTTTTTAATCTTGTGTGTTGTGACCATATTTAAAGAACTATGGCTTGGTTGAACCCAGATAGCAAATTCAGTAAAATACTACATATGCTTACATGATCTTCTCAATTCAGGAAGGACGGAACATGAATAAATAATGGTATTTCTAAAACAAAGTTTCTAATAGCAGTGCAAAACTCTCAAATTCTTCAACTTTCCTAATTAAATTGTCATTTCATATAATATACTAGAACAGGGGTCGGCAACCTCGGCTCTTTTATGACTCGTGGACTTCAACTCCCAGAATTCCTGAGCCAGCATAGCTGGCTCAGGAATTCTGGGAGTTGAAGTCCACGAGTCATAAAAGAGCCGAGGTTGCCGACCCCTGTACTAGAATTATAAATCTTTGGGCCATATAAAACAGGGATAGGCAATACATAGGAGGAGTAGGACTGGGAACTACAACTCAACTTCTTGACCATCCACATGGCCGCAAGAGGCTATCAAGTGATACTGTTATGTCCCTGAAAGGCCTGGGGAGGGGAAATTGGGGAGGTTAAGGTATACTTAGAAGCAGGAGACTACTAGCTATGCGCTTAATACCACTCCATCTCTTGGCTAAAACCACACTGGTGAAATCCAGGGATTTTGCCTGCAAAGCTGAGCAGCTCCATTTTGGGCACTGGGGAAACTCATTACCCACTCCCGATATATAGTTGCGACAATGTTGGGCCAATATTTTCAGTTTCAGTTTGTTGCTATCTTAAACCAATGTATTATGCATTTCTGAACTTCTGGTTGAACTATTAAAAATTTCATTCACCTATTTGCTCACCCACAAATGCCTATTGGCTCTTATGCATTTTATGCATCTATAGTGAAAAAATAGTCAATGTTTGCTTGGAGATCAAGGTCTTCCTCATTATCGTAGGCTTTGAATATCAGTGGAAATCAGCAAGAAACCCTAAGAACATATACAAAAACATATTTTATTGCAGGTTTATAACAGCTTATTAGAAATTTTACTTCAGCTGTTCTGTGAATTGAACTCTAGAAATAAGTAGCTTATGATTGACAAAAAAAAGAAATAAAACTGTCATGTCATTGTATTATGGAGTCACTGTGTATGGGTTGGGTGGCTATATACATTTGTTTAATAAATAATATAAATATTGTACTTACAGAAACAAATATCTGTGGATATGTGTCACATTTACGTTCAGTCATAAAGGGGTCTGAATAAGATATACTGAAAACTATCCTATCTATCTATCTATCTATCTATCTATCTATCTATCTATCTATCTATCTATCTATCATCTATCTGTCTGTCTGTCTGTCTGTCTGTCTGTCTGTCTATCTATCTATCTATCTATCTATCTATCTATCTATCTATCTATCTATCTATCTAAAATTTGGAGACCACCTATCTTCTTCACAGAATGACTCACTGTATTGGAAGTACACGACAATTTTCTAACAAATATCATCTGATCTCAGTACATCATCCTAGTCATCTAAGAACAGACATTACCAAATCTTACCTTGTAAATTCTAATACTGGGCTTCATAAGAATGATTGTGTCTAAGACAGGCAGAGGAAATCCACCCTTTAGTTTAGCTTAATAAAACAGGAAAAAAGAGAAAGAAAAAGATTTAGAGTAACTATGACTAGAATAGATTTTGCAAACATATTCTTTAATCTAAAAGTTGAATATGTTGTATATTATTGCTCATATATGAACATTTTAACATTCATTTTATTTTTTATTCAGTAGAAAATAGTATATAATTAAAGAAATTTATATTATATCTCACTTTAAAGATAGAAAAGGGAGGCACTGAGATATACAATTTTTTGCAGCTATTATGCTATATTCTGATTCCACTAACTTTGGTTGTGAATAGAGCATGGACAATAGTAGTGATAGATAGTATAATACTGATCACATGAATGGATATAAATCTGAGTAACTATTAAGCAGGAATAAAAATCTAAGCTATACAACTGATACATTTTAACCACCAGTCTTAGACATTCTTGATTAGCCTCTCCACTTTCTTTAACTTTATTTATGGCCATGCTGACTGAAATTTACAGGACTGTTTACAAGTCGTTAGTATATTTGAAGTTGGCTTAGAAACAAAAGTCATTAAAGAAAGAGAAATTGAGAGAAAGAAAGATGAAGCTATGCTTACAATTGACTGCTGGAATTATTCCAGTTCGTAAAATGTAAGACAGGAAATTATCCAGAAGTGAAGCCTGCAATGCAAAATGAAGATTGACTTTGCTTCGGTGTCGGTGTTTAAGCAGAATGTACAGTATTTGTTTTTATGTAATGGGTCTTTTAGAATTTCTGTGAATCTAACATCTCAAGAACTTTATAATCAAAGGAGCAATAAACAAAACAAAAAAAACCCAATTCCTGGATTGAAAGCCAGCAGATGCTGAATTTTCTATGTATCTAGAATAATATGTGGCCTGATTGTCAGCATACAGTGTGAGGGGAAATCATTTTCTAAACTTTCAAAATAGTTGTTTTTTTGCCATCTCTGCAAATTTTGGTTTTTCCTTCTGCTTATCTCAGTGCCAGATTAAGTTCACATTCAAATTAATCTACATATATGAGGATGTTTTCTTGCATTGAAGGGATCGCCTGCCACCCCTTCTATTTCCATCACTATCCTGATTGACTATCCTCAGGGAGAAATTCTTAAATGCTGCTTCTCACTGAATTGGTGCAATGGATAATATATTTCACAAGCAAAGCGACCTGATACAGAAGACAACTTTCTTAGTTTCCTAATAATTTGTAATTAGTTTGCAAATTATTTGCTTGCCTTTTCTATGACCCTTCTCTAAATCCTATATAATATTATATTTGTATATTGTTTTATTTGCATATTTTATATATCATTTATCATAAATTTGGTTCTATTTGTTGCGATAGTATGCACATTACTGAAAGAAATTAGCTTGAAAATGAAACTTCAACCTCTTATAGAATTCAAATTCCCAGCCTGAAGCATGCTGAATCTCAAGAACTGTATAAAATGTCTCTGTGTGTATCTGTCTCTGTCTGTGTACGTATGTGTCTCTGTCAGAGGGACCCTAAAGGTGGAGGATGTCCCAAACAGTTCAGTGAAGAGTGAATATGCTCGATAATAATACAACAACACTAAATACCTGTAGAAAGATAGAAAATGGAAGATTGTGAACAGATACTAAATACAGCAGGGCTCCCCAACCCCCACGCTGTGGACTTGCACCGGTACGTGGCATGCCAGCAACTGGGCCATCAAACAAGCAAAGCTCCATCTGCAGGATGCAGGCAGCACATGAAACCACGCCCCTTCTAATCCATGGAAAAATCTCCCTTCCTGGAACTAATCCCTGGTGCCCAAAAGGTTGGGGGCCACTGAAATACAAAATCTAAGAATGGTAACTGAGTAGTAGAATTCCCACCAATTCTTTGTCTCACAAATTCCTTTTTCATTTTTTAGATGAAAAACATTATATAGTGAAATAGTTCCCAAGAACACAATAGGGGAAGGGGGCAATGATATTGAAATATTATTGGAAAGAAAATTAAAATTAAAGGAAAGGAAAAAATATGATGGGACCAATCATGAGGACAGCATACTTTATAGAATTTAATAGTTCTATGAAGAAAATTTAAAAGGTAAAGGAATATATTTTGTAAACAATTCAGTTCTATCTGCTACAAGTTGCACCTGCTTATTTTTCCTAGAGGCTGAAATTTACCTCAAAGAGGCCAACATTGGAATGAGCCAAGGAGATGTGGAAACTGAAAGAAAGAAAGCATAATGCAGAGATTACTGTACATGACCAAAGATAGTAATATCAGTGTGGCATTGCTGATGAGTTGTTGGTCTTGAATCAGAAAGATTGGGGTACAGTTTTTTCTCAATGACCTTGACCACTCACACTGGGGCAATCCACACTTCTTTTTTGCCCAAGTGCACCCATTGTTTCAGGAAAGCAGGCAGAGTTGATATCACCCTTAGCCCACCCCTAGGCTGCTAGTAAGACAAGCTCACCCCATGTTTGTATCCTTCCTTCCTTCCTTCCTTCCTTCCTTCCTTCCTTCCTTCCTTCCTTCCTTCCTTCCTTCCTCCCTCCCTCCCTCCCTCCCTCCCTCCCTCCCTCCCACCCTCGTAATCTGTTGAAATCCTGGACTTTTTAAAATAGATTCAGCAGAGGAAGGATTGCATATTGGTCCTTTCCCCCATGTTTTTCAAACAGGGAGGTCCTTACTCCCATGTTTTTAACTGGCTAAAATTAACAACAGTTTTGCCAAGTTTCCCTTCTGAGCCCAAGAGACAAGAACTGAATTTTTTTTTAAGGATTTGCACTGGAATAGTGAAATTGGGAAGATTTCTTTCTGTCTATCTTAAACTGGGTGTAATTGACAAAAGTTCAGCCTTGTACAGGATGTAAACCATAATTTTTCATATATGGTAAAATTTTAATTGCATATTACTGTTAAATTCACAATTGTGATATGTACTATCACAATTACTCAGTGGTTTAATAATGATTTTTTGTACGTAATATTTGCCATCAATACAACCATACAGTCATATCCAATCATTCAATTTTGAGCTCCTTTTTAAGCAATCAAGACTAATCTCATGTGCATTTTGCTTGATGAGAGTTAAAGTAATTCTTCATGATTCAGTTTGAAAGAGAATGTAAAATATGTGTTGGCCATAATACTCCCTTTATATTGCAAAAGTTTCTTTACTACATTTACATCGTAGATTAGTCTTCCTCTACATGTTGCTCTCCATTAAATAAATTCAGTTCCATAAGACCATTTCATCATATCCTGTTTATATTTTATGTTTATTTTAAGCTGCCATAATTTTAAATACTAGATTAATCAATTTAAGCAGTTTTGGGAAAACAATGGATTAAAAAATCTAACAAAGGTTTTTACCTGTTCAAGCACAATGTAGTTAGCAACCTCCGATCAAATATAGTCAAATCTGCATGAGTTCTAGTTGTCTATGGAAAAAAAGGTTATTATATAATAAGTAATTCTTTTACAGTTAGACAGGTGCTGTAATAGTATCTAGGAAAGACCCTGGGATTTGAGGCAAAGTGATGTTGCCTGGTCTAGAGAGTGGTTGGATAAGAGACAGCATAGCCCCCACACCATCCCCAGTTAAGAGGCTCTGAAGGAACCCACCTTAGTATCTTAGACTGTAAATGAAATGGTGGGAGAATTGTGCTTTCAGATGTGCAAGATTGAGGTCAGCCTTACCAAGTAGACCAGACAGGAAACACTCAGATGAGCTAATTTTACTTTATTGTAAAGCTACATTAATAGAATCTTGCAACTCTGAAAATTCATTCCTTCTCTCTACAATTCTTGCTGGGTTCCCTAGTTACTTTGCTTATAGAATGCTTGCAGGGAGAAAATCAGCCAGCAGGAAATTGAAGTCCAAGCCTGGCCAGGCAGGAAAGTGGCTGCTGTTGGGTGGAGGAGGAAATGAGGATGTGTGTGGATGTGCAAGTTAGGAGGAAGGATATATGGGAGTGCATGAGAGGTGCCATGTGGGTCAGGAAAGATATACAAGTGTGCACAAGAGATTCCAGGTGGGTTGGTTCGGGCACATGGGGGGATGACATCAGTCAGGAAATAAGCAGAGGTGCATGAGAGGTACCATTCAGGTGGGGTTGGGCATGCGAGGGAGGCGTTGTGGGTCAAGAAAGGTGCATGTGAGTACACGAGAAGTGCCGTGTAGGTCAGGGACTGTACCCGGGGAATAGCATGGGTTGGAAAAGATGCATGAGGGTGCACAAGAGCTGCACATAGACTCATGAGGGCAGAAGGGAATGCATAGTGGTCCCTTCCCTTCGCTAGTGCTGCTGCCAGGTGGGGCAGAGACTGAGAAGTTGCAAGAGTGGCTGAGAAACTGTCACAGAATGGAATGTTGAAAATGAAGGTCATGTCTGGCAGCTGAAGCAGCCACAACTTTCTAAATTTCATTTTATTTTATTTGGAGATATTAGGTATGGAAACAGATCACTATGAATAACAGACTTTTTCAGTGACCTTTGAATAATATAAGCAGAAGTTGTTTTGAACTTTAACTTTCATCAGGACAAGTGAGGCAAAATACTGTATTCTAATCTAAAACATCTGGGTTACCTATAGCCTGTTTTTAGAATAGAGTTAGATATGAGATGAATTGGAGAACTATTTTATAGCCAGCCTCCAAGTACTGGGGCTCTTAACAATCTGAGTAAGATGAAAAAAATTACAGAATGGCTCATAACTTCACAGATTCCTACAAAAAAAGGTCTAGAGAGAGAATTGGATATTGTAAGACTTACTATGTTCAAGGTGAACATGGATTCAGTGGTTGAGTTTGGCATCTTTGCCAATACTTCCATAGAAGTAGAAAACTCCAGGATGGATTTATTGTCATGTAGACTAATCACAGGTGCATCAATAATTCTTATGTTCACAATTACTGGAAGTGGCTTTGCATAAATATGAGAAATCTGTAAAGTTTAGAAGTAGAGACCAAGTTTCAGAAAAATTAGAACAAGTTTTTAAAAATGCAAACAGTAAGTTTTGAAGAAATGAAAAAACACTTACAGTGGGAATGATGCTATTCAATGTATCTGTAGTTAACTTGAAATAAGAATAAAGCTGTAAAATGAAATTACATGTTAGGTTATCTTATGAAAATTGTGTGCCTTTGTATGAACTTACCGTAATTATCTGGGGAGACAATGCCTTCCTTTTCACCTAATGCATTTCAACAGAGGCTGGACAGGTCAATTATTTACCAGGGTGTTTTAATTTACTGGCTAAATGCATTTCTCTGTTTTTTAAAAAGAATGTACTGATTCAATGTTCTTACTAGCAAAGAATTCTACTAAGTATTTGTTCAGAAATGCTTCTGTTTCACAGAAGCCTTTAGTACATGTGATAGCCATAAGCAAATTAAACCTGCAAAATATTGTTTCTATTTCCATTTGGATATGGAAAACGTAATTAGCAAGGAAAAGTGGGGGAAAAAGAGGGAGAGGAAGAGGGAGAGGGAGAGAGATTGATGAACAAAGATGAATTTAATTTAATTTAATTTAATTTATTGAGATTTATATACCGCCCTTCTCCCAAAGGGACTCAGGGCGGTTTACAGGGCATAAATATAAATAACAATATAAACATTACAAACATTAAAAAACAATTAAATCAGTGCCCAAGTTAAAACAAGAATAAAACAAGCCAATAAAAACCCATGTACCCCCATCAGGCTAGACCCGCTAGTTCAAATAAATGGGTCTTCAACCCGCGACGGAAGGATCGGAGGTCTGATGTCGTCCGGAGCTCCACCGGCAGTTGGTTCCACAAAGCCGGGGCACCCACAGAGAAGGCCCTCCCCCTGGGGGCCACCAGTCGACACTCCCTGACAGGAGGCACCCTGAGGAGGCCCTCTCTGTGGGCGCGCACAGGGCGGAGGGGAGTCGACGCCGGCAGCAGGTGGTCCTCGAGGTATCGCGGACCCATGCCATGTAGGGACTTAAAGATCATAACCAAAACCTTGAACCTTACCCGGAAGACAACCGGTAACCAATGTAGCTCACGGAGCAAAGGTGTAACATGGGAGTACCGGGAAACTCCCAAGACAACTCTCGCGGCCGCATTCTGTACCAGTTGGAGCCTCCGAGTAGTCTTCAAGGGAAGTCCCATGTAGAGAGCATTACAGTAGTCTAGGCGAGAGGTCACGAGCGCATGAGTAACCGTACATAAGGCCTCCCGGTCCAGATAGGGCCGCAACTGGCGCACCAGGCGAACCTGGGCAAAAGCCCCCCTAGTCACGGCCACTATGTGATCCTCCAAAGTGAGTCGTGAATCTAGGAGGACTCCCAAGTTGCGAGCCCTATCCACAGGGGGTAAAAGCTCACCCCCCATAGAAAGAGATGGAACATCCCAAGTGTCCCGGGGAGACGGAATGTACAGCCACTCAGTCTTGTCAGGGTTGAGTTGAAGTCTGTTCCTCCCCATCCAGACCCGAACCGCCTCCAGGCAACGGGACATCACAGCGAGGGCATCACTGGGGTGGTTTGGGGTCGAAATAAAAAGTTGGGTATCATCAGCATATTGATGATACCCAACTCCAAAACCACGAATGATCTCACCCAGCGGTTTCATATAGATGTTGAACAGGAGAGGCGAGAGGACCGACCCCTGAGGAACTCCACAAGCGAGAGTCCTAGGGGTCGACCTCTGCCCCCCTGCCAACACCGACTGCGAGCGTCCCAGGAGATAGGAGGAGAACCACTGAAAAACCGTGCCTCCCACTCCCAATCCCCTGAGACGCTGCAGCAGGATACCATGGTCGATGGTATCGAAAGCCGCCGAGAGGTCTAATAGGACTAGGACAGAGGAATATCCCCTATCCCGAGCCCTCCAGAGATCATTCACCAGTGCGACCAATGCCGTCTCCGTGCTGTGCCCGGGCCTGAAGCCCGATTGGTAAGGGTCCAGATAATCCGCTTCATCCAGGACCAGAGGGAGCTGATGCGCCACCACACTCTCAACAACCTTCGCAAGAAAGCGAAGGTTGGAGACTGGACGAAAGTTGTTCAATACAGCTGGGTCCAAGGCAGGCTTCTTGAGGAGAGGTCTCACCACCGCCTCCTTCAAGACGGTGGGGAAATAACCCTCACTCAAAGAAGCAGATATAACCGCCTGGAGCCAGCCTCGTGTCCTCTCCCTAGCTGCATAAACCAGCCAAGAAGGGCACGGATCCAATAAACATGTGGTGGAACTCAGCTTCCCCATAATCCTGTCCACTTCATCAGGGGTCACAGAATCAAACTCCTCCCAGATAACATTGACAAGACCGCCCGTGTCCTGATCGCCAGACTCTGCCCAGCTGGAGTCCAAACCGGTCCGAATCCGAGCGATTTTATCCGACAGATGTTGACTAAACTCCTCGGCACGACCCTGCAAGGGATCCTCCCTCACCTCCTGATTAAGAAGGGAGCGAGTCACCCTAAACAAGGCGGCCGGGCGATTATCTGCGGACGCGATGAGGGTGGAGAAGTAATTACACCTCGCCTCCCTCATCGCAGCGAGATAAGACCTAATGTAGGTTCTTAACCGCAATCGGTCGGGTTCAGATCGGCTGGACCTCCAGCAGCTCTCTAGACCCCGTTTCCGACGCTTCATCTCCCGGAGCTCCGCGGAGAACCATGGAGCTCGCTGGGATCTGCGCCGGGTCAGGGGCCGCAAGGGTACAACCCGGTCGAGTGCCTCAGTGGCTGCCCTTTCCCAGGCTTCCACTAAGGCATCCGCCGAGCTGTGAGTAATGGAGGCAGGTGGGGACCCCAGCGCCGCTTGGAATCTATCAGGATCCATTAGGCGTCTGGGGCGGTACCATCTAGTTGGCTCCGTACCCCCACGGCGGGGGGTGGCAAAATGGAAGACCAGCCGCAGGAGGTGATGATCGGTCCATGACAGGGGCATAATAAATGGAAAGCCCCCACCAAGATCATCCAACCACCGTCCAGATAAAAAAATCAGGTCAAGGGTGTGGCCTCCCTCATGAGTTGGCTCAGAAATTACCTGCGTCAGGTCCATGGCCATCATGGAAGCCATGAACTCCCGAGCAAGCTCAGATGAACCTCCCAGGGATGGTAGGTTGACGTCTCCCAAAACTATAAGTTTGGGGAACTCAACCACCAACCCCGAGAGGATATCGAGCAGCTCGGGCAGGGCTGCCGCTACGCGACTAGGCGAAATGTACACGAGCAGCAAGCCCAACTGCGCCCCAGAGCCAAATCTCATAAAGAGAGACTCACACCCGACTATCTGAGGAACGGTGGTCTCCCGCGGACATAAGGTCTCCCTAACAATCACCGCCACACCCCCACCCCTACCCTGAGCTCGAGGCTGGTGTAGCACCCGGAAGCCTGGTGGGCAAAGGTCAACCAAAGGGACCCCACCCTCTGGGCCCAACCAAGTCTCCGTGATGCAAGCCAGGTCCGCATGCTCACCCTCAACCAAATCCCTAACAAGGGGAGCTTTGTTAACCACGGACCTGGCATTCAGGTACACCAGCCGGAGCTCAGGAGGCTGCACATCATCGCTCCCGGAACCTCGGGGAAGAAGCAGAGGGTCGGAGCGCCCCACCGCTTGCAAATAGCGGAGACGGCGCTCCCGGTAACGAATTTGTATAACTCTCAGATTTTTAGGTTTTTTTAATTGAACCCATAAATATTAAGTTATAGGAGTTATTAAATCGTTCTGTACTAAGGCTCCCACAAATGAAAGCAAGTCATTAGATCCCATCCCAATCTCAAGATATTACTAAAGATTAAAGCTTGATACCATTTGGAATTCTTTTGAACATCAGCCAAGAGGTGCTGCATGAGCTGTCATCTGATAGAGAACACTTATAAATAAATAGATGTATTGGAATTGCAATTTCCGGAATCCCTATGCTTCAGAATGTAGTTGTCATGGAAAAATTCCAGAGGGCTAATAGAGTATGTCCATACAAAGCCAAGAGATCAGACAGATGTGAAGGAAAAAAATGGCTCATATTACTAAGAACAGTTTGGAAATCCTAGAGGCCTTTCTAGGGATGCTTCTGCATCCAGATCCCTTCTTCAGCTGTTTCTATTTGGCAAGATGAAGTCCTTCTCTTCATTAATTTCTGTCTCATGCAGTCCTGCCCACCCAATCTTGAGTACACAGAAACTATATCTATATCCTTACTGCCAATCCCTAATTTTCTTCTCTTGCCTTTGTTCCCAGTTACTTTCAAGCTCCAATTTGAAGGTGTCAGAACAAGGACAAACATTCTGCTTCAGCCCCAGCATTGTTCAGGACAATTGAAGTTTCACTCAATCATGAGCTGGAGAGGGGATGAAGACAATGCCATGGAAACATAGCAGAAAACAGGCTTCACTGTTAGTTGCAAGTGGGGGAAAAGCCCATAGTAAACTATGTCAAGGAGAAGGCTGAGCTTGGGTAGGATTTTAAATGGCAGACTAATATATAACATTAACATCCCTTTCTTTGAAACATAGCATTTTGCACTTACCATTTCCTCTTGCTCAGCAGAGATAGTAAAACCCCCAGAAATGTAATAAGCCAGTGAAGCAGACTGCAAGAAATATTCTGAGATTCCTATATAGAACATAGAGTTGTTCTCATTCAGAAGAACAAAGGGAGTTGGGTTGAAGTGGGGTTCTGTAATTTCTTCCACTGGATAGACTGTTCCCTGAAAAGAATGGCAGAAGTGACAAGATATCATAGCTTGCAAATTTTGGCCTTTAAAACAGAATCAGAAGTTTTCAGGAAACCAGATCACTGAAATGCATCCTTGAAATTAAGAGCATAATTCAATAAGACATGGCCAGAACACCGAGTACAGTTCTAGGACTCTAAATATGGAAGACTCAAAAGTCAAACTTTTTTAAAAAAAATTAAAAAATGAACTGTGACTTGAAGACATCCCTGAAGTCTTGGACTATTTTGGCTTCACAA
Source organism: Vipera ursinii (assembly GCF_947247035.1). Classification (NCBI taxonomy): domain Eukaryota; kingdom Metazoa; phylum Chordata; class Lepidosauria; order Squamata; family Viperidae; genus Vipera; species Vipera ursinii. The sequence goes on along the minus strand of NC_139515.1, from coordinate 66,616,646 downwards.
TTCTTGCTACTGGCTAGAGTAGGAAATAATAGGTGCAGCAAAAATAGCACTAATTAATATACTTAAATATCTTTTGATATGGCTTGCCATCAAAGTTATTGAGAAAAAATAATGATGCTTATTTCTTCAAATGAGTAACAACAGACATATCGTAATGCAATTTCAGAAAATTATGAATATATTAGACTTTACCTTTAAATCCAAGTTAATTGATGATTCCAAGATAGTTGAAGAGTTTATCAGGGAATAGTCTATTACTGCAAAGTGACCAATCTGAACTTGGACTGTTGGGATATGGGATAAAATTGTCAGATGCTTAATGATAATAGGCAGGATGCAAACTAGTCCTGATAATGAATTTTTACAAAAGCAATGGTATTAGTACAGGAAAGTGCTTGAATAGTTACATAAATATTGTAAAGCTATATTTTCAACATAATCCTAAACATGTTTGCAAAATTTAGGTACTTCTGCCATATAAGTTCATTTAGCATCAACCATAATTTAGGTCTTTTTGATGAGACTGCATCCTCCAAAAAGTTCTACCAGAACAAGCTATTTCTCATTCACCATCTAACCAATTTTCCTGTGCATTGAAGAAGGCTGGATTAGATCTGTGTGTCCATTCTGACTTTATAATTTTATGATTCTATAAAACAAGCAAGTTTATATTTTTAATTATGCAAAAGTGTCATTCTAGCCATCATTTTTATTTTCAGAAACTCAACCATAGCATGGTGAAATTATTCCATCACTAGTTTACTAGAACTGGAAGCTTTCATAAAAACTAAAATCATTAGCTCAGTTTGCTAAAACAACCCAGAAAACATACCTGGATATTGGGTGATTTTTTTATTAATCTTTTGGATCACAAAATTCACTTGATGACACAACTATAGGAATGCAAGCAAAAATTATTATTCTGGTCAATGTTTACTTATGTGTTGGTAATAAGATCTTCCTAAGACTTCACAATTCTGCATCTCTATACTTATAGCTTGCTTTATCTTATATTTGAAGAATAGTGATTTTAAAAATCCATCATAATTGAATACATTTGTTGTAATCAGTTAAATACATAATCAGTGCTGTAAATCTCACTCTAAATGCATTGTCCCTCATCAGTGAACTTTGTAGAAACAAAGCAAAACAGAATATTTCTGAAAAATATCCAAGCATGGCCTCAGATACCTTTCAAAAGGAAGGAAGCTCTATAATTCTGGAGCCTGTAAAAAGCTTTATTCAGCTTTAGAAAGCCAAATAATTCATTCAGGGGGAATGCCTCACTATAGTCAGAGAGACTATATTTAAGCAGAGAATATAATGTAGAACAGCAATCCATAAATAAAAAATGATGACAATGATTCTGATGTTTATGGAGTTGAATAATAAATATCCCAAGTGAGATATTTAGAATATTTCAAGTGATGTATTTTGAATGTCTGGATTTATCTTCTGGTATATTACATATGTAATGAAAATAAAGACAAGAAAATATTTGCTATAGATGTTTTAAATAAATAACAAATAATGTATACACTCATTTGAAATGCATTGACCCTAATTTCTAAGCCACTAAAGGTTCCTTCACTTCCTGTTCTACCATCTGATCTGAGCAAAATAAATCATGCCTAATTTTTTTATACACACACACACACATACATATACATATAAATATACATCCTATTTATTCAAATAATGCACATGAAACAGCCTTATGAAAACATTCATATGCCACATAAAATCATCTTTTCATTCTGAAAATGTCTTTATGGCAATGTGTGCACATAAATTGTACACAAGTTATAAACTGCAAAATCCTTATCACATTTTTGCATATATTAAGGCTTTTGTTATTTATTTTAATAAACACATTTTTAGAAGAAATTGGTTGAAGAAAACATGAAATAACTCCTTGTGGCTTACCTTTGAGGCCAGCATGCTACACAGCGATGTTACCATAGAAGTAGTAGGGTATGTATATAACCATCTGGAAAAAAGCAAGAATATTGTTAACTTGAGTTAATTAAATTTTGTATGTGTGCATCTATTATATGAGGAAATGATTTTTTAAACTGATCTCCAAATTTTAGGAGACAAAAGGTGTTCTCATGTTCTTGAATACGGTTGAATCATAACTGAAGTCCTGTATCAGTTTTCCACTAAATGTTTCCCAATTAATTTTTACTTAGAATATTTATTGCAAATAAATCTGAAGGTTTTTTTAGTGAGAAACTTCTGGTATGTGTTCAAGATTGTGGCCCTGTACCTGATATTTCCTGATAGTTCTTATTAAAATTATTAGACATATTTTTCCTTTTCAGTCAAATGACTCACCTATATCTGTTGAGTCAATTATGCTGAACCATCAGGAGGAGTGAGCCTCAGAAATATACAGTAATTACTAAGCGTGCTTTCTGTAGTATTATGGAATATGGTATTTGTAAGCAATTATCAATTTGGTAATGTACCTCAGTTTATGTAGCTTCCAAAATAGCTCTAAATTTGAGTTAGCAGTATTTATTTTAATGTTAACTCTTGATATTTGATTTTTCAACATGGCTTCTTTTGTGAGATTGAGAACTTTTGGGAATATTAGCAATCTGGAAGGTACTGAAATATATCACTTATGTGCAGTGCTTTTTTTGTAAAAGAAAAAGGTGCCGGAACTCACACATGTCATACAACCCGCCTTGCCTACCCTACAAGGTTCCATCCCAAAAAGTTGCCGGAACTCCATTCTGAGCATTCTATGAGAAAAAAAGCCCTGCTTATGTGAGAATCTGATGACTGTGCAGCTCCATCAGAGGAATGACTTCTGCTGTTAATCTTTATCATACTTGAATCAAGTCATGTGACAATTCCCAGTCATCCAACAACATTGGCCACTTTTATCTCATTTCAGTGACGGCTGGATGATGTTATAAGGACAATATAAATTGCGAGACAGGAAATTATCTAAAACTGGTATAAAAAAATAGCAGTGAATGCATATACCATATGTTCCAGAGAGAAAAAATAACATAACAACAACATGATAGGACATGTAATGCAGTGGTTTCCTTACAGTTAATATCAGTAAGCGTTTTCATAGAAGCATAAGCAATTGCCCTATTTTATGTCAAACCAATATACCGTAAATATTGTTGCTATCTATCTTTCTCATTCTGGCACAAGTGTGATGATCTAGTTGAGCTGTGTTTCTCAGTGCTGGTAGCTTTAAAAAGCATGGATTTCAACTCCCAGAATTCCCTGATATAGGTATATTGCTAGGGAAAGCTCAATTTATATTCTTCATTTGATATTTCCCAGCCCCGAGCAAAAATTCCAGAAACTGAGATATAATTTTAAATTTGAATTTAAATTTGAAGCATGGACTTTAACATTTGCTGGATTTAGGAATGTGTTCCTTTCATTTCAATTCTCCCAAGGGAATATATACTTTATCCTGTACTTACTGTAGGGGGAAATGAGGTTAATGCAGGTTTAAGGTACATTTAGGATAATAGTAAAAGCTACACAGCAGTGTTTAAAAACTGATAATCAAAATGTTTTAGGGATCCTAAAACCAATACTTGCAAATATACTTTTTAATTAGAACATTTTCCATTATACCTATAAGATTGATTCAGTTTGATGTCCATATCATCTACATCTCCTTTACAGCTGTCAAGCGACAATTTTAAATGACCGAATACATTCTGAGACACTTTTACAATTGCTGTGAGAGATATTCCAGAAAAGTAGCCAGCCCCACTTCCAGAATCTTTGCTGCGGACAATAAGACACAAAATGCTCATTTTATCATCTTGTTCTCAAGAAAATGCCAGGATTGCTTTAGAATTACATTACAAAATAACCTCTAAGTTTAAACATAAACACAAAAATGTATACAATATACATGTCTAATAATGAAAGTCAAAAATATTTTATTTTGTATTTTATTTCTCATTGAGATTTAATAAAGTTAACAAAAAATAAAATGCCAGGATTGCTTATGCTGAAGAACACATGTTAGCAGGCAATATAACATAGCTAAAAATCTCAAAGCCTGCCTTCCAGATGCATCACATTACAACTCCAATCATTTCTTGCTGACATCTCTGGATAGCAGTAAACTTTGGAGAGTTGATGCAAAATCAACTACGCCTAAATACATCAGAAGTATCTGCCAGAAAGGCAATTCCACCCACCTGAAACAATGTACAGGTAGTCCTCAAATTATGACCACCAGTGAGACCAACATTTCTATTGCTAAGCGAGACATTAGTTAAGTGAGTTTTGCTGCATTTTACAATCTTTCTTGCCACCGTTGTTAAGTGAATCACTGCTGTTGTTAAAGTTAGTAACCTGGTTGCTAAGCGAGTCTGGCATTCCCCACTGACTTTGCTTGTCAGAAGGCTGCAAAAGGGGATCGTGTGACCCTGGGACTCTGCAACTGTCATAAATATGATTCACTTGCCAAGCGTCTGAATTTTGATCATGTGACCATGGGGATGCTGCAATGGTCATAGGTATGAAAAATGGTCCTAAGTCTCTTTTTTCAGTGCTCTTTATAACTTCAAATGGTCACTAAACAAACTATTACAAGTCTAGGGCTACCTGTAACATCCTGAGGTTTATTCAGTGGGCCCACGTTTGCATTCTTACAAAGTTGGTTCTATTTTTAGGCAGGATAAGATCATTGTCTGTGGTTGCAGATGCTGAGGGCAGGGGGATGCAGCTGCTCTCCTTAACTGCTTGCTCCCTTTAACTCCCTGAATCTCCCTATTTGCTACAGTATGTGAGCCAGGATAAAAACATCTTTTTAATTAATCCAGGTTTTCCCTTTGCTTGCAAAAATCTAGAAGTTGGAAGTTTTTTAGTCTTAAATATGTCTAAATATGTATTTCTTCAAGAGGAAGACTGTCTGATCTTGCAAGAAGGCAGAAGTTTTTATCCCTTTGCAACACCAGTTGTCTTTCGGGTGAGGTTCAAGGTTCAAGGTTTTGGTAACAATCTTTAAGTCCTTACATGGCATGGGTCCGGGATACCTCAGGGACCACCTGCTGCCGGCGTCAACTCCCCTCCGCCCTGTGCGTTCCCACAGAGAGGGCCTCCTCAGGGTGCCGCCAGTCAGGGAATGCCGACTGGTGGCCCCCAGGGGGAGGGCCTTCTCTGTGGGCGCTCCGGCATTATGGAATCAACTGCCGGTGGAGCTCCGGATGGCACCAGACCTCCGAACTTTCCGTCGTGACCTGAAGACCCACCTATTTGAAATAGCTGGTCTGGCCTGACGGGGATGGGTTTTAATAGTTGTTTTAGATTTGTTCACTGTTTTTAACTGGGCATGGGTTTAATCTTTTTTTAATTTTTGTATTGTCTTTTTTATATATGCCCTGTGAACCGCCCTGAGTCCCCACCAAGGAGAAGGGCGGTATATAAATTAAATAAAACTAAAAAACTAAACTAAAAAACTAAACCTTCCAAGGAACTCAAGATGAAACACATAACCCTAGTTCTGTTATTTATTTATGCTGCAATACTGGTGATTTTTTTTAAATCAAAATATAATTATGCCTTAGTGGTTGTCTAGTATGTTCACCTGTTCTGGTACTTTCTCCATTCTGCCTTGACAATTGTCCCTTTTGATTCAAACAGCCACTTTAGGGGACATTTTTTGACAGGACCACAATTGAACAAAAGACTTGCATTTCCACCTTCTCTTCCTGGGACTTATACTTGCGCTGTATAAAATGTGTGCCAGCATTTCAATTTGTAAAGCTGACATGGTATTAATATCTGCCTTCATTATTCCACTTACAATAGCCAGGTCTCCACGCTCCAATCTGCAAGAGCCATTGCTGAAGCATTTTCCACTAATAGTTTAATCCCAGTTCCAGAGATGAGAGACAAGGATGTGTTGGGAAATTCCATGTTATCAATTCTTATCCTGTCAAACACCAAAATTATGTTAGCTTGATTTACACCACAATCCATGAATATAGGTAAGGCTAGCAGGAATAGTAACCCAAACTATTCAATTTCTGCTGAAACACTAAGCATCTACAGATTTTGTATCATGCACTTATATCTATTTTTCCTAGCACTGCAGGACTCGATGGGCTCTACGTGTAATTTCTTTTTAGGTGACACTAGCCAAACTACATTTATTTATTAAATTTGTGTACTGCCAAGCTTAAAAAAATGACTGGGTGACTTGTCCTACAACTATATAAAACAAAGATAAAGATAACACACATTTTTTCATACTATCACAAAGTGAGTGGCTAAATAAGAGCCTTGGTGGAGCAGTGGGCTGATGCCTCCTTAAGTAACACCAGCTGCCTGCAATTAGTGCAGGTTCGCGTCCCACCAGGCTCAAGGTTGACTCAGCCTTCCATCCTTCCGAGGTAGGTAAAATGAGGACCCAGATTGTTGGGGGCAATTAAGCTGACTTTGTAATAATGCCGCTTGGGGGGTGTATGAAAGCCCTAATAAGCAGGCATATACATAGAATGAAGGCTACTGCTACGCTTGTAAGCCGCCCTGAGTCTTTGGAGAAGGGCGGGATATAAATGGAATTAAAATAAATAAAAATAAAATAAATATCTATTGAGATTCTCAATTGTCCAGGTCATGCTTGTCCATAAGGTGCTTTTCAAAAGGTAACTGGACTTTCCCAAGTCCTGCAAGTTGTTGATGTGATGGGTGATGTTACTGACCACAGGAGCAAGAAAGAAGACCAAGAAAGTCGAGTTGCCTTTTGAAAAGCACTCTTGGGCCATAGTATCTCAGATAAGATGCTGACTATTCCCTTTCCAAAGAGTTTCCAAAAAAACTTAGTTTCAAGTTTCCAGAAGACCAGTCATTCAATTCAGTCAGGATATTTAGAGAGAATGCTGCACTAGGGGAGCCATCACTTGATAGGTTTTTTTGTATACAAGTAGTCCTCAACATATGACAATTGAGCCCAAAATTTATGTTGCTAAGTGAGAAATTTGTTAAGTGAGTTTTGTCCCATTTTACGACTTTTCTTCCCACATCTGTTAAGTGAATCACTGTTAAATTAGTAACCCAATTATTAAGTGAATCTGGTTTCCCCACTGACTTTGCTTGTCAAAAGATTGCAAAAGGTATTCACACGACCCCGGGAAACTGCAACAATCATAAATGTGAGTCAGTTGTCAAGCATCCGAATGTAAATCACGTGATCCTGGGGTTGCTGCAATGGTTGTAAGTGTGAAAAATGATCATGTCACTTTTTTTCAGTGCCGCTGTAACTTCAAATGGTCACTCAGTGAACTGTCGTAAGTTGACGACTACCTGTATTTGTGTAAGAGAATAACTAGGCCTTCTATGTTCAGTGCCTGAATATATATTGCTGTGTGCTCCGAGTGCTCTGAGCAAGGCTGAGTTTGCTCAGTTAGTGACTCAAACATGGCACCAGTTTATTCTTCGAGCATCCTTTGAAATTCCTGGTTTAATTTTATGCAGAAATGGCTTTTGAACCTTGTCCATAATAGAAAGATAAGAGAGGCACATTATAAATTGGGCTATATGAAACATTAATCAGGAACTGGGAGAGGGCTAGAAGATAGCTATACTAGATAATCTCTTCAACTGGAAATCAGATTCCAATAAGCGCAGAAAGAATGCCTACATTCATTCATCCATTTCAAAACTAAAGCTGAAAAAAAGGATCAAATGGATTTGCTGGGTGTAGTAAAGAACTGGAACTGTGAGAAATCTATATTAAAACAGCGCTTGCTCACAGACAGGGTTATGAGTTTAATGAGGTGCACACTGCCTAAGAGGAATAGAAAAACATTGGAAGTACTTAACACTGAGCTATACTAAAAGGCCCTGTTATGAAAACATTTCTTACTTTGAAATTGTGTAATTGAGTGCAAAAAGTGCATATGTAGATTCTCCATTCCAGTCTTCAAAGATCTTTTCCTTTAATTTCTGCTTCAGAAGCTCTATTCCAAATTGATTACCTATAAACATACATCATATATTTCACTGAAATAACAATTTACGATACTTTTTCTTCTGCTTCTTCTACATTTTCATCAGTCTGGAGTGATTGCTATGAATGACTTATAGCATTTTAAGTTGCTAAAATATTTTGAAAATGCCTATGCAGAATGCTATTGAAGATCTCCTAACAGTGATTGAGGGTCATGCATTATTATATCACTGAATATGGAGAAAATCATAAAATACAGATATTTACAAAGAAAAGTAAACAACTGTGGCAAAAGAAAGAAAAGAGTATAATAGTAACAGGTGCTTTGGGTGCAATCCCAAAACAATGGAGCACCACATTAAAATTATATGCTGCCCATTTTGTCAAGGTTAAATCAACCACTTGAACACCATCACTAATGATAAAATCACTATCAATCAGTTGCAAAACACAGCTTTACTTGGAACTGCTTACATCCTGCAATGATACATTAGCACCTTTAAACAACATCCGCCTATCCCAAGTCTTTGGAAAGGACTCAGTAGGTGAATAAAAATGCCAAATCCAACCTAATATCTAGTTGATCGTGTAACCAATTATTATAGTATCCCATATTTCTTGTAAGAACTCAGAGGAAATTTCCTCTTAAGGGGAAGATACATTATTTATTAACCTTAACTGGTACAATGAAGGTTGGCATTTAATTCAACATCTTGATTAAATGTCCTGTGGTGCATTCCTTCTTCTGAAGTTTACAACATAGTCATAATTCCAAATTTTTCTTCCATACTCACCATAGTCCAATGCTTTCTGTGTGATTTTCACCTTGATTCCTGGGTTGGCCTCAAGAAGCAAGATGAGTAAGCCCAAGATAAGGAAGGTGACAGAAACTTTCATTCTCTTTCTTCCCCTCTTTCTCCCTTTTTTCACTGAAATGTATAATTTCAAAAAAATTGGTCACTAAATATGTACTGTTTAACTAGCTGACCGCAACTGTTTAATTTTTTTTCTAGAAGGAGAGAAACTTCCCATCCTTAAAAGTTAGCATCTTGATCATGAAAAGACAATTATAAAGATGTGAAGACATTCTGCATATTCTTGGATTCACATTATATATATATATATATATATATATATATATATATATATATATATATATATATATATATATATATATATATATATCAGAACTGAACTTTGGAATAAAATATTGGCAATATTAAACCTTCCTTCATTTCTAAGTGCTTATATTGTTGACTATTGTGAACATCCAGAATTATTTTTTCTTATGACAGTTTGCTGCAGTGAACTGGAATCAGTGAACACATTCTAATTTAGATTAGGTTGAGGTTAAGCTTCTCACAAAAATTAGCAATAAAATTATGTACAATACTGAATGGGCAAATTGACTTCCTTTCTGATGAAAATAAAGGCTGCTTTGATTGTTGAGAGACAAGTGTCATTTAATTGAAGCAAAACTTTCTCTCAGGTTAACATGCATCAAACCAGGTTAATTATAACTATACATTTTGCTGGAATTAATCTTCATGCCAGAATATAATATTCTGCTGGTCAGTTAACTAAAGGGCAAAGAAGCTAATATCATTGTGCTAGAATTTCAGTCTGAAACATGAAATGTCTGGGCTGAGTTACACTACCTAGTCTGGGCCATACAAATATAGTTTACTATTAATTAGTAACAAGGAAATACAGAAAAGTCTAACACAAAAATCCCTTCATGTTTGCCATATGTGTAGCTCCTAACTCCCTGCCTAAAGGTGTAAGGGTTTATACCACACACCTGTATAAGATCCCTTTAACATAGTAATAATCCATTACTTCTCTTGCTGGAAGACTACTATAAGTTCTCAAAGCCTTTCCCATTAAACATTTATTCGCAGGCCATTTACAAGAGGTACTAATTCAAACATAATAAAGCAAGCTTCTATTGTCCTCTTCCTCTGTCAATTTAGAGATTTTTATGTCTTTGGTACTACTTCCTCTATGTTCTGAAAATCCTAGCAGTGAATGTGCCCCTTCTGGTGACTGGATCCCTTTAAGTCAGCCCACCCATCCTAAACTCTTTTCTTTACTCTTTTCTCATTGTAGCTTATCTTTTCTCTCTGTCTCCCTCCAAAGCTGCTCTTTTTCCTCTTTTAATTAATGAAAGTCTTTCCTCTTGCTGTGGCTTCAACATTTTTGAAATGGTATCAGAGCCTAGCCCAATTACTGGTTGGTCTACTTTCTTTGGTTTAATTACAGGTGTAAAGTAAATGTCTGTCTCTACAAAAGTAGTAATCTCTTCTAAGGGAGAATCTGTCCCTTCTATCTTTTCCATGTCTGCTTGGTGTAGGCTCTAATAAGATGTCTGGTTTTTGTAGCCAGGATGTTGGATATTGTCTGAAAAGTGTGAGCATTGCAAGGGCCAAACTCCCTTTTGCCACCAAGGTTTGTTTCCTTTCCATGGAGTATTTGATGATTTCCTTGAGTTTAAGCCAATTCCACTTGTGTGGTTGCTTGCTTGTGTTGAATGTCCCACCACTAACACTTTGTCACAGGTTCTTTTAAGTATACCCAATTCAGTGGACTCAAAACACAAAAGAACCAGCACAACACAGATCCCTAGCCAACACATACACATGCATTCACAGGCTATTCCTACTCACCCCTACTCACCCCTACTCTACTCCTACTCTTACTCACCCCTACTCCAACTGCTACTCTTTGTGAATCTTACTATTCCTACTCCCTGTATTGCTAGAGAAAATGATCTCGTTCAAGCTGCTTTACTTCCACAAACACACACCTTCTCCTTCTTGCGCTGTGTCTCTTCTCTCACACAAATGTGACCACCACAACGCTTCCTCAGCACAGCTTTTATAGTTGTCCTGCTGACTGGGGAGAGGTCTTAAAGAAACAGGATGAATGCAGCACAACTGCTGGCTATTTTCTAGGCAATCCACCCTCCCACACCTACATTGTTTTTTCGCTATTACAGATAGCAACTCAATAATTGGACAACTCTTTGTAAAAAGATAATGAAATAACCTTTACATATTTTAACTGAATAATTTTTCTTTGAATTAAAAATATTGATTTGGTCATAGTGAGTTTTATATTTTGAATGCAACACTGTCCCCCAAAGAAAGAAAATTATACTGTCTCAGACTTACAAGGCTTTAATTTTAAAGACACTGAGAAATAGTCTGAGGCTGAATTTATGCATAATTCTGAGACAGAAAGCCCCACTGAAATCATATTTCTGACTTAATTTGTTTGTAACCATATTGTGTCTGCAAGAATTTGTCATATGAACACATTGTAATAGAATATTTATCTTCATGCCTTATTCATATGAATTTCAAAAAGCAATTCACAAAGGCAAATAATTATTATTAGATTTAGGGCCTGTATTTTCTGTAGAAACTCATGGCAGCTTACATATTAGACTTTTATTCCAATACCATCCTGTGAGTTGTGTTGGGCTGAAAAAGATTGGCCCAAAGCCACCCAGTAAGCTTTCATTGCTGATGTGAATTTGAATCCTCCTATTCTTAGTCCAATATGCAATCATTATATTTTAGCTTTCAATTTGACACGGTGGGTAAATTTTATCATAACTACTTTCTCTTGCTTCTAACCTAAAAAAAACTCTCTATACCAGGGGTGTCAAACTTGCAATGTCACGTGACATGTTGCAACATATCACAACTTTTTCTCCATTGCCGGCAATGGGGTGTGCACGGTTTGGCAGTTTGACACCTCTGCTCTATACAATGGCCATCTTTAAACAAGATGCTTACCATCCAGAACTCAAGGCAAAAGGGCTATGTATCACTCACATGATCCACAAATTGTAACAAAGGATAGAAACATAGATTATCTGTCTTTCTAATGACCTGGTTGATTTGTTATCTAGAATTTTCAGCTTCACCATGAATTTAATTCATTAGTTATTACGTTTACCTCCTAAATTAAGTTTATTTCACAGAGAGTACTTCCTCATTGAATAGTTTGTGAGAAACTGGCTTTTTCTTTAAAATCAATGAGCAGAAGTGGTGATCCAGCTCACTGAATTCAATTAGGCCTTGCTACACAATAGCACTTATTTTGGCCATCAGCTGCTGAAAGTTAATTTTGCTTGGTTCATTTTAGACCAGCTAAGAATTTTTTTTCTTTCTGTTCTTGAAAGACACCCAAATAAATACTTCCCTTAGAATCAAAGCTTCTTTTCTCCCACCAGCTAACCATCTGATTAATCACCAAATCAATGGGTTTCCATTACCTTAGTTTTGTTAGCATGTATCTCGGTGAGCACAGGATGAATCTTGTCTGTCTCATAAGTAAGCACCTTTATTTATAACCCAGCTGTGAAGGAAACTCATGCAATGAACATAATCTGTAAGAAATCTTTAATTATATGTTAAGTTCCAGCAAACATTAACTATTCTAGTTAAGATATTCCTTAAAAAGGTAAAAGATTACTCCTGTATTTCCATCTTTGTAGATTTCTGGGCTGTTGCTATTGCTGAATGGCTTTGTCACACTGTTTCCTATCTTTTTAATGGTTCATGACTCCTTGGACAAATAAAACTGCTGGTAAATGGTTTCTAAAAGGGGGCCAAAAGTTTAATTACCGTGGAATGAAACTCTAACATATAATAATTTTATGCATAATTATTTTCCTTATTAAAGCAAAAGCCTGATTATTGTATTGTTGGCCAGAATACAAAAGGCTCCAGAGTTAAAAATAATTTTCAGTTCCGCTTGTTTGTCTTGATGGGCTTTCAACAGATTTGGTCTCTGAAACAGCAAACATTGCTGATAACATTGCTTCTGATATTAGAATAAGGGCAAAAACTTAATATGCTTTATGGTTGCAGAATTTAGCCTTATGGGATAAAGGTTGTTGTTTTGTTGGAACTCCTATATTGAGTGACTGAAGCTAGGTTTACAACTAGCCAAAATGCATAGAATTAAGAACGGGAACACTTTTGGAAATAGCTGAGTTTCAAAGAGTAGTTTTTAGTTTTTTTCCTATAAACATTTATTCCTGGTCCCTCTCATCATCCATTCTTCATTTCAAAATCCTTGTTTATCATAGAGAGAGAATATATACTTCTCCTAAAGAAACTCCTTGATCTTCCCATGATATATTTTCTGTCTACTTCTAGAGCTTACAAAGACAGACTAACTAGGTATTTAAATTTGCAAAGGGAAATCTCAGTATAGAACAGGGGTCTTCAAACTTGGCCCTTTTATGACTTGTGGACTTCAGCTCCCAGAATTCCTCAGCCAGCGTGCTGGTACAGAAGGTCAGGAACTTTAGAGGTTTGATAAAAGCCAATGAATCACCCTTCCTTGACCTGATAATGGTTTATGGAGACTTTAGTCTAATAGAGTTTGTGGGTCTCATAAAGCGTGAATTATAGAAAAGGATAGCCTGATGAAGATGTATAAACTCCCAAGTGCTGAGAACTTGTTAGACTATTGACAACTGAAGTCACATTTCAAATGTTGGATATTTTTGCAAAGTTGTGTGTTCATTATATAATTGTGAAGTAAAACAAAATAAAGAAAAAATGTTATTTCTAAAATATGGCAGTTTTGTAGGGTCTTATTTAGAATACTGTATATATTTGTCACCTGTGGGAAATAGGCCAGGATACTCAGGTATGTTCTGGCTTTCATGGTCTATATCCATGTTGGCAAACCTATGGCACGGGTGCCACAGGTGGCACACAGAGCCTTCTCTGTGGGCATGCGTGCCATCGCCCCAGTCCTAGGCCTTTATAAAATGCGTTAGGCCTCCACCACCTTGTGCAAAAAAAAAGGTTCAATCAATCAAACAATTTCAACTTCTTACAGGAAAAAAAAGATCTCACAAAGTTGGAATTGATTGTTTGAACTTTTTAGTCCCACCCAGTCTGCCGTTACCACTGCAGCCACGACCACCCAATTGGCCACACCCACCCAGTGGGCCACACCCACCCAGCACCCGATGATACATAAGTGGGTTTTGGGTTGCAATTTGGGCACTCGGTCTCTAAAAGGTTCGCCATCACTGGTCTCTATAGTTTGGTTCCACCAAGAGGGCTTTACCCATACAGAACATTTTGAAAGTTTGCAAATCTTTGGTTCTCTAAACCTCTAAACCTAAACTTTGGTTCTCTACCTCTTTCTTCTGTATGAATGATATCTGCTGAGATTAAAAGAAAACACTTGGGGAATTCATTAACCACAAATGTAGTTTTGACCACTATGCTGTGTAGCTTTAAAAGAAAAAAAAATAATAATTTCATGTTTAATAAGGGATCCAGTGATACTTCTGGTTAGAGGTAGCATGTCTTCCAATATCATTTGCAGAAGAACAAGAGTGGAAGCAAGTTATGTCTCCATCCCAAAGGTATTCTGGTGTGTCTTTGGATCATACCATAGATAATGGTTATTATTTATGAAGCTCTTCATGGTGTAGGACTGGGTTATTTGTGGGGCCTACTTGTGGGACCTATTTCTTCTTGTCCTGTATAAAGGAAATGGAAAGGTCCTTGAAGAAAATATGTGGCAATCACTTAAAAAACTTAGTACAGAAAATCAGGAAGGCATGAGAAATAAATTCTCTATTTTCTTTGTTATAAGGGGGAGAGGCAAGAAAACCCAAAAGCCCCACTGTCATGTTTTCGAGATACTGCTATTATAGCTTTTACCAATAAAGTAGAGTTCTAATATTTCTTGTAGTGTCTGTTTCTTGACCTGGTCTCCCTTGAAGGGCTGATTCATAAAGACCAATAGGGAGGGCATACTGAACCATCTAGAAACCATTTCATCTAATAGGACTCTGCAGGCATGCAAAAATAAAGGACAAATTCAAAAAAGGAGAGAACCTGACAGAGGTTCATTAGGATATTTAAAAAAAAATGTTTATAATTTTTTTCTTACAAAGAGAAAATTAAGCACAAAACCCCCAAATAAATTAAGTTAAATAAACCTAACGGACAGCTTTCTGAATTAAAGAAATTATGTCTTTTATAATAAAAGACATAACAGACTCTCTATCCATGGATGAGTCTATCTTGGTGGTATAGTTGCATGTTAGTTTCAGAACCATCCTGAATAATATGAGTTGTTTCTAAATTATCTTTATTATTGGTTATTTGTAAATGTTGCATGCCCAGAGTAATGTGTTAAAAAAGTGGGCTGATTTGCAAATTTAAATAATGAATAAAAAATAAAAATAATTAAATCTGGTTGACTTCAAAATACTGGACTAAGCTGGGCCTTGGCTTGATGCAATAGAATTGTTCTTATTTTTTATTTTTCACTAATTATAAATGACACTGCATGGTAGATATTGATATCTGGTTGATATTCTATATCATAAGTTTCCTACATGAATTCAAAGTTCCAGATTACTATCTCATGGCATTCTAGT
The DNA here is from genome assembly GCF_947247035.1 of Vipera ursinii. Classification (NCBI taxonomy): domain Eukaryota; kingdom Metazoa; phylum Chordata; class Lepidosauria; order Squamata; family Viperidae; genus Vipera; species Vipera ursinii. Next base: position 66,601,263 of record NC_139515.1, on the reverse strand, counting down.
TGATCCTGCCATTCATGTTCCTCTTCCTAAGTGGAACAAGAATGAACATAGAAAGGGATAAGGAGAATCCAAGAATTTAGGCATGCTGATTGCTTGTATCTATCACTGGCAAAAGTCTTTGTCTGAAAGGATTTCAAGATAGAGATTCTTTAATACTGGCTGAGACTTTTAACTTTTTATACAACAACGATATGGTAATCACAGAATCTGGATGTCTAAGTACTGAAGGGAAACTGCTAACTAGAATAGAATAGAAGAATAACTTTATTGTCAATTTGAATGTACACTAATTTGCATACATTAAAATGAAATTTTGTTGAGTTCAGCTCTCAAAGGGTCACCACCTCCAATATACACTACATAAATATGACAAAAATAAATAAATACATACAGAATTATGCATATATCCACATGTATTATATGACACAGAGAAACAACAGTCTAGTGTGGGTTATGTATACATGTGCATGACAAGAAAAATGAATCTTGTGAGTTTACCAGATGGATGGCATAGGGAACAAAGCTATTACATAATCAGGTAGTCCTGCTAGAAATACTTCAAAAGCTCCTCCCAGAGAGGAGCAACAGAAACAGACCATAAAGTGGGTGTGTGAGGTCTCTAACAATGCTTTGAGCTCTAAGCACATAGCACTTATAAGCAGCATCCTGAATACCAGGAAGTGAGCTTCCTATGATCTTCTCGGCTGTCCTTACCATTCTCTGTGTGGACTTTCTATCTGAGGCACTGCTGCCACCAAACCAGACAGTGATGCAGTTTGTTAAAATGCTTTCAATTGTGCCTCTGTAAAAAGTGGCCAGGACAGAAGGAAAAAGGTGTGCTCTCCTCATCCAACGCAAAAAATGCAGACGCTGGTTTGCATGCTTCACTAAGGATGACGTGTGGAGAGACCAAATTAGATTGTTAGTTATCTGCACCCCTCGATCCTTAATACTGTTGACCACCTCTACAACTGTATCTTTGATACTGAGTGAGTATGACTATGCCGGCTCTTTCTGAAATCTACAATGATCTTCTTTGTTTTAACAAGATTTAGAAGCAGGTTACTTTTATTGCACCAGTCCACCACAGCCTTCACCTCTTCCCTATAAGCATCTTCATTGTCATCCCAGATAAGACCCACCACTGCTGTGTCATCTGCATACTTCAAAATATGATTCGTAACAGATTTGGCATAGCAATCATGGGTCATCAAGGTGAACAGTAGCGGACTCAGGACACAGCCCTGTGGAGAACTTGTACTCAAGGAGATGGAATTGGAAACTTTCTTTCCAACTCGTACAACCTGGAGCCTATCAATAAGGAAATCAAGTATCCACTTACATAAAGGAGTATTAAAACCTAATAGGCCCAGTTTGTTCACCAGTTGCTGAGGGATGATTGTGTTGAATGCTGAACTAAAATCCACAAACAGCATTCACACATGAGTATACTTCCCCTCCAGATGCGCCAAGCTAAGATGAAGCACACAGGAAAGTGCATCTTCTACAGAGCGGGTCTTCTGATAGGCAAACTGTAATGAGTCAAATGTAGCGGGAAGGCATGAAACCATGTAGTCCTTTACCAATCTCTCAAAACACTCATCATAATGGAAGTGAGTGTAACTGGACAGTAATCATTAAGATATGTGATTTTATTTTGGGAGGGGCACTGGTACAATGATTGCACTGGTACAATGATAAAACATGGCCTGATGCAAGGAGAGAGTGAAGATGTCTGTGAGAACAGTGGCCAGCTAGTCAGCACACTCCTTAAATACTTGCCCAGGGATATTATCAGGACCTGCAGTTTTCTGAGTGTTGACTTTCCGCAGGACCTTCTGAACAGCAGTTATATCAAACTTGAGCACCTGCTCATCAGGAAGGGGAACAGCCTTCCTTGCTGGAACATTGTTTGGCCTCAAACCATCCCAAAAACATATTTAGCTTGTTTAGAGAGCCTGTGTCACCCTTACATGTCAGGGAAGCTTCCTTATAATCAGTAATTACCTGAATACATTGCCACATATGTCTCGGGTCCATAGGATCTTGACAGAAATTCTGCACTTTCTGAATATAGGCCCACTTTGCTGATTTTATAGCGTGCCTCAACTCAGCTCTTGCTATTCTAAGTGCTGCCGCATAACTTGATTTGAAAGCTGTGTTTCTCACCTTCAACATTGTGTGGACCTTCAGTGACATCCAAGGTTTCTCATTTGCTCACATGATAATAGACTTAAGAACGCTGACATCCTCCATACACTTTTGGATATAAGCAGACATAGTAGAAGCGTACTCGTTCACATCAGTATGTTGTCCTTTCATCTATTCAATTGTGGGTCATGGCCTAAATATTGCTTCAATTTTAGAGATGGAATCAATTGCAGGGTTACATGTATGTCAAATAGCTGGAGGTCATTCTTAGTCACAGATGTTCTTTCATTTTCAGGCGGGAATTTACAATCTTTTTTTTTACAAAGGTTAAGTGAATTACTGCAATTAATGAATCACAGTCATTAAGTGAATTTCCACACTGACTTTGCCTCTTGGAAGTTTGCTGTAAAGGTCACAAATGGTGATCATATGACTCTATGACTATCATAAATACATGTCGGTTGACCAGCACTCAAATTTTGATCCTATGACCATGGGAGATACTGCAATGGTTATAAGTGCAAGAACCTGTTGTAAGTCACTTTTTTCAGTGCCATTGTAACTTCAAATAGTTGTTAAATGAATGGTCGTAACTTGAAGATTATCTGTATAGCCATCAAATGATAGTGACGAATGTCAAAACATCTATTTAAAAAGTCAGTCCATTTAAGCAATTCAGAATACGGTATGTTTCTCAACATTTTTGTTATTTAATCATGCATCTGGTAATCCTGTATGCTCTTAGGTCCTAAGAAGCATAGAAATAATCAGCTTGTCGTTTCACAAGCTAGACTATTATGAAAGTGCCTTTTCTTGGCCCAAAGAAATATTTACACATTTGCCTTTTTTCTTAAAATAAATACTTTAATTCCAAAACACAGAGGTTGCATGTGCAATGCCTGAGAGAGAATTTGAAAATACTAACAGATTATTTCAGAAACAGTAATAGTGATATTAAACAAACTTTTGAGATTTTGAAATGTGATGTGATTATATTAACAAATTATTTGGAAGTTTATAAATGGTCAATGTTTTGTTTTTCTCCACTCTTATTTTAAATGATAAGTCATGATCTTCTTTAAATCATCTAGAGAAAACTGCTTACAGAGTGCTAAGTATTCCACAGTAATTCTTCCATTTGATGAAACATCTGATTCCTTAATATTTGTAATTTAGATCAGTGGAAATCAGTATATATCCCTGGGAAGTTAAAAACAGCAACAGAAAGAAATAGTTTATCATCTCCAATTACACTTAAATAGTTTCATTGTTTGTTTTTTATGTTGCTAATGCGCTAATTGCACTGTATTGCTGACTGTATTTTGCAACATTTTATTATCATTGTTTTCTTGTGGATTTGTGACTCACAATTTTAACTTACCTCTATTTTGCTGACAGGACTTTAGTTGTTAGGCAGTCTAAAATATTGTTTAAAATGTGAAACCTGTAGAACTAAATTTCATATATTGTATAATTTAAGATTCTGAGACATTCTGAAACAGAATGGGTTTACAAGATAACACATTAATAATTTAAAATTAAATCAATTTTTAGGACACTTCACTGCTGACTTGAAAGTTGCTATTTTTCATCAAGAAAACTTCAGGCAAAAAGCCTAGCGTGAAAGAGCTAAATGAGATGTCTAATTCTGCCCTTTTAAACTGAGATTGAGATTGTGGTTTCTTTTACAGGTGTTAATTAACATAGCAGTCCTGAAACAGTTGTATTATTTTAACTTGGAATGGCTGCTGAGATTATTTTCTTTATATTCAATAGGGTTGTGCTTCACAAAGCAATCTAACACAATGCTCGAGGTTCCCTGCTAAAATGCTAAGTCCACTTAGACCCCCATTTCAAGGGTCTCCTCATATTGAGTGACCATGCACCAAAGTCACTCAGCTCATACTGCCTCCACAGAGACAGAGAATTAGGTACAATTCACACAATCAAATTAACGTGCAGAAAATGAAGGTGCTGCATAAATGTTATGGGATGGAGAAGCACATCATTCTAATAAGCCCTCTGGTTTTTAATTATACCAATGTTTATCTACTGATGCTAGATTTTGAGCCAATGTCTGATTATTTCATTAAAAACAAGGCGGGTTGCAGTTTGTTGTCATTTGAGTTGGGGCTGAAGTTCTGAACATTCCCAAACATATCTTCTCAGTAGCTTAAACTGTTATGAGTTTCATCAGCAAGGACACCATCATTTTGCATTTAAAAATAGCAGGAAACAAAGAGGAGGTTCTGCAAAGAAAACTGAATTCTACCTTGTTAACTTCAGTGACAGCTTCAGAAAAAACAAGTTTGGCCATTGAGGGTAACTGGAATCCTCTCTTCAGTGCAGCTTAAGGTAACAAACAAACAAAATGGCATTAAAAGGAAAATACACAGTAAACAGATGCAATATGGATGCTTCTTAGTAACACAAGCTCTGGAAAATTTGAAGCCTAGGAATGAATAATAATTATAAAGCAGCATAGTATAACTGAGTTATAGACTACAATATGGAATGCCCAAGTTCAAGTCAACTCTTAGCCATTAGGATCAGTCATTTCCTCTCAGCCTAATTTACCTCACAGAGTGATTCTGGGGAAAATAAGAGAAGGAGCTGGTTTACAGGGTTGCACAAAATAAGGGTGGGATTTAAATCTAACATCTGTCTGTCTGTCTGTCTCCATAGGTTTCTGGATAAAAGATTGGATATACAGTAACAAAATCTCAGTTGATGTGTGTTTCTGCTATATATAACATACCTTTCTATAAGACCTAGGATCTTGGTAATCCTTAGGAAATATTTGTTCACTTAAATTACGACATAAGAACCATAATGGTGAGGAAAGTTTTTATAATTCTTACCACTGATTGGTGGAATTACTGTATTTTGCAAGGAGTAAGATAACAAGTTCTTCAAATGTTGGACCTATATAATAGAAAGCTATATTTAACATTACTCCCAGAAAATAGATACATATTTAGGCAAAGTCTGACCTTTACTAGTTTGCTTCATTTAGGTTCTCCTCTGAGTTGATTCTATTTTTAAATTTTGTCCAATCATATTTCAAACAGCATTATTTTACAAATACTTAAGATTCTCAATTCTGACTATCTCCCACTTGACAAATTTACTTCTACAAGAATACATACTGCCCATTGACCGGAAAAACAATAAAAATCACCCACTTGATTAATATAAAACTTCACCAAAGCCCTCTCTTCTTGTCGCTATCTATTCTTGTCCCTGGTAATTCCTCTCGCTTCTAGCATTTATTCAGACTCAACTTGGAAATAAAGGGGAATTTCCTGACAGTAAGAACAATTAATCAGTGGAACCGCTTGCCTCCTGGAGTTGTGTATGCTCCATTGCTGGAATTTTCAAGAAATGTTTGGACAACCATTTGTCCAGGATAGTATAAAGACTCCTTCCTTGGGCAGAAGACTAGAATGGACTCCAAGCCTTATGATTCTATAGCTATCTAGTTATAAATTGCTGTGGAGTCAAGAGCAAATATATTGAGTTGTATTTTATTATAAGAGGTATACAAATAGGTAAAAAAATCTGAGCATAAGAATGTAGTTTCTATGATTATCCTTTATTCTCCTTTGATTTTCTTTTCAATAAACCTATGTTTAAATTATAGATTTAGGGTAATGAAGTGGGATGGATTGCTTTTCTCTTTAAATGATCACTGCTTACTATATAGGTCTTGATTGCTTGGAAATGTTGTGTAGCTGTGTCTGTATAGCTAAGTGGACATAGGTGGAAATAGGTCAGATTGCCCCTTCATTCACACAATCTATGGGAAAACTCTGTTTTTAACTGCTGGTTCAAGCTCAGAATTAAAACTCATTGCCTTGTATTTTCACAATTCATTGCTTTGTATTTTCACAACAAGGAGTATTCTAATACATGTTTCTATTATTATTATTGTCATTTTTCATTTACCTGGAAAGAGCCAATGCTTGAATAAGTCAGAGACAGATATAATCTAAAATAAAATATAGGAATATAATAATTTGGTATTGTAAGTCTTAACATTTTAGTGTGAATTATTACAGCTGGAAGGGGACACCCATTCTAAAACAGGAATCCAATTAAATTAAAATGAGCTCACCAGGGCCGCATATAAATTTTTTATTATTATTATTATTATTATTATTATTATTATTATTATTATTATTATTGATGATGATGATGATGATGATGTACCCAGGTTTTGCTTGAACATATCTGGTGAAGAGAAGCCTACAACCTCCCTAGATAAATTACAGAAAGCAGTTGGGAGAGTAATCAACTTCCTTTATCATAAGATGTAGCAATACTACTAATGTGGATTAGTGTACGTAAGATAGTATTCTTGATGCAATTCATTATCTTCAGCACTAGGAATAGTGTATCATTAAAGAAGAGATATTTCAGAAAATGAGTGAGAAGGTTTTCTTGGGTGCGTGTCCTGCTTCTACTTATCAAGATTCACCTGATCAGCTACTCTGGAAACAGAATGATATAAAATATTTCCCTAATGTACTCAGAACAGCACATAGGGAGGTTCAAGGCACTACTTTACATGGAAAATTTCCTTATGGCACAGAATATTTAAGGAGCATTCCTGTAATCAATGAGTATTTACAAATGCACAACTAGAGCACAGGAAAGAGAGAGGAAAATATGAAGAAGAAAAAAAAGTTACAGTATTGGAAGAAAAGGCAGAGGGCCAGTAATTCAACAACGCATTGATGAACCTTGTTTCTAGCTATTTATAGATGAGTTGGAAAAAGTCATTAAAATGTCCCTGAGAAAGAATTTATTTGGTATAATAAACTTCTCTCTGTGTACCAAGAAGTCTCTGGGCTGTTTTCTTTCTCTTTTTTGTGTGAATAATATCTTGCTTTACAATCTGTTCATTCATTTTTCCCATGAAAATCAAAGCTAGACTTCCTTCTTTTAGCATCTAGTTCATTATTATTATATTCATAAAGACTGTCTGCTGGAAAAATCAAATCTACCATGTTTCTTTTCACGTTGTGTAAATGACAGCAACAGCAATCCCAAGTGAGAAATTTGGAAAGTAATTATTATTTTCAATTGTAATCATGGTCTGAGTCTCTTGATTACCTCTGGAGCTGCAATAAGACAATTAGCTTTTGTTTAGCTATTACTGCATTGGCTTTCAGACCTATAGACTACAAAGAGAAAAAAAAGCATTAATAGATGGTCAAAATATCATTTGTGTATATTTGGGCTAAAATTAGAGTGTTCTATTCATGTATTCAAAAGAGAAGTTATTTTTTCTTGTTCCTGATCTTTTATTCAATAGAAGAGAATTTTTTATGTTGTACTTCATCAATATATCCTCTCCAAATTGTTTCCAATAGGTAATTTAAGATCTTTGTAACCTGAGGTGGTGCCTGAATATCTTTGTTTTCCTATTCATTTTTCACCATTTTCTTTTTTGTGTGTGTTCCATCCAATAGATTGTAATGCTGGGGAACAGGCTGACTTATTTGCTGTTAATCTTATGTAAAAGCTCTGGGTGTTTCTTTAGGTAAAGAGCAAAGTTACATTATTAAAATTTTTAAAAATGACATTTTTACCTCTCATTTGGCTTAAGAGATGGACAGAACATTTAAACCATTTGGTTATGAGCAACTTCATTAATTTCAGTTCTTAAATAGACTACAATCTTAGCACCAATTACAAATGTGAATGCCAACAAGTTTTGAATAATGAGCATGGACATAATGGTGTGTATATTAAAAACCCTGTTGAGGAGGGAGTCCTTTCAGTGAATGATGTAGTCTTTCTTCCCAAGCCAGGAAAAACACTGTCCTAACTAACAAATCAAGGACAGACTAATAACAATAGAGAATACTCCATGGTTCCATTATCTATGACAATCATATCAGAGAGACAAGTTCATAGACTTGTACTTTGCTTCAAAAGCAAATATTGCTTCCTTTGTAAAAGAGAGTCCTAAAGAAGGAATTCAATTAGCCAGTCTTAAAAATACTGCCAGCAGATTAGCATTATTAGATTTGCCTTTTTTATAATACAGTATAAAGTTAGAAAACATCCTGGAAGGTATTTCCAGGAGAGGTATGGAGAACCGAAGACAACTCCGTGAAATCAGACCCAACAAATCTGACTGGCAAGACACCAAGGCAGTAGTAAGTCTGGATATGGAGAAAACATTTAAAACAAGGAAACAGCATAAAAACAAAAACAGAATAAAATGTCAGAAATGACAAAAATGGATGGGAACCAAGTAAACAAGAGCTTTAATCACTTTTGCCAATGGCTGAGCACATTACATCAAATTATTACATAGCTGTGATTTTCATTGGCTGGCCTTTGATCATCTCTATAATAAATGGCCGGGAAGTAATTATTCTATAATTACTTACTGCATTCACGGCAAAGATAGGCTTCATCACTGAGTTTGACAGCAGAGCAGATACTACTACAAAACAAGGAATCTCTATAGTGAAACTGCTATTTTTCAACCTTAAAACTGGGGCTGCAGTAACCATTAATTTCATTCTCACTGGATGTGATTTGGTATAATGTTGCATAATCTGCATAAATAAAAAAGTAGTCTTAATTATTTGGCCCAAATCTACATTGTTATGTATCTTTGCTCTAAAGCCATGGTGGCAAACCTATGGCACGCGTGCCACAGGTGGCATGCAAAGCTCTCTCTGTGCGCATGCGCACCGTTGCCCCAGTCCTAGGCCTTCAGCTTGGTTTTATAAAACCTTTTCGCTTTAGGTCTCCGCCACCATGTGCAAAAAACAAAAAAAGGTTCAATCAATCAATTTCAACTTCTAACAGGGAAAAAAAAGATCTCACAAAGTTGGAATTGATTAATTGAACTTTTTAGTCCCAGTCTGCCATTACCACTGCAGCCAGGCCCACCCAATGGGCCACACCCACCCAGCACCCGATGATACATTAGTGGGTTTTGGGTTGCAGTTTGGGCACTCGGTCTCTAAAAGGTTTACCATCACTGCTCTAAAGCAACATATTTATGTGATTAATCTCATGCATATTTACTTGGACGTATAATCCCACTGTCCAGTGAGATTTATGTTCTGATAAATTTGTTTAGAAATGTTAAGTGTATTTATTTCAAAGCTGGAATTAGCAATATGAGGAGTAATAAAATTCTTATATTTCTGCATATTATTTACACATTATGTGCATGTTGTCATTCAAAATTTACAAAATTTCTATGTCTCACATGTGCTCCTGCCATACTTTGGTGCGAGCAACTAATTTACAGACTAGATACAAAACTGGAAAAATAAAGAATCAGATCTCATATTTGTTTGCATGGGTTGAGATTCTGATCTTAGTGAAGCTGGATTAATATTTCCCTTCATTATTCAGTCAAATCATTAATTTCCCTGCAGGAGGAAATGGACAAATATAAACATGAATTCCTTGCCGTTACATGTTGTTTGATTCTTTCTTGAACACATTTTCTGCAGATTAAAAAAGACAATCTTTCCTATAATCATAGAAGACATACTTTATTAAAAGTAAATGCTAAAAACTGTTGGAGATCAATCAGTACTTATCCAATGTTCATGCATATAAACTTACGATTGTTTTAGTTTTTTAAAAAGCTGGTGCTTACTTGAGGAATGATTCTGCTTAAAGTATCTGTGGTTAAATTAAAGTATGAAGAATGCTGCAAAATGAAAGAAATATATGAGTTTCCTAATCATCTTTTAAATGAAGGCCAACTTAGATCCCTTCCTTTGATTATCCTTATGGAGTATTGTGTGCATAGGAGCAGAAATGTTCATGTCTCTCTCCACACATTTATTTTTCAAATTTATATCCTACCTTTCCTTCAGAAACTTAAGATGGCCTACATAGTGCTTCCAACTCCCATTCTGCCCCCCAATAATTCTGTGAGACTGAACAGTGACAATGACACTTCTTAGTTGAAATGGAATGAGTGACTGGATGGATGAGGAAGATGCAAACCTGAATTTGTATTGTGCTTTGTAGCCCCTTTTATAAAAAGTATCTTGAACCTAGGGAGACCAGATAATGTACAAAATTTAGGATAAGTCAATCGCTTGTTAATCATCTATTAACTTGGTTTGAGATGAAAGTTATTCTGCAAAGTGTTAACAACATAACAGGGAGTTGGAATATAAACTATTGCTTTCCTAATTGCTGTTCATATATGAACAGCAACAATATGAACACAAGTTTAAATTACAGACATTTGCAGCCTTTTTAATATCCAAATCAGCTGCTTTGCTTGAGTTAGTAGTTACGTTGATCTGAACCCACATATATTTTTAAGATCACTTAGGACTTTTCATAAGTTCAGGCTCATTCACAAAATATGTAACACTGCTAATAATGCTACTGATGCTATTGATAATTACCTGTTCAGAAAAAGTTATCTTTGACACTTTAGTAGTGTAATAAGTTAATGAAATAGAATTTAGCAAAGATTCAGAAATTCCACTGAAGAGCATATAGTTGTTCTTTTCTGGAAGAGTGAAGGGAACTGCCACAAAGGGAGACTCTGTATGATTACTTGAAAAATACACAGAAACCTGAAAAATATATTTATAGAAATTTATTTATAGGACAAAACAGGTATTCCATGATCACTCAATGGGCTTCATTTATAAGGATACCCCCTTCTCTGAAAAAATGTTCATGACTGCTCATGCATTTCTTTGCCATTCTAGCTAAAAGTCTCCCACTAGTGAGTGAGGTAATTTTAACTGAAAAATGCAGCTCCAAAGATCTACCTCCATTTATGCAGCTACATATTTTTATAATGGACTCGCAGGGAGAAGGGGAATGGCTTTTTAAAAAATCAGTTGCCCCTTATGGCCTCCATTTCTGATATTTGAAAGAAATGCTCCCATTTAATACATTGAATGTTTTCCACTTTCTCTCGTGCAACTCTGAATCAAAAGTGCAGAACAAAGTTCAAGCTCATTCACAGTGTTTTGTCAGCATCTAGGACAGAGTAAAAAACCTACACTAGAAATTTAATTTAGAAATACAATATACTGTATGCATCAAATATTACACTTATTATTGATGGAAAATCATTTATGGACTTTTTGTGAAAAAATGACCTTGGATTTATGGAATGGAAGCTTAGAAATGGTAATTTATTGAAAAAGATATTTTGATGTAACTTTAGAGAGAGGGTAAAATATAAATGCATTTATAATGGCTGTCAAAAAAGGAAACCTTTTCTTTTTAATTTCTATTCTTATTTTTGTTCTTATTCATTATTCTTTATTTTCTTTGTTTCTTTTATAATATTTTTATAGTATTGTATTTTTTTAATATTTTCAATAAAAATATATTTAAAAAGACAGACAATATTTGCAAGTGCTGAATGCACAATTGCAATATCTTGTTTAGCTCTGAGTTTTGATTTATTTCACTTCTGACTTTCAGATTTTTCCAATTTTCTATTCTTATTCTGTGCTTTTCCTATAATTCCTTTCATCCCTCATGCATGGCTGGGTGTTATGGAGTTTGTAATTACACATACTAAAATGGTCAAGGAAGGCAGATTTAAGTTCAATTTTAACTGCTTTTACTTTTTGTTATTAATTGGTGTCCCATCCCAATGAGGTATGTGTTAGATTGCTTGTATTTATGAAAAAAATCTAAGAATTAAACAAGTAAGCTAAAATAAAATAAATATAAAATAAATAAATAAATGAAATACAGGAATTAAACTGTTTATCTGCATTTTCTAAAAATGGACGAACATTTTGAATCAGAGAATCTAACAGTTTTATCAATTTAATAGTGTAATAATAACATACAATTATGTTTATAAGTTTAATACATTTATAAAATAAATAAACAATGTTTTAGGTTTTTGAAGATTTCTATATTTATATTTTATATTTATTATATATATTATATTTATATTTATTATATTCTAGATGATTGTTAAAGCAAAAATAGCCTATTAAACTACAATTTCAAATAGTATAACAACCAACAGGATTACCTTAAAATCCAGATCAACATAGGATTTAAAGACTTCAGGAGGTGTAATAAGTGAATACTTTACTTGGATAAAGGGGTTAATCCAGAATACACCTGCAACATTATTGAAAAAAGGAAATTGAGATCTCTCAAACTTTCTCTTCTTCAAGATCTCAGATACTCTCCCCTCCATACCATTTGTAAGGTAGGGTAGGCTGTAAAGCAATGACCATCTCAAACTTATCCAGTAAATCTCACACACAGCAGGAATTTCAAGGATTTTCCTTTCTAAATCCAACAACATTGTCATTAATCTTATAGATGACAAGCTAATCAAGTGAAGAGTTTTGAAACAACTGGTGCACAAGAGTTGAAACAGATAAAAATGTTAGCAGCATGACAAGTGACATGTCTTGTTTGCTCATGAACAATGCCTATTGCCTATTAGGCACAGATAATATTGAAATTAACAGATCTCCTGATAACACTTATAGTTTAGTTTAAGAGGAAAAAAAGATTTTATTCTTTGTTTATCCTTCCTAGTCCACCTCCCGAAGATGAGTAGATTGGCCACAGTTGTAAAAAATGAAAACTGCCACGAAATACTTTGATAAAAGATGCAAGATACTAGAAAGAGATTACAAATCTCTAGTCTGTATTTGCTATTATTCTTGATTAGTTAGCTATGCCATGGTAGAAAACAGTGTGTCATATATCCAGTCTTCTTTTTATAATAACCCAATCAAAATGCACCTTCCACAGAAGGAACCGCAATAATGTAAATACAAAAATAAAATAATCAACAATATAAATGAAATAAATCACATTCCCATTTAAGAAAGGGAGAAATTCTCCATGCTACAAGTGAGTTTAGCACAAGTTTAATAATGTACTTTTACTATAACAAACCAAATCTAAGTTCTGCATTTGGGGTTTCTTTACTCTAAAGTGAAATGGTGATAGGATTTCCTTAGAGCAGGGGTCTTCAAACTTGGCCCTTTTATGACTTGTGGACTTCAACTCCCAGAATTCCTCAGCCAGGCAAACTGGCTGAGGAATTCTGGGAGTTGAAGTCCACAAGTCATAAAAGGAAGGGCCAAGTTTGAAGACCCCTGCCTTAGAGTGATGGTACTACTGGATGCCATAACAGCAATTTGAAAACTATAGAAATGTAACAGGAAAGGAACCCTCATGCAGTTGGTAGAAATGGGCCTCTATTTGTTAATATTTTATTAATATTGAAATATATTTCCAGTAATATCACACTGAGATTTTCAGTCAATAGCTGTCTTTCAAACAGTTGTTTTCATGAGGTCTTTCATGTACAAATCGAGAAGAGGTAAGATAGAAATATGAATTTTTTTTTGGAAAGGAAGTCGTCAGCTGGCAGAAACACATAATTAATTAAACACATAATTAAAAAATCACTGAGCATATGGATAACAAATATAATTCCACACTTTTGAAAAACTATCCTACTATACTGAGTATAGAAAGCTGTGCTGTTTTAAGCCCCCTTTCCTTAACTCAGTATCCGTGTAAGTATCAATATAAATAATATTTATAAATATAAATTGTGTCAGAATGGCTTTCATTTTCAACTTCACAATTCTTAGATTTTAAAGATTTTGCACGTTGCTCAAATGTTGTTAGTTTACAGTACAGTAAGTCCATCAGCAAAATATATACGGTAAATGTTATTAAATTAAATTAAATTAAATTAATGTTATTAAATTAAATTAATGTTATTAAATTAAATTAAATTAAATTAAATTAAAATATAGATAGTTTGTCATAGACTCACTCTTTAGTCCTTTAAGTACTTCAGCCTCCTTTTGGATTCTTAATACGACATTTAGGCAGAGCTGTGAAAAAAATATGTACATACATAAGATTTTTTATTTTCGTCAGGGGTAGGAAAGAGTCAACTAAGAAAAAGAATGTATTGTTCTTTGGAGGCAAATTTATAATCCAGTCAAGTTTCCTTCAGAAAGCCAAACAACTTACTTGGCTTTCCAATCTTGTACGTATAACCTTTTCCAAATGTTGAACAAAAGCATTATAATACCACCTGGAGATTAAAAAACAGAATGTATGTTAATTACTTCATAATTTAATTTGTTAGATCATGGAAATAAGCAGCCATATGCAACAGTTGAATGCTCATTGACAGTTCACTGGTATGAAGCTTAATAATTACAATACTGCCTCGTGGCATGCTACTTTTTGGAGAAGTTTTAAAATGATTGTGTTCTCCATTTGGCTTCCACTTTTGAGACACAAGATGGAAAATTGAGCTATTTACCTGAATGTTACAAATCCCATTTGATTTGATGGGGCATAATTCACAACAGACAAACATAGGACTGTGTGTAAATGACTGGATGTTTCTAATACATGGAAGCCTTTAATGTATACAATTTTTAACCAGGTATATATATCTATATATTTATTACAGTGACCTGAGTGAACCTGAAGTTTATCAGTCTTTGATGTATATCAGGTTTCATATACAACATACCAAATTCTGCTACAATTTATGTTATCTACATAATTTGCAACATCATAAAAATAACAAAATTCCAACCGAGATATAGAGGAGCAACAACAAGTTCTGCAACCCACTAGGAGAAATATCGAACCTCACAACAACTGTGTTTATATGGGAAGCTTAGATGATATTGACCCAGCTCCATTGTCAAGTTGACATCTGGCATTTCTACCATCTAGCCAATCAACCAAGTCAGACCACGTTGCTTCTGAGAACCTCATACAGTTGATGACCTGGAACATAGCTGGCTGGAAAAGGATGGTTGATAGTGGACTAATGAGCTTTCTTTCTAGATTTGACGTAATAGCCTTTCAAGAAGCCTGGCTAACTGAAGTGGATGAACCAGTACAATTGCCAGGCTTTCAGGGATGGGCCTCCCCAGCCCTAAAAACAAAGAACAAAGGGAGACCCTCTGGTGGGCTATGCATTCTTATAAAGGAAGAGTTGCAATGGCAGGGAGAGAAATTTAATAAAAAAAATAACAAAATTCCAACAATCTTCAATATATCAAAAATTCATTAAAAACAGAATCCATTAGTTCCTTATAATTAGATATCATTAAATAATATATTTCTTGAATTTACCTTCCTTCACTATTAAGCTGGACTTCAATATTACCAGTGCTCAATTGGCAGTTTTGAACAGACACCAGCAAATCTCCTCTGTTATTTTGTGCCACAATCATATCTGTCGTAACAGACAATCCTAAAATGGATATTTCAACTTCTCCCTGATAGTCACTACACAGGGAAAAATGAGAAGACATATCAATAGTTAAACTCAGTAACAAATTCAGTTTAAAACGTATTTTTGTGTTTCAATTCTTTGTTTAATTTTTAATTTAAATACCTTTTAGATTAAAGTAGCTAATCTAATGCTTATTTTAATTGCAGGTAACAGAATAAATAGCCTGCCCTTAGATGTACAAAATTGTACTTACATCAGCCAGTTGCTCAAGGTCCAGTGTGTAGTAAATGTCACAGAAACATTTGTAATTAATAGTTTAATACCATTCCCAGGCATCAGGATCATAGAAGAATTATATATTGAAATAGACATGATTTGAATCCTATGAAGAGAGAATCTTGACATATGATATTGCAAAGTGAAATGAAACAATCTATTTCATGTAAAGTTAACTCAGAATAAAGTTCTTCGAAGTGTCTTATGAAATTAAAATAACTGTAATATAAATTATGCATTTATAGAAAAAATGTAAACAGCAGCAGTTAACTCAAATAAACAAATAAATTTTATATCAAGAAGCTGAAGTGTATTGCCACAAAATTCAGAAACTACAGATAAGATAATATATACATAGCACAGATAGGCAAATACCTTGATACTGTGTAGTCAACTATGCCAAAGAAGTATTTCTCAGTACCAATCTCATCTGGAAATATTCTTGTTTTTAGTTCTTGTTCAAGGAGCTTCATTCCAATTTCTTTTGCTAAAAGGAATACATGGTGTTCAGTTTCATCATCTGTTGGTCTATTTATTATTTACTTGAATTCATAAGCCACCCAACCAAATATTCTTGTGAGCATGTTTGGAGCTAGAAAATTAGGGACAGATTTCTTAGTAATGTCTCTAATTCCTCATATCCTGTTTCTTACTTATCTTGGAATATTACCAAGAAAGAAGGCTATTCTGTCAACTGTGCAGAAAGGGAGGAGAAAATAATGAGGACTTAAAATTTGCAAATGAAGTTCTGGAGCAAAGGAAGATAAGGAGGATTTTATTTATATCAATACGTGTGTTCCCGGGAATGCTTATTGTATTTCATTTTCAGAAAGTTAGGAAGGACTTGTGTAGAAATACAATCTAATTTCTATTTTATAGATATGAGATTCCTTAAGCATGTTCACAGACAGCATTTTAGGCACATGTATGCTGCAGACTCAAGTTACTTAAATTCTCTGAGGTGACCATTCCAATTTTCATGATGTTTCGAGGAAATCCATAGCGTTATGTAAAAGTTTTGAAGTATATTGAAATATAGCTGCAAAATAAAAATAAACCAACTTACCATAATTCAATCCTTTTTGTGTAATTCTTACTCTGACTTCAGGGTTAGCTTCAATTTGAAAAAGAAATAAACTTAAAAGAATGAAAACCCACCAAAATTTCATCTTCCTTACTCGCCTTTTGTTGAGTGTTACCTGTTAAAACATATTGTAAACTTATTTACAATAAGCCTTGGTGGAGCAGTGGGCTAATGCCTCCTTAAGTAACACCAGCTGCCTGCAATTAGTGCAGGTTCGCATCCCACCAGGCTCAAGGTTGACTCAGCCTTCCATCCTTCCGAGGTAGGTAAAATGAGGACCCAGATTGTTGGGGGCAATTAAGCTGACTTTGTAATAATGCCGCTTGGGAGGGGTGTGAAAGCCCTAATAAGCAGGCATATACATAGAATGAAGGCTACTGCTAAGTTTGTAAAGCCGCCCTGAGTCTTCGGAGAAGGGCGGGATATAAATGGAATTAAAATAAAATAAAAAAAAAATAAACTTCTATGCTAGCCCATTTCACCAAGGTGACTCTAAGTTACAGCTGATGTTAGCAAATGTTCAATTTGTGAAAACCGAAATTGGACTACCGTAGTTTCCGGCGTATAAGACTACTTTTTAACCCATGAAAATCTTCTCAAAAGTCAGGGGTCATCTTATGCCGGGTGCTGAAAATTTAGGGACAGGGCTGGCTGGAAAACCTGGAGCGGATCTCCCATTTAGTCTGCGCAGGGAAAGCGGGGCCAATTGGAGAAGAAGCTGCAGTCTGTGATTTTTTACAGGCTGGGGTCTGGGCGTCTTTCCTTCTAAAGTTGAAGAGCAGCTATAGTATATCCCAACTTGAAAAGCAGGTGGGGAAGGCAGCAGCCAGAGCAGCGGCTTAGCTCTAAGGACACATTTGACTCAGGAACTGGGCGGGCTGGCTGGAAACCCTGGAGCGGATCTCCCATTTGGTCTTTTTTTTTAAAATCCCATTTATATCCTGCCCTTCTCCGAAGACTCAGGGTGGCTTACAATTTAAAACACAAATCAATGTGCTCAGCAATAGCCTTCATTCTGTGTATATGCCTGTTTATTAGGGCTTTCACCCCCCCCAAGCAGCATTATTACAAAGTCAGCTTATTGCCCCCAACAATCTGGGTCCTCATTTTACCTACCTTGGAAGGATGGAAAGCTGAGTCAACCTTGAGCCTGGTGGGATGCGAACCTGCACTAATTGCAGGCAGCTGATGTTATTTAAGGCTCTGCCTTAAATTCACTTTAGAGTGAATTAGGAAAAGTGAAAAAGTGAATTAGGAAAATAGGGAACGGTTGCTGGAATTGGGTATGTGTAGCTTAACGAAGAGAAGGGTGAGGGGTGACATGATAGCAGTGATCCAATATCTCAGGGGCTGCCACAAAGCAGAGGGAGCCAAGCTATTCTCCAAAGCACCTGAAAGCAGGACAAGAAGCAATGGATAGAAACTAGTCAAGGAGAGAAGCAACCTAGAACTAAGGAGAAACTTCCTGACAGTTAGAACAATTAACCAGTGGAACAACCTGCCTCCAGAAGTGGTGAATACTCCAACACTGGAAGTTTTTAAGAAGAGACTGGACAGCCATTTGTCTGAAATGGTATAGGGTTTCCTGCCTTAGCAGGGGGTTGGACTAGATGACCTCCAAGGTCCCCTCCAACTACTTCTTCTTCTTCTTCTTCTTCTTCTTCTTCTTCTTCTTCTTCTTCTTCTTCTTCTTCTTCTTCTTCTTCTTATTATTATTATTATTATTATTATTATTATTATTATTATTATTATTATTATTATAGTTTAATCTACTTGCACTGTTTTATGTTTACATGTTTGATGACAAACAGCCTTATGTTTATAAGTGACAGTTTTCCTACTAAGCACCTGCATGTCATAAGCATTTGAATTAAAATTACCATATTAAAATCAAATCTGATGTTTTTTAATTTTTATTTGGTGTGCGTTGGAAGAGGGGTAGTCTTATACGGCGAGTATAGCCCAAACCCTATAATTTAACAGGAAATGTAGGGGGTTGTCTTATACGCCCAGTCGTCTTATACGCCGGAAAATACAGTATTGTTTAAATGGCAATTCTATGGCTTCATATTTATTTGCTCTTCCATTTATTTGCTTAATCTCCATTAAATTCATACTTCTGAATAAAAACATTTTCTCTCAATTTTCTGGTACTTGTCATAATATTATAAATAAATGAAATGATATCTATCTTCCAAAAAAGTATCTATTAATGAAATACATTAATAATAAGTTACCAAGAGTAATGCTTACCTGTGATTATTTAAATATAGTTTACCAAAACCAGTTTTCTGGGTTTGCAAAATATTGAATCTTGGCTGCTTTCACACAATCTCATGAGTGAAAATATGGAAAATTAGTTGCTGGCTTAGTAAGTAGCTCCAAACACCCCCTAGATGGTTGTCCTATGGACATATATGGTGGAGTATGTTTCCTTGAGTAAAGTTGGGACTAAACTCTGCCAATCCAAGAGCTACAAAAATTTCTTAGTAAATCATGTCCAAAGGTTAGTTGACCTATCTATAAGCTATTAACAGCTTATAAAAGATCTATACAACTGGATGGAAAGTTATCTCCCATCCTTATGTTTCATGAAGTATTAATTTCATGATCCTAATTTCAGCTTCATGTTAAAAGTAAAATTTAAGGCAAAATTCATTAGTCAATAACAATTAAATATTTAGATCTAAAATTATTAGGAACATTTAGTGAGATTTCAAAATTCCATTATGAGTCTATCTTACACAATCTGCCATCTATTTAACAGCTGTAATATTTTTATCTGTATATTTTAAAAATATCTTCATTGTAAATATTTTCATAGAAAAAATAGAGTCCTATAGACATCATATTAATTTCAATACATTGATGCAGGCTTAGTCCTGAAATAAAAGAGATACTTTATCATGATTATCCCTGATTTCAGCAGGTCTCCTTGAAGGAAATTAAAGTCTGGTTTTAACTCCCTGATGCAAAGCAAATTAAGAACAGAAAAGAAAACCCAAAGAATGTATGGAGAATTAAAATCAAGGTACAGGATAATTGTAATAATCTTTAAAAAAAGATTTTCTAATCCTTACCTCTGAAGACTCCCAATGTTCTAAATATCAGAAGCAGGAATATAAAAAAGAATTTAGAGAGCAATTATTCTTTTCTGTGCATGATACTGCAAAATGTGAGAACTGTAGTAAGCAGAAGCAAACACTTCATTAATTTTTTAAAAAATGTTGGCCTGACTGCTTTTGTGTATGTGGTTTCATTGTTTCTGGTCCCGGATACACTCATTGTTTCTGGTCCCGGATACACAATACAGAATCCTGGAATGGTTACTTAGAAATGAGAACATGCCAACTACAGACCTATCAGCCTGACCTCAATACCTGGGAAGATTCTGGAAAAGATAATCAAACAACAAATCAGCGAACACCTTGATGCAAACAAAGTCATCACTAAAAGTCAACATGGGTTTGTCAAAAACAGATCATGCCAGACAAATCTTATTACATTCTTTGACCAAGTGACAAAACTAGTGGACCAGAGGAATGCTGTAGATATAATTTACTTGGACTTCAGTAAGGCATTTGATAAAGTAGATCACAACTTACTACTTGATAAGATAGAAAAATGTGGGTTAGATAGCATTACCACCAGATGGATTTGTAGCTGGCTGACAGGCCGTACTCAGCGTGTGGTCCTCAATGGAACCACATCTACATGGAAGGAAGTGTGTAGTGGGGTGCCCCAGGGCTCTGTTCTGGGCCCAGTGCCCTTCAATATCTTCATTAATGATTTGGATGAGGGGATAGATGGGGAACTCATCAAATTTGCAGACGACACCAAGCTGGCAGGAATAGCCAATACTCCAGAAGATAGGCTTAAGATACAGAAGGATCTGGAGAGACTCGAACACTGGGCATTATCTAACAAAATGAAATTCAATGGTGAAAAAAGTAAGGTTCTACACTTAGGCAGGAAAAATCAAATGCATAGGTATAGTATAGGTGGTACCTTGCTCAATAGTAGTAACTGTGAGAGGGATCTCGGAGTCTTAGTAGACAATCACTTCAATATGAGCCAGCAGTGTGCTGCAGCTGCCAAAAAAGCCAACACAGTGCTAGGCTGCATTAACAGAGGGATAGAATCAAGATCAGGTGAAGTACTAATACCACATTACAATGCTTTGGTAAGGCCACACCTGGAATACTGCATCCAGTTTTGGTCACCACAATGTAAAAAAGATGTTGAGACTCTAGAAAGGGTACAGAGAAGAGCAACAAAGATGATTAGGGGGCTGGAGGCTAAAACATATAGGGAACGGTTGCTGGAATTGGGTATGTGTAGTTTAACGAAGAGAAGGGTGAGGGGTGACATGATAGCAGTGTTCCAATATCTCAGGGGCTACCACAAAGAAGAGGGAGTCAAGCTATTCTCCAAAGCACCTGAAAGCAGGACAAGAAGCAACGGATGGAAACTATTCAAGGAGAGAAGCAACCTAGAACTAAGGAGAAACTTCCTGACAGTTAGAACAATTAACCAGTGGAAAAACCTGCCTCCAGAGGCGGTGAATGCTCCAACACTGGAGGTTTTTAAGAAGAGACTGGACAGCCATTTGCCTGAAATGGTATAAGGTTTCCTGTCTTAGCAGGGGGTTGGACTAGATGACCTCCAAGGTCCCTTCCAACTTTATTATTATTATTATTATTATTATTATTATTATTATTATTATTATTATTATTATTATTATTATTATCTAAACTGAAACTCTGTCTGAAGAAGCTGCTCAGAAATGCTGAAGTTTAAAAACTTCAGGAAGCCTTGCCCAGCCTCCAGTATTTGCAATCCTTGAAGACCTTCATGACTTGGGACCAGGTTATGTATGTATGTATGTATGTATGTATGTATGTATGTATGTATGTATGTATATTCTAACTTGGCCATCTAAAGTCACAGTTTTAATAATAATTTTTATTGCAGTTTCAAAATACAAAGATAAAGAACTAATACAGATGAAAAGAAATATAAAAAAGAAACAGTGAAAACTGCAGAGAGAAAAAGAAAAAGAGGAAGGGAAAAAGGGAGGAAAAATATATAAAATGAAATCAAAGAAAAAGTATAGAAAGAAATTACTTCCCGTTTCATGAAGACAAGTGAAAACATTTTCAATAACTTAATACCTTCTCTTTCAACCAAAACACTATCCCATATCTCAACTTTTATCTGTTAGCAATAAAACCTTGTATTCAGCAAAAGTCCATTAGAAGCTAGCAGAAAGAACACATCAGAGTAACTTCTCGTCAATCTCCTTTCAATTTCACTTTCTCTAAAAATGCAATGGAAATTCTCTTCTTTCCATACATTATCTATAAACAATTCTGTAAGGTCTTATGTTCAGACTTAATCCAGAAAAAAACATTAAAAGCTGCTTAAAAAAAGAATCATATATATTTTAACTTTGTTTGAGTAAGACAACTCTGTAAACCTTCCTTTCAAAGGTCTTGATTTTATTCTTTTTAATTGATGTCCCAAACGCTGATTTATCTCAGGGATTCCTTCATAAATATAGCACATTTATAAATCCAAATTGTTAAAGTCACTTTTCTGAGTTAGAATCTACATATCCAGGTCATTCTTGTGGTGCCCCTTTATTTGTGTGTCCTTTTTAACTATTAAACCTCGGCCGGTTTAACTTGTAAGTTCTTTATAAAGTCTTTGTCTGTACTTTAATTCTTGTATCATGTCAATTTTAAATCAATATCCAAAGCATCCAACAACTAATGTTTAGTTCTTTCTGATTGCCTCTAGTAACCAGCCTTCAAGGTCTCCTCTTACCATGTTTTTCTCTCATTTAATATATACCAGTAAGAGGTTTCTTAGAAGGGACGTTGTGGCTCAGTGGGTTAGGACGCTGAGCTTGTTGATCAGAAGATAGGCAGTTTGGCGGGTCGAATCCCAAGTGCCGCGTAACAGAGTGAGCGCCTGTTACTCGTCCCAGCTTCTGCCAACCTAGCAGTTCAAAAGCACATAAAAATGCAAGTGGAAAAATAGGGACCACTACGGTGGGAAGGTAACAGTGTTCCGTGCGCCTTTGGCGTCTAGTCATGCCGGCCACATGACCATGGAGACGTCCTCGGACAAGCACTCACTCTTCGGCTTTGAAACGGAGATGAGCACCGGCCCCTAGAGTCGGAAACGACTAGCACGCATGTGCGGGGGAACCTTTACCTTTACCTTACTAAGAGGTTTCTTACACTTAAGTCTCAAAATCTTCATATATTTTTAGCAATATTTTTTTTAAAAAATACAGGAAGTAGTTTTATATGTATTTCAAAATCTAATTTTGAGTCAACCTGGCTCCTTAGTCCATTTTACAGTTTTCTAAAATTTTCTAACCACTCTTTTGCCGCTTATCTCCAAATAAAAAGGTTTTTAAGTTTCAAACTTAAATTAAGCTTCTTTTGCTGAGGGCTGATGGAAAA
Source organism: Vipera ursinii (assembly GCF_947247035.1). NCBI lineage: Eukaryota > Metazoa > Chordata > Lepidosauria > Squamata > Viperidae > Vipera > Vipera ursinii. The sequence continues at coordinate 66,578,039 of NC_139515.1, read as the reverse complement.
TCACTCAGTGTAATAAAACTTGTCTTTCTGAAGCTTCTTAATATCCAAAAGGCAATTTACAAGCCATTTGTAATAAAGGTTATGATGAGGGCAAGTTGCAAACCTAGTGGCCTGTTGAAGGCTCTGAACCAGTGCCTGGCAAAGCTGATTCTAATAAAGGAGAAGCTGGTTCTCCTGGCTCCTGGAGCGCTTAAACCTGGCAGAGACCGCTGTTCTATGATCTCATCACAGGGAGTTGTAAAGAGCACTCTGGGCGATCCTAAGTTCTCTCCTTAATCTGGAGAGCAGTTCCAGAAGTTGTTTCAATCACTGGCTCCGCTTTTCATCGTGGGTGCTTACTCCACTAAAAGAGAAATCATCTTCAGTTGTCATTGTTCCCCAGAAAAATAGAGTCGTATATGTGAGATGGAAATATAGTTTTTATAGAAAATATTACATTAGAAGTTCTTCAAAGTGAACTCTGCCACCCTGAGTCATTTGATTCCATAGCTGCATTCACGTTAGCAAACCATCATTGTTATCACAAAATGGTAAGCATAACAAGCCCACTCAATTAGATGCAGGTATTGCCAGATAATAAGGGATGCGGTGGCTCAGTGGGTTAGGACGCTGAGCTTGTCGATCAGAAGGTCGGCAGTTTGGTGGGTCGAATCCCGAGTGCCGCGTAACAGAGTGAGCGCCTGTTCCTCGTCCCAGCTTCTGCCAACCTAGCAGTTTGAAAGCACGTAAAAATGCAAGTAGAAAAATAGGGACTACTACGGTGGGAAGGTAACAGCGTTCCATGCGCCTTTGGTGTCTAGTCATGCCGGCCACATGACCACAGAGACATCCTCAGACAAGCACTGGCTCTTCGGCTTTGAAACGGAGATGAGAACCGGCCCCTAGAGTCAGAAACAATAGCATGCATGTGTGGGGGAACCTTTACCTTTTGATTGCCTGATATGAGTACATTAGGAAAAGTGTTAATTCTTCTACTCAGTTCTTCTTTAAGTGGATACCTTTTGTTTTCTAGTGGCAAAGAAGATAAATAACTGAGTAACTAAGACCTTAAAAGACTTTTATGCACGAGTAGCATAAAAGATATACGTGGCTTGTTGGGTTTTAGTGCATTGTATGAATGGAGGTAATTGTCCTTGCAACAAACAGCTCAGCATGGAGAATGATGTATAAATTTTCTAGTTTCAGAATGATAGCTATAAGAGAACCAAGACAAATCAATGTGTGTCTACTTCAGTGTAAATACCATTTGGATTTATGGTAATCCCACATAAGTGTGCATCAGATTGCCAATTAAACCAGCTTGGATTCTCTCTAGATTTTTTTTTTGCTAAAATCAGAATAAAATAGAAGTGTGCCAACTTACAGATAATATTTTAATGGTCAGCAGAGAATTGCTACATGTTCTAATTAATACTGCTTTTATTGTGTATTTGACTTGCTAGTTGTTTGAACTTCACTCTGTAGTCAGTGCCATGTTTGTCTGATGGGAAAAACAAACCCAGGTTTTCACATGTATTCAATATGTCCATCTCTTTTAGAAAGGGACGCGGTGGCTCAGTGGGTTAGGACGCTGAGCTTGTCGATCAGAAGGTCGGCAGTTTGGCAGGTCGAATCCCGAGTGCCGCGTAACAGAGTGAGCGCCTGTTACTCGTCCCAGCTTCTGCCAACCTAGCAGTTTGAAAGCACGTAAAAATGCAAGTAGAGAAATAGGGACCACTCCGGTGGGAAGGTAACAGCGTTCCGTGCGCCTTTGGCGTCTAGTCATGCCGGCCACATGACCACGGAGTCGTCCTCGGACAAGCGCTGGCTCTTCGGCTTTGAAACGGAGATGAGCACCGGCCCCTAGAGTTGGAAACGACTAGCACGCATGTGCGGGGGAACCTTTACCTTTACCTATCTCTTTTAGAATGGCAAGGGAACATTGTGTTACTTTCAGCAATTCCCTAAGGCAGGAGATTACTATTCCAGCCCTACCCTGCAGGTGGATGTCCATTTAATCATGTTCATTAAATATTGTCCAATATAATATTGAACTATACGGCAATGAACTGGAAATGCAGTAAAATCTAGGATACTGCATAAAAATACACATGTTCAATTTTGATTGTTTGATGGAACAGAGCTGAAAGGGATATCTTCTATTCCAAACCCCCCTGTTCAAGCAGGAGACCCTATACCATTTCAGACAGATGACTATCCAATCTTGTTTTAAAAACCTTCAGTGATGAAACATCTACAACTTCAGGATTAGAGCTAGGCCCGTGGTGGCAAACCTATGGCACGTGTGCCACAGGTGGCATGCAGAGCCCTCTCTGCGGGCACACATGCCGCCCCAGTCCTAGGCTTTCAGCTAGGTTTTATAAAACCTTTTCACTCTAGGCCTCCGCTGCCGTGTGCAAAAAAAAGTTTCAATCAATCAATTTCAACTTCTTGTGGGGAAAAAAAAAAGATCTCCCAAAGTTGGAATTGATTAAACTTTTTAGTCCCACCCAGTCTGCCATTACCACCGCAGCCATGACCACCCAATGGGCCACGCCCACCCGGCACCTGACGATACATAAGTGGGTGTTGGACTGCAGTTTGGGCCCTTGGTCTCTAAAAGGTTCGCTATCACTGAGCTAGGCTATTAATTTAGTAGGGATATGTTAACCTGTTACATGTTACATATTTCCAAACATTCAGAGGTTCATTAACATGTCAGGGGTTCACACGGTTTATTGGATAAGCTGTGCTAAAATATACAAACCATGGTTTACAAATTATAACTATAATGCTTAACATAATTAATAATAGTATATAATATTTCTGGACTAATGGACATACTTGCCCTTTAAATGGCATGTTGAGGGCTCACTTCAGAAAAATCATAGACAGGGCTAGAAGCAAAACTAAATTTGTTTTTATTTAAGTTAAAATTAACATTATTAATGATTCCTACTAAAACCAAGAAAACTATATGATGACATGAGAAATTATTCCAGTCAAAGTACTGCAGATAGAGACACCTAAATGAACAACTAGCATCAAACCATTTTGTGATAGTATCAGTTTCTAGTATTAATCCAGTCAATGGAATTTATAAATCACCTTTTAAAGATTAATCTACAGGCCATTATGCCTTCAAAAAACCATAATTAAAAGAAAGTATGCTTGGCACAAGATATAAATCCCTATTTTATATAAAAGAAATGTATATCTTTCTATTTGTGTGTGTGAATGTATGCATGTAAAGTGCTGGTGGTTAGGAACATAAGCCAACCTATTTGGCTCTGGAAGCCAAAAAGGGTCAGACCTCGTTAGCTTATGCATAGACCACCAGAACACACACACACACACACACACACACACACACACACGTAGGCTAAATTGTGAAGTGGAAAAAGCAACTCTAGATAAAGGAAAACACTTCCACGTTGCTTCCATTACAATAATCTACTGTTCCTCTCATTACAATAATCTCATTACAATAAACCGTGGGAGGCACGGTTTTTCAGTGGTTCTCCTCCTATCTCCTGGGACGTTCGCAGTCGGTGTTGGCAGGGGGGCAGAGGTCGACCTCGAGGCCTCTCGCTTGTGGAGTCCCTCAGGGGTCAGTCCTCTCGCCTCTCCTGTTCAACATCTACATGAAACCGCTGGGTGAGATCATTCGTGGTTTTGGAGTTGGGTATCATCAGTATGCTGATGATACCCAGCTTTTCACTTTGACCCCAAACCACCCCAGTGATGCCCTCGACGTGATGCCCCGCTGCCTGGAGGCAGTTCGGGTCCCAATGGGGAGGAACAGGCTTCAACTCAACCCTGACAAGACTGAGTGGCTGTGCGTACCGGCATCTCGGGATATTCAGGATATCCCATTTCTTTCTATGGGGGGTGAGTTATTACCCCCCCGTAGATAGGGCTCGCAACTTGGGAGTCCTCCTAGATTCACAGCTTTCTTTAGAAGACCATATAGTAGCTGTGACTAGGGGGGCCTTCGCCCAGGTCCGCCTGGTGCGCCAGTTGCGGCCCTATCTAGACCGGGATGCCTTACGTACGGTCACTCACGCGCTCGTGACCTCTCGGTTGGACTACTGCAACGCTCTCTACATGGGGCTGCCCTTGAAGACCACTCGGAGGCTCCAACTGGTACAGAATGCAGCCGCGAGAGTTGTGTTGGGAGTTTCCTGATACTCCCATGTTACACCTCTGCTCCGTGAGCTGCATTGGCTTCCAGTTGTCTTCCGGGTGAGATTCAAGGTGTTGGTAATGACCTACAAAGCCCTACATGGCATGGGTGCGGAATACCTTAGGGAGCACCTGCGGCCGGCATCAACTTCCCTCCGCCCAGTACGCTCCCACAGAGAGGGCCTCCTCAGGGTGCCACTGGTCAAAGAATGCTGACTGGTGGCCCCCAGGGGGAGGGCGTTCTCTGTGGGTGCGCCGGATTTATGGAACCATCTTCCGGTTGAGCTCCAGATGGCGCCCGACCTCCACTCCTTTCGGCGCGATCTAAAGACTTACCTCTTCGAACAAGCTGGCCTGGCCTGATGGGATGGGGTTGGGTTTTATTAATGTGTTTTAACTTTTCTTATTGTGTTTTAACTCATTGTAAGAGTTGTGGGCATTCTGTTTAATCTCTTTTAATTTTTGTATTTTGTCTTTTAACATGCATTGCCCTGTTCACCGTCCTGAGTCCTTCGGGAGAAGGGTGGCATACAAATAAAATAAATAAATAAATAAATAATAAATAATAATAATCTACTGTAGAAGTGTCCAGCAATTGAGATTATTTGAACGAGATTCTTCTTTTATTAACAAGGTGAATTGTGTAATCCTGTTGTAAAGCAAGACCTTGCCATCATAAATCAGTCCTCCCCAAAAATTCAGTCCTCCATATGCAGCGGGACGACGTCCCGGGACCAGACGCAGCGGACAAAGATGTATACGGATGACTTGACCCCCGGGATAAAGGAGTCCCCTTTTAGATTCCATCCCTTTGCTAGTAGAGAAGCAGAGAAGGATGCAGACGTCATCCACCGAAGACAAACTTCGGGAGAGAGCAGGGTGGGAAGACGAGCCCCGAATTAGCGCGCTCAGTTTTCGGCTTCCTTCGACCTCCGGACGGAAGGCGGTTGCGTGAATCGATGCGGCCGGTGAGAGGGCAGCGTCAAGCCGAAGGGCGGAACTGCGTCATCTCAAGGTCGCCAGGGCCAAGGAGGCGGTTCCTCGGCAGCCCAAACCCACAACAACAACAACACCAACGACGGCGGCGGCAATTTCTCCGAGCCGCGTCTTCGCTGCGGCCTCCTGTGCCGCCATTTTCACGAAGGGACCCCCTGCGGCGCGGGGAGGAGGGGGCAGGGGGGGAGGTAGGCGGGGCAACCGCCGTTCGCCGCCATGAAGCTCCGCGTACGGCTGCAGAGGCAGACGGCTCCGTTGGAGTTGCCAGAGGCGGAGCCGCGGCTGGGGGATTTACGTGCGCGCCTCGGCCAGATCCTCCTGCCCGCTTGGGGTTACAGGTATCCGAACGGAGCTGTCACGCGTGGCTTTGAGAGTGCGGGCAGCCGACGAGAGTCGTTAAGAAGCGGGCCCCTGGCTTTCCTTTTCTAGGAAATGAAAACGTTTTCCATGTCTAGGGAGAGCCAGAGGGATTGTTGCCCAGAGTCGGAGGAGACTGGTTAAACACCAGTTAAACACCATTTGTTTTATGATTTTATGGGAAGAAAACTTTCGAAGCCGTCAAAAGGCTTCAATTTCGGTAGTGACACGTGTGAATTGGAGGCCATTGATGAATGATAAATGATTTGGGGAATCCAAAGGATAAATGTCCAATTTTTGGGGTCTGGCACAAAATAGGAATGAGGGAAATGTTAAAGAGGAAGGTTTCTTTGCCCGTCTTTTCCCTCTTGACTAAAACTTATGGCAGGGGTCTTCGAACTTGGCCCTTTTATGACTTGTGGACTTCAACTCCCAGAATTCCTCAGCCAACTTGCCTGGCTGAGGAATTCTGGGAGTTGAAGTCCACGAGTGTTTACTGTGTGTCTTAACAAGATTGGTTCTCAAGATGGATTGCTTTAAGTTAAAACGTAACTGTCGGATTGGCGTACCAGGATGGGAACTTTCTGCTGAATACTTGAGGCCCTAAAGCAGGGGTAGGCAACCTTGGCTCTTTTATGACTCGTGGACTTCAACTCCCAGAATTCCTGAGTCAGCATAGCTGACTCAGGAATTCTGGGAGTTGAAGTCCACGAGTCATAAAAGAGCCAAGGTTGCCTACCCCTGCCTAAACTAGACTGGGAATTAGGGAAGAAAAGGAGGAACAGGATGGTTTTAGGATTTTTGGCTTAATGATGGCGCTTGTAGCATTGTTGACATTTATAGGATTATAAATTATGTGGAATATATGTGGAGTCAGTCCCATTCTTCACACACAGTTTCTGTGTAGAGGAAAACGTATGACAGTGAGTTTTCTAAAAAAAAAAAGGTTATGCATTTCAGGCCAAAAATGGTTAGGTGAATGCATTGAAGCATTGAGCAAAACAAAACACCGATTGTATTTCCCAATCTTTTAGGCATTTCTTTATGTTGAAGTCTTTTGAGTTTTTGGTAAACAGTTTTACAAGACACATTGTCTAAGCAATGTATTGTAGCGAATTAGACTAGAACTGATTCATTTTATTTTCTCCCTCCCTCTACCTAATGCCAGGTTGGCCTAATTTTCAAAATTGTAAATCTAAAGTACACAGTTTATTGGAAAAAAACATTTTTTGCAAATACTCAGTATTCCTTTATGTAGGGCAAATTTAATTTCAAATCTTATATAGTTCTCTAGCAAGCCACTTAATTCATGTGGTTTGATGGATATTTTGGAAGTATTTTCATTGAATGATGGATTCCTGGATTCCTAATCTTTCAAACGAACTAATGTATAGAGTAATTGGAGTATTAAGTAACTGGGTCAAGTACTAAGAAATGAACCTTATTTTCCCAAGTAAGCTGTACATGAGATGGTATTTTTAGTGAGCTAGTTGATCTATAACCTTGAATCCAGTCTTGCTAGTCGTAGGTGTATTCATGAAGGTATTGAGATTATGTTTCCTGTCTTGTTGATAAGGGATATACTGTAGGTGAAAGCTGATAGTATTTTCCTTGTGAAACTGAAAGTCAAATGTAAAATTACATGTTCAGTTTCATTTATGGGCTACTTTTACAAATACAAACTGATACAATTGTCACGGAAATTATATGATTTATTAAAGTATTAGTAGTACACACCCATCTAACTACCTGTCAGAGTGGCTTATTCTAGTCAGTGCAATATGGATGCTCTCCCTAGAAGACAATGGGTGGCTTAAAAATACACACACATACACACATGCCACAAAAACAGATAGCTTGAATCACAAATCAAAAGCAATACGACGGGTTTCGCCAATAAATCACACTTATATTAATTCCAGGCCTGGGAATAGAGTCTTATAGGGTTTCTGGAATCCCAGGAGAATGGATGCTGTGGTTTTATAGCTGAAACTTGTAGTGGTATGCTAGAGATTTGGGATTGATTTGCCTTGAGTTTACAATGAAAAAAGTATCACCTGTGATTATTTTTCCGCAGAGATGCCCTGTAAATTAATAGTCACTGGAAAAATTATGTATAAAAACTGATTTTGTGATTGTTGAGTTCAAAAATCTTTTGTGTTCAAATGTTGTAAGGTGAAATGCACCATTTATGTTTTGTGAAGATGAACATTGTAAATTGATTGAGAAAGATTTCCCTTGGTTCCTATTCATTTTCTTTATTAAAAATGACATGCAAAACTTAATACTTTTGAAAGGCCAATCATAAGCTAGATACTACTGTATTTAGCTACTACAGTGCAGTCAAATTCAAGAGCCTTGATAATATATTTTTTATTTAGTAAGACTGAAAGCATTCTTTTAAAAATGTGGTCTTTTTAGCATTCTGCTACTAATAATTTAAATGCTAATACAACAAATACTACTTTTAAATATGTATTAGACTTACATTTCTAAAAAAAAAGTCTATTCCTGGCATGTAAACATTTATAGTAGGCTAACATGCTTAATAAATGCAGGTGAACATGGATCAGTTTGAGACTTATCTTGGTTTTAATGGCTATACTTATTGATTGTATTATAGTAAATTGTGGAATTAGGTAATTAAGGACATCATTTAGTCTACAGTGTGTTCCTCAATACAAAATGTATGCTTAATATTGCTTTCCCTGCAGTTCTGACATCAAGTTTACAATAACATTGAACAACAAAGACTCCCTTACTGGAGATGAGGAAACCCTAGCATCATTTGGGATTGTTTCAGGAGACTTGATATGTTTGATATTGGAAGATGCTGAGACAGAATTAAGAGTATTTCCAACTCACACTTCATCCCTGCATCCACAACAGAATAATCATGAACCATCCACTTCAGCCATTTATCACAACCAGTCTAAAATTCTAGATAGTGAAAGACACAATGGACATCTTCTAGACCGTACAGTTCAAGATAATGTTCAGATGAATATAGACGATACGGTAAGTGCATAAAAAACGATGCTTTCATTGTGCCTAGTAGGGAAAATACTGAGAAGCTTGGACTGCTTCCATTATTTTTAAAGAGACCAGCTTTTTTCATTGAAACCTTTTGCTTTTATCATTTTACTAAAGTTAATATAACTTTTTAATGCTCTCTTGTTTCTGCTGCTGTCATTTCAAGGCAGAATCCAGCCAAGCATTTGCTTCAGAAGCTGTATCTGATGACTTTGACTTTCAAGAAGCTGCTGGTTCTTATCCTTCAGAGCCAATGCTTTGCTCTGAAGCTACGGATGGACAAGTACCACACTCACTTCAGACCCTCTACCATTCTGCAGAATGTACCAGTGCCAATGATGCCTTGATAATTTTGATCCATCTTATCATGATGGAAACAGGATATATACCTCAAGTAAGCAAATTTTTACAAAGGATGTCTGAATGTGAATACTGTGCATCCCATCAGATTTGGTTGAATTCCATTTCTCATCAATTCTCATAATTTGCATCATTGACATAGATCTTAGGCCAGTAATAAGATAATCTTGGCTTCCGGTAAGCCATGGTTTAGTGATAAAACATACTATTACTCATGAATATATTGGTTGTCACAATCCAGAATATTATGTCAACACACTGTTCTGCATTAGTCATAATTTGTACTGCATACCCATTGAGCAGAATGCAGTTAATGCACAACACATCTAGCAAAAGAAATGTGAAAACCAAAACTATGGTAATTCTAGATGTTGCTGTACAATATAAATTTGTTTTATAATAATGTATTATGTTGTGAATATTGGGTATTATAATAAATGTGGGATACTAATTAAATAAATATATTATCTGGTTGTCCCTTTTTAATGAGCCTCAGCATGAAAGCTCTTCAGGTAAGTTCTTGTCTTGCAGACATTTACCTTTAGCCCATGGAAGGTGAATGAAATAGTATGAAATAGTATTCTCCTTTCTCATATGTAGAGTGTGTCACATTAAAAATAATTAGACTAATTAGAACTGGGTTAGTGAATATGAGTTATCAAAGATTTATCAAAGCTTCCCAGTACAGCTACATATGTAGAATTAAGTTCTCAATTTAATATTTTAATCAGCACTTTTTTTTGGCAAATATTTGTTGCTTCAAGTTTGATTCATGAAATTTCTATTCTATTTAGTCTCTTCATTATCAACAGTATAATTTGAGATGATGATCTTAGTGAAAATTAGTTATCAAATTGCATACTTATATGATTATTAAAGTGTAAGGCTATGCCAATGATTGGGACTGCTTTCCACTGGGCTTGACTGCAAAAGATGCACTGAAGAAAGCTCTCGAGTTGGACATTGACTATTTCCCAAAAGAAAGTGACTTTTAGCCTGTTAACATTACAGAGGCTGGATGAAGAGGCACACTAACGGGAACGTTAATTTCAGGATAAATGGTGCTTCACTTGATACTCTGTGGCCACTTTTGTAATGGCTTCATTAACTTTATAACAATAAATCTCCTAATTAGGATTGTGGTTCTCTGTAAGACTTTCTTGTAATTTCTTGCCTGGCTGGCTGAGAAAGATTTGGCAATGACTACTTATGTGCTTTAGTTGCATTGTTGCCATAATCAAAATTCTCAGCCTATGATTTCAGTAGTGCTATTGCAAACACAACAAATCTGTAGTCAAGTTTTAGTTGCCTTGTTAAATTCCTCTTTTATTATTCATAGGGCACAGAGTCAAAGGCAACAAAAATGCCTGACAAATGGCGGAACAGAGGTGTTTATAAGCTACAGTATGCCCATCCCCTTTGTGAAAATGGCATTGCTGCACTGACTTGTGTGCCTTTGGGAGACCTTATTGTTATCAATGGTAGGTATATTCTGATATTTATTTGATTGAAGGCTAGCATTTGTTATTCTTTGTCTTCCAGGCTATGTAACTGCTAACAGTTCTTATGCTGAAAGACATAAGAATCAGTTGATTCAAAAAATAGTGCCCAATTGAAGGTACATTCAGCAATCAGATAAACTTTTAGTAGTATATTTACTTTTGGAGGAGCTCTTTACAGCCTTTGCTGCCTCTCCACCATCTTGGCTCCGCCCCTAGTAGTATATTCAAACAAATTTGCCTTTAAAAAAAAGGATTAGGCTGTAATACAGATACTGAATGCTAGGGCTTCAAAAGAGAAAGAACAGTGGGCAGCCCATCTGAGATGCTGTTTAAGGTCTCAGAAAAGTCGTTTTTGAAGGAAGTGAAGGAGACTTTCCATGAGCACAGACAAAATTAAACTGTAATGTCAATCTGTAACTCATTACACTTAGAAATCCAAGCTGGTTAGATTCATTCATATATCCTGGAGTATTATACCACACAACTTCCAAGGGGAAGAAGGGGGGTGTCATTTTTTTTTGTATTTCTCACAGCACACACTGCTATTGATTAAATTTATTCTGTTGAGTTTCCCCAGGAAGTTCAGAATCATCAACAATGATTTTTTGTTAAGCTCTTTTAGTGTCTTTTTTTGGTTTTTAGCAATGCTGAAGATCGACATCGATATCAAAAGTGTGAAGAGACTACAGCTTCTGCCAGCTACATTTATCTGCTTTGAAAACTCAGGTATCCAAATCTGAATTTTGGAAACAGCTCTTTAAAAAGATAATTTAAAATACATGTGGGAAATGAATAAGCAAATGCAGAATGACAGGTTAATTTTGTTTCCATTCCCCCTACCTCTCCCCTTTGTTTACCAAGAAGAGTTTACTTTTAAGAGCCCTGGTGGTGCAGTGGTTAGAATGCAGTACTGCAGGCTACTTCTGCTGACTCCTGGTTGCCAGCAGTTCGAGTCTCACCGGCACAAGGTTGACTCAGCCTTCCATCCTTTCGAGCTCGGTAAAATGAGAACCCAGATTGTTGGGGGCAATATGCTGACTCTAAACGGCTTAGAGAGGGCTGTAAAGCACTGTGAAGCGGTATATAAGTCTAAGTGCTATTGTTTATGCTATTTGGCCATTAGGAGAGAAATAAACTCTAGTTTATTAAATACTTCACGTTTTAAATTTAAGTTATTAAGCAGTTGTCTGGAGTTTCTTTTAAGCCCCCTTTCAGTCTGGTGAACCCCACTCCAGTTCTGGTTTATTCTCCTTGGCCACAGCAAGGAGTGATATTAATGCTTGAATTGGGATCTTTATGCCGATACTTTCTGCTTGTGCAGCTAATCTAGGTTAGCCAAACTTGTCCAAATATGTTTTCTTTCATTTCTGCATGATAACGTGTAGGAAATTGTAGATATACTATATTTAGGGTGAAGTTCTTTTTCGAACAAGCTGGCCTGGTCTGACGGGATGGGGTTGGGTTTTTATAAATAGTTTTAATTTTAATATGTATTAATTTTATGGGCATAATGGTTTAATGGCTTTTTAATTTTTGTATTCTGTTTTTATTATGTATTGCCCTGTTCACCGCCCTGAGTCCTTCGGGAGAAGGGCGGTATACAAATTAAATTATTAAATTAAATTAAGTTTTGAGCATGCAGATTCTAGCACAAACTTCATTAGAGGCAACCTTCCACTTTCAGCCTTTCCCCATTTACATTTGTAAGGCTGCATCTTTAAAAAAAGTTTATATTTAATCTTTCCTTTGTAAACCACTTGCTTGTTTGTACAGTATTAAGGTAGTGGTGTAATGGCAGGTAATGCCTCACTAGGGGGACCCATTGTGTTGACAATTTTAAGAGACTCGTTCTAATAGCATTCTTAAAGGGGGCTATAGTTTCCCAGCTCTATGGGAAATAATGAAACAGTCATAGATAAGTTATCATTGAAATGGCTGCTACAGTTGATGTAATGCAATTTCTCTTCTTCCTCATTTAAAACTTAAAAAAACTTTCCATAGATTCTGAATATTGTGTTGTTTAACCGTGCTAATAGGTCCACCAAATTCATTAGTCCATGGTGGCTTTGCAAATTAATGCAGCATATTGCCAGTCTGAATGAGAGAACCAGTTATTTTCCATTTTACTGCTTGGTGATTTGTTCTTAGAGGCAAATAATTAGAAAAGGATTGTTGTTGTTGTTAGTTGCGAAGTCGTGTCCGACCCATCGCGACCCTATGGACAACATTCCTCCAGGCCTTCCTGTCCTCTACCATCTTCTGGAATCCATTTAAGCTCACGCCTACTGCTTCAGTGACTCCATCCAGCCACCTCATTCTCTGTCGTCCACTTCTTCTATTGCCCTCAATCTTTCCCAGCATTAGGCTCTTCTCCAGTGAGTCCTTCCTTCTCATTAGGTGGCCAAAGTATTTGAGTTTTAGCTTCAGGATCTGGCCTTTTAAAGAGCAGTCAGGGTTGATCGCCTTGCAGTCCAAGGGACTCACAGGAGTCTTCTCCAGCACCATAGTTCAAAGGCCTCAATTCTTTGGCGCTCAGCCTTTTTTATGGTCCAGCTTTCACTGCCATACATTGCAACTGGGAAGACCATAGCCTTGACTATACGCACTTTTGTTGACAGGGTGATGTCTCTGCTTTTTAGTGTGCTGTCTAGATTTGCCATGGCTTTCCTCCCCAGGAGCAAGCGTCTTTTAATTTCTTGGCTACAGTCCCCATCTGCAGTGGTCTTGGAGCCCAGGAAAATAAAATCTGTCACTACCTCCATTTCTTCCCCATCTATTTGCCAGGAATTGAGAGGGCCGGAAGCCATGATCTTGGTTTTCTTAATGTTTAGTTTCAACCCAAGTTTTGCACTCTCCTTCTTAACTTGCAACAAGAGGCTCTTTAGTTCCTCTTCACTTTCTGCCATTAGAGTGGTATCATCTGCATATCTTAGGTTGTTGATATTTCTTCTGGCAATCTTAATTCCAACATTTGATTCATCTAGCCCTGCCTTTCTCATGTTGTGCTCTGCATATAAGTTAAATAGGCAAGGCGACAGTATCCTAGAAAAGGATATACTGATATATTTATTTTGAATTTTTTATTTCCCCTAAAGGAAATGTTGCAGGTGTGTATAAGGACCTTCAGAAGCTCTCTTGTCTCTTTAAAGATCGACTGGTGTACCCTCTTCTGGCTGCTGCTCGGCAAGGTAAGCAGATCACGGAAGGAGTCTTATAAATCTTTTTGTAGAATGTTTATTATGTAATAGGTAAAACCACCAAGTATGGTGAGTGAATACGTTTGTAGCCCAATGTGTTCAGCAGAAAACGTGGGAAACCCCCCCTACACACACACACACACACACACACACACACACACACACACACACACACAAAGCTCATTTAACAGGAAAGCTTTGAGAGAATAACAGCAATATTTTCTCAGTATGATTCTGATTTCCCTTCCCTTACTAAATTTGATCGTTTTTGGTTCAAACTGCTTTGAGAGTTGAGATGACTTTCTATACATTGAGCTCTCTGCAGCTGACTAGACCAGCGTTTCTCTGTCTCAGCAAGTAAGATGTGTGGATTTCAATTCCCAGAAGCTGAAGCTGGGAATTTCTGGAAGTTGAAATCTACACATCTTGAAGTTGCCAAGTTTGAAAAATACTGGTGTACCATCTGAAGCTTATTTGTACAAACAAGTTTGCCACTCTCTGTTCAGGTTCTGATGCCAAGTAACCAGAATGGGTCCCAACTCAGCAAGATTCTGTCCCTGCCACTAAATAGGTAGTCAGCCCCTGAGCCATAGTTCTTTAGCTATTTATAAATCAGGCACTTCCTTCTGCTTCTCATCCCATCATGGTTGCAGCTGTGACTTAAAAGTTGAACAAGCACCAGATTCTAATTTGAGAAATGTTATAAAATAGATTAAAATCTGTAAGTGCCTTTTGAAACTATTCTTGTTACACTTAACAAGCAAAACTCTATTGTAGTTGAGCCAGCCGGAGGGGCTATTTCCTATGTGACTTGACAACATAGTAAAGCAATAATATATTAACTTTGATCTGAATAGGAGTGTTTTTTGTTTTCTTTTTTTTCTTTTTTTAACTAGTCTGAAGAAAAGCTAGATGATATTCCATACTGATCTTATTGTGTAGAGGATTTTGGCTCTAATCAGGAGAGTGAAACCTTTCATTGTGACTTCTCTCCAAACAAGTGCCTTCTAAATCTGTCAGGGACAGTGCTTTAGAATTTTATCTCAGGGACTATAGGGTATTTGGTTAGTGGCATTCATACCTTTTTAGTCTCACTTGGTCATATGTTTCAATAGAAATACAGTAGTGCTTAAAATTAATGAATTCTTTTGAAGGTTTAATATTTCTGTATAATTTTTCTGATGTGATCTGTTTCCAGTAAAAGCACTAAAAGTAGGTAAAGAGAACCCAATTAAATGATCATAATATTATGTCACTTTTGATGTCTCTAATAAATGCATGATTAAATTCAAAGCTCTTTGCGTAGAAATAGGCTTTTTCTTCAGCCAAATATTATCAACATGCTTTGTTTTAAGCATTTAATTATAATTATGGAATGGATAAGAATGGAATGTTGTGATAATATTATTCTTCGCCTTCTCATTTTAGCATTAAATCTACCAGATGTGTTTGGCCTGGTGGTTCTTCCATTGGAGCTGAAACTCCGAATCTTCCGGCTCTTGGACTTTCGCTCATTAATTTCTTTGTCTGCTGTTTGTCATGATCTTTATGCTGCTTCGAATGATCAGTTATTGTGGAGGTTCATATACTTGCGAGATTTTAGAGGTAATTGTTCATAAAACTTTTTTTCTGACGCTGAATGAGAGGCTTGTCAGCTTTGCAAGTTAATTTGTCAGGGTTCTTTGTAAGGAATTATACCTCTATGAAGCTGTTTGGACATTGTGTCCAATAAATGGTTATTGTCTTGGAGCAGTCATGCCATCAATACAAGTTACCTAATGTGTTGTCTACATCATTATAGAATTGCTGTACAAGCTGATTTGTATCTTACATGTTTATGCAGATCCTGTTGCCAGATCTCGAGACACGGATTGGAAAGAAGTAAGTGGGTATCATAGTATATTTTTTAGTTTTGCTTTGCTTTGTTTTTTAAGAATGTATACAATCCAAACAACCAAGAGTTCAACAAATTCCATTCTAAGCTAACTGAAACCTCCAATTGACATAGGAAGCAAGCTCTTCTTTAAAGACCGTGCTGAAAGAGCAGGTGAATATTATTATTCTAATGAATGCCAGCCTGCACAGCTTCTTTCAAGCTGTTGAATTCTGGTACAAAATCCCATATTGGTTGAAAAATGGAATGAAATAAAAAAATTATGAAGCTGCAGAAAGCACAGAGATAGTTGTGCTAATAAATTTGGTTCATCTATTCCAAATATTCAGGAATATACTAGCAAGCTTTTATAACAACGAATGCTGTGAAATGTCAAGCTAAGTTTTATTTTCCCCTTTTCTACAGCTGTATAAGAAAAAATTGAAGCAGAAGAAAGATGCACTGAAGTGGAGACACATGATGTTTCTGCCCCCTCCTCCCCTCCCTGTGCCATTTCATCCCAGTCCACTGTATCCCAATCCTTTTTGTCCTAATCCATTTTATCCCCCCAATATCATTGGTGAATTTGATGAGAGGCCAGCAGTCCCTTCCATTGGTGATCCAATAAGCTCCCTCTTTCCTGGCCCTGCTGAGCTTCCAAGTCAGTATCTTCCTATTTCCCCACACTTAGATCCATTCTCCTCCACTTTGCCATATTTTGATCCTTATGTGTCATTTCAAGAACCCAATCCAACTCTCCCAGGAAGAGCCAGTCGGAGCCGCCCAATCGATAGCCGCCGTGCATTCATATGAGAACTCTTGCAGCCTTATTGATAAAGCTTTAAACCTCTCTTTGTGGGCTTACTTTAAAACTGTTCAGTAACATACTTCAGCTTCAGAGCTATGATGTCTGCTGTTTTAAAATTATGACAGTGCTTAAGTACTACAGCATCTTGATTCCATAGACTTGGGCCCAACAGTTCAGTGCAAACAATTTGTCCTGCCACCCTTGGAAATGCAGATCTTTTTTGCAAGAATATTGTGGGACACCATTCTTTTCATTTACAGTGGCAGGCTCCTTAGAAAGTAAAAGATTTGCTTTTGTTGCATCAGATAAAAAGCACTTTAAAACTAAGTAAGTCTGGGTTGTTTTAATTTTTAAATCTGTCATTTAAATATTTGTGCTATGTTCTTTTCTTCCAGTAATTAGCCTGACTAAATGCTTTTTCAATGAAAAGATTTTCTGTTCTACGCAATATCTGGCACTTGGAAGGCTGCAAAAACCACCTGATTTGATTGTTCTTTGGACTCTATATATTTTCTTTATTACTTGAAAAGCAATGTTGGTATTGGGGATTTCAAAGCACAAAGAATATTGAGTTAAAATGATTTTTTTTACATATGAGAGAATAAGACATTGAACTGTTCACTTTACAAACAGTTGAATAATAACATGCTATAGTATAACCCAGAAGATGAGAAATTATGAATGTCAGAAGCTCTGGCAAAAAGTTACTGCCTTTCTATTTCAGTTTTTTTTCCTAGTAAATTTCAGTAGAAAGTACCCTAAGTACTTTATGAAATAAAATGACAGGGCAAATAACCATTGCATATTTGTTTTTAACATTTTTCAGCCGACTAAGTTGGGTAAACATTCCTAGTTACTTTTAAATATATAATTACAAGACGTGCAGTTCTTAGGGATAAATAGACATAACTGTCTAGTGGATCATTTGATAAGTGATATGTCTTATTAGAAGGCAATCTAAGGTTGAGCACAAATAACCATGGATGATTCTCCATTGATGGCTTCTCAAGGGAAAATGTATTATCTTTGCTATTCCGAATTTTTCTATGTATCGTATTTTCAGTTTTATTTAAAAAACAAAAAGTTACTTAAGTGCACTGATTTTGATGTGTCAGTTTTGTATCATCCTAAATTTCAATTTGATGAGAAATTGAATACAATACTAAATAGTGAGAATTCCATAGGTGGCTGTTATGTCTTACAGCTCAAATTCTAAATTTCTTAGTTTTACATTAATGAGCTCACATATTAAGTATTTAAATGATGTGATTGTTCTATATTTAGAATATATAGTACTTTGTATGCAGAGTATTATAAAGGTGTTTATTTACTATCACAACAAGTGTTCAGTATTTGTGACCACTGATCAATTCTGTCAGGAAATTTCTCTAGGTTAGTTCTCCTTGATTAATTTGCATCCGTTGCTTTTTGTCCTGCCTTCTGGTGCTTTGGACAATAAATTGACCCTCTCTTTGTGGCAGCCCCTTAGATATTGGAACACTGCTATCATGTCAGCAACAGACCAACAGTTAATACTTAAGTGCTAGTTTATAATACACTAAAGTGCTATAATCAACCTTGTTAGAACTCAAACATGCATAAATCAGTTCTAAAATTGCTTGAGTCTAACAATGCAAATTTGCTTTATTACTAAACAATTGGTTCTTTGTAGTTGTATTTCTAATAAGTACACTGTGGTGGCAATAGGACGCACACTGCTCAGAATATTGCAGATGATAAAGACCTTTGTTCCAACAACTGTACAACATTGGTATAATTAGCCATTTGGCTTGCAAAATAGGATAACTGCTTATGAGAGGAATTATTTATACTGATAATATTGAAGAAGTTAGATTATATTGCTATGAACATTAGCTCAGGAAACCCATGTGCTGGTTTTGATAAACAATTCCAATTGGGTAATTTTAAATGGAAGTAGATCCCTTATCTGCACTTCTCTTGAAATGCTGTGTTCTTGCATTTCAGAGAGCTGCTAAAACTCAAAAGTAGTGGTAATATTTCCCTCTGTCTACAAAATGTTTATACAGGATTTAGGGAAAAATCAGGGAAGTAGGTAAGGTTCCATTCTAGAATTTGGGGTGAAAAAAGTATATCTTGCTAACATATACAGAGCTTTCCCTGTGCAAACAATATTAAGGAACAAAGCAGTTTGTCTGACTTTTTTGAACTTGGCTGGACGAAGTTGAAAAATTATGTGCTTGCAGTAAACATATTCTAGAGTGTGGGTGTCCAACCTTTGGCTTGCCTGGGCCTCACTGAGTGAAGAGGAATTATCTTGAGCTGCATATAAAACATAATGTATATAAATTACATAATGTTAAATTTTTACAATCTTGAGTTGGATTATTAGTTGTCCAGGGCCACACACAGTTTGGACACGCTTGCTCTGGAACCTATTTATATACAACAAATGCACATATAATGCAATGTCCCATTTACATCAGTTTTGTATAGATAATGCAGTAAAAGGTCAATTATATCAATGTTTAAAGAGAAATCTCTAAAATTTTTGCAGCAGAACTCCTATTTTCCTCCTCATTTCTTAACACTTCACTTGTATCCTGACTATTGGATGGGTAAATTGTGTCATACTGCATAATTTGGATACTGATATTGGGGAGAATTTTTGAGGCTGGAAAGAAACATTTCCCATGAAATGTTTCCCATTATCCTGAAGAGGTTGCTCCTTTGTATTTTGATGGCCTTGAAACATTGAGTTCTATTTTATGGTGGCTGGCTTCTTTCTAAATGGTTTTATCACTTTTGTATGCATGTATGTAACTTTGCAGAATAAGAATTTTATGACTTGATTTCTCTAGAGAGGTAGTTCATTGTGAAATCGTAGTCCCAATGTAGATCAAAGATTTTTGCTTTCTGTCATTTTTTCTGAAATGCCCGATATGCTGCTGTAAAGATGAATTCTGACATGTTGATAGCTAAAGTTCAAGACCTGTATATTTGTTTCCATACACATGGTACTTCAATATAAAGGCCTACATCATTATAGTTCAATTTATTACTTTGGATACTTATATTACAGTGGATACTAGGTAAATCTTAGGCAAGTTGCACTATTGTAACAGAGCATGCGAATATTTTAATTCTAAATGATCTCTATATATTCCTGCACTGGGAATCAGTGAATTTAATCCTGGTTGTATATTGACCAAAGTAAAATGATTCAACTGTATGCTACCTAAGAATTATAATAGTTTAGCCCAGGGAATTTGAATTGAGAAGGAATAAGTCAGAGGGATAACACATTTTTGGAGGAATAGTTTTATAACTAGGTTCTTAAAAGAGCAAACTAGAATCTGATTTATAAAAGATATGAAGAATCATGCTAATATATAAAAATAGTTAAGATAAATGAATATTAATCTTAACTATTTGCCTCTTTTGTGCACCTCTGCCATAAATGGCCCAGCAAGTATTCAAAGCTGTTTATACACACTGCAGCATTCTATAGGCCTGATTGTGCATGAGATGACCTCTGCGTGTAGGTGATGATGGACGTGTTTGCATTCTGTAAGTTGAGAATAACATTTCAACGACAGTGGTATCCAGAGCCCAGGGAGGCAGATTCAATTGCTATTTTTCAATTGCTTTTCCCCTCACCTTTGCTGAATATAGAAATACATTTGATACATTTAAAGACAAATTTGTATAGAGAACTATAAAATGAGTGAGGAATTTGCATGGAAAGAAGATCCAAATATCCAAAATTGCTCTAAGATTTGTGATGCTAATCAGAAAAGAGGCTAGCAAATGACTTCCTCAGGTTGCGGATGGTCTCAGCCTTTGCCTCCTCTTCATTTGTGATACCTCGCTGTGAAGATTCTGAGATGTTGAAGGTGTTTGTCAAGGATTGTGATTTGCTGAAAAAAAGAAAAAGGAATAAAAATGTGGCTATTTCCTTCACAAAATTTAGAAGCTTTAGGAAGTAGTAGGTCACTACTGTTGTTAGACACCTATAAAAAAGGTAAAGTTTCCCCCGCACATGCGTGCTAGTCGTTTCCGACTCTAGCGATGCTTAAAAGGTTATAAACCCTTTTGAATTTTCAATATGCATAAATATTGAAATGTGATATGTTCTCCACATAGATCCTAAAAACTTGTTAGAGAACATTAAAGCTGTGAATCAAAAATATACTTGTCCATTGATTTACTGAAGAAAATGTTCTAAAGCTATATTTTTTGTGTGGCAAAAGTATGTGAAATGTGGTTAGGCCAGGTTTGCAGTCTCTAGATCAGGCGACTTTCATCATTGATGGAACTATGAATTTTGGATTGTATCAGGAAATTGGAGGAAAATAGGATATCTGTCTGAGGTGAAGCTCAAGAGGAACAGCAAATCAGTGATCCGAAACATAGAAGCTATATGACCAAAGAATGGCAAAAGCACAAGTAGCAATGTTTTGAAATGGCCAAGTCAAAGTCCTGACCTTAATTCTATAGAAATGTTGTGGAAGGACCTTAAGTGGGCAATTTACTTGAAAAAGCCCATCAACATCCTTAAGTTGAAGCTGTTCTGTAATTAGAAATGGGCTAAAATTCATTCAGGCTATTGTTCAGAAGAGATTCACAGTTACCAGAAATAATTAGTTATTGCTGACCAAAGTGGGCATACCAATTCCTAAAAGCAAAGGCTCACATACTTTTGCCATATATATCTAGCTTTGGGTCATTTTCCTCAATAAAAAATGAAGAATTACAATATTTTTGACTTATTTAATACGCTTTTTAAAATTTAGACTTAGGGCTTCTGTGATGCTTTATATAATATTTATGCCAAAATAATGACAATTCAAAAGGGTCACAAACTTTTAACACTACTGTATCGTTGGGATTTATCTGTAACGTTTGACATTGCCAGCAAAAAGGAGAAGTGGGTGAAGGTTCATTCTCCAAGCTTGTGGGTTGGTTTCTGAACATTTCGTTGCCAGGTTAGGTAACATTTTCAGCAGCAGTTTGGGGACACTGATAATGGCTTGACCTGTAGCAACCTTAACTTTAAATTACAAGAATTATCCATTGTAAAAAATTTCCCACATACTTCAGATGAGGATGCTGCTTGGAAGGTTCACTGAATCCTTGGCCAGGAGCCCATCCTTGTGCCGGAGGTCGAGGTTGCTGGGGGGGAAACGTGCCTAATTTGGAAGGCTGGCTTGGTGAGCTTCCTGCTGATGATCTTGTTTGCTGGGGAGATCCAGGTGACTTCTGCTGCTGTGATGAGGTGGACTGAGGGCTCAGAGGTTGCTGACCCTGTGGGGACAGCCTTTGCTGGGGTGGGGCACCTGGCTGTATGGACTGTGATCCTTGAGGCTGCCATGGGCCACCTGGAGCAAAGGAATAGAAACACTGGTCTGTAAAACAAGATTGGTTTATATGAAAGGTACGATCTTTGTCATTAACATTATGACTGTGAACTGGTACCAGTTTGTTGGAAGACTGGACATCCCCTTTTCTTGGAATATCAATCACTTATAATTAATTATAAACCTTAGCTGATGAAGAGTTCTAAGGAATATGAAAACTTTCAAGGGTTTTAAAATATTGAGTGTAGGGCTTAAAATTTCGCCGGGACCTAAAAACCTGGCTCTTTGAGCTATCTGGTCTGACTGAGGGGTTTAATGTTTTTAAATTGTGATTTATTTTTTGCGGCTAGACTTAATTTAATTTAATTTTAATTTTATATTGGATTGTTTTTAAATTTTTGCCTTGTAAACCGCCCTGAGTCCTTTGGGAATAGGGTGGTATATAAACAGAATAAATGAATAAAAATAAATAAATAAAAGGTTTGAGTGTATGGCTCCCCCGGAATAGCTAACTAATCAGTAGCTATGAACAGAGAAACTGCCAAAAGGTTAACTGAGGCTGATACCAAATACACTAAATTAGAAAGGATAAAAGAAGGGTGGGTCCTTACTTTTCTTCTGGCAAACTAATGTTTTCTGTCCACTGGTGCCAACTCTTAACAGCCATTTTGTAAATGGCAAGTCTCTGAGGAAAACCACTTCCTTTGGGCACTCCCATTACCGTCTCTTGTCACACATACCCACTGGCACAGACGTTTGTAGATCTTTGCTATAACTTAGCAAAAGATTTTTTTTTAAAAAAAACTTTATTGTCTCAGTTCACTAACATTCCCCTAATAAAGCTGCGTTTTAAATTCTGCTCTTTAATTTTTGAAATCTGTAACTTCAATTTGTGTGCAAGCTGCGTAACTGAAACAAAAATATATTTCAGCATTTCTCAAGTTTTTGTTGGCATTGCTTCTGTTTTCTTATTAAGCCTGGATGTTAAGTCTAATATTTTTTCAGGATGGACTGTCTGAGAAAAATATATATTCTTAATCTTTTTGCCTTCTCTATAAATACTGCTGTAATTTATTAAACTTACCCTTGCCCTGTCACCATATTCCTCTGAAACAATCTGCAGAAATCACGACAACCACATTTCACTACTCATACATTTACAGAGGAAACTAGTACCTCACTCTTAAAAGTTTGCTTCAAAATTATATAGTAGAGGTAGTACCTTGAGGTGGTGGTCGGGGTTGGGAAAGCTGTCCAAGATGGGGTCCTGGCATTTGTGATTTCAGTGATGGAGGCTTGAAATAAAGATAGTACAGTCAGAATATCACAAAAAGAATCAACAGAAATCTGTTATGTATTGCCCATAGCAACTTCAAATTAACTACTGCTAAAACTTTTGTGTCTGATTGCTTGCAACTTTAAACTGTGTAAAATAGTGCATCATAGGGTAACCATTTTTGAATTAACATGCCTCAAATGGTCTAACTTAAAGAATGTGTCCAAAATTCAGGACTTGTGACTCCTGTGAGATTGAAATTTGGCAAAGTTGCGGCTGTTTCAGGGCTGCTGTGCTTCATGCTCAGCCGCAGTCACATGACTGCCATTTCCAACACTCTGCCTGCTTTCTATAAGGAAAGTTGATGGGAAAGTTAGCAAGAAGTTGGAAGGCATTTCCACTCACTCTGCTTTTTTACCTATATAAGTCTGTAGGGAAGGAAATACCTCTAGAATGATGACCCAATTGTCTATCATAAGCCATTATCTATAGTTAATCCTTGACTGTAGCTAGAATAAATGAGAATATGTTGTTGATGGGCATGGAAGCTATGTTACTTTAGCAAAATGTGTAACACTTCTTGAACTTCTATTCCTTATCAGAGTGAAAGGAAAAAATTAGGTAAGTGCAGATTCACGCAATACAATAGGGAAAGCTGACTTTTTCTTTTCTGCATAGCCTTTAATAAGCCAAAATCCTATTGTCATGCTGCTTTATGTCACAGTCAAGTTCACTTAATGAAGCATAACTAATTGTAGTACAGTCTATCTTAAAATCTGCTTAAGACAAACTTGCAATCTTGAGACTTGTCTGGGGTCTTTTATAAGGTTTTGAACAACCTGCAGAACATCAGGATGATAAGGAACCTGTTAGAGTGCCATAATGGACTTTAAGGGAAATCCTACTGGATCCTCTCCAAAGGGAAAGTCTCCTTTATAGTAATGCTAATTTCTTTTTTATATTGTTTTTTTTTTAAGTTTAGAAATTTACATATGGGCTTTGATCTGAGTCAACCTCACCACATTTAAAAGTCCTTTAGTTGGAAAAAAATTAGAGATGCTTAATTCTTTATAATGAATAAATAGGGATTTAGAAACACTCGGGTTTAGTTACTTTTTATCCATAGTTTTGATCTTGGGATAAGAAGCAACCTATTAGATCAGAGGTCTGGTCTAGTAATCAGCTTCCCATAGCAACAAGTTAGAAAACCAAGAGAAGAACATGAGAATAATATTTCTCTTTTGCTATAATTCCAAGTGATATTCAAACACATGCCATCCGTGGGCTTGGAAGCGGTATGTATGTATGTATGTATGTGTACGTTGATATATATGTATGTATCAAATTTCTATATTGCCCATCACACTTTTATGCCTCTGGGTGTTTACAGATAAAACAGTAAAATGATATAAATGCTATAGTTAAAAACAGTTAAAAACCAGATTAAAGCAAAGTTAAAAAGAATAATTACAAAATGAAAAGGCAGCCCACCAATCACTCCCAGGGTTGCATGGCACTCTTAGTGGTTAGTTGGAGAACAACTAATACTGTGAATGTGAATACTGTGAATGAGTTTGTTTCTAAAATAAGGACACTTATGTCTGACTTGCGGTTGAACACTATGCAACAATTAAAAAAACCCCATATATCGATTAATGTGTTTCCAAGTCAAGAACATTTGCTATTTAACATTCAGTAGCTTTTAAATACATTTTTCTATCCTTAATTCAGAAGCTTATTGGCTCAGTGGACTTTGACAGCTTACAATATTTGGAAGAGATGGCTAATATGACTGCTGTCTCCACAAATTAACAACACTAAGGGATGGATTTCATACAGATATCTGCACATCTTCTATTTTGGCTACCTGTCCAATAAGGTAATAAGTATGCCTTGTATCAACTCTTTATTCAGATGATGAAATAAATATTTCCAGCTATTTGCAGTATTTTCACCTGACTCTTTAAAGATAAGCTTTGAAGTTTTAAAAATAAACCTTGATAGAGACAAAGGAAAATTACACAAGCAATTCTACAGTTGTCTATGCTGTTGTAAAAACAACTTTAAGAAATTTTCAAGTCCTTTTCCCCTCTGTCCAGCTTTACGCTTCAGATTGCAGCATCAGCTACTGTGTTATATAAAAAGTAAAGAATTACATATCTTGTCTGGGGATTTTTAGAAAAAAGCACAGTATTTTATTCAGAGTAATTTTTTTATTAAAGTATTGGAAAGGTCTATGTATTTGGATGTCATTTGAAAATCAGACACTTGATTAAATTAATTTCTCTGAAAAATGCCTCCCGCTCTTACCCAAGGCCTCAGAGGTGAAGGAGAAGTTCCCACAGTCATTAAAGTCTGTGTCATTCTGGAGACCACCAAATCAGCTATAAGTTGCCTATCTTCCTCCACATGCTCTCCTATCAGAGGCATTGAGCTGTCCATTACCTGTTTAAACAAGGAAAACATTCTTTTCAATTTGGATATGTTTGCTAGTACAGTAGAAAAGCTCAGACACTGCAAAAACACATGTTCAAGAACATGGTGGCTTTGCTTCTCGCTCTCTTGTGTATCTGGTTTCCGTACAATTCAGAAACTTTTTTAAATGTGACACTGTTTCAATGACATCACTCATGTTTGTTAAGTTAGAGCATAATCAACTTTTTCAAACACAGGAAAGCATAAAAGCTCTCCAGTTTTCACAAGAATGAGATTACAACTGATCTAACTAATGTGTAAAATGCTGAAAGAAAATTTTAGGTTTTCCTTGAGCAATTTAACAGTTTGTCTTGGCTGAAAATCTTCCCTATTCGTTGCTCCATTATATATAATATGCTAAGCCATGGTTTGCCTAATGATAGTTTGCTCAGTAAACTGTAATTGGATGGATTTGTGCAGTTTGTGCAGTTTTTTTAAACCAGCACCACATTTTGACATAATATAAGGTGAAAAGCCAGCCAACATACTTTCATTTATTACATTTATATGCCTGCCCATTTAATATAAATTACTCTGGGCAGATGACAAAATAAAAATAATAAAAACACAACCAATAATTAAAAACATAACACTGCATAAAGTAGCATAAATAGCTCAGAACCACAACATTGCACAATCAATATAACCAAGAAGCAGGCTCACCCATGCTGTCAGGGCCTAGATTTGACAGCAAAGCCAAGTTTTTAATGCTGTGCAAATTTGCAGAGTGGAAAAATAAAATTACAATATAAGATGAGCAAGAATGCCACTCTTCACAAACCAATACACATTAACCAGGTGCATGTTTCTTCTCTCTTTAGTTACATTTTTATCTAATAGTTTTAGATTTCATGTGAAAAATATTTTCTCTGAAATTACATCTATATGCTTATTCTGACCACAAGATGGTGCCCTCATATCTCCCAAGCCGTTGTAGTTCTATTCAATGAGATAGCAATTGGGATATTCTCCATCAGAGTGATAATAGTCAACTTACTCTCTCTTTGACTCCATATGTAGTCAGAAGATCTTTGATGAAAAAGAAAACATCAATAGGCTTAGAAGTGGCAAAAGTTTTCAAAATTACAAAAACTGTGTTCACCTCCTCCTGATGTTTAACATTGTGACCAAGGATATACCAAAATGGTGAAAGGAAAGGACACAAGTTCATGACTTGGAAAGTAACCCTGCCAATCATGAGGGTCTGCAATAATGTGAAAATGATGAAATGTGACACTGCAACACAAATTCTGCATTTTCTACTTGTATCCCAATGCGGCACATAAATATGTATATTGTGTAGTTTGTGTCCCAACATTGTAACTCACATTTTGTCATATGCCACCTTCTCCAGCCCTGGGTATCATGTTTCCAATTCTAAAGTAGTATGTAACCAAAGCTGCAGAAAACTGGTTAAACTGTTATTTTTTATGTCTCAGTCATCTTAGTACAAAAGATGGGGTGGATCTTATAAAATCACAATTGGGGAAATTAGCTCATAATTTCTAAAAAACTTTCTTCTAGTGGACCCAGGTGAGGATTGCTGTGACCTTGAGATGCCTCTCTGAAATAATAATTCATTTTTATTTATATCTTCAAGTCATTGTTGACTCCTGACAATTGCTGGGACTATTCCCTGCATTTTATTAACAAGGTTTTTTGAAAGTGGTTTACCTTGCCTTCTTCCTAGGGTTGAGAGACACTGGCTGGCTCCAGGCCATCTGACTGGCTTTGTGCCCAAGGCAGGAATAGGACTCTCCTGGTTTCTAACCTGATGCCTTATCTACTACAAACTAGCTGATAGTTGCATATTGCTTTCCATTAAAAAAAACCCTCAAAAACAATTACAGTTCAAATTCAACAGTAAAAAGAAAATACAGCAAAGAAATAGGAAGTAAAATAAAATTAAAACAAGTAGAAGCAGCAATAGAAGCTTAAAAATCACAAGTGTTATCACGTTATTAAAGTATATTGGAAAATAAAGCTTTCTGCATTAAACAAGAAGCAATTTTTTTTTTAAAAAAATGACCTTCTAATGCTGAGATAAACAGATGAAACTCAGTGCAAAACTGATTTTCTTTGTTTCTGGGAACAAGACATTCATGTGGCAGGTTATTAAAAAAAACAGGTTGACCCAGCTATGCAGTTCTGGCCTTTACCCTGTACAAGGTTTGTGGCTGTCTCCATTAGACTTGTTTTTTCCTGATAAAAGTATCTCAAAGAAAGGAGGGATATGGTCAAAGAAAGGAATCTACATGGAATGCCCCTTTTTTATTTCCTCAATTCCATGAACTGTGTAAGCTAAACATTCCTGTTTCCATGAGTTTCATGAGTCAGGAAATTTGGATTATCTCCATTTTGATTAAAAAAAAGTATCTTCATCTGCCAATGTGTCAGCAGCTAATCTAAAAGTGGAAGATGAACATTTTTGCAACGTGGTCATCTGCTAAGGAGATCTCAGTGGATTTAACTCATCTTCAGAAAGATATTAAAACATGGCTGTTTCAGAAATTTCCATATATCACACAAACAGCCTTTGGACATTGCCCTTTGCTTGCTATCTGTTTGACAGCGTGCTATCCTAATGGTACATTATTTTTAATGTGCATTCTCATATGGCTATATACTTTGGCTTTTAGGCTTGCAAGCCACCTAGAGGTGCACAACTGTGGCAGTATATAAGTAATAGGAAATAAATATCCATACATGAATGTTTTAAAAATAACATGCCAACTCAAACTTTATGCACAATTTGAGAATAGGATGAAAGCATCCAGACAAATAACACCCACACCAATTTACATCACACACACACACACACACACACACACACACACACACACACACACACGAAAAAGTATTTAAAAGGCCAGTGCTCTGACAGATGAGCACAGTTCAAAGCACACTGAAGATATCTCCCCCCCCCAGAATGGAGACAAAACATTTGCAGCCAAATCGCCAAGCTCGGAGATCAAGCCAACAACCCAAATGAATGCATATTTCAAAAAGATTTGTTTTATTGATTTGATTGATCTTCTGACTTAAAAGATTATTAAAAATACTTCAGCTGTTTTTGGAAGCATATCAATAGGAATATTCATTCTATAAGGTTTCATTCTATAGCTGTGGTGGTGAACCTATGGCACGGGTGCCACAGGTGGCACACAGAGCCCTCTCTGTGGGCACGTGCACTGTCGCCCCAGTCCTAAGCCTTCAGCTGGGTTTTATAAAACCTTTTCACTTTAGGCCTCCACTGCCATGTGCAAAAAAAAAGTTCAATCAATCAATCAATCAATCAATTTCAACTTCTCGCGGGAAAAAAAGTTCTCACTAAGTTGGAATTGATTGAAGTATTTAGTCCCACTCACTCTGCCATTACCACTGCAGCCACGCCCACCCAATGTACCACGCCCACCCAATGGGCCATGCCCACCTGGCACCCAATGATACATAAGTGGGTTTTGGATTGAAGTTTGGGCACTTGGTCTCTAAAAGGTTCGCCATCACTGTTCTATAGCATTTGCTGCAATTCTGCAGTCATCCTATAGGGTTTGTTGAAATTCCCTTTTATTAAAGATAATACATTTTTTTGGATCTTGGATGTGATTCTCATTTTCCAAGGTAATTCTCACTGCAGTGCTTAAAAACGGTGGGCTCCCTGGGCAACAGCGGCACCTGGGATGATCAGGAAAGACCCCGCGGATCAAATGGATCAGCTAGGCGGCGGAAGAGGCAGCCGCAGCAACCGCCCTGAGCAGGACCGGAGTCGTTACCCTGCCTCGACCTCCTGGCCTGCTCCTGAACAACAGCGGCATCTCCCTGGGATCAAGGAGATGCCGCAGACCGGCTATGCGGACCCGATCGACCACCACCGAGGGACCTTTCACAGCGGCGCTAAGCTTCTCCAGGCCCCGGTCAACCAACTCACCGAAAACCCCTCGACGGCAGCACCACTAGATGCGGCGTGGCGTCCCCGGCCCGCACCCTAGATGCCGACGGTATCTCGGTGCCGATCAACACCCTAAAGACGCCAGGATGCAGCTGACCATTGGAGATGACGGCGACTAGACCACCGAGGCCATCAGCATCTGGCCTCCACCAGCTCCGAACCCCCTGCCCTCCCTCGCCCCACAGGACATGACGGGCCTGGGTGTAAGCCACAGTGGCAGAGTGGCCTGTCCTACACCTGCAGCCCCATAGAGGTGAGAGCTCTATGGGGTATGCTTCACCCAGAGTGGGTCCTGGACCACCCCCAGAAGCAGAATCACAACCCATCGTGAGAGGATGGGGAGTGGCCTGCTTCTGGGGTTCACCCAACCAAGTGGCAGTGGTTGGATGATGGTCCAGATACCCACCTACCCGACTAGACCCTCCTTCCAATGCTCCACCCAGGGGACCGCCTTCCCAATGCTCCCCAATGCTCCCTATGCTTCTTCAATATTCTAGCATAGATCTACTCGCCCTCAGGAGTTCCCCCCTCTCCTGGGTTCGTCCTGCCTTCAATACATCAAACCTCGATGACGGGCCCGACCATTGGGCCTCTGAGAGATGGCCAGGCAGGGTCAGGGGCCTCCATCACAAGACCAACAAGAGGCCCCTGGTTAAGTTTCTTGTTTTTTTGTCGGGTTAGGGAGGGGGGCGGGAAAAGAGTATGGCTGCTCGGGGAAGGCAGGCCTTCCGGCTACCATAACGCAGGCCAGGCCTACGACCATTCGCGATGGTGAGAAACGAGGACCAGTCGCCGACAATACCCAATGGCGTACTGACGAACATCCTATTCCCAGGATGGTGGGGAACGGCAGAAGGTGCACAAACAGAGGGCCGTATCGTCACCGGGAGTGTCATCTCCGCTCTGTACAAGCGGTGAGACGCTCCGACCCTCTGTACTTCCCCGGAGGACCCGGGAGCGAAGGTGTGCAGCCTCCTATGCTAAGGCTGGTCTACCTGAATGCCAGGTCTGTAGCTAACAAGGCTCACCTTGTTCGTGACCTAGTGGAGAGCGAGCACGCGGACCTGGCTTGCATCACGGAAACCTGGCTGGGCCCAGAGGGTGGTGTCCCTCTGGTTGACCTCTGCCCGCCAGGTTTCCAGGTGCTGCACCAGCCTCGGACCCATGGGAGGGGCGGGGGAGTGGCAGTTATCATCAGGGAATCCCTTAGCCCGTGAGAGACCACCGTCCCTCAGATGGTCGGGTGTGAGTCTCTCCTACTGAGATACGGCCCGGGGGCGCAGTTGGGCCTGCTGCTGGCATACCTACCACCTAATCGTGCAGCGGCAGCCCTGCCCGAGCTACTCGATGTCCTCTCAGGGTTGGTGGTTGAATTCCCAAAACTCATGGTCTTGGGCGACTTTAACCTACCGTCCCTGGGAGGATCGTCCGATCTGGCTCGGGAGTTCATGGCTTCCATGGCAGCCATGGACCTGTCGCAAATAATTTCTGGACCGACTCATGAGAGAGGCCACACCCCAGACTTGGTGTTCTTGTCTGGATGGTGGCGCGATGATATCGGTGGGGGTGCCACGACTGTTACGCCCCTGTCATGGACCGATCATCACCTCCTGCGGCTAGACTTCCCCTTTGCCACCCCCCGCCGTGGGTGCGCGG
This sequence comes from Vipera ursinii, assembly GCF_947247035.1. Classification (NCBI taxonomy): domain Eukaryota; kingdom Metazoa; phylum Chordata; class Lepidosauria; order Squamata; family Viperidae; genus Vipera; species Vipera ursinii. The sequence continues at coordinate 66,547,054 of NC_139515.1, read as the reverse complement.
TGCCAACCAGATGGTACCGCCCTAGGCGCCTAATGGACCCTGATAGGTTCCAGGCAGCGCTTGGGGACGCACATGCACTCCCTGCTCACAGCTCGGCGGATGCCTTAGTGGAAGCCTGGGAAAAGGCAGCCACGGAGGCTCTGGACCGAGTTGTACCCTTGCGGCCTCTGACCCGGTGCAGATCCCAGCGAGCCCCATGGTTCACCACAGAGCTCCGGGAGATGAAGCGTCGGAGACGGGGCCTAGAGAGCCGTTGGAGATCCAGTCGATCCGAATCCGACCGATTGCGATTAAGAATCCTCACCAGGTCTTATCTCGCTGCGATAAGGGTGGCAAAATCCAACTACTTTTCCACCCTCATCGTGTCTGCAGATAATCGCCCGGCTGCCTTGTTCAGGGTGACTCACTCCCTACTGAACCAAGAGGTGAGGGAGGAACCCTTGCAGGGTCGAGCCGAGGAATTCGGTCAATATCTGCTGGATAAAATTGCTCGGATTCGAACCGGCCTGGACTCCAACTGGGCTGAGCTGGAAGAACAAGGCATGTACAGTCTTGTCGACGTCATCTGGGAGGAATTTGATCCTGTGACTCCTAAAGAAGTGGACAGGATTATGAGGAGGTTGAGCTCCTCCACATGCTTACTGGACCCGTGCCCTTCCTGGCTGGCTTATGCAGCTCGAGAGGGGACACGAGGCTGGTTCCTGACGGTCATCTCCGCTTCTCTGAGTGAGGGTCACTTCCCCACCACCTTGAAGGAGGCGGTGGTGAGACCTCTCCTCAAGAAGCCCACCTTGGACCCATCCTCATTGAATAACTTTCGTCCAGTCTCCAATCTTCGCTTCCTTGCGAAGGTTGTTGAGAGCGTGGTGGCGCACCAACTTCCTCAGATCCTGGATGAAGCGGTTTATCTAGACCCGTACCAATCGGGCTTCAGGCCGGGCTACAGCACGGAGACGGCATTGGTCGCTCTGATAAATGATCTCTGGAGAGCCCGGGACAGGGGCCATTCCTCTGTCCTAGTCTTATTAGACCTCTCGGCGGCTTTCGATACCATCGACCAAGGTATCTTGCTGCGACGCCTCAGGGGACTGGGAGTGGGAGGCATGGTTCTGCGTTGGTTCTCCTCCTTTCTCCAGGGTCGCTCGCAGTCGGTGCTGGCAGGGGGACAGAGGTCGACCCCGAGGCCTCTCGCTTGCGGAGTCCCTCAGGGGTCGGTCCTCTCGCCTCTCCTGTTCAACATCTACATGAAACCGCTGGGTGAGATCATTCGCAGCTTTGGAGTAGGGTACCATCAGTATGCTGATGACACCCAGCTTTTCATCTCAACTCCAAACAACATCAGTGATGCCCTCGACGTGATGTCCCGCTGCCTGAAAGCGGTCCGGGAATGGATGGGGAGGAACAGGCTTCAACTGAACCCGGACAAGACTGAATGGCTGTACGTACCGGCAAGCCAGGATACTCAGAACATCCCATCCCTTAACATCGGGGACAAGTTACTACCCTGTTGATAGGGCCCGCAACCTGGGTGTCCTCCAAGACTCGCAGCTCTCCCTGGAAGATCACATAGGAGCTGTGACCAAGGGGGCCTTCTCCCGGGTTCGACTAGTTCGCCAATTACGGCCTTATCTGGACCTGGATGCCTTACGTACAGTCACCCATGCTCTTGTGACCTCTCGCCTAGACTACTGTAACGCTCTCTACATGGGGCTGCCCTTGAGATCCACTCGGAAGCTTCAACTGGTGCAAAGTGCAGCGGCACGGACACTCTTGGGAGCCTCCCGATACTCCCATATCACACCTCTCCTCCGTGCGCTGCACTGGCTTCCAGTTGCCTTCCGTGTGAAGTTCAAGGTGCTAACAATGACATACAAAGCCCTACATGGCATGGGTCCGGACTACCTACGGGAGCACCTTCTGCCAATGTCAGCACCCCACCGTCCTGTGCGCTCCCACAGAGAGGGCCTCCTCAGGGTGCCACCGCTCAAGGAATGTCGGCTGGTGGCCCCCAGGGGGAGGGCATTCTCGGTGCGCCAGCCCTCTGGAACAGCTTACCAACCGAAATCCGGATGGCCCCCGACCTCCGCACCTTCCGGCGTGACTTAAAAACTTACCTGTTCCAGCAGTCCGGCCTGGCCTGATAGCTCTAATTGGGGTCCCAGTTTGTTTTTTACTATTCTTTTTTTTTCACTATTGTTCATTCTGTATACCTACCTTATTCTGTACACCGCCCCGAGTCCCTCGGGAGAAGGGCGGTTTATAAAAACAAAAAAAAAACCAAAACAAATAAATAAATAAATATTTTGTTGTTAGCTGCGAAGTTGTGTCCGACCCATCGCAACCCCATGGACAATGTTCCTCCAGGCCTTCCTGTCCTCTACCATCTTCTGGAGTCCATTTAAGCTCATGCCTACTGTGACTCCATCCAGCCACCTCATTCTCTGTCGTCCCCTTCTTCTATTGCCTATATGTATATACATATACATATACTACTACTACTACTACTACTACTACTACTAATAATAATAATAATAATAATAATAAATAAACCTTTATTGTCAAAGTGCAACATGTGTACATTGAGATTAGCTGAGCCTCCCCCCGTGCTCTCTCCCCCCAACACACATTGACAACAAACCCTCCATCCCACCACACTATGTGAACCAACTACACCACACACCGGCCTCCCAAGTCAATTCTGCATAAGATTATGTCCCATTTAAAAGCCTAACATCCCACGGATAAAAGCTATTTTTCAGCCTGTTGGTATGGCTAGCTATATTCCTATACCTCCTACCGGATGGTAGGAGACTAAAGAGATACCGTCCAGGGTGTGAGTCATCCCTGAGAATCTTCCTCACTCTTCCAAGGCAACGAGCCGTGGCGATGTCATCCAGTGGTGTCAGTGAAGCCTCTGTTGGGCCTTTCTAGCCACCTGAGTTGTGTTAACTTTCCAGGTCAGATCTTCACAGAGGTAGACTCCCAGAAATTTAAAGGAGGAAACTCTCTCTACACAGTTCTCTCTCTACACATACATGTACATATACATATACATATACATATACATATACATATACATATACATATACATATACATATACATATACATATACATATATGATGTATATATATATGTGTGTGTGTATATATATGTATGTATGTATATATGATGTATATATGTATATATTTATTTATTATTTATTATTTATTTAATTTAATTTGTATACCGCCCTTCTCCCGGAGGACTCAGGGCGGTGTACAGGGCAATAAATACCAAAAATACAGAATACAAAAATTAAAAACAGATTAAACCATTGTGCCCGAATACAATAAATTACTTAAAAACAGTAATTAAAACCCCAAACCCATCAGACCAGGCCGGCTTGTTCAAATAAATAAGTTTTTAGATCACGTCGGAAGGAGCGAAGATCGGGAGTCGTCCGGAGCTTAACCGGTAAACGGTTCCAAAGGTCAGGTGCGCTCACAGAGAACGCCCTCCCCCTGGGGGCCACCAGTCGGCATTCTCTGACCGGTGGCACCCTGAGGAGGCCCTCTCTGTGGGAGCGCACTGGGCGGAGGGAAGTTGATGCCGGCCGCACGTGCTCCCTTAGGTACTCCGGACCCATGCCATGTAGGGCTTTATAGGTCATTACCAGCACCTTGAATCTTACCCGGAAGGCAACTGGAAGCCAATGCAGCTCACGGAGCAGAGGTGTCGGGAGCAGAGGTGTCGGGAGACCCCCAACACAACTTGCGCGGCTGCATTCTGCACCAGTTGGAGCCTCCGAGTGGTCCTCAAGGGCAGCCCCATGTAGAGAGCGTTGCAGTAGTCCAACCGAGAGGTCACGAGCGCATGAGTGACTGTATGCAAGGCATCCCGGTCTAGATAGGGCCGCAACTGGCGCACCAGGCAAACCTGGGCGAAGGCCCCCCTAGTCACAGTTACTATATGATCTTCCAAGGAAAGCTGTGAGTATATATGTTTTATATAGGAAATTCAGATGCTGGAAGCATGTCAATAGGAGAATTAGGCTATTGCAGGCTAATTCTGCCAACTTCCAGCAGTTTGATCCTGACTGGCTTAAGGTTGACTCAGTCTTCCATCCTTCCAAGGTCGGTAAAATGAGGACCCAGATTGTTGGGGGGCAATATGCTGCCTCTGTAAACCACTTAGAGAGGGCTGTAAAACACTATGAAGTGATATATGAGTCTAAGTGCTATTGCTATTGATTTGGCCCATCCAGTGACCATGATCCAGATTTGAGTCTTCTTCCAAACATAAATTTCCTTACTATCTGCTTCTGTAGTTGGCTAGGCACTGGTCTTTCCAACAGTTAGTACCTTTTAGGAGTAGATAGTTATTGTATTTGGCTTTACCTGAGGCCTAGGCCTCAGAAAGCAACAAGGTAGGATCATGAAGCATATCTATATGCACACAATTCAGGAGCAGGGATAGTCTAGATGGAAAATTATGCGTGGGAATAGATTTGCAGACGGAGAAATAAAAATAAGGCTTTGTATTAAAGGCTGGGATTATTCAACTGGGAAAAGAATGAGCGATTTAACTTTTCTTAGTTTTCAGTTTTCTTTTTTTACTGGGAAGATTTCCGTATATCACAAATGAAATCACTACTAACAGAAATATTGATCAACTTTTAAAGGACGGCCCTTTTGACTTTGCTTTCCCTTCATTTTTTTAAATGTATGTTCTCTCCTTCAAGATGGGGAAAGGAATGACCACAGTTAATGATTTGGGAGGGAGTTATCTTCAGTGGCTGCAACAATGATGATAAATAGACAAGTTGTATCATGCATGGAGGTAGGACCAGAAATGAGATGTTTTTCAGACAAGAGGATTCCTAGATCTAGCAATTTAAAAAAAAAAGATCATACACCTATTCTACCTTTTTCTTCTTAATTAATACCTTTTCTGGTAAACGGCTGTGGCAAAAGATGGGAGAATTAGAAATGCAGAAAATTGTTTAGATCTCTTGTAAAATTTCAGAAGGAAGCAAAGCAATTGTACCATAGAAGCCTAATCTGCTAATATCCTGTGCCGCTTTCAACTTTCCTAGATTGTGCTTTTAAGTTCTTTGTATCAACAATACTCCTGGGATTTCTAAAGTATAACTTGGGATAATCAGAAGAAAGGTCATTTGATTTTGGCCTGAAGCCACCTCCATTCCACCTCCATATGAAGGTTCTGATGTGTACAATTTTATGTTAACTATTAAAAGTGACCAACACAACAGTTATTCTTGCTTGATTTACAGGAAGAGAAGAAATAGCAAAAGCGGAGATTCTCCCCCCCTTCCTGGCAGCACATTTGTGTCACATAACCTTTGACCTGTCACTGATTCCTGCAGAACATTTATGCAGCAGAAGAATGCGCTGGTCCTGGAGGGCTCATGTGGTTCTCATCAGCTTCCAAAGGCTCAGTGGGTGGGAATGCTCTCCCACATGCAGCTATTTGGATATGTCAGTGGCCCTGAATGTTGCAGTAGGCTGGCTTTATTCACCTCCCTGCGTTGGTGGAGTTTACAGCAGGGCAGACACTGAGTCTCCATTCCAGCATCCTCATATGGTAGCCAAGGACACTTGCTCATTTTTCTTTCCAGTTGCCCTGATTATCTTCTCCCCCCCCCTCCCCTTGAGAAGGTTTTGCATTTCAGCTTTGATGATTTTCAAATATCCATCCTTCTCCATGGTCTGGCCCTCTCCACTCCGACAAACAACTTTTTCTTAGCATGGCAAGCTTTACTTCAAAAAACTTCATTTTTTTTAGACCTAGAGTGTCCCTGAGGAAGAGGGACAGAAGGCTTTATTATTTATGCCACCCACAATCTCCTCAGGGAATTTCCTTATTTTGTTTTAAGCTGGAATCTCAAAAAAGCTGCAGCTCTGATTCAAGGCTTCATTTTGGGGGTTGGCAAACGAGAAGAACTGCAGCAATACATATTAGAATCTCCTGAAGAAATATTAAAATCAGCAACAAATATTAAAATCAGCAACGAGCCTTGGTGGAGCAGTGGGCTAATGCCTCCTTAAGTAACACCAGCTGCCTGCAATTATTGCAGGTTCGCATCCCACCAGGCTCAAGGTTGACTCAGCCTTCCATCCTTCCGAGGTAGGTAAAATGAGGACCCAGATTATTGGGGGCAATAAGCTGACTTTGTAATAATGCCGCTTGGGGGGGGGAAAAGCCCTAATAAGCAGGCATATACATAGAATGAAGGCTATTGCTAAGCACATTTGATTTGTGCTTAGATTGTAAGCCGCCCTGAGTCTTCGGAGAAGGGCGGGATATAAATGGGATTAAAATAAAATAAAACTGAAGAAAGCTAATCCAGTTGGATCAGCTGGTGCCCTCCAGGTTTTAGAGTTCAACTATCAGTTTCAATTATCCTGATCAATGGTGAAGGATTGCGGGAATTATAGCAAAACATCTGGAAAGCACCATGCACTAAATAGTTTCACCTGCTAATTTTTGTTTAATTATTAAAAAGACACAGGAGCAGGATAAGCCCCTTTTTCTGGTCTGATGGTCACCAACAAGGTCATCGAGGTTTTTTATCTTTAGACTCCGCCAGCCTTTGATTAGCATTGTTCCATTTCTCTCTGCCTTAAACTTTTTCTTTTCTTATATCACTGCTTTGATGTGCGTAATCTATTCTTTCCTTCCTCGGAGTTGGCTACCTTCCCAAGTCTAATAAAAACAGCACAAAGTTCAGTCTGCACATCCCATTGTGGTGCAGTCTATAAAAGCTGGGTGGTGAAAAGAGACAGGAGCCTCTCTCTTACAGGGCATTCAACTTTGTTCTGCTTCTTTCTTTCTCTCCTTTAGATCATGTACTTACTGTCTACACCAATGAAGCAAGTGGAATGGGAAGTTGAGTGGAATTAGCATCTTGAACATTGTTACTGAACTGCTGGGGTTTATTTTTCCAAGTTAATATGGGGCTTTGTTCCCCTGCCCTTTATTATTTCCATTCATAACATTCACCTTGTTTCAGGGTGTATCCTAGAAGGAAAGATGCTATTCCTTGTAATTTAAAGGTACAGAAAGTGCCTGAAAATGGCTGGCAGACTGGAATGGAAAGGTGCTTTCTTAATTTTTTGATCACGATGTGTAAACCTGAGAATAGCTAATATCCAAATATTTTAAAGCCTAGTGCTCTGTCTTTTATTAAATCAATTAAATGAATCAGTTCTAAGATGGAATAGGTGAAAAAGGTATGTAGGCAAAGTGCTGAAATAGCTGCATGTGTGTCTGGATGGGTTGCCATGCTTTTTTATTAATTTTGTATGGTATACATTTGTCAAGGAGCTCTACAATGCTATGTTACAGAGTATCCTGACAGCCTAACTGCTAGTTTGTTCAGTTTTGTGCTTGTGTGCTTATCTATAATGAACCATGGAGGTGTACCAGCTGACTAGTAGTGTTCAGGTTGGTGACTTCTTCTGGGCCCTCTTCCATCGATCTCATCTAGCATCCGGGCAGCTCCAGCACTGGCCCCCATTGTCTTCATGCAGCTAGCCTTTCCCACTGGAATGGTACCAATTTATCTACTCACAATAATGCTTTTGAACTGCTCAGTGGCCAGGGTAGGAGCCAGAGGCAAGTGATGGATTGCCATGCTGAATCTCTTTATTTAAATGTACTTACATTCTATTCATTCAACTCCTCACCTCAATGATATAATCTTTCCCATCCTTGCTGTGAACCGCTTTGACTGCACAGATATCAAGGCTGCCAAACATCTCTGCAACAGAATCTGCCCAAAGCCGGTATCTGCCAAAACCAGATTGTATTATTATTTGTTTAAACTGTGATTTTTTAAAAAATCAAACAAGCTTCTTATTCAGGGATAGCAATATTCTTTCCACAAAATGGATAGCTTTGTTTTACAGTGGTTTTATGCTAATAATACAGAAGTTTTCTCAAATCCATATTGACAAAGAAAATATGAATATATTGTATAGCTTCTGCCTTTTACATTCAATTGTCAACTGAAAAAGAACAAGCAGGCAATAAATACACCCCAGGTTACCTTTGGTAGAATAGAACTGAAGGTGTTACAAAAGCTATTAAACGCCCTATGAATCTGTACCTGCAAAGATCAAATCTTTGTAATGGCTTTTCCTGTGACACTCAAAGGAAATAAAAAAATGGATTTTGAAAATGCAAGATAGAAAGAATACAGTATTGGCAAGGGATCTTAACAAAAAAATTCTCACACAAATGTCCAGGCTCAAATTACCATATTTTGGACCCATTATGCAAACATCTAGCTCTATTGAGAAGTTTATAAAGTTTATAAAGAGACAATGGAAGGAAAGACAAAAAGATGACAAGATGAATAGACTCAATTGTCCTGGTGATAGGTGAACTATTGGAAGACTTGAAGAACCAGGTTGAGAAGAGATTACTCTGGAGATAATCTATGTATGTGGTGATTAAAAATTGACACCAACTTGATAACACATAATCAAATAGAATAACCATGTCCTCATCAATTTGGTGAGAAAAGAAAGAGCATTATATTTCTTGGGAAAGCTGTAAAAACAATGACTTCTGTTCTTAGTTCAGTACTGAGTATTTTGACTAAATACTGTACTATTTTTGTCTTAATATGTTAATTCTTACTACTATATCAAGCAATACCAAATGTTCAATTAACTGTTTTCTCTAAAAAAAGAAAAAAAGTGCCTATTCTTCCTGTTTTGTTTTTCAGAAAAAAGCAATAGTATGACTAGCCCATGCAGCTCTTTCCCTACGTAATCCTTTTAAAACAGAATCTCAAAAGTATAGAGGCATGGTAGGCAGAGAAAGAGCTCCTAGCAATTACCATTTCTGCTTTAAAAGATAAGAAAGAAGAAAATTCTCTAGAAGAACATGAAGGGTCTCACAACAATTGTCTAACTGAAACAAGCAAAAGGAATTTCTAATTGCATGTTTCTATTCTCTTGAATATTCAGCAAATTCCCAAAATTCCAAACATTTGCAGAGAAGATTACAAACCCAGGCTGGATAAAGAACAAGGAATGTAATTCCTGATGTATCCAGACCATATGACAAAGGGGACTTTCCTTTCTTTTGTAAACAATTGTAGCAATGATCAGGGCTGCAAATATCTGAAGATGATCCCTCACCACAGGAATCTTCTTGACTATTATGTTCTTTAATGGACATAAAGTTTAAAGTGGCCCCATGTTTTGACATGCCTTCAGTGAGAATAATCCCTCATCTCCACCCATGGTTTCTTGTTCTTCTTATGTCAATCACTGCCCAAAGTGAAAAGGATCATGGGGGCAAATGGCTTTAATTCCTTGTTGCTCATTGGACAACTAGATGACAGTGATTAAGACAGCAGCGGTAGCATTTGGGTGTCATTGGTTGTTGAACTCTCTCTTCTTAGCCACTAAAATATTCTTTGTTGATTGTAACCATAGGTAAAATGCTTTTGCTCTGCTGGATGATAGCACCTAGGCAACCTTAGCTTAATTAATGCTAATTAATTCTAATTCTAATTAGAAGTAGACTTAATTAGAATTGGATGAGAGTCCACAATTCCCCAATTGTAAGCAAGTAAGTAAGTAAAAAAAATAATAATGAAAAAAATCCAGAATACACTGAAAAACTACCTCTGTATTTTTTCCAAGAAAAGCACATGGACATGTCTGTCAAAGCAAAGTCAAAGATGATCTCCATTTCACTTGATTTCAGTGCAATTTAATTACTATGCTACTGGCAACTGTTTTTATTCCTTTGGTTTCTTTATTTTACATTTTATTGCAGTTTGTTACGTTGCTTTTGGCTTTTATACCTAAGTTCTCAGTCACTTATAGAAGTGATACGAACAATGTATTGCTTTTGAAAGCTGCATATAAGCTTTCTGCAATCATGTCAAAATATCTAGTACATAGAAGACCTATAAAACAAAAATCTCATTCTGTATTTCATACTTTCCAACTCCTTTTGAATTTAGGGGCATCTCCTTATATTTATCTTTTATAAGGGTTTAAAAGGATCTGTACAGTATAGTCTGCAGCTTTCTTGAATCTAAGCCAAATAGATGTAAACCAGGATAAGATTTGTAGCCTTGGGTATTTTTATTATTTATTTATTTGTAAAGCTTATTGACTGCCTGTCTTACTTCAGGGTAACTCGGAGCAGCTTACAATCTTAAAAGATAAAAACTATACAAAGCTAAAGGACATAAATATAATACTATGAAGACTGAAATATTGCAGCCCAATTAAAAGATGGCATGGGGGGGGGATACTGGGATCTGTTGTTAATCGATTAACCATCAACACTGTGATGCTTTTCTATGAGAGCCCCAAGCTAACTGGCACAGTCAGGTCTTTAAGGCTATTATGGAGGGTCAGGGGAGTTGGAGCTGACCTCATTTGGGAGGGGTGGTGGTGGTGGCAAAAGGTTCCAAAGGGCAGGTGCAATAGCAGAGAAGGCTCTTCTCCTGGACCCTGCAGGCTGGAATACTTGAGCTGATAGGGACCATATCAGGCCTCCTCGGCCAGCATGAGTAAAAAGTAGAGTTAGAGTTTTCCATATCTCTGCGTAAAGAAGCAGTACTTGCTAAATACTCTGTCTGTAGTTTATAGTCAATTAAAGTAACAAAAAGTCCTATTAGGGTCAGCCCCACCTGTTAAGCCTAATGAAATAGTCAACTTAGATGGCTTACCTTGTGAATCATTTAAAGGGAGCAAAGAGTTATTTGATTCAAGAAATGCAAAGAATCTGATGGCAAGTGAACCTCTTTATCCAAAGCTGCATACTCATGCTGAACGAACAACAGATAGGAGAAATTTTTCTTGTACTTTTATTTTTCTTAAACTTTCCTTTTTTTCACCCACTACAGTGGGAGAAAAATTAGTTATATTAACTCTAGATACAAGTTATAAACACTTTGGATGTAGTTTCCCCCACTCATTCTGGGGGCTTTTCAGAAGTCTGAAAGGGCTTGAGATACTGCAGACCATGTTTCTGTTCTGAAATACCTTGGGAGGGCCCTCATATGATGGAAATCTGTGTCTAATGCAGCGGTTCCCAACCTTAGGAACTTGAAGATGCGTGGACTTCAACTCCCAGAATTCCCCAGCCAGCATAGCATCTTCAAGTTCCTAAGGTTGGGAAACGCTGGTCTAATGGAGAAATGGCTCATACTTACTTTTGACTGACATCATCCTAACAGTGTTGCCATTGTAGTCAGCACTTTACTTCTAGAGTGAGGTGACAAAGCATTTGGGAAAGGCAGAAACAGTGGGGACAAAGATGGAAATCTGAATACCTTTCTTGAAGAGAAACTCTAAAATTAGAATAAATTATCATTGGTGAGCTAATTCTTTCCCACACTGGGTTTGTGTGAGGAGAAGGGTACTAGGAATGTGCTGTTGACATTGCGGATTAACCCCATGAATCAAACAGGTTGCCCATGCTAATTCACAAGGAACGTCATGGAAATCTAGGGCTGAAGCAAGGGAACAAATTGGCTGCTCATGAAAGAATGAACAAGAAGATGCTGGAAAGAAAGTATAAAACTTTCTAGGGTAAGTGTAGGTAGGAAATAATTCAATAGTCTCAAACAAGATTCAAATGCAGTAGCAATTAGGCATAATAAGCCCATCCTGAATACTTTAGTGCAACCTAAAAGAAACTCGCATGGTCATGTGGCCATCCAAGAAGTGCTGAATAGGAGTCTGTTGAAATAGCTTTAAAAAGCAAAAGAGATGTCCAAATTGTTCCATAATCTATTCCACCACAAAATTTGGAGGAGGTGGGGAACAAGACAATCCTAACTGAATTCATTCTGGCTAGCATTAGTCCTGCCTAGGATCTGTAGGAAGCAAAACATTCAAATTGATTTATGCCAGGATTCTTTGTAGGATTTGCTTACAAATTCAGCTACAGAGCTATTACTAACATTGCATCATAAGGGGTCAATAGAAGGCTGATCAATCACTTGTGCCTCTGTTTTGCATTTATACATTATTATAATATATGGGTTACCAGAATTTAACTCAGCCCTGTGAGATTCACATATTTAATAAAGGAGTACGTAAAAGTATAATATGAACACAGTATATTACAAAAACTATTACACTCTTCAAGTTAATTATAACTATATATCACATTTTAAGAGCTGCCTTTGAATGTGTACAGGAGGCATTGCCTTATGTTGGCATATTGAGTTCAATATTAGATATGCTGTTAGGCAAGTATACACAGAGAAGTCTTCTAAACCTATTTCAAGATAGTCAAATTTAGCCTAGGACCTTCTGTGTGCAAATAGATGCTCTGTAACTTTGCCACGATGTGCAATAAAATGCACAACTGCAAGTAGTAAACTCATAACAATCTGATTGTAGGCTGAATAGTTCTGTGCAGAAAATGTTGGTATAGGAAACCTGCCTTGACTGGAAATGAAAAACCTTAGGCATATTCTTCTTTCAGCCTGCTTCTCACTCTGCCTTCTTGGCATGACAATCTAGGATGAATAGGATATATCACCCCACTGTGCTCTCTCGCTCCACAGAAAGAAAGCAACAGTAGAGTTGAGGAGTTAAATGAGAAGGAGGAGAAGCAGAAAGCAGCAGGTGCCATGTTTTAATTTTCAAGAATGCAAATTGAGTTTCTGCACTACTGCTGGTTGTTTGAGATAAATACTTAATACAGTTTTAAGCCTATCAGATTTACCCCAAAGATTGTGTGTTAGTAATAGTAGCTCTTTCTATTTAATACCTCTCAGTCATGGCGATCTGTTCCAACATGGCAGAACCTGTGTTTGCTTTCCAGTTTCCAGAGATTGATGTCCTCCTGGGAAAAACAAACAAGCCATATGAGAACAATCAATGCTCCCAAACATTGTAATTCCTATCCAAACTGAACAAAGGAGGGAAGAAATGAGGGAAGCAGGACAGACTGAGTTGGCACAAAATCCTTTCAGAGCTCTGCTGTCTTCGAAGCTTTTAACTGTTGCTGATGACTCGGTCAATGTGTAACACCATCCATAAGCTGAAAATGGCCCTCTAAATGCTGGCAACCTCCCACGTAGTTACATCTTTATCCAAATCCTTGTTGGGTTTTCTTATATCAGCCTTATGAACTCTTTTGCAGGGTATGCCAGGCATTGTACAGTAGAAACATCTGTGAAAAGGCTGTGGAATAATTAACCTTGCCTACTGTAGTATAGAATTTAAACTGCTCGTGAAACTCCATGCCAGAAAAGCCAAGCAAAAGCTTCCCACAGACATCAGTGAGCTTTAGAATTGGTCTTTAAAAAGGGAGATGGTAGGATAAAAAGCTAAACCAGTGGCTTTCATTGAGGTCTGCTTCCTATTGTGATAGAAATACAGCTATCTCTGCTGACGGAGATTGAATGGCACTAAAAACCACCCACTGGCTTTCTCCCACTGATTCCTCAAGTGGTATTAAAGGAGTCAAATCTTTTTTCTTGTTACTGGTTATTAATGCCTGTGCCTGCTGGTAGTGCTGCTGGCAGACTTGGTCTTCTGAAATTACAGTTAGAGTGTAGCATCCATAAAGTTGCCCAGCTTCATGATCAGATATTATAAATGTCAGGTTTCACATGCTCTTGATGTGCATCGTCAGAAGGGTATGAGAACATAGCTGACTGCTGAAAAGTAGAAGATTTTGAAACTAATATTCAGAATTTTAACTTCAGTATCATTCACGATACAAGCTTTGAGCATTTGACTTGTTACAAGGTAAAGGTAAAGGTTCCCCCGCACATGTGTGCTAGTCGTTTCCAACTCTAGGGGCCAGTGCTCATCTCCGTTTCAAAGCTGAAGAGCCAGTGCTTGTCCGAGGTTATCTCCGTGGTCATGTGGCCGGCATGACTAGACGCCAAAGGCGCACGGAATGCTGTTACCTTCCCACCGTAGTGGTCCCTATTTTTCTACTTGCATTTTTACGTGCTTTTGAACTGCTAGGTTGGCAGAAGCTGGGATGAGTAACAGGCGTTCACTCTGTTACGTGGCACTCAGGATTCGACTCGCCAAACTGCTGACCTGATCGACAAGCTCAGCGTCCTAACCCACTGAGCCACCGCGTCCTTCTATTTGACTTGTTACAGTGCTACAAATATTTTTTTCTACATGCTAGAAAAGAACTAGCTATAAGATACATTTAATTACATTTTGAATGATGTTTGGTTAAGACCAACACAATGTGGCTTAATTCCTGCAGCAAAGGCTAAGCAAGATATATAGAGAAGTTTCTTTAAATACATGACTATTCAGTCCAGGAAATTGTATACTGACATTGTATATTGTATATCGACAAGCTAAGGAAGTGCTAATCTTTCTGGAGTTTTATAAAATCATTTTAGATCAAGAGCTGAATCTACATTTCAAATTTGGCTGATGTCTCCTACTTGCGCAGTCTTAACTTTTGTATTTAGCATCTCTTCTGCCCTCAGAAAAGATGGCATCACTTAAACAGGAATTTAGATCATTACGTATTGTCTATATACATTTCATATCACACACAAAAATCACAATTTACTAAGAGACATGTTGATGGCTGCAAGGAGAGGTTTAACACAAAATTGGCAAACAGATATCTTACTGATGATATCAGAATGAGAAGTTAAGTTTGGGGTATAGTCAACATTGGTTAAATTGGCATATATTCACAACTGAAGTTTGACTAAATTCAAGTAAAATAGTTTCCATGCATATTATATATTACATGGCAAGACAAATGTAAACATTGGAGCACATTTTAAGGGAAAAAGAAATAATTAAAGAACTGAGTTTAGAAGTACATGAAAATTTTGATTGTATAAATATTGAATATCAGTCAGGATACAAATGGGAAGTTGGAAACTAAATATTTACTCAATAATGCTTTTAGTAGATTTTTTTCCTTTTTCTCTTAGGTGATTTATCTTTAAATAATAAATAGTGGATATATTGGCATTCAACTCAGATATTTAAAAAGACATTTATAATCTTTTTCCTTGGTGTTAAAAGCAACCCAGTTCATTTTGCTTTGTATGGTTAATCCTTCATTAACAATATACTGAGCACCAACTGCACAATTTTGCAATCTCTCTGTTCACCTGATACAATGTTTGCTTCAATTTTTTCCTTTTTTCTCTATTTAGTCTTTTTAAAAATATTAATAAAAGAAAACATGCATTTTTTCAAAGAAATACATTTATTTCTGTCACTTAGCCATTTATGCTGATATTGGTAAATCATATAAGAATAGATTCTTCTTTCTTTCTTTCTTTCTTTCTTTCTTTCTTTCTTTCTTTCTTTCTTTCTTTCTTTCTTTCTTCCTTCCTTCCTTCCCTCCCTCCCTCCCTCCCTCCCTCCTTCCTTCCTTCCTTCCTTCCTTCCTTCCTTTCTTTCTTTCTTTCTTTTTTTCTTTCTTTCTTTCTTTCTTTCCTCTCTCTCTCTCCTTCCTTCCTCTCTCTCTCTCTCTCTCTCTCTCTCTTTCTTTCTTTCTTTCTTTCTTCTTTCGTCTAATGAACGTACAAATATTATCTGATGTGCTACCAATGACAAAGTATCTTACATTATGCTTGATAAATGTTCTTTGTAACATAATACATTTTGGAAAATATTATATTGAGAACCATTGAACAAACAATAGCATTTGGGAGTATGTTCTAAGAATGATACAATTATAACATGGATTAGTTGTGGTAAAATCCCTGGGGTTGTGCATTCAGATGGTTGAATTTTATTTTCCCTGTTATTTTTGAATTCCTAGTCTTAACTATTAGCCACTACCCATTACAAAAGGGCTTGTTATCCACATGCTTAGTAACAGGCTGCTGCTATTTAACACTTTCTAGCCCAGCACTGAGCCCAATAGTTTTCAGTTGCCATTTTATCTAACCTTTAACAACCTTCTGCAACCTGTTGCCATCCAGGTATATTGAGGCTGCAGCTCTGGAGTTGCATCTCTCACATCTGGAGAGCACCCAATCTATTATTGGTTGCCTAATCCTTCCTTTACTAGACCTTCCATCATTTCTTTTTTATTCTATGTGCTGCTGAACAGCAAAGCAACTTTATGAATTTCTTTAACTTGTGATTCTTTGGCAGCTGCCTAAAGCCTCACCAGAAGGGAATGTGTTATGTAAAAGTTATTATTTCTCTTTTCATTTAACATACATTGTTCTTCTTGGCTAGTCTTTAAAATAAGAGAAGGATGCAATATATGGAATGTAATATATGTTTAGAACTCTAATATTGCTTTGTTTTCACTTTAAAACAAAATCTCTTCAACATAGTTTCTTCAACATAGTCACAATATCTGTAAAAAACTCACATGTAAGCTTTGTAATTGTTGCCAATTTTCTGGATTCGGATGTCGTATTTGGAGTCAACAAAAGTCTCTGTTGTGACATATGTTTTGGCCATGGCTACCACACTTACAATGTCTTGGAAATCATGCTGGTTCTCAATTTTCACCTATGATTGATAAAGGTCCAAAACAGAAAAACGAAACATAGTGCAGTCAGTGAGGGATTACTAGAAATTACCCAAATACTGTCATTTTGCTGGGTGAAATGCCCTGGGGAGGGAATACATTAAAAAAAACCTGGGAGATGGGAGTTGTAAGACATTTCCGTGCACAATACTTATTCCTCTGAGAGAAACCAAATCTTAGACTTGTCCATTCCTCAATCCTTCCAAAGCAATTTGAAATAAACCTACTGATCATCTTTGTTTCGACCAACTAAAACCACACATAGAATGGGCGGAGGCAGAATAGGAAGATAAATGACAAATCAGTTATCACAATACATGCTTGCTATTTTTCCATATCAAAGCTACTGCAGGTCTTGAAGAAATGCCCCTCTCCCAATCCTTGTCATCATTCCATAGGAAAAAGAAATGAAATACATTATTGCTTGCTCTTTCATGTTTTAAAATATGTATTCTGTGCATTTTCCTGTTTGCAAAATGTATAAATCAATCCGATCCTTATAATGGTGTGAAGCTGCCTATCAACCCACCATTCCTTCTCTATCAGTAAAAAGGTAAAGGTTCCCCCACACATGCGTGCTAGTTGTTTCCAACTCTAGGGGCCGGTGCTCATCTGCTCATCTGCTAGGTTGGCAGAAGCTGGGACGAATAACAGATGCTCACTCTGTTACGCGGCACTCGGGATTCGACCCGCCAAACTGCCGACCTTCTGATCGACAAGCTCAGCGTCCTAACCCACTGAGCCACACCGCGTCTATCAGAGATCACTTTAAAATGGAAGGGTAGCATGGAATGTCCTTAGTACATTCTAAAACAGTTGCGGAATTTTTATGCTGCAGAAACAGGAACAGCACTTCTATGCTGCCATCATCCTGACTACACTGGGATAACCAAAATCTTATTCTCCCACCTCCATCCCTTCCAGCAGATGCAAAGGGGAAGGGGAAAAAAGACTGAGAAACAAAAGGGTCTCTTGTCAATTTTACCCTTTTATTTAAAAATAGCATTCCCCCTTCATGGACTTGCTAAGAGGGCTGAAACTCAGAAAGGAGGAGGAAAGAAATCCTTTCAGTAGAAAATACCCATAGCCTCTCCAAAACTTTACTGTTGAAAAAGGTTATGATTTACATCATCATCACATTAAAACATAGATAGACCTGAAATAGATTGGCTTGGACTAAACTCAGCTAACATGGGATCACAAGAAATCTAGAGCTGCTTTTGAATTGGCATAAAGACCTCCATGGAAATATCCCTGGAGTGCAGGAATTAATAGAGCACAGGAGAGTGGGGGATACTAATTCCAGCCTCCAACCTGGAAACTGGGTGGGTTAATTGTCACTTGAATCCAGTTCAGTTTGGGGCTTTGAGTTCTGATCCCATCAGTACCAAAAATACAATATAAGCTATGGAATTTAGAACAGATATTGTTATAGGATTCCATAGATATTGCAATAAATGTCTCAAAGATGTATATCTTTGCCTCTGTCATGTGAGGTCCAAGAGATCTTGGTGGCCCAAAGTACATTTGGCCAGCTGTGCCCAGCTGTCAGATGCAACCTTTTCTGGCTGGCTCTCAATAGCCTTGCAGTTGGCTGGAAGCTGCAACTGGTACAGAATGCAGCTGCTTCAAACATCCTAAAGGAATGTCACTATATGCTACAGATCAGGTTTCAGAGTTTTCATAATAACTTTTAAGTTCTTAAATGGTTTAGGATCCTGATGTCCGAGAAGCATCTGTTCCACTATATGTATCTGGAGGAGGAAAAAAAAAGCTCTCCTAAATGCTGCATTGTGCCTGGGGCATGTGCACTATGTAAGAATGTGAGAGAGGACTTTCTCTGTTCTGTCTCTCCCCCTCTCCCTTTCTTTGTCCAGGTTTTCAAGTGCCCTTCCCCTAATATTGCACAATATTGCTTGGGGGTTTTTTTGGGTATAAGTTGAGTATCTTCCTTTTCACTCTTGCAGTAAAGTTATTACATGGCCTGACCACACTCTACTATTCTTTCTGAAAATCTGTACTTTATATTATGATCCCTTTTGGTTAAGGCTTTTAAAAATATTGAATCTTACGGTATTAATTTATGTATATCATGAATTATAGCCTTTTCCAAGATTCTTAAAGATATAGAAATAAAAAAAAATGAAGTTATCTCAATTTTGCTTGGTGCTTTTAACATGTCATAGACTACAACCCATATCATCCTCAAGCGGGAGATAATAACTGTATTAATTCATATCATCTGGAAAGTACCAAACTGCAGAAGGAGGCTCTGACTTTGTTCGGTTTTGTATGTGGTTGAAAAGACACCAGTGTATGTATGAAGTAGCAGTTTGCGGATTTAGGTAAATAGGAGATCTAGGCTACAAAAATCAGGACAACTGCTAGATGGCATCAAAGAGTAAGTGTTGGAACGGGGCGGGAGGGAGTAAAGGAAATTAGCGATTGACATTTGCAGTGCCAAATCTGGTAGCTCTAAGTTTAGGACAGAAAGGCTTATTGGATCTTATCCGGGCTGCTTCTTTACCAAGCACTGTTTGCTTGTCCCTGCCTTTACAGGGAAGGGTGTTCTTTGAGAGCTGCATGACAAAGAGAAATGAACAAACATTTTTTTGGCATGGAGTGGACCCATGTTGCTTCTGCCTGTTTGTACAGCTGCTGGAACTATAGAATGTTTATATGGAAAAGAAGGCAACACTGCCTGTGATAGCTCTGCTACCATGTTTAACTTTTACTACTGTAAAATGGAATTGTAGAAATATATACTTTAGATGCTGCTAACACCCTCCTCCCACACACCCCAAAAAACCCCCAGTGACAAATTGCTTATAATTTTAACATGGTGTGTGACATTTGCAATAATTATACTATTGGCTGCATTGCTATCAACTTTCAATATTGTAAAACTTGATGCTCTTCTATCATTAAACTTAAATGTGTAAATAAAATAATCACATTTCTCTTCCTCCATCTTTATTAATGGTGGCATTTTTCCCCCAAATAAAAGTAACAATGTTAAATATTGTTAGTGATGCTATCTAATAGTGATGCTGGGATTAAAAGGATTACACATTTCATGTCCAGAAAATGTTAAAATATTATGTTGTATCTATTTGAATATTTCTTTGAACTCTTTCCTATATTTATGAGCCAAATGACCCCAAAAGCAATTAATGTTCAAACAAACAAATGAACAAAGGAAATGGATGGTCTCACTATGCCTTTTGCAACTTCCTGTATCTGGGTAGGGTTTTTTTTTTTTGCAGATTTAAGCATCCAAATAAAAGGGTTCTGTGATGGTCTGCTGAGGTCCAAGTAGATGAAGCACAATTGTATCTTATCTTTGTCTGATGAAGGGTCAGTTACGATTGCATAAAATCAGTTTATGTACAGTATGTTTTTTCTCTATACAACCACATACAAAGAAGTAATTGCAGAGAAGTGTTGTGGATTTGAGGAAAATATACATACTGTACTTTTTACATCTCACATCTTCAGTAAGTTAGAGGACTTCAGGAAAGGCACTGGAGTACTTTGCACCACAACTTTGGATTTGCCCAGGGCCCCTCAGCATTTTATCATTATACATACCCATTTTGTCATTTTATATACCCATTTAAGTCCCCACTCAATTCATAGATTCTGTGCCTTTTAATTAACAGGCAAGGCAAGGCTGAATTCAGACAGGTAGGTAGGTCTGTTGGCTAGAGAAGCCAAAGCTGCCTTAAGTTTGGCTGTTGCACACAATTCACCTTATGCCACACACACAAGTGTGCTCTGCACTGCTGACTCTACTTTGATAGTGTAGAGAACAAGGAATGTTATTGGCAGTTGGTTTCTAAATTCCAGCTGATGTTAGCTGCCTCATGCAAAGCATTTCACAATTGACAGACTGGCTGCTTTTTGAATTTTTTTTTAAAAAAATAGAAAAATAATTTTGGAGGGGTAATCAACAGCATGACCCATAGGGTCCACTGGCTGACCTATCAATATGCCAACTGCAGGCATTTGTGCAATGTGCAGGCAATTGTTGATGAACATTGCATCAACGATGGGATATCTTAGCGCTGAAGTGAGAAGCCTGGATAGAAGTGCCCATATTTCAGAGTTGGAAAAGGGAAATTCAGCAGAGACCAAAAGTCACTTTAAAACTGAGTATTAAAAATATATATTTTTAAAAAAATCAAGGCAAAAGAAAATGAAAGATCAGCCCTATCTGTGGTTCTGGAAATTAAGTTCATATGTTTCTCATGACTTTATTTCCTAGGTCATTGTCAATGTTTTCCCCTTCAATTCCATTAACTTTTTTGTGGGGGGGGGAGGCCTTAATTAGGTTATAAATGAAAAGTGAAAGTATCTGGACTACAGATGTATACTTTGGCTCCTTTCAAATAGGAGGAAATGGAAATTTAAAGAGTGGGTTTGTTCCATGAAACACACACTGCAGGTTTCTTTTTATTTTGATCTCATAAGTCTTAGGTTGCCTATTCAATTTGAGTTCATCTAATTTATTTATTTATTTATTTATTTATTTATTTATTTATTTATTTTATTGGATTTGTATACCGCCCTATTCCCGTAGGACTCAGGGCGGTTTACAGGGCAGTTAAAACCATGAATACAAAAATTAAAAACAAATAAAACAATTAAATTAAATTCAAGCCCCAAGAGTAAATCTAAAACCCAGTTAAATTAACAACCCCACAGTCTGGACCAAACAGATCGAAGAGCCAAGTTTTCAGGTCCCGGCGAAATGAACTTATTAGCTTCCCTAATATCCCATTTGGGGCCCATTGCGGAGAGCACGGAGCTCAGAAAACAACTGTCGCCATCTTGGGCAAAAAAACAACAAAAAACAACAACAATTTGGTGTCCAATAAACACATTTATGTAAATGTAGCACATTTCTAACTTTGTGCTGCAAACTGTATTTTGGGTTGGAGCCCCTACAGCTGAAATTATGAAATTGATTACAAATTTGATAATCTTTTTCCTTTCTCTGAATATAAACAGCTCTATATTAAGATAAGGTTCTAATAATTTGTTATGAGTTTTGTAGATAAGAGGTAGCAAATCTTCAGTAAACTAAACAAAGACTTTGGCTCTATCCATAAAAGGCAAGGTGTGGTTTGACAAAAAGGAGGTAGCTTTTGGCCAGTGATCAGACTGAGATTGTCATATATTAGTAAAGATGTATGGAATTATTATTTATTTAATTGCGAAAAGGGAAATCTGTAGAACTCAGGGTATAGATACTAGTAATCTAATTAGTTTTAATAAGAGAGAGAGAGAGAGAGAGAGAGAGAGAGAGAGAGAGAGAGAGAGAGAGAGAGAGAGAGAGAGAGAGAGAGAGAGGGAGAGAGAAGGAGTTGCAATATGCTGGACATTGGTGTGAAGATTCAATAATACATAAGAAGTCAGAATCAGCCATTGTTTTCCTGTACTCCTATTTCCAGAGAATGTATAGTATGTGACTTTTAAATGTTTTGAGATTTAAATATGATATTCTAGCAATATTTAGCTTGGAATATAAAGGATCACTTTAGATTCAGATTTTACTGAACTGACACCATCTTGTCTATGATCTGCCTATGATTTTCAACCAGTATCTGCTGCAGGTGAATTAAAAACATGTACTGCTCCACTGAGATACACAAATATGAGATAATGACACTGTAGGTTCAGGATCTGTTGTTGTTAGTTGTTGTTCTGAACCAGCCCTCTTCTCGCACCCCTAATCAAAAGAAGAGTCTGGAAAGCGTCCAAGATCAAAAGGCTTCTGCCAAGTTTTAATTACACTGTTACAAGAATACAAGAGCTTGACTTCTCAAACGGAAAAGTTGCTTTCAGCAACCAGCCCCTCCCCAAACACTTCTTTTATAGAGAGCTCAGGGCGTGGTCTCCCTGTGCCTCCTCCCGAGGAGTCCCATAGCCTTTCTTTGTTTGTCCCTGCTCGTCTGCCTCCTGCGTCGGGCGTCCTTGAACAGGGCCAGCTGTGGGTCATCATCCTCCGCACTCTCGGGCTCACACAGCTGAGAAGAGGTTCCCGGCTGAGGACTCTGCAAAGTCTCCAAATCATCATCAGCCGGTTCGTTTCCCTCCTCCCCCACATCTGAGTCCTCCGATACATCGGACCCGGCTGTCGGACCCACAGGCTGGCCCTGAGTCACAACAGTTGTGAAGTTGTGTCCGACCCATCGCAGCCCCATGGATAACGTTCCTCCAGGCCTTCCTGTCCTCTGCCATCTTCTGAAGTCCATTTAAGCTCATGCCTACTGCTTCAGTGACTCCATCCAGACACCTGATGATCTGATCTACCCTTAATTGTAGATCCTCCTTTTCTAGGTTCTGATTACATGGTTTGAAATTTCAGCTTAACTCCCAAGGAAGGTATGAAATGCAAAAATTGTATTCTTTTATTAATCCATATTTATTACAATTATTTATAACAATCATTTGAGATTATTAGTTTTTCCAAAATGAATTACATGTAAATAAAAACAGAATAAATACCAGTGCCTTCCCACAAGACTATTTCTGGTAGGGTTCCCATTGGGAAATACAGAGGGAACAGGATGGTTTTTATATGTCTTCTTGTCTCTCTCATCACAAATATTATTTACATATATTATACAGTAATTTAGAATCTGGAGCATATTTTGATTTGCAATACTATGAAGTTCCTTTCAAGAATATATATTTCATATCCACAGATATGAACACAACCCTTAGCTCAGGCTGATATATGTTCTACTAATTTCTCATTTCAGCTTCCCAAAACCTTCCGTTTAGAAAGCAAAGACTTAATTATTTTGCAAAGAAGTCTTGCCAAGAAACCAACTATAAATCTTCTTACACAAAGAATTTTAAAGCTCAATCACAATGCTTCAATTATTTTCATCTACAAGAGGTTTATTCTGAATAACCCATATTACTAATAATTTCCAGATACTGACATTGTGACACAATGTCTTTATATTCAGAAAAAGATTTAATAATTGAGCTCATTATTTGAGAAGTCTGTAATTTACAGCAATAAGTGTAGCTGCTAAAATGAATCAGAATGTGTGTGAATGGGACGCTTAACCTGTGTTACATCTGAACTTATTTGTCCTCCTTTAAAGAAAATATTTGTCTGTTGTCAGCTAAAGACTTTTACACTTTTCCTTTTGAAAACAGTTTTTCATACTTCAGAATCATTTATTTCTAGCCTTGGAAAAAGCATGATGAAAAAGCTTTTTCCTCTAAAAGACTTGTTTAAACAAGACATTAATGGTCCTCCTTATTTTTGGTTACATGTAAAAAAACAAACAAAAAACCCAAATCCCCAAAGCATGGAAATAACTCCACCCTAAATAATGCAAATAGTAACTACAAATAACTAAATGTTGATCATGAATTGCCTTAAATATGTACTTTTTTTAAAAAAGGAAACATGTGGCTAATAGGGATCTGAAGGAATCTCTTTATTTGATCTAATTTTAGAAGCCTAAAAACAAAGTTAAAGTTACAAAAATACACATTACCCATAAATAGGAAATGTACTTTCCCTTCACTCTAAAATTCCACGATCTGGTCAAAGAGAGGTGAAGACTCTATTTGAAGGAATGTGGTACAGTTAGGAGCCAAGTTATCATATAACTGGCATGTATTTTCACAACGTGTTTTAAGTTTCATATAGATATAGTGACATTTGGAGACATGTGCTGTCCCCTCATTTTCTGTCAGTAGTAGATCTAGAGAACAAAATTGCTGGTTTCCACAAGCTCCTAAAAAGGAGCTACTGCAAAGTGCCTTCCTGATTTGAGTTATTGCATCTTTTATTTTCTGTTTACTTTCTTGCAGTTTTGTTTTTTAAAAATTTTTATGAGGTTTTGTTTATACAGTATTATATTATTTTCTATGTGAAATGTTAAGAGTATTTTTATTATAGCAGCAATAAAATAGGGTTAATAATAGGATTCAAGCAGATGTCATGATCCAGGAATCAGACAATGACTCTAGAAGTGAAGAAGCTACTTCAGCATGATCTGTGGAATGTCGGCCTCAGGAGACACAAAGCCAAAAATCCCCTCATGCTACCTATCCCTGAGCAGCAGGAACAGTTGGATGATGAAGGCCTCCCAGCCCCTACAACCAGTGAGTAGAGGGATGATCAGAATAGCGACATTCTGTCAGGTTCCTTGCCAAGCATGGGAATAAATCTCTTGATTAGAGACAGCTGGCTACAGCCTGATTTAAGATGCAGCCATGACCCATGATTCCTTGTTGGAAACAAGGAGGGCTTTTTTTTGTCATAGAACGCTTAGAACGGAGTTCCGGCACCTTTTTTGGATGGAACCTTGTAGGGTAGGCAAGGCAGATTGTATGACATGTGTGAGTTCCGGCACCTTTTTCTTTTACAAAAAAGCACTGGAAACAACCATCTGATCTTTGAGTCTTGCATGATGTTTGTGTCTGTATGACCACCTTGACCTATATCTTGGAACATCTGTTAAATAAAACCCATTCAGGCAAGTTTCTTTCAGAGACTCTGTTTTGACTTCCATTCCTTGTCTGCTGGTATATTTTGGCCTTAAATAAACTGTTAACAAATGAGTGTATAATTGGAACTTGAAGCAGGATACCTGGGAGATTTTAATGCCAGGGTACATCCTGGCTAGTATTACATAAATATGGAGTGGAATGACTTAAAATTCAATAGATTCATTCTTAAGAACATGTCGCTTTTGTTATTAATGTAGCTTTTGTTATTAACCTGTAGTTCAATCCATTAATAGAATTTAGTTTGCAAAGGTGGCGGGCTGAAAACTGTGGGGCTGGTTTGAAATAAAAATGTGCCATTTACATGACACCATATAAGTTATGAGTTGGAGGGTTGGTAATGGGAAAATATGTATCGAGGAATTAGAAAGTAACTTTGCAAGTTACATTATGAAAAATATTTAATCCCATGTTTTGTATCTCTTCTTAAAATATTTTTCTTTGAAAAAAATATTTGCCAGCTCAGTAATTCTTGTCCATAGTTCTATAAATTGAACTATCAGTTTGGCTGTTCTCTGCTAGTAGGCATTAGAGGAGTTTTCATTGTGTGGGTAATCTGTTTCCATTTTCTGGTATCCAGACCAGAAAAAGAATATGCCTATCTTCCAACAAAATGAATACTCATGCAACTTTATCAAAATATAAAAAAATACCTGACCATTCAATCCACTACAGCACAACCAGCACAAGCTATGAAAAGACTAATACTGCCATACACCAAAAACATCTCAAACAACCTAAAGACTATTTCAATCACACAGCATCACCGTAGTACACAAACCAACTCAAGCCCTCCAAAACATTTTAAGAAAACCAAAAGACCAAATCAGACAAACAATCAAGCAAATAAACAATAGCCTAATCAAGGAACTACTAAGGAGAAAACAACAGCCCTAGTAACACTGACAGGACATTTCCACTCCTTTCTAGTACTGAAAATGTTACTTAGTTTGGTAATGAAATGTCTGCAAGCAAACAACCGGGCTCAGAGAACACGGACTCTATAGAGCAGACATGTCAAACACAAGGCCCAGGGGCCAGATGCGGCCCGTGAAGTGGTTTCATGTGGCCCGCGAAGCCATCCTGGAAACAGTGAGGGAACGGCCCCCATTGCCTTGGCCCTGGCCCAGAGACCCTCCTCCTGCCAGAGACCCTCAGATCTGTCCCACTCCTTCCCAGGCCCCCATAGGCACCCTTGATGCAAACGATGTAGAGCTGGCCACGCCCACCCAGTAGGCCATACGCACTCTAGCCACGCCCACCCAGTAGGCCACGCCCACCCTGGCCACACCCACCCGGCCCCCTGAGGGCAACCGCAATGCTGATTCGGCCCTCAATGAAATTGAGTTTGACACCCCTGCTATAGAGGGTGCAAGCTTTGTCTGGCAGGGAGAGAAAATAAGGCAGAGAACTGAAAATGCTTCCTGCAAGAAATCCAATAGTAATATGATTCTCCTAAAAACCTGATGGGGAAAAGTGCTAATGCTGTGAACCTTCATCTTATTTCAGTCTCCCTCTCTCTGTAAATAAACTATATACCACAGAAATGTTGAAAGCCTCAATGAATCCTTTCAGAAAATAAGCCTGGGTGAGCATGGGTACACTGAAAAATCTTACCATTAAGAAGTGAAATATATAAACATAACCATCTGAAGATACTGAATATTTACTTCCGACAATTTTGATTACACAACTAAACTAGTGAAGGAAAACTTCTACAGGTGTCCCTGAATTGGAGAGAATTGTGTGGATTTGGATGGCTTCACATACTTGATAGGCGTTTGCCTCCCATGTGGTGATACAATGGAGACATTAGTTTATATAATATTGAAGTCAAAGACCAATAAGATATTTTCAGTGCATATTTCTGGATTGAGTATAGATAAACTGCAAGATTAGATCCAGGAAAGGCAGTTATCTTAAGTTACTTTACATGGGATTACTGTAGAGACTTTTGCATAGGTGAAGATAATAAATGGACTTGCCAAGGATTGAATTGACCTCTTAAGATGTGGCACCCAATTAAAAGGGAGCATCCTAATTACTGACTTCCTTTTAATATAAAATGAAACAGAATACATCAGAGCAGCAATAAAACACAGTAAGCTAGTGGTTTTTGGCTTTTGGCTTTTAGAATTCCAAGGTTTGCACAGCAGGAAACCTTGCCTATGACAGCCAAACACAGGAACTTGTCTGATTTCTAAATTGCTCTGAACTCCTGATCTGTTGCCAGGTAGATTTAAAGTTCCTGCCTGCTGGTTGGCATTAGATAAAATAAATACACATTGCACTAACAAATCGTCTCTCTCTCTCTGCCCTTTAATCAAAAAAAATTACCATAGAAGGTGATATTATAGAAGAAATGTTGAACTAGATTGAAGAGCACTTGGACAATTTCATGCTCAAAAACAATACATCAACTCTAAAAGATGGAATTGCTTAATCAATCAATCAATTGATGTGATGGCATATAGTTGTGAAACTTGGACAATGCAGAAGTTAAAAGTTGTATAGTTAAAAGCATGAAATGGCAAATACTTAACATAGCATAAGGTAACAAAAAAAGTGTATAGATCTGCCAAAAGACTGGAGTACATAACATAGTTAAATAGGTTGCCTCATGGAAATGGAAATGGGCTGGCCGTATCTCCTGATGAACATATCAGTGCTAGAAAACAGTAATCCTTGATTAGATATGAACTGACCTTAAGAAACCTAGTAAATGCCCCTCAAAATACCGGGAAGTTGATATAATTTAATTTAAAAGTATTGTGAAGAAGCTGGAAAGCAGATGGAAAGGCCTTTATTCTGCAGTAGATTGATTTGGGCTGATAATAAATCAAGTACCATGTTTCCCTGAAAGTAAGACATACCCTGAAAATAAGCCTTAGTTTTGGGGTATGGCGCATGCCTAAAAATCAAGCTAGGGCAGGGATGGGGGGGGCTGGAGCTGTCCCAGGCACCCTGTACCCACTTACCAGGCCTCCCATGGATTGACACTTGCCTCGCCTCACTGGCCCATTTCTTCTATGGCTTCCCCTGGCCTGCATTTCACAGCCATAAGCCTTTCCAGAACGCCTTTGCAGCCAAGAATCAAGCTATGGATTCAATCCCTAGCTTGGTTCTCGGCTGCAGAGGCTTTCTGGAAAGGCCTCTGATTGTGAAATGCAGTCCGGAACTCTATTGTTAGCTGCAGAATGAAGCTGCTCCTTTGGCCGCAGAAGAAGTGGGCCAGCTAGGTGGGGCTGACAGTGCTGCCGCTGCAAGGTGAGTGGAAAAGACTCCCCTGCTGAAAATAAGACCTGCTGCCTCTTTTGGAGGGAAAAAAGCCCAGGTCTTATTTTGGGGAAACACTATGTATATGTATATGTATATGCATATGCATATGCATATGCATATGCATATGCATATGCATATGCATATGCATATGCATATGTATATGTATATGTATATGTATATGTTCTGTTCCAGCCTACGACCGGCCCTGTTTGAATGTCAGGGACAACCCCTTTTTATAGTCAACAGGCTGGAAAAAAAACCAACCAAATTTATTTACAAATAAATAAAAAGTTCAAACAAGAGTTAAACCAAAAGTTCAAACAAGAGTTAAACCAAAAGTTCAAACAAGAGTTAAACCAAAAGTTCAAACAAGAGTTAAACAGGAATAACAGACCAGGACTCTAGCAGAAGATCTTCAAACGGTTGCCTTCAGCAACCAGCACCTCCCACACCTTCCCTTTTATCAGTAGTCCCAAGGCGTGGCTTCTCATTGCCTTCTCCCGAGTTGCCTCATTGCCTTCCTCTGTTCTGCTCTGCTGGATTGCCTCTGGCTCCTAGTGTTCCTGAATAGATCCAGCTGTGAATCATCTACATCCAATACCTCGTGCTCACACAGCTGAGTCTGAGGAGGAACATGATGGGAGGGGCCAGGCTGAGAGTCCTGCAGTGCATCAGAGCCTCCCTCTGATACCAAAGGCTCTCCAAACCCCTCCTCCTCCTCTTCAGAATCATCAGACTCAGCTGCCGATATTACAGGCTGACGTTGAATCACAACAGTATATGTATATGTATACGTATATGTATATGTCTTCAATCTAATCCTAAGATTGAAAATCAGGCTTGTCAGATGTTATATTTTTTCTATCCTGCTCTATGGAGTACAGAGTTGGTCTCTGGCAGAAGGCCACCTGAAGAGACTAGAAGCATTTGAAATGTGGATTTACAGGCAGCTGTTACGTATAAGCTTGGGTTGACAAGATCAGAAATGAGGAGGTGATAAGCCGCCTGGGAAAGCCAAGAGAAATCATCAAAACAATTAAAAAATAAAAGTTAGAATATTTCGGACGTGTGATGATGTGACACCCAGAAACATATGGCATACTCTATTTAATCATCCAGGGAAAGATTGAAGGCAAATGAGGTCCAGGCAGAAGAAGAACATCATGGCTTCAAAATCTAAGGGACTGGTTTAGACAAAACTCAGCAGCACTTTTTTGTGTGGCTGCTGATAAAAACAGGATCGCCAACATGATCGCCAATGTCTGATTATGGATATGATACAAGAAGAAGAAGAAGAAGATATATCTGTATACGTATATCTGTATACATATACGTATGTGTATATGTATATGCAGTGCTTTTTTCTTTAAAAAAAAAAGGTGCCGGAACTCTCATCTTGGTGGGCGCAGGAGGCGGGGTGTGTGTGTGGTGCTGCTGCGGTCACGGGTGCGAGGGGTGTTGGTGGTGGGCTTGCCCCCAGGGCTGGAGCCGGTATGGCTGGTGCTATGGGAGCAGTGGGACCCACTCTATATGGCCCTCTCTATATGCGTGGGGCAGGTGGCAAAGACAGTGCGGGCCAGGCGATACAGGGCGGCCACTTAGGCACGCAGGGCGAGGCAATGGTGGCACAAGTTTTAATCTTATGATTTTAAAAATATTGTAAGTTGCCCCAAATCTCGCCATGTGGATTGCATACAAATATTATATAATGGGTAAATAAAGGTAGAACATATGTTAAATGTAGAAAAATATGGCATACTCTATTTAAATAAAGGTAGAACATATGTTAAATATACAAAAATATGGCATACTCTATTTAATCATCCAGGGAAAGATTGAAGGCAAATGAGGTCCAGGCAGAAGAAGAACATCATGGCTTCAAAATCTAAGGGACTGGTTTAGACAAAACTCAGCAACACTTTTTTGTGTGGCTGCTGATAAAAACAGGATCGCTAACATGATCGCCAATGTCTGATTATGGATATGATACAAGAAGAAGAAGATATATCTGTATACGTATATCTGTATACATATACGTATGTGTATATGTATATGCAGTGCTTTTTTCTTTAAAAAAAAGGTGCCGGAACTCTCATCTTGGTGGGCGCAGGAGGCGGGGTGTGTGTGTGGTGCTGCTGCGGTCATGAGTGCGAGGGGTGTTGGTGGTGGGCTTGCCCCCGGGGCTGGAGCCGGCACGGCTGGTGCTGTGGGAGCAGCGGGACCCGCTCTATATGGCCCTCTCTATATGCGTGGGGCAGGTGGCAAAGACAGGGCGGGCCAGGCAATACAGGGCGGCCACTTAGGCACGCAGGGCGAGGCGATGGTGGCACAAGTTTTAATCTTATGATTTTAAAAATATTGTAAATTGCCCCAAATCTCGCCATGTGGATTGCATACAAATATTATATAATTGGTAAATAAAGGTAGAACATATGTTAAATATACATCAAATGATAATATGCTTCCCTACAGAGTCAGTTCTTGCTCAATGACAGACCAAGGAGTTAACTCGGAAAGGCAAGAGGAAAATCTAGAAGAGATCTGTGCAACTTGTAGAAGGGAAAGGCCCACACTGATAAATTAAAAATCTTTGTGTTCTGCAAAGGAATACTGGTGGGCTAATCAATGATTTGGTGACTAGAGGAGCATCTATAGTGTTGGAGTTCATGGTCATGGTAAGCCAGGGAGGCACTAGGCAACAAGACTTTCAGGGCAGTGGTGGTGATTTTATTACTTTTTTTTAAAAAAAAAGTCTGTGCTCTGTCCAAGGGTGCTTGGTAGGCTGCATGTACAGGCCTGGTCTAGAATTTATTCTGGAGCATTCAACTATCTAGAGCAGGCATGTCAAACTCATTTTGTTTGAGACAAATTCTTATTAAAGAATTGCCATTAATTTGTTTTAATAAAATAATTTAAATCAATTTTTCACTTGATTTCAAATTAAATGAATTATATTGGTTGACAATGAGATATTTTTTTTAGTACAATTGCTAAATGCAATAAACTGGTTTTAGGTATTTGTGTGCACTAATTATTTCAAACCAATACATTTTAACAACATATTCTATTTGTAAATGAATGCAAATGCAAATTATACAATTTTTTTGCAAAAATAAAACAAAATAACAGATTTAAGAGCTGTTATCATTAGTTATCCTTAGATAAAAAATAATTCCATCATCCAAAACTTTGTTATTCTGTATTTAACGAACAGATGCTTTGGGATTAAAAAAAAAGACTGACTACATTTGATTGTGTATCACGTTGGCATTAAAACAAAATTTGAACAATGTATGAAAAATAAAGGTTCCCTAAACATCTGCTGGCTATATCTATACATTTTCCTTGATAGCACTATATTGCCTTCTTTTTAGCCTTTTTTTCAACTTCCCAGCTTAAAAAAGTCAAGGCACCGGGAGCTGAAAGTTACAGAGACTGTTTAAGCAGGTTGCTAAGCAACCTGTTCATACTCGGCCCTTCTTACCCTCCGACTTTTAAATTAGCCTGTACAGATCACATTTCCTTCGATTTGAGCCATCTGAAGGTCTGTCGCTGCAATGCATTCTGCTGCTCTGCAACCTGGCTGCCTGAGGAGAATTTGGCTCTCTGGAACAGTTTCCTTCAGCTTTGTGTGTGTGTGTGTGTGTGTGTTTGTGTGTGTACAAAAAAGGGTGCCAAAACGCCATTCTGAGCGTTCTATGGGGAAAAAAGCCCTGGATATATCACATAAATTGAAGATTGTAATTAGTTGCATGTGCACGTTCAGCAAGTGTGATGTATTTGTGCTGGCATTTCTAGGCCTCTTTCCAACCACATCCAGAAAAAATTGTAACAAACATTGGAATTCTTAAGGCCATGTTTGGTATTTCCCAGCAATCTGTTACTGGAAGGAAAAAGCAATCCCTGCTGTGTTACTGATCCCAGAGAAGCATTTGCATGTATGCAGGTATCCATAGGGTGCCATAGTTATGGATGAGAAATATTGGTTGCAAAGTTGGCTTTTCTGGATGTAATACAGATATTTTTGACTTATTTTTGTTTCTTTGCATGTTTGATATTTTTAAAAAGGCATATGCTACTGATTACGCTTATGCACATATGTAACATCTTTTGCTAGGATATATGACTACTGCTTTTCCATAATGTGAAAAGTGAAAGATTATGACTAAAGAAAATTTTAATGTACAGATAATACCACCAGAAATTATTTTAGTCTTTTTAATAAATATTATTGATGTTAAGCTCACCATGGAAAACATCATATATTGTTATGTATATACTAGGTTAATTAAAGACTGAAGTGCAACATAACTAGATTCTAAATAATCTATTTTTCAAAACACACAACAGTCCAAACAGTAAAAGTAAAGTCCAAATTAAGAATATTTAATTCTTAAGACTTGTTTAATTTAAAGTGGTTTAGTTGTAATAGATGGTTAGATTCAAAATAGTTTTCAAGAGTATGTACAAAAGATACTATTTTTTTCTAGCATCAGCTAAATTAGACATATTACATTGAGAAAAATGTTTCTCATTTCTTTCCTGTTACCTTTATGAAATCATCATTGCAGAGATGTTAACATAGGAAATAGATTATTTTGTTATCTAATTTTACCTTCCAAAAGACAGAAGCAGATGAAAAATCTGAGGTTCTTTCCTGTTGGCTTTTTTGAATTAGCTGCTTTAGATTCTAAAAGTTTAGTTCCTAAAGAAGTAACCCTGTAAATAATTTTAATGTCCTCCTCTAGTGCAGGGGTAGGCAACCTTGGCTCTTTTATGACTTATGGACTTCAACTCCCAGAATTCCTGAGCCGGCATAGCTCAGCTTGGAAACCTCTCCCTTTCCCCTCAGCATGGCTGGTTTTGGATTTCTGGGAGTTGAAGTCCATGAGCCATAAAAAAGGGCCAAGATTGTCTAGCCCTGCAATAGGCTTTCAGAGGGAGCTTTTTTTTGTGCAAAAAAAGGTGCCGGAACGCCATTCTGAGTGTTTTATGAGAAAAAAAGCCCTGTGTATATATGTGTACATTCATGGGACATGATGGTTCAGTGGTTAAAGATGTTGGGCTTGTTGGCTGGAAAGCTGGCAGCCTGGGATTGAGACCCAAGCACTGCATGATGGGGTGAGCAACCATTACTTGCCCCATCTAGCAGTTTGAAAGCATGCAAATGCAAGTAGATAAATAGGTACCACTTTGGTGGGAAGGTAATAGCATTCTGTGCACCTTGGCGTATAGTCGGGCTGGCCAAATGATGATGGAAATGTCTTCAGACAATGCTGGCTTGCAGAATTATGATGTTTTCTTTTTAGAAATGTGTGCTTCTTGTCTGGACTAATTTGCCTAATTTGTGAATTTTTGAGTAAATCCATACTTAGAATATCAAAAGCATTTTTAACGTTTGGTTGGTCACAGGGGCCCAGTTTTTAATTCAAATGGAACCCAACTACATTAAAATGAAGAAAATATACAAATATTATGGAATGGTACAACCAATTCACATTTAGGTTTTGGCTTTTTGACTCTCAATTTAAAGTCTACCCGCGCCATTCTCTCATTTATTTGCCATATATTTGGTAGATTTACAAATTGTACTAAGCTGTATTGTGGTTTAATTGTATAGTTTGAGATATGGCCTAGGATGTGTTGTGTGATCCAAGGCTATTGTGATTTCCTAAAAAAATCATAATTAAGCAAACTCACATAAGCCAGGTAATTAACTGTTGCTCAGATTAATTTAGTTCTTTCTTACAAGGTTTGTTGCCAAGCAGAGAAAGTGCTTGTTAGATTGAAGAGGTCTTAACTTTCTCCTCATGAATAAATTGCCACTTAAATTCAAATTCAAGTTATTTGCCTTGGAACAAACAAGATACTGATAGAGAAATAAAACTCTGGGGAAAATGGCTTATTAGGGTGAAAACCTAAGTTATAGAAATGATGACCTAACAACTTTCTATCACCTGAGCCAGATCTGAATAATCATTTGTAGCTGTGTCTGAGAATTATTCTCAGTAATAATAAGATACCATTATTTTCAATGCCAGCGGATATCCTACTGTTTATTTTTGCTTTATTTCATTAAAACCGAATGCACAGAGACATATCTGCAAGAAAACGAGGAAAAAAGCAAGGGTATTTTGTTGTATTGCTGTTAAAGGCTCTGCAGTTAAAAATTCTGCTTACACAATGAAAGACACAACCTAGCTTTCCTGTGAAACAATTATCCCTGATATGTTTCCAGGTTTTGTGAATTTACCCTGAAATAAAATATATCTGCTCTCATCACATTATATTTCCTGTAAATGTTTTTTTTTATTTCAATCTCCTGCACTCTAGATAATAACCATCTGTTTCTTCCATATGGTCTGGCAACATGATCAATATATGGACTTACCTTTTTTGATGGAAGGGTGAAACAAAGATTTTAGAAATTTGACTTATTGAACTGAATAGATTCTGCTATATCATGTTCACAAGAGAATGTCTTCCTTACCTTTCCCATTCCTGCATGAGCATGTCCTAGCTTGATGACCATTGGGAAAACTGGAGTTGTGAGCTGAAAGTGGGAAAAAAATCATTATCAAAGTAGAACATGAAAGCCTGTTTCAATGTTGTGATTTCAGTCTGGATATATTCAACAGATCCTGGAAGCATTTGGTTATCATATGAATAAAAAGAAAATAAGTCTGACGGTCCTATGGAGAATGAAGCTTTCAACAAGCACTTCCCAACAACTTTTGTCAATATTTGCTGGAGAACAAAGCCTAGATGTGTGGCAGATGTACATGAGTGCACATGAATGGCTTTTTTTTTAATTTCATGGAGTCTTCAGATGTGCAGGCTTTTTAAGCAGCTGCCACACACTCTGCTCAGATATTGGTGAAAGTTATTTGGGGATTTAAAAATATGTTAAATCTGCTATCACCAACTGTCGTGTACAAGTCTTCCAACTTCTATTTGAGCCATTATATTTATTTGTTGTTAAATTTGGTATGTCACCATTCAAAAGCAGATTGTTCCAGGAGACTTCATAACAAATTAAAATTGCAAAATAAAAATGTAAGAACAGTTTGCATTAATATAAAACAATAAAAGCATATTCATTGAAACAGCTTTTACAGCACTTTTGTTTGAAATTAGCATATCTTATTCACAGCATACAAATTTAAAATGTATTTTAACTTGCTAAAATGCAATAAAAGGGAATACTTGCTGGGAAAGACAAAACTGAAAACGTTATTTTGGATAGGCACTGATGTCATCAACAAGGAAAGGCTCCAATATCAAGGCTCTGAAGGTCTTAGTGTACATATAAGAACTTAGTGGAAATTAATGTATTTATGTATGAATTTATCCAACACATGTATATTGTCACCCATCTGTTGAAAAAAACTTTAGTGATGAACAAAATAAGAAAAATTAAAAAATAAGAAAAAGAAAAACCGAATTAAACCCCATCAAGGCTTAGTTAAGGCAACACAAGACTAATCAGGTACACCTGTATTAGAGTCCTAACCCCCTACCCTCCCCAAAGAACATACTGGACTAAATGCCTGGGGGAAGAGCCAGATTCTTGTGAAAGACTAATAGAGTTGGGACTGTTGTGTTTGTGGAAAGAAGGTATTCCATAAGGCAGGTAATGTGACAGAAAAGAAACATCCCCTGAGATGTATCAGTTGACATTGTTTCACTGAAGGTACCTGGACTATGCCCATTCTGTCAAATCTGGTGAGATGGTGAATGATGCTGGGGATTAATTTGGTCCCATGCCATGAGGACTTTAAAGGTGACAGCCATCGATTTGAATTGTACCTGGAAGCTCACTGGCCACCAGTATAGTTCTCATTGCAGTGGTGTTTTATAGGTGTACTGCAGTGAGCCCAATCTGCATATGCTGCTGCACCTTTGATCAGCTGAAGCTTCCAAAGGCTCTTCAAGGGCAGCTCCACATAGAGCATGTTGCAATGATTCAATGGGGGTGGGTGGGTTTGACTAAAGCATGAGTAATTGTGATTAGTGCCTCCTGATCTTCAAATGGGCACTACTGGTACACAATGAATTAATGTACAAGTTCTCCTGGCCATGGCTACCATCTGCTCCTTGAACAGAAGCCATGCATCCAAGGGAACCCCCAGATTTCAGATACTGTAGTTTGTACCTGTAAAAGTCTTTAATACCACCTCTTTGAACTAAGATCAGAGATAAACAGAAAAGTTCTTATAAAACTAGCTTAATATGTTTATAATGCTCATTTCTATGCAGAACACTTCTATTTTATATTAACTGAAGTATATAGATAACTTTCAAGGGCAATCCCACATGTAAATACTTTAAAGTAAACTAAATGTGTTGTTGCTAGGACACTAATTACTGTACAAGGTCATCTCTGTCCAAGAAGGATGATAACAGGCAGATCAGTGTACTGTGGTAAAAGGCACTCTGTGTCACAGTAGTTGCTTAGGCCTCTGATGACCATGAAAGCTCTAGAAGGTCTCCAAGCTATAAACCTAATTACTTAGAGGCCTGCAGGCAATTGCAGAACATGCTGAATGCCACTGCGCTGGACAGATAATAAGCCTTCCACTAACTGCACGCCTGGCTCCTTTGGACTGAGCTGCTGTTTGTTGGCCTCACTTAGTCCATAACGTTGATTCAGCACTTTCACTGCCAGTTCTAGATCTGATGAAAAGAGACAGAGCTGCATCTCACTAGCATATTGATGATACTTTATTCTAAATCTTAATATGATCTCATCAGTGGTGGAATTCAGCCGGTTTGCACCATTTCGGCAGAACCGGTAC
Organism: Vipera ursinii; assembly: GCF_947247035.1. Lineage (NCBI taxonomy): Eukaryota > Metazoa > Chordata > Lepidosauria > Squamata > Viperidae > Vipera > Vipera ursinii. The sequence continues at coordinate 66,509,941 of NC_139515.1, read as the reverse complement.
CTAATTTTTTGTTGTCTGGGCCCAGAATGGACTTCCAGAAGCGGCATACATATATTTGAATCCCACCACTGGATCTCATGCAAAGGCTTCATATACATGATAAATAGTCTTGGGAATAAAAAGAACTTTTGGAACCTCTTTTGTAGCTGGTTGAGAGTCTCTTCCTCCTTTGTCAGATTTTTTGAGTTACGGGCTTCAAGATAGTCTTCACTTTATGTACCACCAACCAACCTTGCTTTTAGGAAAAGTTAATTACAGTACTGTTCTAGCAAGCTTTTGGCCTAAAGCTGTTTGGGGAATTATCATAATTAGCTGACTGCCATTGTTATTATGGATCATTTTGTGTTTTTTTGCATTGTAAGCTGTATAGTGCCCAGAGTCTGTAAGGACTGAAGCAGCTTATAAATATTCTTACAAAAATAAATAAGATTGGAGCTGCTAAAATTCCCTCTCTATCCTCCTGAATCTTTTTTTTCCTTTGCTGACCCTCATGATGGGAAAAAATATCAAAAAGTATCAAAACCTAGTACTTTAGATTCATCAGATATGGTGATGAAAATTATGTTTAGTTTTAAAAACCAATAAAATATATTATTCCTATCAATTTGCTCTTTGAAGAAAAACCTGTATGATCTAAATATAGAATGGAGAATGTTATCTCCATCTGTAGCAATTCTCTATATAAGGATATTTAGGTAATTATTTTCCACTAAAGCTTTCTGTTCCGTTATGTAGATTCTCAGTAAGAAAGATTGCAAAGTGACAAACTTCCAATATCTTACTTTATTCTTGAAATTAAGAATAGCTCATAGTGCAGAGTTCCAAATTCCCATAAAC